>NW_020454092.1:606971-655025 GCF_003342845.1 Nothoprocta perdicaria
GAGCCAGAGCCGGAGCCGGAGCCGGGCGGGAGCGGCCTGGCCGGCGCCTCCCGCCCCGTGCCGTGCCGTGCCGTCCTGTCCCGCGGACACAATGGGCTCCGTCCCCGGGCAGCCGCGGGGAGGTGTCGCGCGGTCTCTCGCGGCCCGCGCTCACCGCGGCTCTGTGTGCCCGCAGGTGCCGCGGCGGGTGCGGGCGCTGCCCCGCGGCGCGCAGTGACTCCCGGCTCCGCCGGCCCGTGGTGCGGCGCTCCCGCGCGAGGCCGAGGCTGCTCCTCGGTCGCGCTCCTCTCAGCCCCGAGCAGGACCTGGCCCGGCGGTGCTGGCGGCTGGAGCCACCGAGTTTTCCTCTTCCCGCTCGCTCCGGGGCCCGGGGAGCTCTCTCTGACAATGATGAAGACGGAAGGCAAAGGAGAAAGGACTTTAAGGAGTGCTTCTCCRCACAGAAACGCATATAAATCCGACTTCCACGCTATCAAGTGCTCTTTTGATGGAGTAAACAATGCTGAAAATGCTTCCAACAGAACAGGCCTTCAGCAGAAGCTGAGCACCTCTTCCAATGGGGGAGGAAATGATCCACACAGTCGAGGCAGAGCTGCCACTTATGGCAACAGAGTGCACAAGATCAAAAGTATGTTTCTGCAGATGGGAGGCTCCTCCTCARCACCTCCTTGCGAAAGCAGTCCCCCTGCTGAGACCAAATTAATCAGCCGGGCCCCACCAGCAGATCATGGACCTTCTCCAGGTAGCCCGTCTTTCCTTATTGTCCAAAAGAACAATCTTCTTAATACAAGTAGTAGCCCCGGCGGCAGTCCTGTGGATTCACTGTCTGTGCCTTCTGCTGCTGACAAGATCATCCGTGGCAATGATGAGGCAGATCTGGACAAAGTTGCTCTGGCAGAAAAATTTTCTGAGACCAGGAAGCTATTTGAGAGAAATATAAAACAGCGAAGCTCTGTGGACAGATATTCTCCCAACAAATGTGAAAGAAGCGAGGACAGGAGGAGACGTGGTTCAGCCTCTCCAGATTGCAGCAGCGGTGTCGTGGACCATTTCAATTTTAATACAGAAGTGAGTCTTCCAGTTGCCCAGGAGAGAGTTGAAAATCAAGGGAGTGAGGAGCTGAAACAGCAACATCCCAACAGTGGCCCCAARTCCTCTTTCCTGAATGCGGGACCTATTTCTAGGAGATTGGAAAGCTTTCTGGGTGACAGTGATACTGAAGAATCCAAAGAAGCTTCCAAAGATGATAGTACTTCAAATCAAGATCATGTGAGAGGCCACTRCAGTTTGGATTCATCTGCTGCCATTGAAAGATGTTCAGAGAAGACTGTATCCTCCAAAGTGCCTGTGGTGATTGGCAATGAACTAARCAAGGCACTTGAAAGAGATGAGAGAGAGCCAGCACTCCTTGAGAGAAGCTGGCAGGATGTGAGCAGTGGACCTGCCCAGGAGGCCAAGTGGAGACCCGGTGGTGGGCTCTACCGGGTTTCCCCCACGGAAGGTRCTTGTACAGAGCTGGCTGTGAAAGATGAAAGCTCCAGGTACAAAAAAGAGAGTTTGGAAAAAGATSGTGTTGTTGTAGAGGATCAGCCACTCAAACATCAAGCAGAGGGAGAGAAGGGCAGTGACTATTCCTTGGAGGTGTCAGAAGAGCTTCGAGAACACAGTGAAACCAGTCAGGAAGAAACAGGAGATGGGGTGTCTATGAAAGATGGTCAAGTTACACAAGTTCAGGATGTTCGAGAGCGGGAAGGGGATATTGAAGGAGAAGAGGAGCAAGTGGTGGAAAATSAGAGAGAGAACTTCAGTGCTTTTGGAATAGAGAATGAAGCTTTTGATGAAGATAGGAATACAGATCCAGAAAACCAAAGGCCTGAAGGTAAAGAAATTTTGGAGGGAGAGGAGGAGTATATGTATGATAGTGAATATGAAGAGTTCCCTGGACTTTCTGAAGAGGAAGATCCTGAGCCAGACCGAAAAGTCAAGTTCTCAACAGCTCCTATTAAGGTAAGGAAATCTGATTTTTCTTGTTTTGTTTGTTTGTTTTCTCTTCTTTTGCAATCAAAAAAATACCCAGTAATTACATTTTTTTTGCAGTGGTTTCTTTTCTCTCTCTTTTTTTTTCCAAATCTTTTAAACTCTCTGAAGAGTGTGAATGGATGACTGTTATTCAAAGCTGCTTGGTTTTCTAATCAAGAAAAAATGTTCAAGGTTAGTAACAAGTGATTTAGAAAACAGAAAACGCAGCTGACATAAGACAATATTATTATATGTAGTGAAATATTTTTACTTGTCTCACTGAGTGTTTCCATGAACACCAAAATTTTATGAATAGGCAAATGGCCTTTAATACTTGCATTCGTGTGTTTAAAACTGTGGTGCTGTGTTAGGAGGGGCCTTTCTATACTACTGAGTGTACAAACGTTATTAAAAACAAAAYTAAACTTCAGATTTGCTTTCAGAATTACCCACAAGAAATTATCATAAGACTGATTCCTATTATATATGATTATAGGACTTTAATAATACTAATAATTCCTTATACTTGGTCAATATTCTGTAGCAGTGTTAACACAGATGTTAGGTAGTTATGAAGTTATGGAAGCAGGAGGAGTGACAAGGAGTAGTGTATAAGGCAATGTTGACAGATTTCAAAGATTTAGGAATCTGATCCTTAGGCAGCCAAAATAGCCCCCAATGAGCAAAATCGTTCCCCAACTGCAGCCCTCTTTACCTGTAATCCTATTGCAGATTTCAGTTATTCTGGTCCAACTTAGAGTTTGAGAGGAGACGAGGGAATTCGGGGACAGTTTGGAGCAGGAAGCTGTCTAGGCTTTCTCAAGCATACTTGTCTTCTTACGCTATGGCAGGAAGGAAAAATTTAATCTTTAATGAATGGTTTTTACTCTTTGTTCATTTCCGTCCTATCAACAGATGTAAAAATTGCGGCTGCTCTATTTGTTGCAGTAGAGAATTGTAATTTCTCAGATTGATAATCAATCATGTACTCTAGAAAGTGTTTTGGGTGGGGCAAAATGCTAGCTTTGCTAATTGTGCTTTTTCTTATAGGCTCTCCAAGGAGAGAGGATGACTTTWTATGGCTTTTTTGTAGCTGCTTTAGTGGTGTCCTGGAGCACTGAAGGAGAGTGTCAGTACTGGCATTGCACAATGCCCGTGGCTGGGCGCACATCTCCACGAGAGAGCCGGAGGGGCATCGGAAAGGCAGCTCCCTTGCCTTTGTGCACTTTAGTATCTGGGAGAGGGCCGGGTGTATTGTCTGATGTGTGTGTTAGGCTGCTGATTGCTGGTTTCCTGCAGTAGGCAGGAGCAACAGCTGCTGGCTGCTGAATTCCTACTGAAGGAGCTAGCGGTGGTTGTAGTTGACTTTTCCTGCATTCTTTGTTATGTCTGTGCCAGATTTAGTTCAAAGTATAAATAGAAATCTCTGTGCCAGCTTTGAGAGCTGTCTTGTAGACAAAACTTGGGTAGTGTCCTGTAACTAGCACGGCTCGATTCACCTGCTTCTGTAGAAGGGTAGGAGCCACTCTTTCATTTTCTCAATTGCACAACCAAAARATGAACTGTTAATAGGAACTGCTGCCCCTTTTCCATTAAAATTACATACTTACTGCCCTAATATCTAGCTGTTGGATTGACAGAATAAACAATTGTTTATTTACTTAATAGTGAGCAGTTGTGTGTTTAATGGTAATATGGGTAATATGGGTAATATGAACTTCAGTTTTAAGACCTTAAAAAAAAAGTGTGATACTTTTTTTCCTTTGTTCCTTTTCATTGAAACTTGACTATATATTTCCTATAACAGATGTACAAATGTCTTGCATGCTATTTTTTCCTTTTTTGACTTCACATATAGGTTTTGGTGCATTTTAATTAGAAGAGGAAAAAAGTCTTGAGTGTAACAAAAATATTTCTACCCCCTACTTATAGCTCAAAACAGGGCTATAGTGTGAAATRTATCCTGCAAACCCTCACTTGTTTGATCATTTTAGTCTAGATTATATTTAACCTGACTTGAARTATGGCTGCCATTCCAGGTGTCTGTGGGCACTGGAGAAGTTCTGGTTTTCGCCTTGTCTTAGAAGCTCCTGAGTAAGGCCAGGCGGGTCTGGCGCTTTTGTTGTTGTTTTTCTCCTGCACGGGGTTGTGATGAATCCTGCTGCTCTGCCCAGTCTTACTTTGTAGTGGTCACAAAGCAATATTCTTTGCATTTTCACAGTTGCTGTTTAGCAGGTGTCTCACAGAGCTTGGAGATGGTGCTTGGTGATGGAGCTCCAACCATTGTGCTTTATTTACTCAAAACAGAAGCTGAGTCTCTTTGTGGCTAATGGCTATATCTTCTATAGAAGGACTTGAAAAACAGTGTTTATGCTGCAGGAACAGAGAGAACTTAATTCATACTCTAATGAAAAGTTGCTGGAGAGTTGTGAAATTGGTAAGCTTAGAAAAACTTTAAGCATGGGAAAAAAATGACAAGAATGGATGAGGATGGACCCGAAAGCTCCGAGGGAACGTAGGATGAAGGCATAGGTAAAGCTATATGTGAACCATGCCAGGGATATGTAAATACTGACATCTGTAGCATGGCTTGAGAGCATAATTTGATTTGATAATTTCTAGGAAGATGGAACATAATGATGTAAATGCTACATTGTTCTAAGTAGCTCTGTGCCTTTGAAAATAAACATAGATGAGGTTTCCTAAAATAAATGTTTTAGTTCTGGCGCTGTTCAGAAGCTCATGGTAATATGCCTTGGGAAGCTCTCTTGCCTTGGGTGACCTGACTCTAAGTCCTGCTGCCGTTTGATCTCTGCAGACCTTAAGGAGCATTATGTCGCAGTTCCTTTTTCCTGTGGTAATGAAAACAGTAATACTGTACACTTACTAGCAGGGCTGCTCTAGCACACAGGTTTGTGTTGTGAGGCATGAGTTATGGGTTATTTTTAGGCTCTTATTGCTACAGATGAAGCCAGCAAGGAATGAAAAGCACACTAAGCTGTCTGAGGTATTCACATGGGAGCTGAATTTGTCCTGAAGTTTTCTAAATAAACTGTAAATATGGTCAGCACTGCAGACAGTGCCAATAATGTCAGGTAAGTGTGCAGCCACCCCTTTATATTTCAGTATGCTCTTGCACAGATTAAACTGACTTTCCGTTGTGTGGTTACCTTGATAGCTCTTAGCTAACATGMATGTAGTGACAAAGTGCTTGACACGTGCAAGTTTCCAAATTGACTTCTTGGGATGTTTTTTCCTCTGATTGTGTCAAACTTCCTTCAAAACTTTTAACAGCACAGTTACTAAGTTCTATAATGATTTGTGATCCCTACAAAATCTGATGTCAGGTAAACTTAAAAGACTCTTCTGCTATTATTTGCATTCGTGGATCTGTTTAGATTAGTATCATGCAGTTTATGTTGTATGGGAGTGTCTGTCCCCAGCTATTTGTGGATAGGACTTTCTTTCAAGATTGGAAAGTCAAGCAAAAAGAAAAAACTTCTAAAGGCTTTACTTTGATATTTGTGATAACTGAGTGATAGTCTAAGCTTATTAATTCTTCTGAAGGAACTGAAAACATTTTTGTAGTTTGTGTGTTCTGATTCTAGCCAAGGTTCTGGGAGGATATACAAGTCCTTCATAATTTTTTCATTTTTCCAAGATATGTAACTGTTGTGTGTATAGCTGGGACATAAACAGTGATTTTGTTCAGGTTGACATACTCTCAGTCTTTAGTGCAAAACTGCTTATTCTGAAAGTTAATGAAGCAATAAATGAAAATTTTTCTGTCTAATGACATATCTCTAAAAGCTCACCAYTCTCAGAGGCAATGCAGAGTTTTCCTAGGCCAACATTTATTCTTGTTAAACTCTTCTTCTCAAAAAGCTTCAGTTTCATATATCCTGTGATTTCTAGATCGATGATTTGTAGTGTCTGGATTTCATACACAGCAGTGGGTGCAAAATAGACTAAATGCTAGAAGACCACCATACCCTGGGATTCTTCAACAGTTGCAGGACTGATGACCACATAAATGGTTATCTTTGTGTCAGCTGATGGTTGAGCAGTTCATTGAGATATGTCTGTGGTGTTAAGAGATTTGAGAGTAGATTTAAACAGAGTTTCCTTGTAATTGAGAAGTCATCTGTTTTGTTTGTGTGTTTAGATGGGCAGCCTGTGTTGACTGGGGTCTTCTGCAGTTGCAGAGTTTAAAGATTGCTGTTTTGTGTATTTGTTGATGCCGTTGAACTGTACACAAATATGAGCACAGTGAGGTTATTCTCCTCCTACTTTTAGTCTGGTTACCTAAGGAAGTAAACTTTATGTGGTCCATTACCATTGTGGTCACCTATTGCACCTCACTCCTTCCCAGTCCTGCTAATTTTTAACTTCTTTGAAGGTCCATTTGGAATAGACTGGAAAGAGAAAGAATGGGGTTTTTCTTCCCTTTTTCTTTTTAATATACATGTATGTGTGTATTTAGATAGGTAGGTAGCTATCAATCACTCAATTTGGAGAAAACTGGTGTGTGTAATGAAGAAAGGTGCAGGTAAGTGCCCTCACGTTGGTTACTTGTTATTCTTGACCCCGTGCTAGCTGATCAACGTGCTGTGCTGTGGGCTGTGCTTGTGTGGAGGAGAGTTGTGGGGAAGAGGAGGGAGAAAAAGGGTTAAACAGAAGACACCTGAGGTTTCATGAGAGACATACTCAGAAGCATCAAGAAGATGGTGACAGAGAACAAACAGAAGAGGTGAGGTTATTATGTGGAGGAGAATGCAGGCAAAGGGATTATAGGAGGAAAGTTTATTAGCTCAACAGTTCAGTTAAGGAGCTGGAAGGCTGAGCTGCTTTTTGATGATGGTTGTTGCTATTAGCACCTGAGGATACTTAACCTAGATCCAGAAAAACATCTAGAAGTAGGAAAAATTTGTTTGTAGTTTACCTTTTCAGAGACAGAGGGGGAAAAAAGAGCTATTAGAATGTCATTCTAATATGTAAGAGTACTCTAAAGGACACCAGTAAAAAGAAGCACACCTCAATAAATCCAGTTTGAGTGCATACTTTGAAATCTTATTCTTTGTTGTCCTTTTCCTCTGCTGTTGTTACAAAGCAGCAAGGTGAGCAGCCAGCTAAAATTTATTTAACTGTTCGTCATCATTGGTACTCCTTAAGCAGTTCATATTCCATCAAAGTTGTTCAATAGTTTGGCAGATGTGGCACTGGACTCATGGTACTACTGATGTTGAGTAATACTGAGTTTAATATTTTGTCACAGATCTTGACAGATATTGGAGTTCTTCAGAAGTGTTTAGTGTTTGAGTTGTTAAATCATCTCGTTATTTAAGAATTAGGAACTATGTAGCCTGTTGCACTAAAAAATACCAGACCTCGTTTTTTTTCAGTGCTGATAGCAAGGAGCAAAGTAGTTCTGGACCAATAGGCATATTTTTCAAATACTGTTTGTTTAATCCTTACAATAGTTGACATTTCACTTATGTCATTAGATTTTGGGGTGGGGTGAGAGAGGTTAAAAATACATGAAGTTTGTTACAGTAGTTTAGTTGTCCCAGGAACAAATTGGCTGGATTTTTATGTGGCCTAAGGATTCATATCTAAACTGGAGTCCTTGTCCTGTGAATATACTAAATTCCTAGCAAAAGGCGTTTGTGAATCAGGGTAGTTGGAGAATTGGGCTTTCAATCATCACTAGCTTTTTAGTTGCTTAAGTGAGTATTTTTGGTTTGTTCATTCAGGGTTGTTTTGTCTACCTTCTGGTTAACACTAGATGAATACATTTTATTTCTTATTTAACTGGCGATTGTCCTTTTTCCTCATGAACAACTTGGGCATTATTAGAAAAATAGCTAGGATTTTTTTATTAGCTTGCCACTGAAATGCTTTTTCTTTTTTTAACCTGAGAAATTTTGGATTTAAGTCTTGGAAAAGAAGTCAGAGAAGTACTCCCTGTGTTTAAAAAAAAAAAAAAAAAAATCAGTTCAAGGGCTAGTTAATTTAAATATGATAAATTAGTTGTATGTTGAATGCATGTATGTGTTTTATCCCATTTATTCATGAGTTGGTGCAAGGACTGTTGCTATTTTCTAACAAAATCATGGGCCGCGTATGCGCTGGAGAACTAGGCTGCTCTTGGTACTCACAGGCAGTGCCAGTTTCTGTACTTCTTTTTCCCAGATAACAGGAGTTTTGCTTTGTTTTCATCATTTGCAAGCTTCAGTGGATCCAACAGTTACTGAAGCTAGGCAGGAACTATTAGATTAACCTTCTGGATTTACAGCAGTTTGTGATAAAAGGCTTGTAAAATTGACTGTGCTTTCACCGTGTTTTAAACAGTTACTTTGCTAAACATTCACTAAAGCCTGGCTTTTACATGAGATTGTAGAGGTTCTAAATTCTCTGATACTTTCCTTTGAACTGATCAATTACTGTGATTATTTTTTTTGTCAGAGCTGGTGAATTTATTAGACTCCCAAATGTAAAATTATAGCCTTTGTGTAGGGAAAATACTGAATAATTTTAGAAATTCCAGAGATATTTTAGAGCTGCCAGTCTGAATTTTTTAGCATAGTTAATTCTACCCGTTAAGATGATTCAACTGTCATTCCCCTGCTTTCTCCAGTAACTTATAGATGGTTGTGTTTAAGGAACTGGTCTTCCTCTTTGTTGATGTACTCTTTCAATCAGTACTGGCTGTTAAACATCTTTGTGCATTAAAACAGTCATAATGAATCAATATAATATGTAATTGTTTCCAAAATAAACCCCAACATAGACTATATCCTTCACATTTTGCTCATTCGTGAGTTTGATAATTAGTGTTTTTTAACATCTAGTRTAAATATCTAAGTTATTAATACTAGGTCACATGTGCTTTTACAAATGATTGATTTCTTTGACTTGATTTCAAATCAAAACTTTGTTTAAATCAAAACTTCATTTCTTTCTCTCTTCACATACCGTAGTATCTGATTTTTGCATTCAGCAACTCAGTGTGCATGCTAAAAGGTGCATGTTTGAACTGTCCTGAACTTTTGAATTTTCTTCTTGTTCTCAGTTGAAAATCCATTTTAGCAGCATGACTTGGCTGTCTCCTTGGGTGGAGAGATTGTTTTTTGTGGGGAATGACAAGGAACCAAGCTAAGGCAGGTCTTGCTTCAAAGGGAGACATGTGCTTCATGAAATCAGAATACTTCTACTCTATCCTATTTGCAATTGTTCTTAATTTAAAGAATTTAATGATCGTTGTTGTTGTTTTACTGATAGTGGTAGAGTAAGGATTCTTGAGGCCATTTGGATGGACTTTATCCTCTATTTTGCCTCTTTTTTCTTAAAAGGTTATGGAACACAGATCCCAGTTCATTCTTTGCCATCCGACCGTTGCTTGTTTTTGTCCACTGGTGACAGCCTAAAGATTTTTTTTTAATTTTTTGTGCCTTTATGCAACACTTGAAAAATTCAAATTCTTTTCAAGACTCCTTGTAGTAAGACTTTTCTTTTTTTGTAAGGAAGAGACTTCCAGAACATGGGTTTCTTTCTTCCCTGTCAACTCAGTAAATCTAGACCTGCTTTTTTGCTGGACTACTTCATTAAAGATATGACCATGTCATGCCGGTGGAATGGGCCGGGCTCTACATGTTAATGTAGCATTTGGCAGAGTTTCTAAAACAGTTTTCCAGCTGTAGTCTGGAGGTCAAGCCAGTTAAGCCCATGGTGTAACATACATAGTGTTATCTTGGTTGCTTTTTGATAATCTGCTTTAATAACTTTCTATATTTAAAGTTGCTGCTAGACGTAGCTAGCACTATATAATTCTTTGTTACTTAYGTGATTAGTTAGTTACATGTCTAGGTAATCTCCGTGAAACTGCAGAATTGGCAAAAATGCATCCTACCAATGCTGGACATCATTGATTAGGTGGTTTTTGTCTTAGGAGACACTGAGGAAGACAATCAGCATCTGCAAAAGACTTAAGGATGTAAACCTTGGTTTTTCAGATTAGTTGTTGTTTTTCATCTCTTGAGGGTTTTTGAGGCAGGAGAGGGAGGAAGGGAATATGACTTTTCTTACCTAGATTTTCTTCTGACTTATATGTATTTAAACACAACTAATAAACCTGCTGAATTATTAAATTAACCACATTATTTCTTCCTTTCCAGATTTTTATATTAATACAGGTTACTCATTTGTGTTGTTTATTTATCTTTTTACCAATTCAGAAATTCAGCTGGCGTGATTACTAAAAATAGTAATGTATGCAACAAGGCATTTCCTTTTCCTGGCAAACTGCACGATTGCCCTGCAAAATCAGAAAATTACATCAGTTTGAAGCATTGTGTTTGGCAAATGGAGTTAAACTGTTACTTCTGTGCTAGTCAGAAGCTGTCTTACGACAGCAATATTTAGTGTTACTGCAAAGAAATCAATGATTATTTACAAAATTATTTAGAAAAGAACTTCAAAAGTACTACTCTTCTACTGATTTTTATTTCAGTTATATTATATTTGGAAGGGCCAAAGCACTAAAATTCTTGTTGTATCTTTCTTAGGTTTTCAGTACCTATTCAAATGAAGACTATGATAGACGTAATGAAGAAGTTGATCCTGTGGCAGCCTCAGCTGAGTATGAGCTTGAGAAAAGGGTGGAAAAAATGGAAGTGTTTCCTGTAGAAATAGAAAAAGGTGCAAATTCAACCTTGAATACTTGCTTGAAAGAGACACTATGTAGATGAAAGATRATGACATTTTAAAACAAATTTTTATGTTTTCTTGAACGTACTTTTTTTTTAAGCACTATCCTCTGTTGAGTGTAAACTGTCMAAGTTAGGAAGGCTAAATTAATGAGTGGCAGATAGTTCATAAATCTTTGAGGCAGATTTTTTTACAGGTATTGTGAAGATATTTTAATCTGTCGGTSATAATTACGTTAAACAAGAGCTTTAGTAAGGTGAATCTAAGTAGAAAATATCTTATTTGGTATTCTTTTCATATATATATTTATACACACACAAATATGTGTGTGAATTTTCATATCTTGCATTAATATGAATGGAATATATGGAAGGATTTGGTTTGGAACACTTTGGAACTCCTCTGTATGCATTATATCCTGTGCCGTGTGGCTGATATTGGACTTTTTGAATCCTTTAGGTGACAGTGGTCTGGGCATCAGTATTATTGGAATGGGAGTTGGTGCGGACCAAGGACTAGAAAAACTAGGGATTTTTGTAAAAACAATAACAGACGGTGGAGCTGCTCAGCGGGATGGGCGGTGAGTTTTCTATTGCATTGCTAATGCTTTTTGTTAACTTTTAACTAATCCTAATTGTTTTGATTGCATATGCTAAATACTGTGAATAAAAGGGCAGAAGAAGAACACTACTGAATAAGTATTACTCTACTGCCTTATGTGAAGTTTTAAAAAAACAGTTATTTGTTTTAGTGTGGGCATTTTTTTGTAAAATAAATATAGGTCTACTGGATCTATAGTTATACTATATATGTGGGGGCTAAAAAAGCTCATTATGTGCCCATTTGTAGCGCTGCCATAAATTCCTATTGACATCCATGGACACTAGTCAATATGTAAGTAGTATAARAATACTACATAAATTCTAAGAGGTGATCTGTGATCGTAACTGAAATTCAGGAGACTGAGTCTCCAAAAATTTATTGCTTAAAACCCAGCTTTCTTATTGTAAATCCTTGAGAGTTTCAAGTGATGTTTGTCATATGAAATGTGAAATAATCTGTCAAAATGAAATATTTTTGTTGAGCTGCTAGCTGAGCATTTATTTATTTTGCAGAATTCAAGTCAATGATCAGATTGTTGAGGTTGATGGTATAAGTCTAGTAGGAGTCACTCAGTTCTTCGCAGCCACTGTACTGAAAAACACTAAAGGCACAGTGAGGTACGTATGGCTTGTATCATGCTACCTTTTAACATTATAATTTATCATAATGAAGAAAACATAATTTGAAACTTTTACGAAGATGTCACTGCAAGATATAGCAAGACATAATTTTTAAGCATGTCTTAAGCTTTTTGCTGCMGGGTAACTTACATTTTGCTTTCTTTTGTAGATTTCTGATTGGAAGAGAGAAACCAGGGACTCAGAGTGAAGTAGCCCGTCTCATTAGTGAGACTTTAGAGCAGGAAAGATGTTTGTATGAGCAACACTATGCTCATGATGATACAGAGCAGGTAAAACACCAAAAGTATCCATATATTTTATAAAGTAGATAATCATCTCCGTAGACAGTAACTTGTGTAAATGGAATAAATGTTTTTTGAGCCAAATTGGAGTAAAAAGACACGAGGACTAGTTGGAGGTCTGTGAGTAGTGGTATAACCTGGAGTCAGTACTGCATCCAACTCTGTTTAACTTATTTATCCATGACTTGGATGATGGGACAACCTAAACCATCAGCAAGTTTGCTGATGATGCCAAATGGGAAGAGTGACTGATAAGCCAGAGAACTGTACTGCCTGGGGAAGACTGAGCAGGGATCTCACAAATGCATCTAAGTATCTGAAGGCAGGGATTAAGGAAGATGGAGCCAGGCTCTTGTCAGTGGTGCCCTGTGACAGGCTGAGAGGCAGGGGGCACAAACAGACATACAGAAAGCTCTCTCTGAGGAAAAAGTTTCTTACAGTGAGGGTGACCAAACACTGAAATAGATTACTGAGAGAGGATGTGGAGACTCGCTCCTTGGAGATGCTCAAAAGTAGTCAGGACAAGGACCTTGGCAGCCTGCTGTAGGTGAGCCTGCTCAAGCAGGAGAGCTGGACTAGATGGTCTTAAAGGTCTCTTCCAAATTAWCCATTAGATGATCCTCTGAAAAAAGAATAAGACAACCTGATTAAAACAGAAAGTAACAATTTTTTAAGTTACCATTATCAAGGCACATAATTGTCGCTTCTTGCTATTTTTCTGACTTCTCTATAATTCAAAAGTTATTTCTAAGAATCAGTCAGCTTGTTTTATTGATTGCTTAGTTAGSGTTTTTATTGGAAATCTGCYTCAAAAGTGTTTGCAAGTCAACTTTAAAATATATTGTAGATATAAGAAACTAAAAAGAATAGTAACTAGCCCGGAAAAGCTTTGCAACTGTTTCAGCTGCTTAATTGTGTGCTGTTTTCATTGCTGCTACCATGATGAGAAGCATATGTGTTACGGAATGTCTTGGTTTTTACCTGTTGTCAGGATGACGACTATGATGATGATGAAGAGGCATTTGAGTCCCATTTACATGGAAAATCTGTAGAAGTGTTTGATCTTCCTGAAAATGAAGATATCAATTTACCATTGGATATGGATTCAGCACAATTCCTTCTTAAATTTAAAGAGGTGCAGTAACACTTTTTTAAATACTCTTTGAGGTGTTTTGGGGATCATCTGAATCTTAAGGTTTGATGTCATCTYCTTCATTCCCTGTTCTTGTGGTTTGGGGGCCTATTTACCCATTATCACCAGCAAGGACCCTAGTGTTGTTTGAAATGTTCTGCAACTTTCTCAATCCTACTTCCCTATGGAAACTTATGTTCAATGATCATTTGATTTAATTTAAAAAAAAAAAAAAGAAAAACTAAAAAAAAAAAGCTTGGAGCAGCCATTAGAACTCAAGACCACCTTCCTCTCTGTTGTCATCTCTGAACATGGCATGCCTTAGTTCACGATGTCTCTCTCATTTCCATGCTGGTCTGTAGGATTTTGTGCATCAAAGTGGAATAGCTTTAGGTGTAGGTAGGGGAGGAAGGTGAGTATCTCCATTCTGAATGGTCACTAGCTCTGTGGTCCTGCCTTCTTCAGGGAGASAAGAAATAGGTGTCAGGACGAGTGTTACATGGCACCTAGACCTCCAACACCTAGAGCTTAAGCATTYTGACTCGTGGACGCACTTGTTTTAATTTGTTTTGGTGCATAATGCATTCAAAAAAAAAGAAAACACTTTTCTTTTTCCAGAGTTACAGATGCAAAATGAGACATAAGAAATAACAGTTGCCAAGGAGCATGCTTTACACTTGTATGTGTGCTGTTTTCTTAAGATATGTTAATAATCATCTTTACCTTTGGCTCAGATGTAGCCTTTATCCATTTCTGTTAATTCTAGGAAGGCTTGTAGTGCAAAATATCATTTAATTTTAAAACAAAAACAAATTCAACATTGTTAAATTTTTACTCCTTATTATGGACTATTTGTTGTCAGTAAGTGCATTACTGCCTTTACGTTCTCCTGCACATTAGAACATTATTTTAACCTCTCAATATATAGAAAACAGTGCAATATTTTTTAATCTAGATGATTGCATATTGATTTTTGCAGCAAATAAATATTGTGGACTTTCTTAAATTGTCATTTAGTTCTTCTAATAAAGGCTCTTTATCAGTTTTGTAATTAGCAAATAATTGATTTTGTGCTACTGTAAAAATGGCATAAGAAAGAAGGGAATCACATCAAAAATACTTTATCAGTTCATGTGCATTCTTGTGTGTTTCACAAAAGTCTTTTTATTTCAGCTGCAATTAAAGCATGCAGTAACAACAGCTGAAGTCAGTCAACTGAAGGAGAAGGTAAGTTTTCCAAGAATCTTTATTTACTGAATTTTTCATTTCTGTGAATTTTGCCATGTGTAAGTTGAACCAGAAGGTTGATGGCAGTCTGTTTGTACATCTGCACAGTACATACACACCCTATGTACTGTTATGCTAGACTGCAGCTCTTCAATTTATGAAGGCCTATTGGATAGAAGGGGGAAAATAAAAACACTGTGCTAATCCAAAATGTCTGCTTCTATATTGCTGCTTAGAGCAGAATTGAACTGAGCTGAGCTGAATATTGTATGAAGCAAACTCCTGAAGAAACATGAGAACATTTTCAGTGGATAGGACTTGTCTTATCTGGATAYAGATTTGATACTTAAAAGGAATGGTTTGTGCCTGAGAGAATTTTTTGGTATCAGAGCATCTTCCCACCAGCCCTTCCTTTCCTCGTTTTATTTTTAACCTTGGGGAGGGAGAGATTTTTTTTTCCAGCTTCTTTTGAGTGGGTTGTGCACTTCTGTTTTCTCTGAGAAAGACTTTATTGTTCTTTTTGCCACCATTTCCACTGATGGAGATCCGTGCGTGGCCTTTTTCTGGAAATGTTTGCTGTAGCTGAACAGCAGCTTTGCCCTTGTGCTTTGCCTTGCTGAGCAGTGTGTACCCTCAGACAAGTTGCAGCAGATTCTGCATGGTTGGGTGGGTGTGCCCCTAGTTCTTCAGATTGCAATCGTTTGGAGTATCTATTGGGGTTGTTCCTTCACTCTGCAAACTGGTGCTTCGCAGCTCCAGGTGTAGACAGGCAATGCAACCACAACCTTTTTGCATTCCTATGATATTTCTGATCTTGCTTTCTGATAGTGCTCTTCCTTGCAGTGTTCTTGAAGTTTGACCTGCTGGATTAGTAACAAGCTGTTAAAAATAGTGACTTTGGTACAACTTATTGCTCCAATTGAAGAAATTCTTGAATCTCTCAACACATTAACTTCATCAGCAAATGATCTTATCTGACTTCAGAAGCAGTGATTTCCTCATTGTAAATAATGTCCCCAAAGGAGGATGCATAGATGAACTAAGCAGCATCCTGTCTGCACAGTCTRAGGCCACCAGAACTGTACATAGATTAACATTCTCTTTTATAATGAYTCTGCTCCCTGAGAAACCAAAGGGGCCCATCCCTTTCTGTTGTGAGGAAATACCTATGTTTCATTCATTAGCGCCAGGGAGGCAAACCAAGGTGTAGCATAAAACTTGGAGGAAGTCCTTGTCTTATTAGGCTACTGTGGAAGGCTACTGTTCTCACTTGTTTTACTCAGCAAGCTGCTGGTAGCAGAGTAGTAGGACAGGAAAATCATCTGATACAAGTTAAATCTCCATATCTCCAGTTGCCTTTGAAAATAGAACTTACTGCCTGCAAGCTGAGATGTTCGGCCATGTTGTRTCCAATATAATGTGAAAAATACTATTCTAATGCGTGGAAAAACATACTTACACAAAGCAGTTTTCCAAAAACCGCAAATCTCATTAATGGGATTACCATATTGATCACCACATCATGTTGTAATCTGTAGAACACAGTACTAACACAGCTAATAAAATGATCTGGATAACTGAATGATTAATCAAAGGGTCAATTAGATAAAATAGATTCTTCTGTTTCAGAGATGGGAGTTCTCAGAAGTTTTCTCCATTGGACTGAAACAACTAGATTACTCCCATCTGCAGCTTTTCAACACACTTTCACCACAAGCTCAATGCCTGTATTACCTCCAGAATCAGATATTTTAAAGGCTTTGTTATTTACTCTTATTATCCATAGATATTCACTGATTTGCTGCCTTTCTCTGCTTGTTGACTCAGATGTTGTTTGGAAAAGGGAATTGAGGGCACATATGTGTCTCTCCTATGCACTTTGCCTCCATTGTTGCAGTTTTCTTTTTTTTTTTTTAATGTATTTGTATACATGTTTGGAGTACTTGTGCMTTAGAGGAAGTAGATCAGAAGAGATACTTAAAGAAATTACATGATGCAGAAATATAGTACCTACATGTGGAAGAAGCTGTTCTGGAGAGTGTGGGCCACTTGCTTTATCTCTGCAGAACAGCCCAGCTACTGCTGGGAAAGGAATGTCTGTCGCATGTGCAGATGACACTACTACAAGATCAAGAGCCTTACCTGGCAGTTGGACAGCTTAGCTAATCTAGTAACCACATGGTTTTCAAAGAGGGAGGTGCTCCCTACGATTTYAGTATCTTGCTTTAATATTACTGATAAATTAATTATTATTATTTTCTATCTAAACATATAAAAATAACTGTTTGGATTTTAGTTTTTAGTTTAGATTAATTTCTTAAATATTAATATTTTCTTCTCAGTTAAAAATAGTTGAAACAGAAAAAAATGAATGGGAATTGAGCCGAGCCCAACTTCAGCAAAACATAGAAGAAAACAAAGAGAAAATTAAGAAATTGGAAACCTACTGGTTAGAGGCTCAGAGTTTATGTAAAACAGTAAATGAGCATCTTAAAGAAACCCAGGAACAGTGTGATGCCCTTGAAAAAAAGTACTGCAAGGCCAAGAAACTGCTCAAAGATTACCAGCAAAAGTAAGTATTCCAAAATTCTAAGTCTCCATTTCTTGCTTGTATTTTTTTTAACATAATGAGAAGAATTATCAGCTATCCTAGAGTTATGATAGACTGAAAATCCTCCTCACACTATGAGGGGTTATGAGTCAGAAATATGGATKGTTTTGTCAAGATTTTAACTCTTAATGTCTTTACCTCAGTTCTTCCTTAATAAGGCAAACAGTTCTGTATTGTCATATTAGTTTCCTACTAAGAATTTGACCATAGCTTTAGGAATGAAAACACTATTTTTGCAGTAGCACATGGCATCTGTATTTATCTTTGTATAAGTGAGGAAGATCTAATATTTAGCATCTGGTGTACACCTGATGTAGAAGTATGGATAGATGTAATTTTGTAGAAAGGTGTTGTAACACATTTTTTTCATCCTAAGGTAAATTATAACATCTTAATTGTATTTTTATCAAGAGAGTAAAAGCATACAAATACGCAGATAATTTTGTGAAGTTATAAAGTTAAGAAATCATATTTGTTATAGCTCAAAGATTGTTTTTTTTCCAGTATACTTASTAGTAAAAAGCATTTTATTACTGAAATTCAACTGCATGTATTTCTCTCATCAGAGAAGTAGAATTTATGAAAAAAGAGGAGGATCATTCAAAGATGCTTGAAGAGAGAGACCAGAAATATGCAGAACAGCTGAAAATGTATCAGGAAAAGGTAAGGCTATATTATTTTTGGAAATAAACTTCTGTGTTCTTGGGAAGTGGTATCTGACTTTGAATTTTACCTCTTGTAGATTTCAGAGCTTGAAAACAAACTAAAAATATATGAGAAAGTGCCATATATGTTTGGAAGTAGCAGTGTATTGGAAGATGCCTGTCAAAATACAGGCCAGTCAAGTGAACCCTCAAAGATAAGAGAAGAACCAGAAGCAGACATGGTAGAGGAAAGGTTAGATTCTACAGATATGTTAATTTCTGGTAAGTTGACAAGATTTTTGGTTTATATTTAACAAAAAGATAATAGGAGTCTGTGTGTGGTGTTAAAAGAAATAAAAGGGTAAGAGGAAAAAAAAGAGTGCCTACTGTTTCTTGCTGACTAGATAAATGGCAGCCTGAGCCACTGTGGATATTTAAGTATTATGGCGATCTTATGCTCAGAATGTTATCAACTGGTAGCTGAAATAAGCATATTCTAAAAAGAGGCAGTAGATGCTTAAGTACTTTTTTTTAAAGARTCAATTGCTTAAGGAACAAGGATAGGAAAGCGTATTCTAGGAGCATATTCTCATCTACTTGAGAATTCAGCTTTCAGGTCACAATACACTTGCATCCTTAAGGATTTTTATTTTCTAATTTGAAGAAATTGGTTGGAAATTTAATTCCAATTAGAAAGTTTTATCACTTTAGTATATAAAATTTTAACAGAAGGCCACTATTTTCATATAATAAGAGCTGAACTAATTTGCTTTACATTTTGAAGATATTTCCAGGCAGTGAGTTATGTTTTTTTTTTAAGGAGTATGCGTTTGTTGCAGATTTTGATGCTTTTGTTGGGGATACTCCCAGATTAGACACCAGTGCCCACAAAGCAAAAGCTCAGCTTGCTCTGAAAGTCAAACGCCAGCCACCGTCTCGATCAAAGCTGAAGGAAACTCTTGGGGCTGGACAACAGACTGCAAACTTACAGGTAACAGTAGGTAACTGTACATCTAGAAGCCTGACTGTACATTTTAATCATATGATGGTTGACTGTTTTGAGCATCTTTTTTTCATCAAGGATTTTCTATTTTCTATTTCTTGTATCTCTGCTTTACAATATAAAATACTATAACTTGGATCAACTATGTGCATGTAGTAGCAGAAAAGAAAATCCTTAAAAATTACTTCAGAGAGGAGGCAGCTGAATCATAATTACCTTTCTTGAAACAAGCATAAATTCCAAAGCATTCAGACCTTTGTTAACAGTATGAAGCAGAAGATATGAGTCAAGAGCCAGTAACGACCACTGTTTTATTTTTCAGTTTGACCACGTTTCTTTCCATGCATCCCAGTSCAACCTCTTGCTCTAGACTCCTGCTCTAGAGGCCAATTTCCCTGAAAATTCATTTACCTTGATTTTTATTCATAACTTAGCTTTCAAGTCCTTGCCTTTTTTGTCTCCCTGTTTTAAATTAAAAATGGCAACATTGTTTATGTAGTACCATGTTATGAGTTGTTGTTCCTGCCTTTATATTTTCATGGAAATGCATTGCAGCAGTCTCTCCCTATTTCAAAAATCTAGAAGTTAGTAGTTAGCTTGTGGCTACTCCTAATTTTCACTATTGTAAGCTGATGTTAAGGTTGATGTCTGTATTCTCCATTAAGCTGGCTCCTCCATAACAAGTAATTGCTTTGTCAACAATATATTACCATCCTGATGAAATCCTTATCCAAACTGTGGTGTTGCAGCCCGTGAAATTCTAATAGAAGCAAGTTCCAGACYTGAGATATTAGCCTTCTTTAGTGGAACAAGTAAGAGATAAGTAAAAAATGAAACTGGTTTAATAGATATAAGCAATGTTGCAAATTTTTTAAGGTGAGGCTAAGATCTTGAAAAACAGTTGAAGTATAGAACCAGTGTATGAGAGAGACCCCGTCAGAGGAAAATGATTGAACTACATTAGTTGGAATGAAAGAATTTTTAAAAGCGGCTTCTTTGAATTGGGATGACCGCCGAGTAACAGTTTTATTTCTTGATCAGTTAAAAAAAAAAATAGTGTTTGGGATGTACAAAAAAATCTAGAATGGGGATGCATAARGGACATAAAATCCAGTCCATGTTATTTAGATGATAACAGTGCATGCTTAAACTTCAGTCTGTTTGCTTTGGTTCTGAATTGAGGGAGTTTGTATTTAATATAACGCACTCTTAGATTCTGATAAAAGATCAGATAGTAAAGTTAACTTTACTTTAACTAAACTTGTTGTGTTTCCATAAATTTTTCAAGGATAAGGATTCAGAAGATGCTATTCACAACAAAGAGCCTTCTGCTGTGTACCTAGGCAAGAGCTTCGAGGTAACTGAAAAGTTAACTCTCTCTCGGTTGGATGACCTGGATCGAAAGAGCGAAAAGCCCGAAGCAGCCGAAAGCACAGAGAGCCCTTTAGAGTCCAGCCCTTCTGCTTCCACACAGTCTTCCCCAGTACACAAAGCAAACAATGGCAACAGCACGAGCAGCACACATTCACCTCCTTCAGAAGAGATGGCCCCAAGTTCTCCTCAAGCCTTTCCCACAAATGTTAAGCAAAGAGAAGCAAAGGGCAAAGGAAAAGAAGCCAAGGGTAAGACCTGAAGGGCTTTTGGTTTTGTTTATGGCTTTTGTTTTTAATCCTTTACTATCAAAGTATTGCGGAGTTTAGATATATAAGTGATTATTAAACAATAAACTCCTTAGAAAGCAGGAAAATAAATTGGTTACAAATTAGTTATCTGTTTTAAGACTGTTTGTAAACCTCTTCAGGAAATAAACTTGTCTGTTTCTAATATGATAGAAAATGCTTAGAAAAGACGAGATAAAAACTGTTGTTATGGGTTGTATTTTAGAAACAAATGATCGGGTACAGGAAACTTCTCAAAGGAAATTAGCAATACTGTTTCAAACTCAGCCTTTCACAGAAAGGCACCTGTGTGTGTTGACATTGTGTCAAATAAAGGAATAGAAGCAGGTGCACATTTTCCAGCTTTGGCACGGGGGCCAGGTGACTAAAAAGTCTCTGCAGTGCCTGACTGCAGAGTGCAGCACCCCAGCTTGTGTGTGGCTGCAAGCCTGCGTACAGCAAGATACAACTGTCTCCAAGCGCCCAAAAGCACCTATTGCTGCTGCTTTTGCTCGTTATTTTAGTCAGTCGTGGTGATTAATTCAAGACTTTTGTAATTAGGTGAGTTTGCATTAGATGTWGTAAAAGGAGGAAGGTGTTTAAAAATGGTTCAGAAGGGAAAATGATAATGGAATTAATTAGTGAGGCCTTGAGACTATGATTTGCGTGTTTTTTGAACATTTCTGAAGTATGTTAAAATTAGACCAGCTTTCAAGTAAGTATTTTTAAAGTATTACTTTGAGGAGGGGGTAGAGAAAAAGAGAGGGAGGGGTAAATGTCAATATTAACATTTGTGTGCTGCATGTAAGATGAGTTAAGCATTTGAAAATAAGTATTTGAATAAATTTGTGTTGTTAGTCAGACACTATTGATAGAAGAAGAAAGAAAACAAAACAAAAGCTGAGGAAAAAATCCCAAATATTTAGCAGGTAAACTTAGGTGTAATCATTCTGTGCTTCAAAAAGCCATGTGGCAGATAGGGTGGAGAGGAGTTGTTCCCAGTCTTGTGTGGTAGACCCTGATTTGCAGTTATTAAGATCCCTGAAGGCATTATGTACATGCAACTTCCCTCATGTCCGAAATGTTCTCTTTTCTTGAAGACTGAGCCTAAAACCCGCTTTGCCAATGCAAGAGCTGCACTATGCTTCTCCTTAGATGTCACCTGAACCACCTGATTCCAGSCAATTCCAGTTGGCCACTTGATTGCACTTAATTATTGAACAGTTGGAGTTGAACACTCCAACCTGCTCCCCCTGGTGACTAGTTGGATCCTAGCAGGTTGTTTTCCAGTTCTGTGAAATCTTGGAAAAGCCTCAGATGTGTTGGAAATGTCCAGCACTTAGGAATGAATGTTTCTGTCAGTTTAAAACTAAAAGGTCTTATAATTAGGACCTGGCATGTGGATTTCTATTCCTTTGGAATACTCGGAATTTGTGTGCTATTTCCTAAGAAACTGAGCTTGTTAAACCTTGCTGTCTGCTATCCAGGCACCATCGTGTTGCTCAGGCACTTGTGCAGGAACTCTCAGTACACGTGCGTAAGGCATGTTCCAGCCAACAATATAGACAAGCTTTGGACCAGACTGGGGGAAATGCAAAAGGGAAAAGCTTAATATACCTTGATATTAATGCTGTATTTTTGCAAGTGGCTTTAAAAATGAAATTCTTTTATGCATTGCATGCTAGGTAATATATTTTGAGACTTACTTTTCACAGAAGAGCTTGGAGTTATTTCAGATTAACAATTTCTTTCTACCCATCTAGAAAAAGCAGAAGATAAGAAAAATGAAGAAAAGACCATGGAAGCAAATGAAGGAACTTCATCAGGGAAGTCTAAAAGGCGATTTCCAGATTTTGGGTAAGATATTATTTGTGTTYTTTTAAAAATAAATGGCTTTCAGTTTTACTTGTGGAGATTCACATATACTCTGAATGAATACTATCGTGGAAGTGCTGTTAGGCTACTTGATAGCAATACCACATGGCAAAGTTCTTCCATGGGTCCATAATTGTAGAAGCATAAATCATTATGGTTGGAGAAGATATTAAAGCTGTAAACCATTACCCAACATGCCTGACAAACCAGGTTAGTGAGTGCCTGACCTACAGGTCWCTTCAAAACCAGCCTTCACCACCACCTCCCCGGGCAGTCTGTTCCAGTTCCTGACTACTCTTTGTGTATAAATTGTTCCTAATATCTAACTGAATCTATCCTGCTACAACTTAAGGCCATTTACTCACCATGCCCTWTCTAGCCCCACTCCCTATGGGGGATATGTTTATCTCACTGACAAAAATGTCACTCAATGCAAACGCTGTATAAAAATGGTGTTTTTCCACTTTAGAGGGTTACGGAAATCTGGAGGCAAGGGCAAGAAACAAGAAAAAGAAAATYTCAGAGGTTCTCTGGATAGCAGGTAATGTTTTTTGTTGTCGGTGKTTTTTTTTCGTTAATACATATTGCATTCTTACAATTTTAAACTTTTAAAGCGTCTTTGAAATTATAATTGCTTCATGACTTTAAAGTGCATCCAAGTATAACAGCAAAATTCTAAGATGTCTTTTTTGTATTTGAAGGCAAGTATCAATTTTCATTTTAAATATCAGCTGTGCCCTGAAATACATAGAATGAAGATTTTTTTTTTTTTTTTTAACACAGTTTGTTTATTTCAGAGGTTCCAGAGAACTGCTGGATGACTCTGGCAACAATTTATCTGCATCAGATTCGGATTCCCCCGTACCCACCTGCATGCCTTTTTCTTGGTTTGGAGACAGTCACAAAGAGCCACACGTGTCTAGTAGCAGCCTGCATTTTGCTCAAAGTGGGCAGGACAGTATATTTGAACAGGGTCAAGACAAGAACAAAAGCAAGGTAAGATGAATAATTTGTGTTTTGACTTTTTAAATGCATTGTATGCAACTGATAACTTGGTCCCTGGTCACATCACCTTTTACAAACACAACTGCAGAAGCTGATGTCTTTACCACCCTTTGGCAGAAGTTGCCGCCTTAGAAGCAGAGGTTAGGAGAGTGCTGCATTCTCTCTCACTCAGTTTGGGCATCAAGTGGAATGATCACGCCGTGGGTTTGGGGAGGGTGGTGTTTTGTTTTCTAGTAGCTCATCAATTCTAAAAGCAATGCTAGCTTTAAGAAAATATAATTTTAAATGTTCACATGAGAACCCAGTCTAATATTTGTACTATACTTGGTTAGAGATCAACTCCCCAGGCAGTTGGCCAGCCAGCCCTTACCCTAGTAGTACTAGGGTGGAATATCAGCCATGTGGATGAAGGTGGCATCCTGGTTTTCCTCAGAGGAGCTACTATTGGAAACTGAGAGGAGCATATTTAGAACTCTTACTAGAAATTTGGTTTTGAGTATCTGATAATATTTTACTAAGCTAAAGACTTTTTAACTAGTTTTTAAAAAGCAGTACTAAACAGTTCAGCATACAACCGTAGGTTTGCCATCTTGACAGTTCAAAATATTTGGAAAAAGTGTCGGTGAGAGATAACAAATTTAATGAAACCATATGATGCTTCATTTTCCTGTTGACAGTTCTAAGATTAAAGCTTAAGTAAAAGTGCCATCAAACAATGCCTGGGCTGGCTAAGTAATTTGTTAAAAACTATTTTCACTTAAGACTGTTTTTGTCATTCTTGTTTTCTTTACATTTTGTTAGAATCAGAATTGTGTCAGTGTTAGGAACCTCCCAAAGTTCATTCTTAATTTTCACTTTTTTTCTTTTGCTCTTTGTCTGAAATACCCTTTTTTATATTTATTTATTTATCATGTTTTGTATCATCAGAGAGAGGTACGAAGCATATCTAGAAGGGAGATTTTTCCAGGCAGTATTCATTGAACTGGCTGATATTTTACAAAACTAGTAGATAAATGAACTGACTTGCCATGCTTCCAGATGCTGATTGCACTAAAATATTGTTTTAAAAAATTTCTTTTAGTTTTCGTAATGTGCATGTACAGTGGTCATTGCAGAAGTAAGCTGTCTGCATACATAGTGCTTGGAAAATTTACCAAAAAATACTGTAAGTGGTGTTAGAACTACACAATAACTTACCATAAGAACTTTAGAAATGTAGAAAAAACTTAATCCCTTAAGTAGGACRTTACTTTATGCAATACTGCAAAGTGCGTGTGGCTTTTGTGCATTTAGTTTCTCCGTCTTCTGTCTCGGAGTGTGTAGTGGCCAAAGATGCATCCTTAAATGGGCCAGTGATTTAAGGATTGCGTGATCCATGGTGAAGGGAATGTGCATGTATTTGGGGACATCTTTCTAATTATATAGGAGCGTGTAGCTGATCCCTTTAGAGGCTTTAGCAAAGCCATTGAGAAATGCTTGTTGGGTAGATAAAACATTTGGTGGCTCAGTTTTCAAAGAGCTGCTGGTTCAGGAGAACCTGTTTTTACCTTCATTCCTCTGTCTGACCCATTAAAATAATTGTTTAGAGGACAGTGGAAGTCCCACCGCTGTGTTACTGCTTTAAACACCTGCATGTGCGTAAGCATCCTCTCTGTGTTTATAAAGAGGCTTTGGTCAGCAGTTTAAAAAATAAATTCATACATGCTTGGGTCCTCTCTCTGCCTTTCCATCTTATCCTGAAATAATACTCTTTTCTCTGTCCTCTTTGTATGTTTTATCCAAGCTGATTATCACTTTAACCTTCCAGCTGGTTTCTTGCCAACTGTTTCTTGCTTCTCCCTTTTTTTCTTACTTCCCTCTCATGCTTCTGTGTATAATTGCTGCTTGCTGTTCTTTTCTTTGCCTTAGTGCCAGTTGCAAACAGCAGCTGGAAGGATACAGTAGTCTCCAGGTATCTGGCTGCTTTGCGAAGTGGTAGAAAGCTGACCCTGAATCTAGCAGATTCTCATAGACTAATTGATCACAAAGTCACACTCTGCCTCTCCCCGCCTCCCCAAGGTCAGGCTGTTTTTACTGCAACATTTGGGGGCTTTTGTTATAGCTGGGAATGCAACAGCAGCTACTGCTCCAGGCAGTGACTAAGCTTTGCACTTGCTAAACCACAGTTGATCACTAAGTTTGCGTGATAACAACAAGGCTTTGGCAGGTAAAACTCACTGTGACAGGACACTAAAAATGCAAAAGAAACATGACTATCCAGCAACAAGCACTGTTACTAAAATAACCTCACGGGACAAAATCGTATTTCCAGAATTTAAGGGGAACTTAGTTCTTTTAACCAATGGTAGTTCAATAACACTTATTGCTCTTGTGACTCTAGTATCCCATKTGATCAGGTGAAAGCTTTGAAGAGTGAATATAAGTAGAAACCCTGAAGTAAGATCCTTTTTCATGCAAAAATCTCATGCAGTGAGGCCTTGTGTGTAACTTCTGAGCTGTGCTCTAATATTGATGGTGTGAGGGCTTTAATTATATTATTTTCTGTACCTACAAAGTGTACCTGTCAAAGTCTGTATCCATGATTTTTGTTTTCTTAAAATGCAGCTGAAGTTAGTTTTCAAAAACTGAAAGTTTGTGGAATAATGAATCAGCTCCTTGTTGGAGTTGATATTTTTTGAGCTGAAAGCTGAGGTAGTGATCAGAAACTCTGCCATCAGATGTAGATCTGTTAGCATTTATCGGAAGCATTTTGTCTTGCAACATAAATTAGTGGATATGCAGCTACTTTACCTTTTAAATCAAAAGCAAAGTGCCATCATTGCATTTGATTGTATGCTTCAGGGGATTCCTGTGTGGGTTTTGTTTGGTTTTTGATATTTTAATAATACAAGAAGAGCAGCATTGTGAATAGGAATTTTGCTCTCTTTAAGGCCAGTTCACCTACTGCTTCTTTGAACTGCTGTGTTTCTCAGGGGGTTCTGTTCTCTTATCAGACTTAACCTGGTGCTTTCAGGTGCAGCTTCTGTTTTATTGGGGAGGGGGAAATAGGGAGGGTTCATGAGCTTTTGCAGCTGAGAGCAAACGAGTCTCAGGCTGGTCTGGAGATTTGCCTGAGGTCACAGGATTAGTGGCAGCAGGTGGCTGYGTTTGAACCCAGGTGCTTCTACGTCTAGATGTCAAGGCATGCAGATCTGGTTGCTTCCTTAAAACACACACTGAGTCTGGTAACTAATTGTAAACGGTAAATTCTAAGATTTTAACATTTTTCCAATGTGATATATTAGTTGCATTTCTTACCAGAAATTTATTTGGTACATACACTGTTTAAAAAGTTAAATGTTAAATTTATATATTAAAAAAATACTATTTAGATGTCAAATACATCTGTTTCTCCTATAACATAATTTTTGGTTAGCATGACTCTTACGTCTTGAAGCTGTGCAGCAATACTGTACAGTATCTTAAATGAGAATTTAAATTTCAGAGGGAGCTCTTGGCTTCTGGGTGTAGGCAAACTCTTCTACACCTGAACTAATTAATTTAAGCCCTGAGCTGCAAGCTGCTTAAAGCTCCCTGCTCTTCCAGTTTTGCGTACCTGTCGGCCTGTTTGCTGCACAGGCCGTTGCAGTCATTGGAATTGTGGACGAATGCAAAGGCGAAGCCTCGTTCTGACTTACAGAAATCCCTCAAAGTCGTATCTGTGGCAGGAGAATGTTAATGGCCATGAAAGATCAGGAATGGGATTTTTATCGCACTGCTAGAACACCACGTTTTGAAGCATGTTTAGTAGTGCCTTTGTGCTGCTTTCAGGTGAATAGAAGCTCCACGTGGATAATTCCACCAGCCGAACCCTGAGTCGCCTCCCCGTGCATGTGCTGAGCCTGTTGAAAGCCTACCTCACTGTGCTTGTTTATTTACTTTTGCACAGCTTCAGGTTAATGCTGATACTCCACACGAGGTGCCATTGGGGATATTACTTTAAATTTGTTGTCATATTAATTGAGAAAATTTAAAAAACTTAAAAAAAAAAAAAAAAGAACAAGACAGACTACTGATACAAAGAATGTTTCGTATGTGATCTAAAGAAAAGTGAATATTATTATTTTTAACCAATAGTCAATTGGAATTTCGCCTTATGGTCTGCTTTTCCAAGGGGGTGAGTTAATACAACATTATTTCCACTTGTTTGCAGAGTAGAATTGTCATAGATGATACATACCATAGCAAGCCAAGTTGTGAACTTTCAGGGTTAGTGACAGAACCAAACCTGTCAGGTCGTTCACACACTTTAACCTTCTCTTCAAATGAGGTGAGTTTCAAAGTGTGTTTATGTGTCGTGTTGGTGTTGTCATTCACATCACATTTGTTTAATAGAGCACGCTTTGTTTAATGTGAAATTGGATGGGCATTATCATATTTTTGTGTTGAAGAACATGGTAAAAATCCAAGACTGTTGCTCCGAATTAAGGACATGGACTAAAAGAGCTTTTGTGTTCTGCTTTAGCTATATCTTAAAAATCAAAATAAATTTAGTGTGACCAAATTGCAATTCTTCAGTAACAAGAGCATCTTACACTAAGTCACTTACTCTGTTAGTGAATGCTACAGTATTTTTCAACCTGCCCTCACATAGGTGCATGTTTGTGTTAACCTAAGTATGTCTTATTTGTCTTTAAAAAAAATCACCTTCAGGATGAAGTTGTCCTGACATAGAGTAATTTGAAAATCAGTGTTCATTATTCTGGCAGAACCATCTTCCTTGCCCTCAGCTGAAACCTGAAATCCATATTTTTCTGGCATCCCGAGATCACTGTCTCGGGCAATCTGACAATCTGTCTGGCAGGCATCTTTATGTATGAAATGCTTTATTGTCCCCYCTAGGAGGGGTCATTAAGAGCTGAGCACTGTCATTCCAGAAATGAGGTAGCAGGGAACTGGTCGAGCAGGTAGCGATAATGTTTGGAAAAAATGAATAAATTGTGGCTCGTGAATGAGTGAGGTTTGCTGTGAGCTATCTTAAATCAAGCCCTGAATGATATTTGTATTGCTAAAGCTTCCAAGTAGTGTAAATCATATGGTACTATCAAAGCTAAACATTGCCTCGACTGCTGCTCATTCCTGAGCATTACAGCCTCCACTCCCCATCTGGTTGTAAAATTCCGGGACGAGCCGTGTCCGCTGCTAGCCGTGTCCGTGCGACGCCATCGGTCGCCTCCTTTGTCACACGCTGCTGTGCCTCCCGTGTTCGTGTTGGTTGTGTGTTCGCATGGGCAATGGAAGTTGTTCGCAGCTTTTTCGTGATGGTATTGATGATGAGTATGTGTCCGGGGTGACACAGCAGTATGTGTCCGTGCTGAGCTTGCCCCKCTTCCTGGGAGGGAGGTGGGTCTGGTTAAGCCAGGTAGTTTGTGGAGGAGGGGAYGGGATGGGATGGRWTRGGATGGATTGGGATGGTGGTTTTGGAGCATTCACTCGTACTGCAGCTTTTCAAAGCTGCGAGTGCAGGTCGTGAGGAAATGTTATTAACTCGCTCTCTGCTTATGACCCATCAGCTATGGCGGTGGGTAAAGTGYAGTAATTACTGCTGAATTATTCCAAACTGACTCTTAAAATTCTTGTGTTGCTATTTGATTACCGTTTTTTCTCTAAGCTTCAATTATACAACCTTGAACATTCCTAGGGTGATTTGTGGATATTTTAAATTCCTCCTTTAATGACCCCTTCACAGACAGAATTTCTACCCCATGTTAATTATTTGGATAGTTCAAAAATAGGCCTCGGGGTCCTGCCAGCCAGTAAAACAGCCCCTGTTCTCTCAGTTATAGCAGCTGCTGCAGCAGCCCCTGCTTTTTTTTTCTTTTTTTCTTTTTTTTTTTTTTTTATTTAGATCCTTCAGTATTTCTGTCCTTACTTGCTTTCTGAACTGCCAGCACTTTCACCTGGGCGTACGTTGTTCCCTCGTGTTTGCGTACTTCCCAGGTGGTTTCAGTTCTGCTTTCTGAATTCATGGTTGATTTCGTGTTTGTCTGTGGGATGGCTGTTTTGGGGGCTGTTTAGCCACTCTCATGTACAGACATCTTGGGACAGCTCTTTGTTTGACGCTGCAAGGGAGATAGCTGAAAAAAAAATGGTGTCTGAGTGTTAATGATCAATAAGCATCACTTAAAAATCAATATTCTTCATCCTCTGTGCATTTTTCACAACGTAAAAGTCTGTCTACCCTGAGCTGTTTTCTACTTAGTAGAGATAAGCTGRCACCGATTGATATAGTTATTTGTGAATCTTCTAATAAAAACATAGTTTTCTGCATATAACACTTGAATAGATATTGATCTTCTTTTGAAACTGCTTCCCTTTCCAAAATAGAACACCCAAATTTAGTGGATTCCATGAGAGAAATGCTAAATATCTGTTTCAGAATTTCTCATAGCAGTTGTGAATTGAAGTGGGGACAATGTTTCATTAAGTTCCTTGAGTTTGATATTATGCTAATTCAATTTAAAAGTGTGAGGAAGCTTAGAAAGTGAATTCTGGTTATAGTCTCTTAATGACATTTCTCACGCTATCATCTTTATTAGATGAGAAAAATGGCTTATTCCTAGAAATAGTTAAAACTACATTATTTTTTCTCTTTGCACAATAGTGAAAAATTCAAATCATATGGGACTAAGTCTTTTTCCTCACCTTTGTGAGGAGATGATGCTTAAGTCTTTTAATGCAAATTCAGTTTTTGGTACTATTTATTCTGATATTAATTTTAAACGAGTGGATTAGGTTGTCTTCTAAAATATTACTGTTTATTTGGAAGAAATRCAACCAACAAGCAGTGGATATAATGGTAACAAGCCCTTTTTAGTGTTCAAGGTCTCCTGGCCTCTTGCCATGCATTGAAGGCCGGAGAGAAGCTGCGTCTCGTCCGCTGAGAGCCTTGAGCGGCTTAGGAGCCGTTGGCTGGAGGTTAGAGGCTCCCGGGGCCTCGTGCTCTGAAATATGTCCGGTGGTCTGGCGAGCCGGCTCCAGCACAGCCGGACTGGCTGGTCCTTAAAGGTCTCTTCCAACCTCAGCCATTCTGTGCTTCGGTGTAATTCTGTGAACCCTCTTTGAAATTATTTTGTGGATTTCGCTATTCTTTTGCACATCAGCAATTTGGTGTCTTCACACTTGTTACATCCACAATGAAATTCTAATTTATAGTAGGAGTTTCACTTCAGAATCTCCTCATTGTTGCCACCTAACCTTAGCTTGATTTATCTTGGAAATCAGACCAAGGTGCCCTGAAAATGCACCTGATGTATTACAGCTGCTAATGTACATTGACTCTATAGCTCTTCTGAAATAAAACTTATTTGAAAGGCATATGGTATGGATTTCAGGACCTCAGCACAAACTGTCTGTTCTACAAATCTGTTTGTATCCATCTGTACTACCTCATAACATAACCATTGTCCTGTGTTTTATGGACTAGGAAAAGCAAAAGGGATACTAGTTGTGTGGTCTATGGCACATCTGAAATTTAAAATTAATTTTCATTTCAACTCAGACGCCTTGCTGTTTCATTTTGCCCTCTCAAAACTAGTTAATAGTTGTGGAATTGTATAATACTGGACAAGTCTCATAATCTTTTACATGTAATTGCTGGAATTACTGAGGTGTACTYAGAATTCTCCCACATTTTCTAGCTGCAGAGCTGGATTTTAGAGATCCTCCCATTTTGGAGTTTAATTGCTCATTTGAAAGTTGCAGGTTACTTCTCAACTCCATCAGTAAATTGACTCTTATGTTTCCTCTATACAAGTGATATGCATTAAGCTCACTGGGAGTAGGAGAATGCTTTTGGATTGGAATCTGTTTTACAAATATATTTGATATAAAGGGGAAACTGCCTAAAGAGCCTTTAAGTCTAACGCAGYCTGTACTGGACCATGAACTAGTGAGGAAACATTTTGGATAGTAAATAAAGGTTCAAGCAGCTCTAATGTTACTCTGATTCGACTCTTGCACTGGATTTCTTCTTTACAGGCATTAAGCTCTGTTTTTAAGTAATTTTTCTTTTATGATGAAGTAACAAAGTGATCTAGGACGAACAGCAGGTAGGCCTTTTCCCCTTGGAGGCCAACTGAAATTGAAGCAAAGAACTTTAAAAGCTCTGTGAACTGGGAAGTGTGTTTTTTGTGAATGCTACAAGCTCTGAGACTTTTGAACCCTTTAAAATATTGATGTGGTGGGATTAGCTGAGGGTACTATAAGGACTGAACTTGTTCATTGTTTTGGATATATTAAGTCAGGTTCAAGCAAAAAATCTGCCATTTTGTGAGAACAGGTTTCATGAAGATCATATTTCCTAGAGAAAACCATAAAATCATGTATGTTTTGTATTTCTGCCTTAATTTGTGTCTAATGTTGTTGYAGTGTTCACCTAAACCCTAGACAAACTTGCTGTAAAGCCATGATTTCAAAAATAATTTGGGTTTTGCACTGTAGAAGTGCTGGAATATGTTTAAACATTCATTTGTTAACCAGCCTCAACCTGCAACCAAAATGCAACGTGCAGTCAATAGAACAGAGTTCTTTATTACTCACATTAACTCTTCTCAATGGGTTAGGCATTAGATGATGAACTTGGGACAACAGGAAAACAAAACCAGTGGCACAGCAGACCTATCTGTGAGTGGACAACCCAGCAGGTTTGCCACTGGCTAATGGGCATGAACATGGAGCAGTACATCGCCGAGTTCACCGCCATGAACATAGACGGGCAGCAGCTCATGCAGCTTGACAGTGACAAGCTAAAGGTATGTGGCTATCTTGGTAGATATTCGCAATTCTATACATTTCTCCGCTTTGTCGGGTTTTTGTTTAACTGAAATATTTCTGATCTCTTCTGTTTGTAATTCTTGGGGATAGAATTCTGGTTTTAAAAGATTTAAAATATGCAGATTGAGAAAGTAATAGTGGATATCCAATTAAATATGAGCTGATTTTGCATTATGAAAATATTTTATATTTTGTCCTTGTTGGCAGCTTCAGAAAGCCAAAAAAGCATAATTTTCACAAAGGGACAATAACATAGACTCCATCTCAATATAAGATCTTATGAAAAGATTTTTATCCAGTACAGTAGACACTGTACAATAGACATGTTCACTAAACTTCCTGTGTATTGATAAATAATGTGTCCTTGTCCGAAGAAAATACTCGACAGAAGAATGTCAAATGAACATCTATACCTGTTGATGCTTAAATTTTRATTTATATACCTAATTCCTCCAATTAAGTAGTGTACGTCTGTTGCAGTGCTTTGACTTGAAATAAGGTACTGCCATCTGCTGATTAAAAATCAAAATGCACGGACTACTCATTGAATACTTAATTATTTTAACGTGAATGTAGGTCCAGTTGGTGCTAAATACAGATAGAAGATACACTGTGCAAAAGATAAGACAAAAGGAACAAGAGCCCTTGCATGGGAGATGGGAAAGACAAGCAGTGACAAGCATGCCAAGTTAACATATCACATATTGATAGAAATGATTAATCTTGAAAAAGAAAGTAAATATTAACAGTCACAATGTTAATATTGCATCATCAAAGCAAGAAGTCTTTCTGAAGTTTGGTCATTTGCTTAGGTATTATTACCAAGAAACTTGGTGGGCTTGCTGTTGGTATATGTTAATGAGTTAGAAAAAATATTTTGAAAATACTTTGAATTACTGTTATAGTGTGGAGTGGATTTTCTGTTTTTCTTTCAACAGTATCATTTTCTCAGGAGGGTAGAAAGAAGCAAAAAAGATGCTTGAGGTTTTTGTTTGTTAATACTATGTTTCTGGGGCTGATTGTTGGAGCTATTCCTTCAAAGATTTTTATTTGCTGTGCAACTTTAAAAGCAACATGAGCTTTCTGGAATCAGCTTTCATGGACCGGATTTTTCCCAAGCAGTTAAAAACCGCAGCTGATTGATCTGAGTTCAGCAGCATTCCTAGGATATTTAATAAAATAAAATAAAATAAAATAAAAAGGCTAGCTAAGAGAAGTTAAACAGAAATGAAGAAAAACTACTGCCATATAAAAAAATAGGAAAATGTTTTGAAAATACTACTTTTCTTTGTATACTACGTATTAGAAAATTTCAGGTGTTTCTCTGTGCATATTAAATGCAATAAGAAGCTGTTATTTCCCAACAAGAACAAGCCGAACAAGCCTAGGCTGCCTTTTCTTTGCTGCTTCTGTTACTGAGATGATCCTTGATGGTGCCCTTGAGGACTTAGGTCTGTATTCAGATAAACAGACTGCCTTGCAGCAAAGTGAATAACCCTTTCTTAAGCACAAACAGTTTAAGTGATATGCTTTGCTGTTAAAAAGGTAATAACAAGCTTCTTTTCTTTTTCCCTTCCAAAGGCTTTAGGAGTTTCCAGTCAAAACGACCGATCAACAATAAAGAAAAAAATCAAGGATATTAAAAAGACACAAGAAAAACTGGAAAAGCAGAAGGAAAAAGTTCAAAAGAAAGAGCGAGAAGTTCGAAAGAGTGGCAGGGTGGTAGCCACTCTTGAATCAAGCTGCTAAAATGATGCCTTTTTTTTCTCGGCACGGGCTTGCTTCATCTTGAAGTTCATCGTATTTGTATATAATTGTACAATTGAGGTAGGAGGGAAAGTGCAACAATCTAACATGGTAGGGTTTGGGGTTTTTTTTACTTTTTAATAATAGTCCCTTCCCATTACAAGCCGTTAAATTGAAATAAATGTTTCCAGTATTTTTTATTCCTAGTTGACTCTGCCTATACTAATAGACAATAATTTAACTTTCTGCCTTAAGTACTATTTGTGCTTCTAAGACTGATTTAAAAAAAAAAGCCCTTTTCATTAAACTTGAAAAACATTTGTGGAGAATAGACTATTGTATTAAAATCATTCCAATATTAGTCAGCTAGTATTTGATATAGAGTTGAATCCGATAGAGGGACAATAGAAAAATCCTGCCAAATTCAGTCTGTGACAGTTTGTTTATATGTTGCCACTGAAGTTGTATAGTAAAAATTAAGTTTAAGAAAACAGTAATGTCAAATTAATTTAAAAAGAAAACATGTATTTCAAATTTATGAAGTATTTTCTTTGAATTCTTTTATTTCTCAGTGATGGTCCCTTTAAAAAAAAAAATCTAAATCCACTGTAGTAACACATTTGTTTTGGATTCCATGTGTTGCAGTTTATTAAGAAAATAACCAGAAATATTAAGTAGTTTTTGTAAACTACTTCCACTAATTACAGCATTGAATTTTCTGCACACTACCCTGTATGGTGTTGGGACAAGGTTTGACGTATAAATAAGATCTTTTTTAACATATTTTTCCTAAACAATACATAGTTTTATACATTTACGGTATGAATAAGATCAATTTGCAATACATGTATTTCTCTTTTCTACTTGCTACAAGATTTTTGYGGACCAAATTTATATATTTGCTAATTTTAAACTATGCTGTTTTTCAAACTTAAAGTACTGAGGGAAAAATTGTAGGAAAAAATATCACTGAAGCACTGGGTATCTGCATTGTATTTAAGTGTTTGATTGTAGACTACAGGTTATTTCTCTTTAAAGGAGGATTTGATTCCCAAAATAGTTTAGAAAATGAATTGGTGTTTGTATATTTACATACTGTCTTCTAGAGATACTGCAACAGCACTTCTTTAATTAGCTTATTACAGAAAYGTTAAGTAAAAGTGTAATTTCCATCATAGAGTGGACTAGAACAAAACTTCATTCATTCATGTGGACCAAGTTCTCCTTTAAATCTATGGACTATTTTTCATTTTAATTAAATGAATGGACTTCCCAGTTGGTGTTTCACTCTCTTCTTTCTTTTCTTCTTTGGTAAAAATCTTGTCTTTTCTGAATGGCAGCAAAAAGACTCCTGAACCCCATGCATTTTGCAAAATAAAGGTTAAAACTCTTAGTGGTGAAGACTTTTAAACAGTTCTATTTTCAGTTCTGAGCATTAACAAACATTTTGTCAAGATTTAACTCTTATTTACTTTTTTTCCTGTAGATCTGAATTGCATTCATCCCTTACAGACCTTGAGCTAGGCAGGAAGAGCTACCCTACTGCTGATAGAAGAGAATTAGGAAAAAAATGGACTGGGCAGATCTTTATGGCCATACGCCTAAAACTGCAGCTTTGCTTACTCATCCAGGAGACCAAGTTTCCAGGGGAGCACTTACTTTCGGTTAGAACTGGGAATACTGGAACAACCTCTGTTATTTTATTCTTTTAAGCCAGCTGAGCTCAGTGTTGCACCTTGTGGGAAGTGTTTTCCAGGAAGCAGGCGCTGGAAGCAACAGCTGCCCAGGCTTGCCTGTGTGCAGGGCTCCTGCAGCTGGGAGAGGCGGGAGCAGCGCTGAYCCCTCAGCGCTTGTGTGGTTACAAGGGCAATGATTAACATGGGCCCCAGCAGGTCGTGAGCACCTGCTAAAGGCAGAGCTGACTCCATGAACAAGCTCACAGAGTCGCTCAGCTGAAAGTCTTAATTTTTTTAAATACTTGTATTGAATAAATGTTGTGTCTCTTTCAAAAAAAAAAAAGAGATCAACTAAAATTAATTTCAGTGTGCAAGACTGAGGTCCTTTTCATTGAAAACTATTAATCTCAGCATTTTGATAGTTGGGTTGCTATACTATCTTTTTACCATGATTCATTTTAACCCAGATGCTAGCACTGATTTCAATGCAATACTGAAAATGTTTCTATAAAAAAAAAAAAAAAAAATCTCTGAGCCAAAGGCTATTAGCTATGTAGCTATGTAAATCAAGAAAAATTGATTAGATTTTATGAGTATGATTAAACATTGGAATCCAAAATATACTACACTTTTTTCTTACAATTATTGGTAGGGGAAAAATACAGTTACAGGGACGTTACTCTAATACTCAGAATTCAAGCTGTAGAAAGCTGAGAACAGGAAAAGGTTTTTATTTCAGTAATACCATGTAGTATCTTTTGACAGATTTTTCTAAGAAACAAATAATTGTAGCTTTTCTGCAGAAACATTTCTTCTCAGATATTACTAAAAGCAGTTCAAGTTATTTATTTAAATATTTTAACATCTAAAWCTTAGCAGAAGAGCCAGAATAACAGTCAGTTTCAGAATTGTAATGTTGCAATCCCTTGCTGTAACGTTCAGCTTTAGTTTAGCAAAAGCAGTAGCTACAAGTAGTTCCTGCTGCACGCTACAGTGAATGCAGTGTGGAGAAGGAAACAGCTGTTGCTCCTTGAAAGGTACCTCAGGCACCACCTTCTTTAAGGTAAGCAAACACAGGAGCGCTCAGTGTGCACAGAGCTGCGTGGAACAGTTCAGTATGCTGTTCAGGTGGCCACAGGTGGATTAATCCTTCCTCAGAGTGCCAGTGCACCTGCAATTGCAGTTACTGCACAGTTCATTCCCGTTGCAGTGTCCCAAGTTAGCTTGAACAGGCTATAAAGGGATTTTGCTTTGCATAACTGGGCTAGTAGGGCCCCAGGAACATGTTGGTGATGGCCTTTAATCTGGTTCAGTTTACAACTAGGCTAGCAAGAATTAAGCTCGAATTAGTCATTACTCTCTTCACTTCGGGTAGTATCTCTATCGCTGTTGTCTCTGAGCTGTTCTTGTAAACTAGCAAAATCTGTGCTTATTCCTTCTGAGAGCTCCTATGTGTCTGCTCGTTCTGAAGCTCAGAACTACTGGTGCTATGTTGGTTATCTGAGGAAAAGGCTGGCATTCTACACCTTTTTAACTGCATCATTGCCAAGATGTTCAGACACAACCGGAGTCAAAGGTGCAACATGATGTGTATGATTTGAACACAATACAATACACAGTAAGCAGCAAGAGAAGTTGTGTCCTTTATTAAGGAAGAACTGTGTCACCTGAAACATAATACTCATTCTCCTCCCCCGTGTCTTGTTTTGACAATATGCCTTTGATGGACATCTTGCTCCCCTTATTTATGTTATAGTCTGTGTTATTACATAAACAGTCAGAATCACATTACAAATACAAAGGTATTTTCAAAAATTATTACTTCCCCATTTTTAAAATACTCCTGAGAAGCTAGTTTCTACTGTCAAAGTAACACAGATGCCCTAGTAAGGGCAAATATTAAAAATCTGTTTATTAAAAATAGTTTTCCTTTACAGGTGTAACCTGRCATTCCCAGAGTATGAAATCTTCCTCGTGCTCCAACATTGATACTGTGTTTTGGTATTGCCTACAGAAATATAAGCAAACATTGTAAGACATGTTTACTGTACACAAGCCAACACCATTTGCTAGTTCACACTGATCACACCAAGATAAGTTTATAAGTATTAAATATTCACATAACAACCAAATACTATAAAGAAATACAACTAATACCATACCTGAGATACATTATACCAATGGCAGCAGCTAAAAGACTTTTTTTTTTCTTTTTTTTTTTTAAATTCTACAGATCCAAACGTGGTTATTTCTACAGCTGCAAAAAATTTCRAAGTATAAAGTTTAGGCAGGATTTCTGACTTCAGAAAATTAGACGTCAATGTGCTTAAGAATCAAGGAATAAAAAGTGCCATACAGCTGCAATGGTATAGCATTACACTTACTAGTTCTTACAAAGATTTTTCATTAATCTAGAACACTCTGTAGAGACCAATTTCCTCTGGTGAACTGTCAACAGATCTTCTTTTAAAATAGTTTTGTAATTGCATGAATTAACCTTTGTTTTACTAGATATAAAATAGGTTGCATTGGTCCCTATAAAACCTGAAGAGTGCTCCCTAGATTTAGCTATTGGAAGAAATCATAAATAGGAGGTGGAACAAATTAAGTGTGACCACCTTTATTGAAAAATTGAAAATATGCACAGTTCTTAATTCTTTTGAATACTGACTAAAGACAGTAATTTGAATTAAGCTACTTCTTTCTTAGATTGATTTTTTTTTTCACRTTTTCAACACAGCTTAGCTACTTGGTGTAACAATTTGTTGACATTCCCTTTGCAAACATAAGTATTTATTTATGAACTTCTGAGGGAAATAAAAAAAATTATATACTGCGAAAAGTGGTCATGTCCTTGGGTTCACTGCTTGGCACACACCAGTCATCTGCTTCATGATTTCCCTTATAGTGTTTCCAAGCTGCTTTGTTATATACAGGGAGTCTCTCAATCGATTCCGTTGATAAGGCCTGCAAAAAAAGACATTAGCTGACTAGTTTTTGAATCAAAGTTAGATTAACAGAACAAAGATATCCATTAACAGTTCAGAGTTGATTATGAAGTTAAAATGGTAAAGTATTAGGTCATACCTTTATGTAAATAACTGCATCTGTACCATAGCCTTCTAAAGAGTACAGTTTTAGGTCGCCTTGGAAGTACTGTGCATACAGACGTGATATGGGCAAGCCATAACCAAATCCAGCCTGATTCAGAAGGAGAGCAAGCACGAAAGGAGAGGGGGGGAAAAAAAAAAAAAGACGTATTTCCATTAATTGCATCAACCTGAAACAGCTGTTTTCTAACAAGGTAAAGAGACAACCTATGCATGATGCTTGATGGTAAGATAAGGAGTTCAAATGTTAGGCATAACAAGTTTAAGGAGAGCTGTTAGGAGGTTTTAACTGAGACTAAGTTTAGATTTCTTGTGCAGCTGTAGAATTCAGTAAGGCCTAAGTTCACTTAGTTAAATTCACTTGAGACAGAAACAGTGTTCATGTGCCTTGTTACAGCTGTGCCCCTTTGTTCTTGTGCTGTATAGTCAGTTGTACCATCCTCTGCAACCTCCCATAGAAATAAGCCCAGACTACATCCAGAGCTACAGCTATATTTATCTTTCCTTTCGTTCAGCAGCCACAACAGGAGTTTAGAATCCTCTGCTTATGGCAACACGTGCAGTATAGCAAAGTGTTCTGCTTCAGGTAGCTGAGTAACTTTGACAGAGAAGACAAAAATCTCAAAGCTTAAATAACTGTAAGTATTTAGGGATTTTATGCAATTTTCCAGTTATTTGCAAAAAAGTATTTGACTTAAGCTCTAGCATCCAAATGGTCATACTTATATCAGTAACATTATTAATGCAGAGGCCTTGGCTCTATGCTGGGTTTTGTTTATTTTTGTGATTATCATCTTAGGTCTATGATGAGTAAGGTATAAAAGACTTGCATACCAGCGGTGTAGCTCGTGATGTCTCTACACGGGGCCGTGGAGCTGTTGAATACATATAGTTGAATAATCTGTCGATTTTCCTCATMGGAACACCTCCACCACGATCACTCATCTTCAGCAAGAAAGATCATGTATGATTAACTTTTTTTTAATTAAAAAAAGGCAATAATCCAGAGAAAATTTAGAATAATATAAAGCTGTCCTTATTAAATCATAGATTTTTTCTTTGATATCTCGACTACGGCAATGACCAGCAAGAGATGAAGCCTTCCCTTCCATCCCTCRCTCAAGTTATTTAAATAACATACTACCACAGCAAGCAGTAATAATMCCTTACAAGCGAGAAAAATCTTAATTTTTAATAGATTTTATTTTATTTATAACTAATTTGGTTGGAAGTTAGCATCTCATTCTATTTAAASAAATGCAAAGCTCTATATATTTCCAACTTTACCTCTCAAGAATAGTATCAATTAAACACAGTATGATAAAAATCTATCACTAAGAGTTGTTTTACTAGACTTTAGTGATACCTATGAAAAAGCCAGTTACTTGCAGCTGGTATTTGAAATTCAACAAGAATAYTGTGCAAAAGAGGAAGGCAATCTTTCAGGCAGATTTGATCTACATGGAATAGACATTTTGTTTCCCAGCTTACACCACAGTCATTTTTAATTACAAAATGCTAACATTACAATTATATAAAGCTGCCAACTTCATTTTCAGTCATGCTGGCCTTTAAGTTAAGCACAAAAATGACAATGATACAAGCATAAAATTTCATTATGGACCCTGCCATATGAATATGTAACAACTTCATACTTGCATGCTGCACCATAAGCTACAACATACTGTTGGAATCAGAATCACTAACTAAATCTAACAATATGCTGCCTCTGTCAAGGAAAAAAAGAAAAAGTTGTTTTTTTTTTTTTTAATAATTTTTAAAAAGTTACCTTCACAGTTAAATCCTCATTGCCCAATGTGACATGCACATGAATTGGAGGATAAATGCATCGGTCAGCATTATGTTCCATGGTGGCTCTCATTGCATTCTGCAGTTTCCAAATTGAAGTACAAGAACTTAAATCTTATTATTACCATTCTCTGTATTATCTTAAGACACCACTTTAGGAAAATAAAATATTTCAATGAGCTTATTTCCAAATCAGGACAAAAGCCTGTAGCTTTAGAATAATCTTATACGTATTTCTGTTTCATTCAGTATTTGTATAATTTGTTAGAAGGTATCTGCATGGTATCTGCAGTTAAAATATTTTAGAATAAAYAGCTAATTTTACTGTAGTTTTATTTGTAGATTCTTTATAATGCTTTGTACATGCAGTATGACACAAAGCTGAAGAAAACTGGAAGACTGAAGAAATTACTAGGGGAAAGCTCTATAGTGCTCCTCTCTCATAATATCAGATTTAAAGGTGGCCAAATTATTTATCTTATTTGCCACTGCTTTTTAACTACAGTCTTTCTACATTTAAAGATTTTTGACAATGCTGCCTAATGCTGCTGTTTCCAGAGATAATCATTCATTACATAAATGACATGATTGTTTATTTTCTACATACAATATTTAGGTATATTCCTGCAAATAGCTAGAGGATTGCGCTTGCAGAAAGCAGGTTACTATCTACAATTGGTTCAAAAATTAAACAATTGCAATCTCATTAAACAAGTATGTATAAAAAAAATGGTGTAATGGTAACTGCACAGACCTTGAAAAGTTCAAAAACCATGTGATAGAGATGTGATGGTACGTATACCACTTGCATGGGCTGTCCTGGTGATTTAGCTGGAGAAAAGAAGGCCTAAACAGTTAAATGGCAAACTAGATAGATACCCTTTATTCATTCCAGCAGTAAGTAAAAATATATGTTTGTGTTAATTGAAAGAACTCACAAGAGAAGGAAAATCCGAACAGAAGTCTTCTTATGTTGAGTTCAAACTCACATTCAAGATTAAGTGTGCTTGCTATTTTAGAACTTAATCTTTAAGCAAACTGTGACAACACTGATAGCAGCAGAGAATAGCAGCCTTCCAGTACATGGAGGTTGTTAAGGTGGAGACAGGCTTTTAGGACAGTAAAAGGACAGGAGACAGCAAGTGTAGGATGAACTAACAGATATTCAGACCACATATAACAAAAAAATCTTTTCACCATGAGGGCAATTGAACATTGGAACAGGTTGCTACCCTTGGAGGCTCTTAAAAACCAGGCTAGATAAGAAGTCCTGAGCAACCTGGTCAGGTTAGACACTTTGAGAAGCCCCTTCCACCCCAAACTATCCTATAATGCTCTGATGTCCCAAACTGTAACTGCAGCACAGCCTAGGCTTGGATTACTTTAGAAGTTAGCTCACATAACAATAAACCTTAAAGATTATTTAGATATTTCTGTCTATAAACTGGTATAATTTTCAAAATACTTTTTAAAGAGTGAATTCTGGAAATGGTATCATGGAAATTACATTTATTACATGAAAAAAGAGGGAAAAAAAGTGGCTCTGAACATTCTGGTGGCCATGAAAGTCCTTCTGCTTCTACAAATTAATATTCCTTTTACCAGACCGTATTACTAACCAGTGTTTATCAGCTATAAATGTTAAAATAAGCATCAAACAAACTAGGTAGTGGTCAAAAATAAAAGAAAAAAATATATATTGCACCTGGAAAACTGGTTCCTACCCTCAAGTCAACTGTTTTCCACGACCCTGCCCCCAGCCCCATGCCTGAGGTTTTATTTAACTGCCTTCATTCACAAGGACAAATAAGGAACGTGCATTTGGCCCGCTCAGGTTTAACTCCCCTTCACGATCCATTGAGCAAAGGGCTGCTCCCTCTATATTTATAAACTAACCCATTCGTTCTGGCTCCTGCAGCACCCGCAGCCTTAACAGACCCTTCAGGACACAGAATTACCATGACTGATAGGGCCCCAGAGATTGTTTTAGTAATCACGCTCAAGGATGGAGAAACAAACCTTTATGCTGGATAAAGAAGGGCGTGTTCTCTACAGCAGGAAGGAAAAAAAAGGCATGTACAGTTAAAACCACATTTTCTTTGCCTTTAGCTTGGCAGGCCAAGTTACAGTGCCTGTGTTCTGGCTCTTGCAATTATCCATAGAGCTTGTTTTTATTATCACTATCTGGACCGGGCTTTTAATCACTTGGAAAGCACTCCAGTAAGTACTGTTGTGATGAAGGACTACGGCCGAGCTCCCAGTTCAAAGCAGTGCAGTTACAAAGGTGTTTTCCTAAAGTTACAGCCAATGGGTGCAATTAATTTTTACAGAAATGCATACTATACCCAGTTGCAACTACAAGTACATGATAGCTAAATAAGAAAGAGAAATTGAGCAGAATGTTTGGTASCAATTTTAAAAGTTGCACAGGCGAATGCAGAGAGTTTGAGATTGTTAAAGTCCTGAACGCAATGAAGAGTGTAAGGTGGGGAGGGAAGGAAGCTGTTAAAAACTGTACAATTAAAACTTTTGCTACTAATTTGAACTTCCTAATATTGAAAAAGAAAAGGAAAAAAATAAGGRAAGCCTTCTGACAGACCAAAAAAAAATCCTATTATTATTTAGAACCATATAGAGAGAATAAATAGAGCTCATGTTAAACACATGAGAAGTAGAGGGAGAATCTTTTAGTATCAGGTACTTAAAGTTACTACATTCAAGAGTTCACATTCACTTACCATTCAGCTCTTCAAGGATGAACTCTGGAGAGCTCATGTAATATAAATCACAAAGACTCTTAGCACTTTCATAGCCATCTACAACAAAACACAGAAAGTTTAATTCTTCCCTACTGCAATTCCTTTTTTTTTTTTTTTTTTTTTTTTAGTAGTTTGCCAAAAAGAAATTCACAAATTGAAAATACTCTGCACTGTCAGAGGGTCTTGTATTTTCTTACAAAATCTGGACTTAATGTGAAAACTGACGGAACTGTCTTACATTTGAAATAGAACTTCTGCTCCAGGTAAGAAAGAATTAAACACCATGTTAATTTATYAGTTTTCAATATAGACATTCATATAACTTTACAGAATTCTTGTTTTTATCTGCTGAAATTACCTCTAATAACTTCAACCACGTTGCAGGTAGGATCAATGCTTCCAATGTGTTTTGGATGAGCTGGATTAATTTTCCCCCCAAACAATAAGGCTGCCAAAAAAGAAAATAATGTTTAATACCCAACTATAACTTAATTTTTAGATTGTGTCTTAGACATTGCTAAATAGGAATTTATTAACATTATATAATTGCAATCTTTAGCAAACAAAATGGCTATTAGTAAAGTGTTTTAAGAACTGTATTAGAGAAATTTAYGAATAGCAAAGTAAACAGTGTATTCATTTGAAACACTGAAATTCATTTTAAGCACATGAAAATGAAAATATACAGACAAGGTACATGTATTATTCTCTCTCCTTACAACAGCACTTACAGTGTTGATTAAGGAGCATTCGAATTGAGATGCGGCTCATGTAAAAACGGTCTAAAAAATACTGCACGTTTTGAGAGGTCACTGGATCAATGCCAAAGCTTTCCTTGTACTCCGTCACTCCTTGAGCCATAGTGGGAATTACATCATTGTGTCGATTCCGGATTTTTATCACAGTATCTGTAAAACTAAAATTAGAGCAGTGTTAAGATTTTCACTTTCAAGTCATTTTAATACTCTGGAAAATTGAGTATCTGGCCCAGAAGATTACAAAGATCACTCTGCACAGAAACATCACAGATCCACCTACCACAGTAAAAAAGCAGGTCAGACTTGAGAGCACATAAGTCATTTCAAGCAGCTTACACTGAAAAGAATCAATCATAGTGTCGAAGAAAAAGAGAAAATTGTGCCAGCCATTTTCACATAAATCATCCCATGCCTGTCAAATAGCAGCTACTATCAGTCAATGATGCCACAATGTACCCTATGGTTGGAAAGTTCCATGCATTGCAACAAGTAAGGAATTCATTATATTGGTCAAGGGGGAAAAAAAAAAGCCCGGAATAACTTGGCATAGAAGGAAGTGCTTTGTCTCACATTCTCATGTACTTGACTTTGGGAGGCAGGGAGTGAGGGCACTGCAACTGCAGAAATTTAAGGTAGTTGATATTGTTCTTGAGCCACTTGCCAGCCCTTTTGCATGAAATAAACGTGAGAGCAAATCCTTACCTGTGAATAGCATCTGAATCTTCTGAACTTTTGTCCTTAAAGTCAAGGATCTCCTGGAGACTTTGGACATACCTTTAAGGAAACATGACAAAGACCAGTGCTCACATGCCTCCCCAACTCACTCTAAGCCTCTGATTATCTCTCTTGCTCTTTTCTGTTCAAGATAAGGTGACTAAATCCACATGCAGTTCATAGGAATAATAGACTAACACAGTCGTCCCACTWTATTTCCACCCCCACTCCCCAATTCCTACTTGATTCTTAACAATCTTCTGATGGGCCTTCTTGCCCATCAGCTATCATATGCAGAAAAAATATTCACATCGGTATCAAAATTTCTTTCCAGATAGTCGTACTAGATGGTTGTTTTCTATGCTTTACTTTGTATTTGTCCAAGTGGAATTCATTTCCCGCTTTATCACCATCATTTCGTATCATGGGAATTTTAGTTTTCATGTTTCTTTGAGATCTTGCTTCTTCACTGAAACCCCTTTTTATATTCATCTATTCAGCAGACTATGAGAGTCTATTTTCTTTACAAACCTTTACAAATGCCTATGCATCTTCAGCAGCTGACAAGCAACCTTTTTATTTTGCATTTATCCTACAAAAGTTTATGCTTACTTCTAAATTGAAAGCTTTTTTGTTATTATTTCTGTTGAATAGCCTCCTATTGCAGTAAAGAGCTTCTGCTTTTTTAAAGATTTGGCTTTGGGGGGTTCTTTTTACTCTTTCTTCGATACATTCTATATCTTTAATCTGCAACTTATACCTGTAATCTGCAACAACCTGTCTTTTAAATAGTTCATATTCTGCTTTGCAAATTCTGTGCATTTAGAGGCTTCTTTGGGTTTCTTCAGCTAGCTTCTTCACTTAAGATAAGTCCTTATCAAACACGGCTGTGCTGAGTTTTTGTTGTGAATGAACTGTTCAGGCTGAGGTTGGAAAGGACCCCTAGAGATCATCTAGTCCAACCCCTGCTCCAGCAGGGACACCCAGAGCACCAGGGTGGCATCCAGGAGGGTTTGGAAGAGAAGGAGACTTCACAGCCTCCCTGGGCAGCCTGTTCCAGGGCTCCATCACCCTCACAGCAAGGAATTTCTTCCTCACATGGAGGTCAAACCCGCTGTGTTTCAGCTCGTACCCACTGCCCCTCGTCCTGTCACTGGCCACCACCAAGAAGGGTTCTCCCCCTTCCTCCCTACATTCTCCCCTCAAACACTTAGCTACAAGAAGTTTTCCCTATATCTGCAAGTTTACTTTCTATTTTATGTCCCATTGGGATATTTACTTAGTCTAAACAAGTAACGTTCACGCAACGAGCACATGAAATGTTCTTTCCRTAGAAGAGAATGTGTTGTTCCTCCAGCCTTTAAAGGGATTGAAGTTCTTACCAGCTCTGCACCAGCTGAACTGAGGGTGTTCTTAGAAGGTTGTCTGGAAGAAGGCTGATTTCCTTCATTATGTTTGCCAGCCTCACAGGCAGCTCTTGTCGCAGAAACATAAATGAAGTCTTTTCACAAGCATTTTCAGATCCTAAAATCAAGAGAAAAAAAATGAAAATGTTAGAATAAAGTCAACATCTGTGGGATTGAACTACACAAACTTGCACTTTCATGTACAAGAAGCCTGTGGTTTAGTTTTGAAGCTGACTGGGCTAGTTTGGTCAGCCAAAGTGTTTCTTTAATGGGAGCAGCCATCTTATAAATATAATTCAAAACGTAATATACTGAAATCTACCAACTCTGTCATGAAAAGGAGAMTCTTCCCTACATGAAGGATTTATATAGGCCTCACTATATACRAAGAGCCACTAGTGCAATAATGCAGACACATACCATTCAATTTTAAGTATGGTTTTGGTCTATGTAAAATGTTCTGCAACAAATATTGACTCTAACTACTCCTGTTCAAGCCCTACGTGGCACTTACTGTTGAAGAGGCAAATGGATCACCCCAGGAAAGTTGTGTTTCTTCTGGATATGAGAGCTCTGCCCAGAAATATCTCATTCTTTTCCCTAGCCAGTCTGCAYTTTGGGTGTGTGGCTAATACAGCCCTTTCCCTATCCTCTAAGGAAATTCCTTAACAAGTCAAATTGAAGGTACTAAACTGTAAAGATAACTCAGCAAACAACATCCCGCAAATCAGTTTGGGATTTGGAGGCTACGCAAACACTGCAAGAAGATCTCACTGAATGAGGAGCCTGTTTCCCCGCGTGGTTATGATCTGTCTATGCCAAGGAAGGTAGAGGACCCTGTGGAAAACACGGTGAGCTCACATCCCAGGACATGGCAGATGTACAAGATCAACACCTAAATTTGCTTAGAGAATACTGCATTTACTGTAGTGACAAATGAGGGAACTGGAAGCAGGTTTTTTTAAGCTGACCTTGCTGTTTGTTTTYTCCTTTCACGATTTTCTCTGTAACTGCTTTTGCTTTGGCAGACAGAACCAAGAGAATCCCAAGTGCAAACACCATCAGGTGACAACGGCTACAGACTRTCACACAGACAATGACTGGCTCCCTGTTGTGCTCTACTTTTTTATCTTTGTTATTAGCTTCCTTCCCTTGTTTTGCTACATGCTTAAGCAAAACAAAACAAAGGGGGAAAAAAAGCTTTCAAGATTATACTGTGTAGGTACTACAGTGGTTGAAACCACTTTACCTTTGAGCTGCATGATTCTTTGTTGAAAAGAGAAGCAACAAAGTTACATGGACAGTTTCTCCTGCAGAGATCTGGAGGTTTAACTCAGCCAGACATAGCATTGCAATGTMCCAAACGGGAGGTTTTCCTTTAACCCTCCCGCTCACCGTGTTTGAGGAGCCTGGCACCCTGCGGCCAGTTCTGGCTGCCTGTCCCTCGGCCGCACAGGGCAGAGCTCCCCGCCGGGCCCATTTAGTCGCTTCCCCGGCCGCGCTCCCAGCCGCTCGCGCGGCTCCTGCCGTTTCCCTTCCCGCCCCGCTCTCGCAACGCCTCCAGCGGGCAGCGCGGCACGGCGGGGAAGGCCCCGGCGCGGGCTCGCAAGGGCGCGGGGACCGGCAGGGGCGGCGGCGCCCGAGCCCCGGCCCGGCCCGGCGACGCCCGCACGACCCGCGCGCGGCGCTCACCGAAGTCCAGGAACTGCTTCATGGAGAGCGGCGAGGGCGAGAAGCGCGAGTAGAAATCCACCTGCTGCGGGATGCTGCCCGGCGCCGCGCGCAGCAGCGCGCGCACCAGCCTCATGGCGGCGGCTCCGCGCCCCTCAGCGCGGCCGCGCCGCCATTTCGCGCCGC
>NW_020454092.1:655280-657266 GCF_003342845.1 Nothoprocta perdicaria
GGCCGCGGGCGGCGCGGCGCGGCGCGGGGCGGGAGCTGCTGCTGCTGCTGCTGGCGGCCCCGCTCCGCTTGCGCGGGCAGCCCTTGCAAACCGCGCCCGAAAGGCGGGGCAGGCGGCCGAGGCGACGCGGATCCTTCAGCAGAATCCAGGCTCCGCAGGGAGCTCTGTTGTCCGCGGGAACCCGCCGGGGCAGCAGCGGCAGCTGCGACTGCGGTAACGAGCCGAGGAGGAGGCGGTGCGGGGAGCTTCGCGAAAGCCGGGCCCGGGCAGCGCAAACCTTCTCTCTTCACCTACAGGGCCTTGGCTTTGTTTTTCTTTCTTTCTTATTCTCTCAGTCTCGTTTAAACTACTGATGCGGACACTGATCCCCATAAAACACGTTATTTKAAAACCCTGGGGCAGCCCTTATTGAAATGTCTCTCCCTTACCGTGTTTCTGTCATTGAGCCCGGAGCTGAGGCTGCCGGGTGCCTGGGTGCTCTGTGGGGCGACGCTAACCTCAGCTCTGCTGCGTCCCGCTCTCACCTCCTGTGCAGCACCGAAACGACACACTCAATATTTGCTTTATTGTTTTTGTCACTGGACATTCGTCTACTGACTACTATTATGCCATTTTTTAACTGGTGACACTCTTCTTTCTTATTTGTGYTATATTGCATCTAGATCCGCTATTTAAATGGGTTAGAGCAAGCCAGACTTTAAGAAAATATAAAATAGAGCTTTTAATTTTAACCTTAACCAATTTTAAATTTTAATAAGATAATTGAAAGCCTAGCATTCTTGTAGGATGCCAGAGAATTTTGCTAGGGTTGCGTGTTTGATGTGGTTTTCATCTCTATTTCCAAGAGTAGAAATACGATGCAAAATGGCAGCAGAGTTAATCAGAAACATGGAACAGTTTGTGTTGTGATTATGTGGGTTCAAGAATAACATATAGACGTGCATATTTATTTTAATCCAATGTGTAATTAAACTACGGAGTTTGTGAATTTTTGCCATCTACAGACTCATGTGGCACAAGGTCATGAGACAGTTGAGTCACAATTGATGGTCAYGATGGCTTTTCCTTTCGTAGGAAATGCAGTATATAGTTCTTTATTCCTGAGGAATTCTTTTCCCTGTGGAATAGGCAGAGCAGAGTATCACCACAGGCTGCCCCGTTAGCGCCTTCAGAGGAGGTTCTGCTGGAGACCCGGGCCCTGTTCCAGGGGGGTTGCTTTCACGTTGTTCGCCCTCACTGAGCTGCAATCCACCACGGAGCATCGTGCAGCTGGCAGCAAGAGATCCCTCGGCTCTGTAACATTCCTGTTGGTCCCTTTGCTTTTAAGGATCCAAATCCGGGGAAGGGTTTGTGGGAGAGAAATAGCAGGACTGTGCTGCGCATAGCGTGGTGGGTTGTGGGCTTGGTTGTGGGTCACTTAGCTGTGCGCTGAAGGGAGGCCAGGCCCTGCGCTGCATTCTCGTGGTGAAACAAACACCGTCCAGCTCCGTTCTGGACAGCCTGCCTCGCACAGGAGRGTACTGGGCTCTGCCCGTCACGGCTGCTTCGCACGGGAGGTTTTGCCCGTGTTGGACGCGCTCTGAGACGGAGCAGCCGCGCTGGGCGCACCGCTCTCCTGTCACTGCCTTGGGTGAGCAGGGATCTCCTCTTAGCCCTGATCCCTAGCACTTGTTGAATCTTTCCTTGCAGCAAAGTGTCCTCCTGACAAGGAATGTCTTAAAGACAGAGAAGAAAGAAAAAAAATCTACTTATCCTCATGTTTGTTGCATCTTTTGGCTTTCCTGATGTTTTGGTCCATTTGCAGTACGGGTTGACCGCGTGCAGGGACCTTCTGGCAGTCAGCATCCCACTCCCACTGCTGGGTCCAGAGCGGTGGGTGAAGTCCCTGCCTGACTTCTGCCTTCCTTCCCTGCGCTTCCCAGGGAGCTTCTGGAAGCAGGGCCTGAGCTGGGGCTGCCGGGTGGCTGCCTGCGATGTGCGGTGTGC
>NW_020454092.1:658425-662717 GCF_003342845.1 Nothoprocta perdicaria
GGGCACAGCAGGAGCTGCCCTCGGGCTCAGGGGAGCTGGGTGGTGGGGCTGCGTGGGGCAGGGCGGCCGTGGGGCCAGGGCGGCTCTGCTGCTGTCGGCAGGACGGGCTGCGGGCCCGTGCCCGGGCGCTATCGGGCAGCTTCCAGAGCCACCTCCCTGCGCAAGGTCCTGCAGAGACAGGGCCAGGTGTGGACTGAGATGGGGCTTTTCTTCCTCTCTATTTTTTTTTCTTTTAAGCTATTACTTTAATGGTTTCACTTCATTAAAGCTTGYGGCTTGCTGCCTGCTCACCTACTGGACTAGTGAGCTTAGCTGAAATAAATTCATGCAGTTAAGAAGAAATGTTTACTCAAATAAATGTTTAATTAAAAAAATTTATTTCACACTTCTATACAAATATCCACAGGTAATTTCTAATCACGGAATGAAGTAGCATTGCTAGCTGGTATAAAAATGTTTTGAGACAAAAGCATACCAGTGATAAAYGTTCAGAATGAAAGGACACCAGTGATAGGACTTGCTTTGCAAAAGCTTTCAGGTTAACACTGTTAACTGTTCCTACAGCCGTCACAATTAAGGGGGCAGGCTGGGAAAGCCAGTGCTTTTAAATCAAAGGCTACAGCAGTTTTTCAAGCTTCTTAGCACCTCATTTGGTTTCCAACACAGATGAGCCTCTCAGCAAATAAACTGGAATTTTTAAGGGCCCAAAGCCGCAGAGCTGCACAGCTGTGCAAGTGCTGAGGCTCAGACCACCGAGTGGGCCTGAGCTCACGCCGCGGGAAGGCTCTAAGACACGAACGCCCTCTCTGCAATAGATACGCTCAAAGCTGGTAGTACAAATAAGACACCTGACAAATGCCCTCTCRGCAGGTTTCTACCTGGGAGGGAAAAAGTACAAAGAGGTTTTTGCATAGTTCAAATTACTAGCAACATAGTACATACTTCGAGTAGAATTTTGGAATAAACAATGTGAGCTATTTTTTTTTTTCATTCTTAAATAGTACCAACACTTTAGAACATGGGTAAAAAAAAAAGTAAACTTTTTAAATAGCTATGTATTTAAATCACTTATGCTACAATAATTAGATTACTCATAAGCACAACACTGTGGCTCTATTCTTATCAACATTCAGGTATTCAAGACAGTTCAGTAGTCTCAGAGAGGACCATCCCAGATCCCCGTAATTAAGGTACGTTAGGCCTCTGCAGCCCCCTTCAAGTGCTATACAACAGATGCAGTAGTCAACACTTCTCCAAACAGAAAATCCTTGTGAAGCTGTTTCCAGAGAACCTGTCGCTTCCCTGGAGGCAAGTATAAAATTCTACTTAAAACCATGTTTCTGCTTGGTGGCCAAATCATTAAATATTCTGAAGTAATATATAAACCATATTACAAGACCTCGTAGTTCCTATTACATAGAATAAGTATCGGGAAAAAAGCGCCCACGTACATCCCTGGAATAGATATTTACATTTTTAGAAAGCATTGGCACCTGTAGTGATTTATTAAAATGCTCTGAAAGCTTCAGGTCTTGTCATCTGAAGTTCATAAACACAGTGAGTTTGAAGGTTCAGTTAAGTCTTTGGCCTAATGGTTAGTCAAAGACAATGATTTATAACAAAATAAATACAAAAATGACTAAAAGATATATACAAAAAGTACATCTAATATTCAAGCCTCTCTTTAAAAAAAACCTGTGTATATTTGGTGTGAGCAAGATTCGCGYAATCTGATCTTAAAAACTGAGCCACGTGACCTATTGCACATGTAATTTAAGACGATGCTTTTTGTTAAGCCCTAATTACTGCAGCAGGCAAAGCTTAYGGCTAATGTAGATGAGGAGCTCTTCAGGTTTCACTGGAGCAAAGTATGTGAAGGCCACTGTGTGCCCGGGGGGAAGCCAGGAGACCCCACGTGGATGGTAACCAGGCACTCCCTGCACACCAGGAATGTCGGGATCGTAGCAGAAGGTCTGCCACAGTGGATGTGCACAGTGCAGAAAAGACCCAGATCAAAACAGCATCTTCTAAAGTGAGTGTTAGATTTGAAGGGAAAAAAAAAGGAAAAAGAGGCAGTCTGGAAATTAAATAATGCTAATAAAGTCTGTTGAAGCTATTTTAACTGTGCAAACAAAAGCCTCAATATAAGTAGTAATATCTACAATCAAACAGTGAATGTCCATAGTGTACAAAGGTCCAACTCCATGAGTATTCCATTAATGAAAGCAACTAGCTGACCTTTGTGGAGAGAAAAACTTTGCCTTAAGAATAACTTTCGTTCTCATTCCATTTTGTGATCCACTGTTTTGTCTCAAGGTCTTTGTATTTCCCATCTTTGATCTGTCGCTCTTCTTTCCGAATTCTTACAGCATGATAGCGGGGAACACTGTCATCGTACCTGGAGCGCTGGAAGAACCCGCACTGGCGCAGAGGAGAAAAACAACAAGTTTGGGTTAGTCGCTGCGCCAGTACTGCAGTTACAGACACGGTGCGTTCCTCCTCCGCACAGCCATACAGGTAACACCATGGAAAAGAAAGGGATCTTGGCCAAAAGCCTTCTGTGCTTAGCTGTAAGTGCTTGAGTGTCTCAATACAGCAAGCAATGGCAGACAAACTGCTCAGTCCAACATTTCAGTATTCTGAGATTTTAACAGATTCCTTCCAGTAACTTTCTAAATTTTTTTTACAAGTCTTTACATTTAAGAAAGATATTTGCTCAACTAGTGAGACTATTCACTGCTGCATAGATGTGAAAAAGGTAACACYTGAGGAACGCGTGTCTCCTGATTAAAAGGAAGGTGTGTACGCYGCTATCCTGCTATAGGTGACATCATTTCTCTTTTAAAAACTTATCAGAAAGATTCCTAGGGCTTTCAAGAAAAGTTACACTAGGGCCACGTTTTCCACTATAGACATCTTGGCTGAACTACACATGTGGTGTTAGAATGTAAGTCTTGCTTAGTTTGCTGTGCAGTGACAAACAGGCAGAGCTTAACAGTTCAGTGATTTACCACGATGACACAAATCTCCCTAGGTGAAGCCTAGTCCAGTTTATTTGTGCCCTGCAGTATCTGTTTTTGTTTGGTTTTTTTCTCCAAAGACCACATAAAAACTGATCCTACTCATTTRAGGAGGGACTGAAGTTATTTTTCAAAATAAAACGGATTTTTGGTGCAACCAATAACCATTTTGCAGCAATATGGCCAAAGTAGATACTCAGCTTTTATGTGTTTACAGTCTATGAGGTTGAGATTAAGTGCAGGACAGACATCTGTCCTTGACTACTGCTTGCATACAAAATGAAACTGTCAGGGTTTGTTCATAAATTTGGGGTTGGTGATTTTGGTGAGCAAAGGTTGTTTCTGCATTAATTTTTAAAACTTGCATAGAATTAAAATAAAATAAAATGGCCTAGACGAAATCTTTAGCCATCTCCACCCTTCCAGTATATATGACATTGATGGATTTTAGTTACATATTTCTCCCCACCCACTCATCCCAAGCCCCACTAGTTAATACACATGCACTTATTGTCTTAAGTTGTGTGCAAAGGTCGCTAGAAGCATCAATCATCATGCACCTAGTAGCTTCAGCAGAGAAAGTATGTGCCCAGAAGAGTGGAACTTAGAACTGAAGAGATAATAGATGTTTCCACAGCAATTATATTTTCACTAAGAAAATTGCTCTCATTATGAGTAACATGTACTTTTTAGCATGCAATAAATGTTAATAAAGCAAGTTTCTTTTGTATAGTCTTAACTTTAAAACTTAACCCTCTGCTGAGTGTTGATCTCTAAAGTTTAAAAACTAACTTGTACTGTTAAAATATAAATATAAATACAAAAAAGTAAAAACCATTGCAGCAGATCAAGATGGTTTTAAATAAATAAAAWAAAAWAAAATAAAAWAAATAAAAACTTTTTAAACCAAGGTAGGCATCTCTGTTCACGTGCACCAAAAGCTGAAAATCTGTCAAGAGAATAAGTAAGCAGGTACTGACAGCGTGGAATCCAGCAGTTAATACACGCAGCAAAAGCTCAGTTAGCCACCGCAACCACAGCGTGTGCCACAGCTAGAAATTAAAAAATACTGGTCGATTACCAATTAGAGAAGTAGATCAATACTATGCATCAGAAGTAAGCCTCTCTTTATCAGATGGCTGAGCATGGATCTCAGCCTTGTGATATGTGGCATCATAATGATCTTTCTTATTTCTCTTGAAGAAACCACACTACAAGGAAGCAAGGTATTTGGTCAATTTTTGTGACTGGAAAAGTCAAACCTGTTAAAAC
>NW_020454092.1:662780-700229 GCF_003342845.1 Nothoprocta perdicaria
AAAAAAAAAAAAAAAACCAACAACAAAAGACAGAAAAAAACCACACACAAGAAAAATCACAACTGCTTCTAGATTTACAGAACTTGTTGAACTGATCTAATCTGTAAAATCATAGAATAGCCTGAGATTAAGAATTCACCTCAGGGGTTTCTTTTTGACAAATTTGTGCATTTTTTCATGTTTTTTGTTTGCTTGCTTTTACACTGCAGTATGTTCACAGTAACTAAGGCTGCAAAGAGCAGTAAAAAATCTGTATAGAAATGAGTTCATAGACCTGTGCACAAGGCAGCTGCACCACGAGATGTGCAAGGTTACTGCCTGGCCTGTGCTACTGAAATGGCAAAATGTAAGCTACAGCTCCGGGGAGAAATGCTCCATCAAACCCCATCACGTAGCTGCCTCTGAAGCACCATCTTTGTTCTTCACAGGATGGCTCAGGGTTTGTCACCAAAATATTCTACATCTGTGCATATCTATGTGCAATAAAAAACTCATTTTCTTGAAGGTGTTATTCTGTGTAATTCAAAGAGAGCTGCAGACAGGAGCTGGGCATTTTTTGAAAAGAAGCTGAGATTATTCTGTAAGGTTGTAGCTCCTAGTGAAGCCAACTGCATCCGTTTCTCCACAAGAGAGTAAGTGACCGCCAGGTGGGAGATTCCTCTTCACCTCTTAACAACCTGCACTCTGCTATTTTCTAGCAACAAGCAGAAACTGCCAAAGCTTTCAAGAAAAACAGCTACTTGATTTTTCATTTGCAAATTGTTAACCTTTTGTTTTAAACATTTATTTATTCCATTAAGGTTTTTAAGATAACAAGCCAATACTAAAGAACTTAGCCAGCATACTTGGCCACGTGTTACTTCTGTAGCTTTTGAGGTATTATCTTAATCTACGAGCCATTTTACAGTGATTCTTATATGATGAGAAGTCAACTGCAAAGCTACTCATCTGTAGATAGTTCACAACACAGAAACACCTTTACATCTAATTGAAGATGCCCCAAGTAGCTGTATCCATAACAAAGTAACTACAGGCTYTGGGAACTTGTCTAAGTTTTGACTAGAACTCAAAACATTTCCTTTTGAAGCTCTGGAAACAGAAAAATGTCATGATACAAGAGTAACGTGTTCCTATGTGATCATTTTCATACCAAATGTTATRAAATTGAAAAGATAGCATACGTTTTCCACAGTTTTGCTTTTTGTTTCATGTCTCAACTACAAAATCATAAACCAGTTGGTTAACTAGTTTCCTCCCTTGTCATTTTTAAATTAAGAAATGTGAAATGTAAACCAAGATAAATAAAAACTTACCTTCCACAGTAAGAATACCAATAGTGCAAGCATCAGTATTCCAGCGAGAATTGCCACTAAGATGATCCACCAAGGCACCCCTGTATAAAGTGCTACTGTTTTGGCAGGGAAGACAGTAACACGCACCTAAAGAAAACACAGGAAGATGATGGYGAGAGCATTTCAAAAGCCTCTCTGTTTATCTAATCCAAACCAGTGATTTTCTAGGAAAGACTGATCACATTTGAGTGTGCTAGTTAATTCTTTCCACATGACTAAAGGCATAAAGGATCRATAATTCAAAAGGCAGCTAAAGATGTAGCCTACAGCTCCTTTYGTTTCAAAATGTTTCATTTTCTCCACTCTTTCCCGGTCAGCTGGAAATGTGATCACCACAAGCACACGCAGTTGGCGCTGGATGCTGAGCCTACCTGTGCAACTTCATTTGTGAGTTTAACATTCTTAGCTGCAGCAGGAACGCTGATTGAAGCCCGAACAAGAATGTCTAGGTAGTTCATTTTGGAGTATTCCTGTTTCAAGAAAACCACAGGCACATCAGARACCGAACAGGAAGGAACTAGGATTCTCAAACACGGCAGGCGAGCAGACTTACTTCTAAGAAAGTGCTGTTCCACAGCCTGGAGCGCAGCACGATGGAGGCCTTGCTGTCCAAACCGTTCAGCGGGCACTTGATATCCACACAGCGCGCGTTCACGTTGCAGTCCTGCAATAACAGCTTGCTCACAAACCCCCCTCCCTGCAACGTGACTACAGAATCCCTAGGCGTTGAGGCTCTTTAATAATGTTAATTGGATGACATGCATCTTCTTTATGTGCAAGGAACAATTCTTCTTGGTTTTAAAGCAACGGGAAAATAGGATGGTGATACTTTAGTTAAATATAGGTAACTATACTAACTATACAGAAATGCTTCCCTATTCCTCTTTCATCAGAATATAAAATGGATGTATTTGAATGAATGTATTTGAAAATTAAGATGGAAACAAAGCAAAGTAGGATCCCTTATTGCACTCTGCAAAACTGACACAGCTCTATAAGGAGTGTAATATGCTTACCAGTGTCTTGTATTTTCTTTCTGAGAACAAAGAAAATGTTTTGCTGTCTATAATCTGCTTCTCTGCAACCTCACGTTTCCTCCTTGAGTTATGGGATTCCTCAAAAGAAAAAAAAAAAGTCTTGATGTTAGAATAGTTTAGTGCTATAGCTAGAGTAGTTCTCAGTTTATTCTGCAGAAGGGCATTTAGGCTCTTCTGTTGCGTGCTGGGATGCTTCAATGTACTAATTCATCAACATGAGAAAACTGGGTAACATACCGTAAGATGCAAATAATTGATTTCATTCTGGGGTTGACAGGAGACCTTTTCCAAGCCTTTGGAATCTATTTTCATCAAGTAAAGCAGCCATTTGCCATTACTAATTTCTTTTGGCCACTGAATGTCCAGAGAAGCTGTGCCAAATGTTTTAAGTGGTCGACCCAAATTAGTTACCTGTTGAAACAGACATTCTTTAAACTGTGAGATCTGGATTAAAGGGATTTTCTTTTCAAAAAGAAAGGTTCTTGACTTTGACAAGTTTTAAGCATTCGGCTAACAGGAAATTTAAAAGCTGCTGGAAGACAGTCTATAATACAGCATAAGGACAAACCRTACACTAAAAGCAGCACATTTGGACAGCAACTAGGATACAGCACATAAACATGTAAGGACGAAAATTCCACAACAAGTATGATAAGCCACAGATTTATAAAACGCAATTCTCATAGGAAACAGCACCAACTCTTCAGAGTTAACAAATCATTCAGTTGCAAAACTGAGAGGAATTTCAACTTTCAGAGGAACTCTGACATTTAAAGTCCTCTAGTAGCTTGGGAACTGTTTGACAACCTGGTTTTGCTTTCTTAGCATTACTGTTTTTGAGAGCAAGGTCAAAATAGATATTCTAACTGCTTCCACATTGCCTTAAATCATTTCTAACTTTTTGAATTATTTATAAAGAGAGAAACCATTAATTGATTAAAGGCATGAGTCACGTTACTCACTCTGAAGTCATACTCTATGAGGTTTCCAATATTGTCTTCAGACTTCATGGCGCTCTCGCCCCGGATGCTGCCTCCGAAGTAGACCTGCGAAGGGTTAGCCACGCTGGCCGCGTGCAGCAGGACACACAGAGAACAAGCAGGTTTAATGAAGGCAGCAGGAAGGTGCTTTGCCCTCCTGCCTCTCCCCCAACGCCCTCATTTGTTGTGCTACAAGCACTTACCCAGTGAGTGATAAAAGCAGTTCAATAACCACTTTAGCACTAGCAGTAATTGGAGTCGAATTAACTTGAGTGCTTGTTCTACAATGAAAAGGAAACAATCCTGTTTAATTTTACAATTTCAGCAGCTTTTACATTACTGTTAAATTGCCTTTATGAACCAAACAAATTAATTCAAAATGTTTTATAGTATTTATGGAAGCTCTGCAGGCATGCACATGCGCAGACTACCACCATCGCCCCACACACACCCCCCAAAATTTCTTACGTTTCCAACTTCAGATTAATGTCCAAGTCTGTGGTATCAACATTAACTTTAGAGGTACTTAAGATGAGATAAAAGGTTACCTAAACAAGAAAGAAAATCCATGCAATACGTAAATATTGTATAGAAAGTATTACTATATACAATATTACAGAAATACACCRTCATGTTCAAATACTAACAAAGACAGATCCAAATCAACGTCCCAGATCATAGAATACTTAAGGTTGGAAGGGACCTCCAGAGGTCATCTAGTCCACCCCCCTGCACACACAGAAACGTACGCAGATAGGACACCCATAAAATGTGGAAGAGTGCAGCTGGGAAGCAGGTTTTGTAACTTGAGTTAAACAGGCACAACTTACATTGGAATTTCTCTTGAAAGGATTTCCAAGCTCACACTCTGCTTGAGAGCCATTTTGGTTAGCACCACAGGTCAGCTGCTTTTCCTGAATTAATGGAACACATTTAGAAGTGAAAACAGGCTAAAATATTTTTAAATTTGAGTATATTYTCTCTTAAAAATACTTACAGGATAACCCTTCATCTCCCTGAAGGCAGAGTAAGTCAGACTATCTGGAAAAGTTGCAATTAGTTTAGCTTCATACGCATCTTCACCATCTTTCTGTGGATTTTTTGCATCAGATGGATTATTTGTCACTGTTATTTCCAGAGCAATATCCTTCTGATCTTTTAGAACAAGCACTGGCATGTCATTTTCACTACAGAAAGAGAATATACATATTTTTGTGCATTAGGAAAACAAAAGTACATAAAAGTTTTCTTCTTACTGAGATCTACCCAAATAGAATTCCTATTCCTACTACAATAAGATCATAAACAGAATTTTTTTTTTGTTTTGTTTTTATTTCACTGCAACAATGGCCAGCAGTTTACAGGTTAAGATTTACCAACCCACCTCTCAAGCAATTAAGAGTCTGTCATATTTCTGAACTAGCACTGACATCTCTGCCATCATGTTTAACAATAATGAATCCTCTCTGAACACACCTAGTGCCCCATTTAAGGTCTATGTGTTCCTGGCTTCCAGGCCAGACTGTGCTACGCACTGCTCCAGGCCAATTGCTTGTGGTCAGTAAACACACTTGGTTGGGGTTTATCCCTCCTCTCTAGGAGGTCTGGTCTTCCCAGAAGGAAAGACGAGATCAGGATTGTGTGTGTGTTTATAGGGAAACACCTTCTCTGTGCACTTCTCTGTAACTGCTTGTCTAAGGCTACTGCACTAACTCAAGTCATGCAGYTCTTTGGTACAATATTTGGCGTAATGTTTTGTCCTGTTTACTATCAAATTTGTTCTCAAAAGTGGTTACCAAGAGCAGAGGCAATAAATCATTGCAAAGCTGCTTTAGAACTTCTAAATCTCTAATGGTTAGAGATTTTTGGCCTAAGACCACGTGGTTATGGCCTCTTTGTATCCATACAATTCTGTGCCATCCACTTTCCTTCAACAGGCTGACCTGTGTCTGCGATCTGCGCCCTGACAGATCAGGCCTCCTGTAGCTAGACTGACACAGCCAGGCTCTTTAAGACAACAACAAAACTCTCTCCTAAAAGTCATCTTAAACTTCAATTTTAGCAATGCATCAGTCAAGGCTTACATTGGTAAATAGGTAAATCTGTCTTCATTTCCTTCTCTAGTACAAAATCGGTACTGAAGTTTTAGATTGCTGTGACATTCATTGTCTTCTCCACATCCTTCCTTCAAGAATTCCACCTAAATACAAACAAAGCATTTTTAATACARGCCAAATGATGGAAGGGAGGGAGCTTTTTTACAGGGTAAAAAAAGATGTTAGTCTGACTCCATTTCTGGCACAGGGAAGTCAGGAGAATTTTTCTGTGTGAGACATACAGACTACTGCTAGTAAATGAAAACCACAACTGTGATTAAAAGGCAAAGTTAGATAAAACTTGGTGGTTTGCCCTTCTACGTGAGAACTTCATCTCCCTGGAGGCAAAACTAGAGTAATAAAGGACCAAGTTCATAACAYTTACAAAACAAAACATAAACTGATAGTCCTAAGCCCAGTGCCACCAGTACTTCCTTTGATCATAATTTAGTTTTCTATATTCTCTAAAAATCAGCCACCACATAAAGTACTTATTTCTTGGAAACATGCTCAATGCTCTAAGGAAAGGCTTACTTTTGTGGTCTTTGTTTCCAATTCATCCGAGTTTAGGATTGGGATAAGATCCGGAAGGGCTCCTTCTTTCCTTACGGATGGCGAGCTAGACTCCAGSCCAGCAATTTTCACACTGACTGACACAGGGATGGGACGTAGCTTATCTTTAATTTTCTCCTGTCCAAATATTTTAAATGGCATAGTTAGTGCACAGTGTAGAGAAGAAGAGAAACCGAACACCAAACACACAGAATGTGTGTTCTAGCTTTTCACACACACTCTGTAACGCGTTCTGAAGCTAAATCTCTCTTGATATATTTTGCAATATTAAAACTATTCACTACAGGGAATTCCAGCATTTTGTAACAACATGCAAGAACACAAGGATCTTAAAACTACTACCTTCTTTTTTTCCTAGCTTCCTGGTGTGATATGTCTCACAGAAGAATTACTAAGAATAACAGAAAGTAACTCAGGCAGGAAAAATGCACATTACAGTATTAAAATGACACAATTCCTCCCTATTCCTTAGAGCCAGGCTTTTTATTCCCTGTAGCCATGAGGAATACTGGAGGGCAATAGAGAATTTCATCAGCTTTTGCAGCAATGTCTCCTTTCAGGGACAGCACAGCAACAAATCACAAAGTATGTGCAAAGCTTTCTTGTCCTGCCATTCATCCCCTCCAAAAGCTGTGTGTGAAAGCTCCTTTCCTCTCCACTCACACCATTAAATTCTACATCATCTACTTCCATGTCTTCCRACAGCTCTCAGATTTGGCATTAATTCCCTCTCCATTCTTCCAAATTAGGTCAGCTCTTTTGACCTGCAGGGTACACAGCAGGAGCTGAAGCTTCTATTCATGCTTTAGAAGAAGAGCTAGGGAAGGAAGCAACATGTGTGCAGGGAATGGCAAGGTGCTTATTTAGCTACAGTTGGTTTATAYTGCATGCAACTTTTCAATTATATATCAAAATACTGTGAGACCACAAGCAAAGCTGACCTTTGCTTCACATGTGTCCARTGAAGGAAAACCACTGTGCCTTACCTGCAGCACAAGCCTGGTCGACACACACTCTCTTGAATTCTGTCCCCTTAGCACTGTAGTTGCAGTAAACTGATCCGACAGATGGTCTTTAAACCGTACTCTAGAGGGCAGGCCTAACTGCCTTCTCTCATTTTCTGCTTCAAATGTGTAGCTGATCTCTAAAGGAAAGAATAAAGTATGTCACTATAATAATAATAGTGTTAATAAATAAATTAACCATGCCATGTTAATAAATAAATAATTTTTCCAGGTATGATGTTGCARTATTATCCTAGAAGACTGTTTCATCCAGTTTTAAAACTGTTTTCAGTAATTTATAAAGCCTTCTTCATCAACCAGTTTTGTCCCTTTCCGGCTGAGGATCCGATTCCTCACACATTCCTGCTGAGGGGGCTCCTGAAACAAATCCTCCTTTATCCCAACCTATCTCATTCCTGTGCCGGCATCCAGGACCAGCAGCAGGAGGTCAGCAGAGGGCTGAGATGCAAACTTGGCAAATACTCTGGCCCAGATATCCCCGATTCCTGTTTTGTTCCCATTCCTTCCTAAGCAGCTCGCGGGGTTTTGAGTTGCAGGGGCGCTGCGACCTCGCGCAGCGAGACGCGCAGCCCCGCAGAGCCGCGGAGCCCCGGCCGGGCTGCGCGAGGCTCCAGGTCCCTCGGGGCGCAGCGCCGCGCCCGGCCGGCTGCGCTGGGGCCGCCCCGAGCGGCCGCTGCCTCCGGAGCTGCAAGTGCCGCAGCGGCGCCGGGACACARCCCGGCCCTCGCGCGTCCTGCGGCTTTTGCAAGAACCCAAGGAACTACCCAGGAGACAGAGGATCCTACAGAGCATTCTGATCTGCACTAGCAGCAACTAATTAGCACACTGACAACTTAAGAGAAAAAAACAGATGACATTAAAAATGGTCCTTCACATTTTTCAATGCATTCCTAGTACAGGCTTCTAGGCATCTACCAAGAGAAAGAGTTCTGATTTCAGTTGCAAATTTCTACAAGGCTATTATGATGAGTACAGAACACTGGCTCCCATAAGACTCCCATAAGGAAATAATGTTTATTAATAGCATATGAAGATATTTTTAGAACTATTTTCTAAAGCAGCACTGACATGGAGAGTGTAAAATGATTCTCTCTCTGTGGTAGCCATTTGTTGACTGGTAAATATACCTAGAAAGCTTCAGTTTTGAATGAAAGCTTCTGATTTTTCTACCCACAGAACTGAGCTTAGTCACATACTAGAATTTATTTACATGACCCTTTACTTTTCTATAAAGACAGACACTGCAATAGCTGATTTTAAATGTGACAGAGTTTAAAGAAGTCACTGTAATTCAAGTACAGTTCCACGATCATCTCTAAAAAGTATTTGACAAATAGATGAAAAATATTAATCTCAAAACTTACTTATTCCTGGATTTAAATTTCTAGGATTTGCAGTATATTGAAAACAGGCTCTCACATCCATCCTGTAAAAAGTGTCAAAAACTTAGAGTTAAGCAAGGCCCAAGTGACTGAAAACATTTCATAGTCCACTGACGTTAGCAGTCTTAACCCTGTGGTGCTCATGTTACAACAGTCTTTTGCTACCTCCTAATCTGAATTGCAAAACAAGGAAAAAATTTAGTCTACAATTAGAAAAAAATATTTTCTTTTATTTGCTCTTACTTTTCTACTTTGATCAGAAAGCCATTCAAGTTAAGACACTGTGAATGTTAAAATTTTAGAGGTCAGAGAGTAAGTTCATTTAAGTGGCAAACAGTGACATTCATTTTCAAATTGGACAGTGTGAATAAAATATATTCCACCATATAGATAACTAGCACATTTGTCACAGTGCATTTAAAAGGTCAAAATGATAACATGGGTATATCTGTTTAATCTGCTTGACTCATGTCCACTCACAATAGCATCAGCACTGATGGAGCAAATTTTGAAAACAAAGCTTAATGCCACCAACTCTTATGATACAATGGTAATATTTTTTAAAAATCTTACTGTATTTCACTAGGTTCCTCAGAGGTCTTCTTCTTTAGATCAATTCTGTCAGGATTTACTGTAATGCTTTTCTTAATGCTTATAACAGGCCGAGATCTGAGGGAGGGGAGCCAACAGGTAAAAATGAAAGAAAAGTCTCTGTTAAGATTAATGAAATAATTCTTTTTGTCATTTATACCTGCACCAACTTGCCTTGAGGGCATTTGTTGCAGTTCAGAAATGCAAGGAGCAGCCCTGCAAACAGCTAGCAGCCAAACCCAGCTATTTAAAGTTATGCAAAGCAAGTCACAAAAAACAGCTATACAATTGGCATATTCCTGCCTGCCAGAGGAATGGAGGACATTAACACAATGTTGTGGGTGTCATTCCAGGCACCACAGACATGAAAACCCAAGAACTCGAGCCCACAGGAGCCGTGGTTCAGGCCGGGAGCAGCCTGTGGACACGCTGGGCGCTCGGCCGGCCGCCTGGGGAAAGCCGCGCTTCCGTTTCCTGGCTCCTCTCTGCACCCAAGTGTCCCTCAAACCGCAGCCTCCCAACGCTGCTTTTCCTCTCCCTTTCGGAAGGGACCAGGAAAGACAGATGATATGAATGAATTAGCTGATGCTGCTCTTACACAAGTACCTAAGGGTTGTTTTTAAACCTCATCCTTTTTTTCTAAGCAGATTTCTTTTAGCAGGTCATCCTTTTACAGTTCATCAACAAAAAGCTTTGCGTTCTCATTTTCTTTTAGAGGCTTTTGTACTGTCCTTAGCAGCAAACAGCTAATGCTCCTTTCAATTACTACTGGTAAAAAAAGTCCACAGCTTCATCCTGGTTCATCCCTAACTAAGGCACATGCTGAGGAGTCTGCAGGGCTCCCTCGGGGCTGCTTTATGGACCTTGCTGGATCCTCAGCTAAGAACAGCAGCCTCTGTTTTTCTTCCACAAAGTGGAAGTAAATTTATGGAATAGCAACAAACAAAAGCTCTAGCTCAGAACAATCCATGGGTGCTTTTCTCCCATTATTTTTAACCTTTGTAAGGAAATATATTCCAGGCAAACAGCTCTTTTGTCATTGCCAAGCAGTTTGTTTTTAAAAGTGATGAAAATAACATATTGGTGCGATTAGTTACAGTCCTACAAAAATATACCTGAACACAGATACAGAATCTGAGAGAGAACCAACAGCAATATCAGGGTAGGAATTTTTATCCAGGTCCATGTTTCCAGCAATAGAATAACCAAAGAAATTGGTGCCGGTTTTTTCACCATCAAGAATCTAAAGAACAAACAGATTGTTGGGATTAGGACATCCAAAAGCTGTAATAGTGAAATACTTGCAAGTGATCATCACTGTTTTATGCATTCAGGTAAATGACTCTGAAATGCCACCATCATTTTCTTTCCTTCTAAAAACTTACTTTACAATAGYGATGAGCCAGAAATTAGTAGTTTGTGTCTATCTTTTGCCTAGCTTATCTTTATTTATAGGATTTATATAGCACAGGCACTTCAAACGGGAGAAGCAAGTGATTAATTCCTTCCACACTTGCCAGCTAACCGGAACGGTCTTCTAGGAAAAAAAGCCCCTTTCTTTTCGCGCGCGCGGGGCCAGGGCCGCACGTCCCCCGGCCCGCTGGCCTCTCCGCGCACGAGCGCCGCGAAGGGGCCGCACGTTAAAACGCCCCGTCCCCAATCCCCGAGGCCAGCAGTGCGCTCGGACCCGAGGCCCCTAACTCTTCTGCACACCCCTCATGCCACTAACTGCAACGGAAAACGCCAGGAAGGATAATCCCACCCTGCCTACAGTGTATTAGAGTATCAAGACTACAGTAAAGGTTGGTTATTTACCTGTGCTGGTTTTGTATTTATTCCGTTCTTGGATCCATGATATATGTAAACTTTGCCAAAACCATCATATGGAGCCCCTACTGCAATATCTGTTGAAAATAAATGGAGGTGTCTAAAAGAATTCTCTTTTTTCAGCTTTCAGTGTTGATAATTAATACGTTCCAAGTCTGCCGTTAGCAAAAATGCCACATACATTCCCACTGTAATTGTTCTGCACTCACCTGGAAAGCCATCCTGATTAACGTCCCCAACATTTTCAACTGCAAGACCGAACATCGAGTCAGTGGTTCCATTTAAGCGAATAGGTTTTACCCCTTCCCATTTGCCTTGCTGGTTCATGTAAATATACACAGCACCACCAATATCGCCACTTCTGTCAAAATACTGTGGGGCTCCAACAACAATGTCTTGCCACCTTAAAATGAAAGAAAAGAAACACTTGTTGGTACAGAATTGTGACTGAAAATACTTGATAACAACTACAGGCTCAAGGTCAATGAGCCAAACAGCTGCTAAGGGTCATTAAAAAAGACCTACGGCTGACTTGGTCACAGGAGCTAACAACAGCTCCACTGGCATCAGAAACTGATTATTCTCTCTTTGGGACATTTAAGAATCTTCTTGGGTTTTTTTTGGGTATAAAATTTGTTTCTCAATGCTTTGTTTATACCAACTTTTTAAGCTAAAAAAACCCTCTCAATACTAATTGTTTATAGGCATTTTGCATCTAAGATCTCTGAAGTAAATCAATAACCCTTGCAGTAAAATGGAGGGTTTCCTGGAGAGAGAATCCGTTCTCCAAGATGTTCACCTTTTCCTCCAGCAAGATAAGGGAGGCAGGACTTGACCCTCCATGTGTTTCTAATGCAAAATGTGTTTCTAATGTGCAAGCCAAAGCAATCTTTCTTTGCAGAGGCAGCCCGAGCGAACCGAGGGCCATACCCATCACTGTTGAGGTCCACAACAGCAACGTCATAACCGAAGGAAGAGGCCAGCCCTTCTCCCTCAAACATGTGCTCCAGGGAAAGGGCTCTCTGATTCTTCTCTTTTTTCAGGAGAACGACTGCCCCACTGTGGTTGGCTCTGGGCGCGCCAGACACRAAAGTCATCTCATCTTGGGAGACAATTCCTTTACCAGAGTCCAAAGAGAAACCTTCAGAAAAGAAAAARAAATGTAAATAAAGGCTTGTACTGTTATCAACAAAAATAAATTCCCCTACTATATTGAAGTGGTTTATTGGATCCAAGTTTTGTCCCAAGCAAGCCTGCACTGATACATATAAATATTTTCCACACCAATTATATTGGTACCAGTTTCCTGCTCACTCAGCTCTATCTKTTGCAGACACCAAATACCAGATTTTTACTTTTTTTAAAAATGCTTGCAAATGCCTAAGGTTACCATTTCAATATAGCTTGAGTACTTCCCTGACAAATGGTAAGACTTTGTTGAATGGCATTCTATTAAGCATGCAAAACATACTGTACAAGCATTGTATTTTATGTCGATGACGTAGACAGTATTTGAGAATCATCTTATACAGTAATGGTGAAATTGATTTTATTTAATGTACCTTTAAAGAAAGTTCAAATGAATTTATTAAGTATTCTTTATAAAAGTTAATAGAATAAAAAAATCCTTGAAACAGTAAGTTAGAAGTAAGCATTAGAAGTAAATATGGTGTAAACTAACATATCCAATAAAACCCAAAGTAAGAAAATATGTGTAGTGTAAGGAAGTAATCTCCCTTCTGAAACATTTCACCACTACCATTCCAATTCTCAATTACAGCAGTGCACAATGAAACAGAGTTTCAGAAAAATTCAGTAAGAATTCAGTAAGAACTCCAATTTGGGGGCAGGAGGAGAGGGTTGGAGAGATGCATCACAAATCAGTGCTTTTCCAAACGCATCTGAAGTTGCAAGTTACTCTTCCTCTGAAGCCCTGTTGTGACATGCTTTTACTTGCAAGGAGTTTGGAAAGAAGGGCGGGGGAAATGTCATGTCCGAGGTCTGGCGCTGATGCCTGAGCAGAGCTGCCCACAAACCTAGGTAGCTATTCATCGCTACGTCCACCGGCCTGGCCACCTGTACGTGGGGAGGCAAGGTTTTGTACACAAACTGGTCTGGGTGAGTATCAGACACAGCTGTCAGAAAGAGAAGACCTGTAAACACATGAGTGAGACATTAAAGAACAAAAGAAATTGCAGTTCAGCACAGTAACGAGCTGTGCGCATCCTGCCTGCCTGACCATGGGTAGCAGCCACGGCAGCGGACACCCAGCTTGCACAGTTGTTTAGACTCTAATAAATTCAACAGGGGCCTCCATGTTTAGGAGACTCTAACTATTTTAAAATAAACACTACATTTATTGAGATTGCAATGTAAATATAGTCCTGCTCTGTTCACAGCAAAGACAACTCCTTCCACAGCACTCTTCTCCCTACTGTTTCACTAGAAAAGGCTAGGAGCTTGTTAACATATTCACAGAAGGGTTAMGGTTGGAAGGGACCTCTAGAGATCATCTAGTCCAACCTCCCTGCTCGAGCAGGGAGGCACAGGGCAGCATCCAGGTGGGTTTGGAAGACCTCTAGAGAAGGAGACTCCACAACCTCCCTGGGCAGACTGTTYCAGGGCTCTGTGTCCCTCACAGTAAATAAGTTCTTCCTCACATTGAGATTGAAMTTCCTGTGTTGCAACTTAGTTTCTATCATTTTTCTTCTCTCTTCATGCTAATGAATTTTTCTTCATTAGCATGTTTCTATCCTTTCTCTTGCTAGTAATTGCTACTTACATTTAACTGCTGTTTATGCTCTSTTTCTTCTAACAAATACCTAGCTGGCTCTCTTTTGAGACTGCTTTTTTTCTTTAATATTAGCAATGCCCTTCCCATCTGTTCAACTTTCCATCACTAACATCTARATTCCAGTTTTAAATCACCAACAAACTATTTGCTGCAGATGCCTGTTGATGCACTGGATCGATATACCACAGCAGTCGGCACTAGAGCAGGAACATGCGACCACTTGGCACTCTGGGTCTTCTTAAAAACACAGCGAAGCTTTTGCTCTGCACCAGCTTCCTCATCTTGCTGACCTACAGTAATGGCCACTAGGCTAAGGACACCCTGCCTTCGTGTTTGCAGAAAGCCCAAGAGACTCTCCTCACTCAGCACACACGTGCACTCAACCTTACAACATAAACACTGCTCGCATTGCAATATTTTAAAAGACATTTAAATCCAAACATTGCATGTGATTTAAGACAGCCTGTAAAGAGGCTACTGATGTTTTAAAAACCCTAGAAGAGGAAAGCTTGCACTCACCTAGCGGGAAAGAGAAACTGCGCTCTGAACAGCCGGCAATGCAGATGGGGCGATACCGCATGGCAGGGGCCTTGGCCCTGAGGACAGAACTTACCATTGGAGCCCCTGCACCCACTCCCTGGGGATGCCTGGGTGCTGACCACAGCTCCTGATTGTCTCATTAACATTAGCAGCTCTCACCAACTCACACTGGCCCATAAATGGGACGTAGGATGTGAACAGCCCAGAATAGGTAACATTTTGCAGGGTTCATAAACGAAACACTTTTTACTCCCATTTCATATTATTGCACCASACTGAGATCACAGATGTGTAAGAAGCCTATAGAGATTTACCATATGTGCTTAATCCTACCTAAATAACTGTTAGCTGGAACAGGAACTAGATTCTTATCTTGGCGGCTCTCATCACCAACTTCATAAGGGCCATCATCAAAGATACCCAGATCATAAAATGTCTGATTCTTTTGTTCTGCACGAACCACCCCTAAAGAAATGAAATGATAAAATAAAAACAAATGAATGGCAAGGAAAATAAAATAGATAAATGGTTCCTGGCTAATGTCACGATTAATGAGATAGCAACACTACTTAAATGGAGACAAATGTAGACTAGCAAACAGGAAGAAACAATTTTGAAAAGATAATGAATTTTTAAGTTCTAGCTATATGCCAGAATCTCATTATATTTTAGACAGACACCATGCAACAGGTGGAAAAATATGGGATATGAGCAAAATTCTCAAAAGCACAAACACGCTTGGTCATGAATCACCCTCCTCCACACACCTTCATCTCATACAGCCTAAGTTAAAAGGGAGGTAAATGCCTAAGATTACAAAAAAGGAAATCATATAATAGCTGTTCAATTAGGACAAACACTTGTGATGTATTTTTGAAAACATTACCTAAGGGCAAAAGAGTGATAGCTCAATATAGTGGGTGCTTCCCTTTTATTGACAGGCATATTTAACAATTTGGTGAGCACAAACATGCTTGCCCATGATATGACAGAGTGCTCTTACGACTGATACACTGACATAGCAGCTCTCTGCAATTAAGGTAAAGCAGGAACTCCCAACTCAATATGCTGTTTCAGCTTGGTCAGATTTTGTTGACAGAAACAGGGATGTGGAAGATTAAGTTTTCACAAAAATACACCTTGTACCAGAGCTTAACTTAAAGATTTTGCATGGTTCATATGGCAGATGTAGGTTTGCAAAGGAAAAAAAAAATGTTAACGGGTCAAGGATCAGATGTTCTAAAGAGAAGGAGAGAAGTATTTACAGTTGTTGGTGTAATGAAGTGCAAAGGGAAACAAAATCACTCTAAAGAAGAGAGAGACAGGCCTGGCCATTTAGCTGCCTTTTCGCTGGGATAAACCAGTGAAGAAAAAAAAAAATCTTGTGAGAGTCCTTGTGGCTTTTACTGATATGAACTATTCATGGAATTTTACTCAAGGAAAAAAGGGGGKTTTTTTTAATTAATTAATTAAATTCAGTTATCTTCTTTAAATCCTCCAGTATTGGATTTGGAAATACTACTTTCCACACATTTCTCAAGAGACTATTATAAGATAAACAAAGATGTCAGTGCAAGTGTTTAACATTTGCTCAAATGATAATAAAAATAAACTTAGGTTTTTTTTATGTAGTTTAAATTAGTTCAAATAAATTTAGAATAATAATAACTTGTTCCAGGGTAAAAGTCTCAGAACAAATACATGAAATTAAGCCTAATATAAGAAAAAAATACATAGATGTGTGCAAAGTCCTGTTAACCATTCATAAGTAGTCCCCCAAAAATATTTAAGAGAATTTAACTAAATATTTGTGATATAAGAGCATAGCATGTTGTGAAAATAGGGTAAAATATTCCTCATTAGGTCTCCATTATGTTTATTCCCCCAAAACTTTTTAAAAAAGCTTTATTCCCCTAAAAAACATTTGAGACAAATGCAGGATATGCAGGTGTACAGGTTGGCAGGATGGCAGACAGGTCCTACCTTTCCAGTTGTAAGTGCCTGGGGCCCCGAACACAATATAATGATAGTCCTTGGTAAAAGTAGCAGCAACGCCCTGCTGGCAGGAGCCAAACTTCTCGTGGCCTCGTAGGCGGCCATCACAGAAACTCCACACCCCGTTGTCCATGTCGTCCTTGATGGTGAGGTCCTGGCTCAGCACATAGCACCTCCCGATGATGTCCCGGGTCTCCTGCACCGTGTTTACGTACTGCCTTTTCTCATAGCGATGGGCGCAGGTCTGCAAGGCAGAGGGGACGTCAGGGAGGCTTGCTGGAGGCTGCACGCAAGCCAGCAGAGCGGCGGCGGGTCTCCCGAAACAATGCTTTGTGCTGGCAATACACTACGTCTCCCTGTGGACATATCTGTGGTGTAATGCAGAGTCTTGTATACCCCATGGGATATATATAGGAATAGTTAGGCATCTATGGGTACATTTCACAGCAATTAATTTTCTGGATGTCAGGGTTCTTTCTGTCTGCCCTTTCTCCACTCTCCCTGTGAGCTTTGACAGACTGGAGCAAGTCATTACTGCCTCTGCTATCCTGAAGTAACTCCAGAGACACCCTGAAGCAACCTGCATCCAGCTCTGGAAGCAGGGAGCTTCAAAGGGATAACCTGCAAGAATACAACTACAAGGGAAAGCTCCACTGCACACCCTTGTCAGGATAAAGCTGGCATCCTGCGACACCATGAGAGSCAAACTTAATTCAGCAGGAGCTCTTAACCTAAGAGATGGATAACTAACTAACTAGTTACCAGCTAACGTTCTCTGGTAACTCCTCAAAGCTGCTTCTCTCCATATGGTATGAAATAACAACTTGCATCAAGTTCTTAGTACAAGGTCTTATTGTATCGTGCTTTTCCTCCCAATGAAACAGTCAGATTACATTACTGCACAGAACCAATTCAGTCAAAGTCTGGGGTGAAAGTCAAAGTGAGGGGGATCTTCTCAGACAACAGGCTCTTGTCAGTCTGACACTTTTAGAAACCTTATTATTTTTCACTGTCTTTGTAGAAAATCATACTTAAAAATAAACAAATAAATGCATATACTAAGAAAATAACTGCACATTCTAGACTGATACCAAGATTATAAAGACAGGCTAAGTCAGATTTAGAAAAGTATTTTAAAATTYATAATCTCAGGTGTCCCATTTTGCTAGGGAAACATCTCAGCCTGTGACTATAAGAAACTGCAATCCATCCTGAAAAAGGCAGCTAGCTTTTAGAAAGCTGCATAGAAACAAGGAACATTCAGAACATTTACCGTGAGTTCAAAATATTGTTGTAAGTTAGTCCTACAGACTTACCACCACGTTTCCTCCCGGCCCCTGACTCTGGACAGTTACCCCCATCCATTGATCTTCTTTACTCTCCATCCTTGGATCAGCTGCAGAATGTCACAATTCAGCTTCAATATCAACAGTTAACTTTTATTTATTTATTTATTAAGTCTCTGTGAGAACAGCACACACAAACAGTTCACACCATACACAAAGCAGTCTGTAGGTGGCAGTGTCTACATACTTTATGACTGCCAAGATCCCTTTTATAAAACATTTCTAGCATGTTATTTTGTATCACATCATTAGTTTATTAAATAATGTAGAAGCATTCAAATCTACCAAGCTTCCAGCATCTCCTGATACCTTAGCAATTCAATGACAATTTGTTGCAATGAAAAAAAAAAAAAAAAAAAAGTTTTGTATGAATTCATAAAAGTAACTGTGTGATATATTTAGTGTGTGAAGGACCACACCAGATGAGCAAACTAGACACCTGTTTGAACCCAAAACAAAACCAGTGGAAAAGACTTACTGTCTTCATCAAACACGACCCGTGTACAGCGTGAGCTYGCAGACGCAATGTCGCAGCTGTACAGCCCTCCTGTTCTGTTGGCTTGTTGGGACGGAAAAGCCTTTTCTCGAGGGGCTCCAACCAGCAATCTGTTGGGAAAGGAAAATAATTTTAAAAGACTTGCAAAAGTGATTGAAAACAGAAGACAACAACAACAAAATCAGAGGGCATTCTGATCATATTGCTCAAGGTTTGACAGGCAAGCATTTGAAGCAAGATAAATAGCACATCATGCTGCTAYTCCTCTTTATAAGCAAAATAAATGAACTTTCTCCTCCAAAAACTGCCTTCACTAAAGCAGCACTAGAGGGGCACACACCTCAAACATCAGATCCCTGAACTGATGCTGACTTCGGGCAGTCTCTGCTTCCCCTCTGCTCCCCTGCCCAAAGAGCCCATCCCGCAGCTGCAGGGTTTGCCCTCCAGCAAACTCACAAAGAGGGGCCATTCCCACAGGCAGCTTTGTTCCCCCTTCCAGGCATTGCCAGGAGCAACCCTCTGCTCCAGCAGATGTGCAGATTCATATTTTAAGTCCTGAATAAAGCACGTTTTTCTCTCCCCTCTCAGCATTACAAGATCACCCAGAGAAACAGTCATTGGCTAAACAAGGGTTTTCAGGAAAACAGAARCCTGGGTCCCTTTTCCCAGCTGTCACATCCCTGCAAAGCGCAGGCCRCTAGGAAGGTCACTAGCTGGCATCAGGGCCGTGCAGCACGGCGTGCAGCGGGCAAGGCAACACGAAGGCGTGGCGGAGCTGCAGGAAGGCGCCCGCAGGACACRCACCAAGGGCAGCGGGGCCGCTCCACGCTGCCAGCCCCAGCAAAGGGCACCGCTGCAGGGCAGAGCTGTGGGCCCCGCCGCGCCAGGAGGTGCCAGGGAGGACTCGGGCTCTCTTTAAGGCTTCAGCCGCAGCGACTGCCTCGGGAACGGGGCTTTGCTGTGAGCTGCTCCCCAGGGCTTCCCCTGCAGCCTCYCGAAACGCGCTTACAAACTTAGCAAGAGCAGAACTTGCTTTTGTTCATACCTAACAAACACCAGCTTGATCACGTAAGCTTAATACATGGATTTCCACTATTAAGCAAACTATTACTTGAGGTCAATTTCATATGAGTGGAAATTAGTATTATCTATTATGAAAAAACACATTGTTGAAAGACAAAAGTGTGTTGGGAGAGAAAATGAGTTTTCACTGATTTTATATAAATACATTCTTCAAAAATCCACAATCTGACCTGCTGAGAACTACAGCCTTTTGCAAAACACTTGCTTTTGACTGATCCCTACACAAAAACCAGTGTGTTCTGTTCCAAATCGTCACCTTCTCTTCCCCCTACGTAGCCAGGCGTTTCATTCACAGCAGTCATCCCAAGAGCTGCTAAGCCAAACAGCCTGCTTTTAGAAATGCCATTAATAACTTGACTTGCTAATTCTAGCAACAGGGACTTAACACCGATCTCGGAAGAGTGATTCTTTCACCTCCTTCCCTCCCCCCAAAAAAGTTTCTGAGCTAATTCTAGTATGGGAATAAATAGGTTTTCTCCTCAGTTCTGTTATCCTCCAGGAAAAGACAGATGAGTTTTTTAATATTTGCAACCAGATATTTTAAAGAGCAGATGTCCTGATTTCCTAACTCACAGAGGTTTCTATTATTTCTACTTTTTCTTCCAAAAYTTGTAAAAAAATAAATGAACTTGAAGAAATATTTCAGTTCTGCAAGACAGAATGTCAAAACAAAAGACTTCTGATCAGACTAGTGCCAGTGAAATTCAGTGACTCCAGCTCACCACCTGTCTGTACACGACTGCCTGCAATGGTGCCAGATCAAGAAAACAACGACGCTCTTCCCTTCTATGGGATAGCTGGATTACAGCCTCTCCCCAGCTGAATTCTATCTTTTACGACACACCGTGCTGATGTGTCCATAATCGTGGCCATGATTCAGCCAGCGGGTGCTGAGGCATCAAGGAATGAGCAGCTTAGCCAAGAGCAGCAAATGAAAAGAGGTGTCACTTGACCTAAAATTCCCACAACAAGCAACGACATCTCAAACAGATACTTGTAAAGGACAAACAGATGAAAAACACACTGGTTAAGTCTGCTAAGGAAAAGTTTCAGTTAGAGTCAAYCTGATCTCAGAAGAAATATTTTATCTTAGGTATTTCCTAAACCGTATCTCAATTTTTCCTAAATTCTTTTTCGCTGGTAAAAAAAGAATTATTTTGAAGGAGACTTACATAAAATCCTCCAATCTTCAAAAAAGTTTTGTCAGAAGCTCTGTCTTTAGTCCCTGAGGCTCATGAAAACCTCTGCAGTCCTGCTAGGTTCACTGCTGCTGGACAATGCCCYGAGCCTTGCTGCACACGCAGGACAATGAAGCAGCTGGACGTGTTCGGAATGGGCCCTTGTAAGGGATTAAATCCATTCAGGTAGAGGCAATGGTATATACTGAAATGTATTTTCAAGCGTTAGCCAAAGAGGTAATAAAACAGGAGGAGCCCATCTACATTGTTTTACTTATCTATCTGCCAGAAAGGCCATGGCAGAGTAGACTAAATCCTCGCTCCCAAATTCTGCCAGACAGATTACAAAAGGAGACGAGGATTAACACTATTAAAGAAATGTGAACAAGAAAGTCACGTGCATCTAATCACTGACTGAATAAATCACGTGAAACAACACTATGCAAGTTACAATGTGCTTGATGGGGACTGTTACTCGTCAACTTGCCTGCTGTCCACAGAGGTATGCTTCAAAAAAATCAGAGCTCTATTACAGACACTAAATTATTTATTTAAAAACAAAAATGTGGCAATGAGAAAGTGTGCATGAGGTCTAGGATGCACAACACAGGATGATGCAAGCAGGTCAGCTTGACTGAAGCTGTCCCAGTCCACCAGGTTAAGCACAGCCTAAAAACGCTGGGCTGCCTGCTCTGTAGAGACTTGCAGGCTAAGGACACATTGCGGTCATTACTGCATGGCTACTTATTCTGCTGAGTTTTATTAAGGCAAATTTAATAGAGTTGGAGCTCATTATGAGAAAAATAAATAAAATAAACACAGTCAAGGTAATTCTGTTTGCAGCTACATGCATTCCAGTTCATCATTTTCAATGGCAAGCAAAATCTCTTTCTGCAAAGGAAGTAGATAACGGGAAGGAAGTGCTGAGCCAGATATCGGTATCTACTTATATTAGCAGATAAAACACAGAGACTAAAAGTGAAAGATCTTCCCCTGCAAATGAGGACTGACAAAGTCTAAATTCTTCATTTTTTCCTTCCGATTCTGGTATGATTCATTCCTTTATTGTGGCTTCATCTTTAAGGTGTGCGAAGGCTACGGCCTGAGCTTTCTGCCTGCCCAAAGCCAGGCTCCACRATCTGTATGGCAGCTACACCAAGCCCATGCCCTGCTGCCCAGCACACAAGGCTGGAGGCGAAAACCTCCCACCCCAGCACAGGGACATTTTACTGACTTGGACATGTTGTGTTACCATGCAGATGGCAGAAGCCAAGCCATATAATATACCAAACATGAACCTACTTGAGTACTCATTGCTGATGGGGCCTTAAGCTTTTACAATTTTTAAAAATCTGATTTCCCCATTCATTTTGCTTGAATGCAAGCTCCAAACTGACTACATTTCCCCCAAGCCCGTCAGACTGCAGACATATTAAATGCACTTCTATTAGTAGTTTATCCTGTTACCCTCAATAAAAATGCAATTTCTAAAAATCAAAAGAAACATCTATTCAATTGATTTTTAAAAAATCTGAATTATTTCACACCCTGGCACAAAGCTACAATGCTCTTTGGTTTCATTAATACCCTATAATTAAAGCATGTGTTTTCCACTTTCAAACTAAAATTCCAATATCAAACCAAACATACCAGTCATGCTGCTCTGTTGGTTAGAACTACATTAATTACTGCTTTCTCCAAACTATTTTTTTGGAGCTGGAGGATAATGACTGAAGTCCCACCAACAATTACTGAGCACCTGCCGGCTTCTAGGGACAGATTTACTCCATTACAACCCCAGATGCATGGTCAAATTTCAGATAATCCTACCGACACAGGTTAAGTGCAGGCCTGTGTGTGATGCCAATTTAACTGACACAGAGATGCAACTGCGGCGCCGGTGGATGGGCCCTGCTGTCCCAGCCTTTCCAACTGCCCTGCTCACCCCAATATTCCCCATGGGAGCAGGACCTGGCAAACACTGAGCCCCCACCAGGGCAGAACACAGCTCTCCTTGCTCCAGTTCCCTGCTGTTATCCCAAAGGAAAGGGCTGAGGTAAGAAACGCTTCACTCCTTGAATTATATCAACCATTATTCGAGCCTCCAAAGAGGCATCAAAYTCTTACTGACTTCATCTAACAGTGGCTGAGATCTTTGGCTAAGCATATGCTTGAAGAAGACCTGCTTTATAGCTACCCACATGTTTTGAAGAAATGCAAGAAGGTGGAACAGGCTACTGAGACACAGTCGGGCGGCCCTCGTACTTCAGTTTGTTGGCTAGTACTGACCTGTACGCAGCAACAGCGATCACACAGACAAGAAGAAAAAAGCTGCAACACTGAATCAGTAGCAGACCAACTCTGCTCTTAAAATGCAACAAAAAATACACTACAAATAGCTTTCTAGCTTTACAAATAATAAATACTAACCAAAAAATTGCTGATTTAAAATCCTCCCTGCTTTCAGTGATAATACTTGAGACATCTAGTGGGCAGCTGCGACAGTTTTACTGCATGGTTACAAAATCCTTCTCAACTAATGAAAACCACAGTAGCAGTGGGAAATGGAAATAGCTTTTGCTTAAGGCTCTCTGAACCTCTACAAATGCTGTTTGACGAATTATCCTGACTGCTTCCAGAAAAGAAAGCTGCAGTAAAAATGAGAAAAAGACATCATAAGAACTCCAAAACGAATAGTCCAAACTCTGAGCAAGTAGCTCCCTCACTCATAGCCTCGCACTTTCAAAGGATAAGACATAGTTTTCAAAATACAATTCAAAGAAAACCTGGCAGTGATTCATTACAGTATCTCCGGATTAGACACTAATTCAGAAAAAAAGAAAAAAAAAAAGCCAGTCAAAAGGAAAGAGAAATGTCATTGATGTTTTGGAAAGAAAAATTTTGTCCATGAAAGTAGACAGCTGCCTCTAAGTCACCTTTGTAATTTTGAACTTAAACAACAAAAAAAAGTCCTAGTCCGCATTCAGTTCGGATACTCTGCTATCTTCCAAACCTTTCTTCATTCCTCAAATTCTTTCCTTTTCCTTGGTATCTTCTACTCTGAACAAGACACTGCATCTTTGCCAGCCTTTTTTTAAAAGTAACAGCAGCACTTTAATAGCACCAGCTCTGAGCTTTAACAGACTGGAGCAGAAACCATTGCAAGTGTTTCCTGGGTAACAAACCATTAGCCATTTGCACAAATAAGCGGAATAAAATAGTCAGTGGTATAAGCAATTTCCAATTTTTCAGCCTTCATTGAGCACAAATGTTCAATTTAAGGTTCCTGCTCTCAGCTAGCAACATTCCCACTGTAGACTTCATACTTGGTTGTATTTTAGAGAGACTCCATGTACACAAGGGGGGTAAATTTGGAAAACGATGAAGGTAAATGGTATGAAACTTCTTCCCTCCTGACTAGGCACATACACACAACACCTGCAGCCTTTTCTTCACAGTACTCGCAGTAAGTACTCACAGTACTTAATCCTCACAGAATTTAATTCTATTGAGCAAACTGAAGAACTTGAATAATTACCGCTAACTCTTATTTAGGATAATTTGCACCAAATCAACAGCCATACACCCGATTTTGTACCAGATGCTTAAAATCTCCAGGTAGAAATCACTGATCTCAGCACGAACATCCAGATCGCTTTCCAAGGAAGGTTTCCCAGTTCTTTTTTTACCAGTTTGTCCATTTATGTTATAAATCCATCCAATTCAGAGGTTACAACTTGTAACCCTCATGAGCCCAGGATCAAACTTCTGCCAGGCCAAGCCAACATTCAGGAGTTACTATTTACAACTGCATTGCAAAAGAAGGCATATATTAATAATTCCTAAGAGAAAAGTACTTCACGATAGCAAAAAGTCAGGAGAACGAGGAGGTGACAGAGCTGGGAAAGAGCCTGCACACTTTGGTTTCGCTCCTATTCACATAAACAGATGCCAAGTCCTCACTGCACTGGGAACAGGATTGGGCCTTGGCCCAGGAAGATGMTGCTCCTGCCCTCCCAGGCCAAACTGCTGCCACATAAGAACTTCCCTCAGGCAGTTCTTATCTCAACTGTTTTTTAAGCTTTAGGAAAGGGGCGGGGGAACCTCTTAACCCACTATTGCTCAACACAACTCAATGAGGTTGCTCAATGGCCCAGAGGCTGTGTCTGAATACCAGAGGCACCACCTCTGCTCTCCAAAGGGCTTCTGCTTTAACCTAGGAACAAGGTGCAGAAAAGGGCACCGCAGGCTAGTGAGTGCAAAGGGATCCTCCCTCCACACACTTATGCTGGGGATGGGAACTGGAGCTGAACCAACATGCCAGGTTTCTCCAAAGCAGCCCTCTCTTGGGAAAGCAAGGAAAAACTGTGGCAGTGGGGAACTCACGTGCGACATCAGCTACACAGATACTATTCCCATGCTGTTATTAACAGCTCTTTTAAGTGAATGATAATTGTCCTGATATCGAACTGGCAAAGTAAAGTTACAACCAAGCACACCATTAATCTCTGTTTCCTTGGAGTCTTGGCATTTAAAGGATTGCAATTTTCGTTTTATTAGATCAGCCTCTTTCAGAAAACAGTTTGTGGTGGGAGCTGGAAAAGAAGCAAAAAGCAACAGAATGACCAGAGCAATCTCGTACAAAGCAAAGCTGGGTCTGCAAAGCAACCTGGTATTGCAGTGCAGCCACTGATTATTGGCTTCATCAGTTACGTGGAAAAACAAACACTTCCTCCCCTACAGCCACCAGCTCAGTCTGCATATATTYGATATAGGCTTTGCAGATCAGATTTTCATCCACTATCAGTGATTTGCTTGACCACAAATTGTGTGGATGTGATTAGTTCATACACAAATAATGGTGATTAAATGGTCAGAGCAAGGACCTAAACATTTATCCTGGTAGAAAACACTTGTTTTGTTGTTGCTTTTTTGTTTGTTTGTTTTGTTTTCTCCTGCAGGGAAACTATAAAAAAGGTCCATTTGGCTCCAAAATTCTACTTCAAAATACAGTTTTCCCATTCAGGCTCTATTATTTTCTGGTTACAGACCAGGAGGGTACATGACACTTTTCACACTCCCAAGCTGCAAAGGACTTGAATAATACCCACAGCTTTCTTGAATCTCTCCTTTACATGCTATGCATCAGATTTAAAGTAAGAGCAACAACCATCCATGCACATGGCAAAGCCTGCACGAATTGAGACCGTGAAGAGCACTAGACAGTGTCCGAGTTGATGTTAGACAGCTATGCAGCAAACAGCACGACGGGCAGCTGCGTGTGCTGAGGCTGAGGTCCTGGGCAGCAGCTACCGTGGAGCCCCAGCACTCCGGGCACCCACCAAGTCCGAGCTYCAGCCCCACTGCCTGCTCCTATGAAACACGGCACAGCCAGCGGAACGGCASGGGCACCACAGGTGCTCTCCAGTGAACTTGCTTCACACACTACTCGACTAGCTCGAGCAGGTACACAATAGAACTTGGGAATGACCATCTGCTGGAAAGGGGCCACTGACCGTTCACGTCGCATATCACCTCAGATTTCAGATTCAAACTTTGTCTTTCCTGCACGCCTGGTCTCTGTGTTCCCCACAGCACTGTCCACCTCCCTCTGAGCTCTGTGAAAAATCAGAGCAGTGTCTCCTAATTCACTAGCTGCATTTTAGAAAACAAGCATGGAAGTAATCAGAATATGAAAACACTTGGTTACTCTTCTTCCAAAAGGCAATTTGAAACAGTAGAGCTTCCAGCAGTTATCTGAAGGCACTATTTGTTAGCAAGGTAACAACCGTAACAGGCACATACTGTTCAGTAGTATGACAAAAGCCATTAAAAAAATTGTAGGAGTTTGAACAGAACTGCAGAACAAACATTTGGGTTCAAATTTCACTCCCCTATTTCTGTCTCTGTGAATGAACTACATCAGCTTTATTTAAGACCATAATTAAATCACTAAAAGGTATGAAGGATGAGGCAGTAAGAGGCATGGACATTTCACACYAAAATCATGGACAATTATCACATTACAGCTGCTACACAGCCTACCATTATTTGAAGAGCAAACCATTCCCAAAGCCAAATGAAGCTGTGCTCCCAACTGCTATTCATTCACAATACAACTAGTACCACACAACTACTGCAGATTCACGAGCTGACAAAACAAGTAAGTACAGAAGCTGTGGGCTAACAAACATTTAGACAGCTGAAAGTCACTTAKGAACTAAAGCACAGCCTCCATCACAGCCTTAGACGAAATGTATAAAACAAGATCAAAAGTTTGAATGAGACTTTTCTTCAAACTTAGGCAGAAAAACAGATGTGTTACTGGATACATTTACTGACACATATTTACCAAATTAGCTGAAAACACGTCACKCTGAAGTGTGTCACTCCAGTAAGATTTTTGAAGTGGGAGCCAGTCATACACTAAGAAAGTGCCCATTCAGTCTAGCCACTTAATGAGTCTCCTTAGCTCCATGCAGGTATCCAGAAACAGCTCAAATAGATAAACAGAATTAAACCTTAAATTCATAACAAATTCCTCCATGGATAGAGTGAAGAAGCAACATTGTATTTTACTGTCAGCAGAAATGTACAAACTGAGAATTTCAGCAGGCTTTCAAGGTCTGAAAACAAGCTGCTTCTGTGTGCATAATTATTTAGATTTGAGACTGTGCCAGGAAACCCACTGCATTCTCCTCAGCTACATTCTGCTTCGCCTCCACTTGCGGACATACTTAATTTTTACATGCTTCCCCTTGCACATGCATTTTTTCCWTCTTCCCCTACCCTCCACATTCTCATTTGAGTATAACCTGGAAATAATGATTTGCTTTTAGATTTTTTTTTAATACTGTATTTTCTTGTAGGTTGCAAGTTGTGCAAACAGCAATTCACCTATTCCTAAGACTCAGCAGACAACAACAAAGTATTCTTTCACTGAATGCTGAAATGCAGCACAGCTGAGGAGAAGAAACCTAACTCTTGGGCAACATTCTGGGGCCAGATTACATGATTACCATCATTTCTCCAGCAGAAACGTTAGTTGAATGGATGAAAACTTCCAGAGTTTACACAATTACGTTGTATTCTTAATAGCAGCTACAACAGTTGGTTACATATGAAAAATACACCAGATTATTTCTGGTACCTCTAGCCAAGAAAATTATGTCATTTTCACTTATCTCTCATTTCATACTAAACAAACACGGGTGATTAGATATGAGCCATGAGCAATTTTCATACACTTCGCTGGACGAAGCAAAGGCCCAGACACAGCCAGCAGATTTAACCACCATACTGCTTCAGCAGTGCCAGCAAAAGAATGCGAAGTCGCAACTTATACAAAGCTCTTTACAAAATCATGGAGAAAAAAAAAAAAAGCTGCAAAAAAAGAAGATCCCAGGAAACTGAGGCCCAGCTGACACTCCTGGGCTGGCTGGCAGCGGCAGGTGGCTGCGGCTCCAGAGCGGCTTCCAGACAAACACATTTCCCGCCGATCTTTGACCTGTGCCTGCGCTGAGCAAACAACCACAGGCGTTACAGTCATCAGTCGTTCCGACCACATTTTCAATCTTGYGCTGCTTTGTTTTTTAAATACATACCTTAGAAACCTACTTTGGAAGGGTGTGATTACCACTGCTGATTACCACTGCTATCTTAAGCAGGGAAAAGCTATATATGCTCAATTCCACTGAGGAGGAAAAAAAAAAAGAAGACTCTTTCATCTTCAATAGAAAGAAGATCTTAAGTCTCTTATCAGAAATTCTCTCATTTGTGCAGATACTATCAGCATGTTTCAGCAGATTTAATTAACAAATTGCTGATAGATCTTATTTGCCAGTCTTTGTAGGGACATCTCAAAGATCCGTGAATTTCCCTGGGAGCTGGAGAAAAATACAAAGAAGAATAGAGCTAAAGGTAACCTAGAAGCTCATGCATGAACAGTGAAATCCATTGTAGGGCCTGCACCTTTTTACCATGGAGGGACACAGGCAAAATTTTATGCTGTAGACTGAAACCAGACAAAGAGCATCCCACGAACCTACTTCCCATCCATTTTTGATCCTGGGGATCCTCTCTTCCAAACACAGTCATAACATCCTCACCCACAGTATAATGACAGCTCAAAGGAAATCAATCTTAGGAAATTATATATTTTTAGATGCAGTTCTGTAACAGGAAATGAGAAAAAAAAGGTTGATACTCCAACAGTGCCAAAGACAGTCAGTCCTCATTAGCAAATGCTCTGAGAAACATGATTTGAGAATGTGCATTTTTGGCTTTTTACTGTGATTTTCAAGCCATACATAATCTAATCCCAGGTATCTAATAGTGGAATACATCTGGCTTGCTCTTTAAAACACAGAACTTCAATTCTTTATTATTCAACGTTTTCCAGATTTTTTTTCATATATAATTCTTTCTTCAAATGTTTCCAGGCCTTACTGTACCCTACTCCTGCTAAAAAACACTGAGAGGTGTAAATTTGCTAGTTAACATCACACAGCACCATCTGCTCATTCAATAATAGGGATTTTTGCTTGCTTATTTTTAAGTGGCCATTAGCCTCACAGCCTAATCTCTGTGCATTCTGCTAAATATCTTCACATTGTATTTTCACAGTTACAATTTGAATGCTTCACCCAGTTCCAGCTTGGTTCTAAAACATAAGAAACAGCAGCTGGTTTTAAACAGCAATTCTTCTGAAATGGATTACATATCTTCCATGAAAAATTTACCCTATTATGTTCCTTGSAAAAGCAACAGTTGCTCTGGCACATGTGGAAAGGGTTTTGGGTAGAATTTAACAGAGAAAGCAAGACCAGCACATGCTGGCTGGTGAACAATTTACATCTCTATCATATCCACAACTCAATACACTAATCTGAGATTTTTTTTCTTTTTTTTTGTACAGAATCCAGACAGCAAGAAATTAGATTCACAAAAACATTCTTCTGTTTGCTATCCTTCAAAAAAAAAAAAAAAATTCATGGGAAGTCAATCTACCTATAGTGCTTCCGCATACGTTTATCTYGTTACATACAAATTAACATTAGCACCATTATTAAGGCATATATTTTCTATGTGCTGAAAATTGCAAGCCTCTTAGATGGCTCCATGGTGCCTCTTTGCACTAGTAAAGAGACTTACATAAAGAAGCTTATATAATGAAATTGTTTAATTAAATGAAAAACATTTTGTAGTCAAACTACAAAGATATACATAGGTCTTATACAGCTATAGACCCGATCCATCAAATAGTTCAGGTAAAGACTGGACAATAGTTCAGGGTTTCTGCAGCAGTTAGAGCACAGGCTATTACTGATCTTCAGGCAAGGTACAAGATATTTTTCTGCTTCCCTATGACAAAAGGATGAATTAGAATTCTGTACACACATTAATGCTATTTTTAACACTAAACATAATGCAATACCTCTACAACCCCATGTGTGGATAAAGACAGATCAATACTTCGTTTATTCCTTAACCTGATTTAAAGTATATGCCGGTTTAAGGAGTCTTATTCACAAATCAAAGTAGTTGCACAAGAGCGACAGCCATATTCATTAGAGGTTAACCATCGGACCAGAAAGAAAATAGTAAGACCTGTAATTACAGAACTGATACAAAATTTTAATCTTACCTTCTCAGAGTAATTGTGACATAGCCTGTATCCAAACCTACTGCTACATCCCAGCTCTTTGTGAACACCTGCTTGAAAACTCTTCACTGCCTGCAAGACCTCAGAAAAAAATTGTAAAATGGAAAGAGAAACCATGGCAAGATTTTAATATTCCAGCTTGCAGATTACTTGGCTATACAGTGCTCCTTTCAATGCTCCTGCTGCAGAAGGACTCTTGGCAAGTCCATCCKAAATCCTGTTGCTCTGAAACAGGCCAGCACACAGAAAGGTGGGCCCTGTGCTGCACACACTGCGTACTTTAGATACTTGCATGGCAGTCTCCTCACACCCCAGCAGGCTGATCAATATTCTGTTTCCCTTACTTTCTACACTTCTGTGGCTGATGGGGTCACGTTTTAAGTCTAAATAGCACCATGAATGTTCTTGTGCCCGTCAGTCAGCAAGATGGGACCACAATTAGCTCCCCATGCAGTTGCTTGCCAGTCGAACTCTTCAGGAAGCCAGAGCAACACAGCTCAATTCAGCGCTGCGCAGCAGTGCGCAGTGAGGCTGCAGCAACCGCYGCCTGCAGCCCACAGCTCACATCAGCCTTCAGCTGAACACAGGGAAGGAGACACACTTCTCCAGCCCATTCCCCCTCAAGGTTTAGGTGATAAAGGGTTTTGCTCTTCAAATACATTTTAGCCCATCTAGCTCACAGTTACAGTCCTAAAACTGATCTGTATCAGATAAGAGGGGCAGAAGACAAGCCCCTCATCCTTATTTGAAGTAAACAACATTAAGACCTTTTCATAGCAGAATCCTTCAGGGAGACTTTCGTTGAAGGCTTTAGCAGTCAGACATGCACACACAGTCATGGTTACTTTGTCTGCCTGTGTTTGCCTACACCAGTCACTTTGAAAGCAAAGAGAATAGCTGCTCGCTTTTCTAATTATTTAACCCTTCCTCCAATACTGCTCTGCCCAGGTCTGGGACACAATTTCACACCGGGCTCTTTAGGGCTTGCTACTCATGCTCAAGAACACAATAACTTGTCAAGAACTCTTTGCCTTTGTCTTTAACTTATAGCTTCTTAGCTTTCATTTAGCTTAATAAAAAATACTGCCTTTCTTGATGTTGAGACCAAGATCCGTCCAAAATAGCTCATACTGTGCTATTTTGTTCTAGTCAGCAGCCCACAGAGCATCAAAGATTTACATTTCAATCATATTCCTCTTTTGTTTCCAAGATGTGTCTAATATTTGGGCTATAGCAGTTGTTGAGCTAGTATATGCTGTGTTCATTAGGGTTAATGTATACTGTATACTCTATAATTATTTACTACAAACTAGCTGGTAGAAATTCAATCTTTTTAGAAAGAAATGAGCACAGTATGGAACAAAACTTAAAAGTAATTTTGGTTAATTGAGCCAAGTCGTGTAAGGATATGACAGGTCTATGTTCTACATGCAGAGCAGTAGCTTACAGAACGTCACTTCTTTCCAAACATACGGCCTTAAGAGAAATGAGTTTGTGCCTCTACAGATTTCTACTCAAATTTAAATTCATGATATTTAAAAATAAGAACATTTAATATTAAGAGATATTGAAAAATAAGAAATCTTAAGCTGTTATTCTCCTAAACCTGTCATTACTGCTACTATGAAAAGTTTATACTCTAGCAAAAGCACCAAAGATACGGTTATCTGTTACATTAGAAACATACTCATCAGTCAGGCTCATCAAATATAAAGATAGAAAGCCATGAAAAAAGCTCTTCTATCAGCTACACGCACCTTTCAGTAAGAGCATAACAGTTTTACAAGCTTTAGTTGAAGCTGATAGCTTGGTTTGCTTTTGAATTCCACATCTGAACACAAGGCTGTTTATCAGCACTGCAGACAAAAGGACCCTTGAATCCTTCCTCATGGAAAGCTCTACTGACACTGCAACTAATTACTCCTTTGTTCATTCTCGATAACAGCAATGTAATAGAAGTCATGCAAGTTTGCTCAAGAACCTTAAACACCTGCAAGTGACCCTAAAGAGAGTTATCTAAAAAGTGTAAAATCCCCTAAAAAACCAAGCGTCTCAAGGAGACTGAGTACCTGGATAACAGATTTGCCATGCGTTTCATTTGAAAATTAGTTCTACRCTATGAATTTCTGCTGTACAGTGCTGGCCAATTCGCACAGCTAAACAGAAAGGGATGTAGTGTAACACATCTTTCCTGGCACAGCTTTTTTGAAGCCACCTGAGCTAAACTGTTCTGAGAAGCACATTTTCCCTGTGTGACCTGTGACCTCACTGATGCTTGCAAGTATCTGCAGCGCTACATGAGCATAAGATTCCCAGAACAGACCCAATCTGTAATCCAGCTGTGCTCACAAAACCACTTGTCAATCTGGAACACAAGTTGGGAGGGAACAGAAAAAAATCCTGGTTAAATGACATACCTACACTGGCAAAACATTCATGCAGGCACAACTTGTATCAATCTCACTTCTGCTGTTCAGGAAAAGAACTTCCCTATACAAATATCACAAGAACTCTCCTGGTTAGAGTGAATTCTACAGACAGGGAGGCAGGGCCAGGCATCCCTCACCTGCGCTGTGCATCAGTGCTCCACGTGCAAAAGCTGGGCCTGCCATGCAAAGGCCAGACCTGCAGAACTGCAGCAGCCAAGCCCTCATAACCAGCTTTACTGTCTGCACTTCATTATTGATTACAAGGTTACCTTTTCAAAAATGACAGGTAAAAATCCCATGGAATGGTTAATTCAAATAGTTGATAGTGTACACAAGTTAGCAGGAATACCTTGTCATGTTCTCTTGCTCTTCAGTTTTGACAGTATGCCAGCCCCCTTGCCTTGAATTCACTCAGCTTCAGGTTTCAGCTGCGCGAGACTGTATCAGTTAGTGAACTAAACTTTAATTTTACAAATCCATCAATTCCATCAATTCAATTATATTAATGCAGAAGGCTATATTAATTCTATTTTGGTTATTAAGAAAAACAAACTACTATTGATTTTAGACCAAATTAAAATAAATCTGTTTTAAGTCAAAACACAAGCAAGTCCATTTACACAAAGGTCTGCTTTTTCACACTGATGCAAGGGAATCAACTACAGCAACTTTCTAGTGTGTATCAGTGCAATACTTCATCCTCCTTCTCTTATTAGTACTAGGCAGGACTGACTGCAATCTTTCCTTGATCATTTCAGGAATAAATAAAAACAAAAGATCCTGAACTTTTCCACTAACAGGATTACAGGTCASACAGTGAAAACTATCTGGTGGAGTTTTCAAGCTTTTGTAAACATGGTCTGTCACACTAGAGGACTAGACAGTTCACAAAATGCACAGCTTCTCTCTGCCAACCTTCTCTGCCACTTAAGACTTTTGCCCATTAGTTGTGTCTCTGCAACAGGCAACAAGTCAGCTCTGTTTTAATACACGGGGGGTACAGAACAACAAACACTAACAGAAAAGTCCCTTAACCTCTCGCTGCAGTTGAGCATCCATAGCACTTACTCTCCCTTACCTAACGCTAACCACCAAGATATTTAATTCTTCTTCTTCCAAACATATTAATATAATGGATTATTTTTTTTTTACATCTTCCCTTTACCACCTCCAAAATCAAGACTCCTGTTGCTGTCCTAGCAAGTTCATTCCTTGACTACTTCTCCCTCCTCTTTCCCAGCTTCCTTTAACTCTGGCCTTTGCCACAGAACTTCCATCTATCTGGGGCACRGACAGCAATCTGCCTTGCTATCATAAATGAGGAAACGAAGCATCCAAGACTGTCATGCAGGAACAGTTTGCATAGACAAGAGAGAGACACTCAAGAAAATTATTGAGAGTAACAGGACACTATGGAAAGGGGGGAGGGGGAAGAAAAATYAACAGTATTTTTCTTTTATTATTGTTAGAAGCACTAAAGTCCAGCATTATTAGGGCATTTATTTCCTAAGGAAGCAAGTATGTAGTGTTACTAAAGTCTGAACTATACTACTTTTGAACRCAGCAACTGCAGTTCTGCACTGCAGAGAAGCACAATCCAGCCTTTTTATTACAGGAGCAGAAAGTCCATAAGCTCAAGCCCTCCATCAACACAGCAGCCCTGGCTAAATGCCACGGAGGATGCCGAACAACAGTGCTAGCCATCATGCGACCACAGGCTGCTTTGTCATTTAGTGATATAGTGGCTAGCGGTAGGGAAATGCAATATCAGCAAAACCTGCCACAAGTAAGAATGAATTTCAGAAAAATCGTACAACTGTTAAGGTTTCATAGTTGCTAATGGTCAAAGCAGGCTTGTGCCTATCCACAGCATTTAATACAGYTTTTCTTCTGATGAGACCATCTTGACTGTTGACTGCTACTGCTACAACCTTTTTGCCTTGAACAAGAAAAAAAAAAATCAATTCAGCTCTTCACTTTTATTCAAAGTAATATCAGAATCACATGCAAATAACATTATAGACATATGTAAGCGTTCTCAGGGCTTGTTCTAATTCATGAAATTTGCTTAAATCATTGYTGAGTTATAATCAAAAAGGACTGTAAAGGACCTGTTTCACATCTTACACAGTGTGCACTCATGCATGTATCTAGTGAATACAGTCTCCATTAATATACACTACATACACTCACATTCTCCATCACAACTACTTAATTTTCAACTTTACTCCTACAGTTACACAGTTCCAGACCCTCAGGCCCCTCAAAGCTACAAATCTTCTACTTTTCAGACTGAGTGAATTGCCATCATTTCTTAGAAACAGAACTACCTTCTTTTCATTGCACTGACAGACTAAAACCACAACAATCTTAACACATGGCAGCAAGCCCAGCTCTCTTGGAGCTTCATTAGCCCTTTCTGCTGTCTTCCACACCCACATGTATTTAGTAGCCCACTTTCCATCACTGCAAAATGATATTTTTTTTCCTGTTCTACTGAGTAACTTTTCAGCTTCTCTCTCAGACACACACACACACACATATATATATATATATAAAATCATTATCACTTTGTAACTTTAAACTTGGTACCACTTAAACTAAATTTAAAGCAGCTCCTAAACAGTCATTTACCCATACTGCTTGAACTAATTCCTCATCAGCAAACACAGCATCAGTAAGTGATGCTAACAAATAAAAAGATTACCATTTAAAGCTAATATGCATTCGCAAAGGAGCCAGTGACTAAGAAAGGTGATCAAAAGTAAATACTCTGTTTAATCAAAGGCTATTTCCGCTGTGTCTCTATTTGTCACACTTCCTAGACTTCCTCCACCCTCATTTTACAAAGAATTTTCATAATGCTTAACACTGAATCATTCAGTGGGGGGGGAAAAAAAAGAGAGAGAGAGGGAGAGAGAAATTAAGGATCATTTAACATGCTTTACCAACCCCTTGTTCAGAGCCAGACTGCAGCAGCCCTTGAACAGAATTTACATACTTCATTTTTTTCACATTAGCTTGTTTGCACAAGTATCCAGAGACCTTGCACATGTCAGCAGCAACTCAAATCTGATTTTATAAGGGTTTTTTTTTTCTTTTTTTCTGAGGGGTGGTGAAGCAGGAGAAGGTTGGTTTGGAAGGACAGGCCCACAAGATGAAAACTGATATGTCACTTATAATTAAGTTTCAACAATGTTCACTTWTAATTAAGTTTCAACAATGAAATGAGTTTTGTGTATTTTAGCAACTGCTTAACAGTGTTCACACTCAAACAGCCATGACCAAGCTTCGAGGTTAGCATTGAGAAGAAGCAGTGAAATAAGTACTACTACTGTTGCTACTGTGCCACTCTACATGACTGAAGGGGTAGCTGGGCATAAAGCTGCTCCCGAAACAGAGCTAGAGCACAACATTACCGCTAACAGGCAGCACGCAGGAATTAAGAGATACTTCTTTCTCAGTAGACCTCCATTCCCACCATCACTACACATCTAGATAGCAGACACAGTTTGCTCTACCTATAAACAGTCAATTCATTTCGAAATCTAAACTGTTATCTATCAAACATGCCCAACAAGTTGCTCAGGATTTGYTTAGTGTCGCTATTTTTTATCTGGTGGTTTACAAATGTACAGTCCAAGACTGGAGCCCTCAATTCAAGTTTCTCCATTAAAACTCCTGTTTTATATGCCATAATTTACATGAACGGAGCTGACCACAGCCCTGTCCCTGTGAAAAACGATCACAGTTTCCACTAGGAAGATGTCATATAAAGCAGTTCAGCGTGTTTAATGTCTTGTTCTCTTACAGGCACACACTACTACCCTTACAGACATCAAAAAGACGCTAACAGACTCCCAATGATGGTAACACTCATGCTGCATTAAAGAACTGAACACAGGTTTTCCAAGACCCAGAGCAGCACTCAAATCACTAGACAAACTTTCTTTATGATACAGCACACACAACAGGTCCCTAAAAAAAGTCAAGATATCTAATATTCGGAGGTTCATATCAGCATAAAACATGGTTTCCCGAATCTAGTCTTGCCTCTGTTAAAGACCCYTTTTTTTCCCCATGAAAGCCTGGATTCACAAAGTCATGGGAGCAGACAGAGGAAGGGGCTCTGCTCTGTCCCTGAATTGCCTATGGGTACTGACAAGGCACTTACTATATACTACTATATACTGYACCATCTGGAACTTCCATGCTAGTAATCAGTGAAGCATTTTAGCCAGACACTACAGGCTTGCTCAAGTACTGCGTCCAGTCATCTACTGACTTCTGAGTAATGAGCCTTCTATTTCTGCAAATTCGGACATGCTCATTTTCCGCTATTTGACAATACCATGGGATACTAACAAGCTCAACTGTTGTTTTCTTAACGAAATGAAAACCAACAAATACTTAATCCTGCTAAGAGTTAGGGCAAGAGACTTCTCAAAAGGAATCCTTGACCCTAATGTGTACTTTGTCCATCACAATYTCCTGGGGAATTTCTGTGTGCTGCAATGGAGATGGAATTTGGTTACCTGTGATTACATGCTTCTATGCATTATGATTTCTATGCAATTACATTTTTACCTAAGCTTATTAGTTAACCACTAAGGACATGATTTCTTTCCCATTTTCTTCTTCCATGTTGGGATTACTGTCCCAGTAATTCACTTTCCCTGGAATTAAATCAGAATACTGGCGGAGAGCGGCTCATATCAGGGCCGTTCCCAGTAGGAGCCGCGCTCCATCAGCGCTACTGCGCAGGGTGGGGTCCGGCGGCCTGCTCAGACACAGCCGGGAACATGCGAGGGCTCCTCTGCTCTCCTCACGAGCTCAGTTTTGCCTTTGGATCTTCCTGACGTTCTCCCACGTACTGTTAATTGATTTATTTTTATTTTCCAGTCCTCCTCATATCATCCCCCATTTCATTCCCAGGCAGGTTCGGTGTCGAGCTCCAGCGCTCGCATTACATAAAACCTGCACAATGGTTCGTGCTCACGCCACCGAAGTGATCCCTGGAGGACAATTTCACTTTTTTTCTTTTTTTTTTTTTTTTTTTTT
>NW_020454092.1:700379-752495 GCF_003342845.1 Nothoprocta perdicaria
CTCCGCTCCGCGCCGGCCCGCGGCGCCTGCAGGTGCTCGCTGCGCGCTGCCCCCCGCGCCGCGGGGACCGGCCCGGCCGGGAAGTTTCCCGGCGGTGGGAAGGGAAAGGAAGGGAAGGAGGGAGGGAAGGTGGCAGCACTTACAGCCTGCGCTCCTGCGGCTGCAGCTGCCGGTGCATGGCCAGGGAGAAGCCGAAGAGGCTGCCGGGCTCGCCGTGCCGGCTGATCGCGTTGTCGGCGTCCAGGTTGAAGGCGCCGGCGAGGCACGGCAGGAGGGGCAGGCACAGGAGCAGCGCGGCCGCCATCTGCTCCGCCCGCCGACGGGACCTGCCGCTGCTGCTGCCGCTGCTACCGCCGCCGCCGCCGTTACCGCCGCTCCCCGCGCCGCGGCCGCCCGTTGTGCCGCGGCCCCGCCTCGCCCCGCCTCCCGCCTCGCCCCGCCAGGCAGCCCCGCCGCGGGGCGGGCGGCCGGGCCACAAGATGTCGCCTGGGTGCCCCCTGCCCGCGGGCACCGCGGCCCCTCGCCCACGCGGACGGGGCGGCGCCGCTTCCCCCACTCCTTGCCGCGGAGCCGTTAAACGGCCGCGCGGAGCCGTTAAACAGCCGCGCGGTGGCGGGACGGGCGGGGCAGCGCTGCGCAGGTAGCGCTAGTGGCGCAGGGCTGCAGGGAAGAGGCAGGGGCCCCGGGCACGTCCCCAGAGGGTCTTACAGCCCTTAGCCGCTTGGAAACAACAMGAGATAAGGCGGTAGGCAARGGCACATGGCCTCGCGCCTACCCCCCAAARGGGCCCCGCTAACTTTCAAGGCCACCTAGGAGACATTTCTATCCCCTGCACAACTAAGTTTTGTTCTGGCAGTCAGGATGAGACAAGTGAATGCATGTCTTTTAAACTCTTGCAAGTGTTAAAAAATCAGTGAAGTAATACCCCTTTTTTTTTCCCCCTTTTTTTTTCTTTCTTTTCCACTATTCTAAGACTCTAAGCTGCAGAAAAGGCAAGTCGGTCTTCACGAAAGCAAATCCTGTTTAAAAAAAAAAAAAAAAAAAGCAGCCATGGGGACACAGCACTCACATATCAACATTCCCAATAATTCATTTCTGGAGCAATACTGTGCTTCCATGGAGTTTATCCAGATTATTTTTTCCAGAGTAATTATTCTAGGATAACTCCCTGTATAGAGAAGCCTTTGGCTCAAGACCATCAAGAGAATCGAGAAAAATCACCAGAAAATGTGCATCCAGTGTGGGAACAAAAGGTTTTGTCAAAATAGGCTCCCAGATATTTCTTGCTAATGGGCRCCTTCCCTGCGTGCTGTTTGTGCCCCGCTCATTCAAAGGTTTAATCCAGGGCTCAGTCCCATCACACGCGCGGCCACAGCCGAAAGCTGCCCGCACATAAGCACTGCCCAGCAGTTTCACCAAAGGCCTAGCGAGAGGAAGGGCTCACGGCGGGAGAGCAGGGTCACTGCTAGCTGTGCACTGCGCAGCGGTTACCAAAGATGGGAAACGAGCCTTTTAAAACAGCATTGAGAGCTATATCGAAGTCTGAGTAGCTGGCCCTTCAGCAGCGTTTAAACTTGCATGCTTACAATACTCTTACAGTAACTATAGTTACTTTGAGCAATACTTGTGCTTGGTAACTTCCCTAAGGAGTCACAGAAGAACTTCCAGGCCATGTCCAGAACCCTTTGAATGAGTCTTCTCCTCCTTCCCTCCCCAGCTAGCATTGCCTAGACATGTTTTACCAGCTCGTTGTTATCCAGAGCCTTTGCTGAAGGCTGGGACTGAGCTTTCTCAACTCCAGATGCAGAAACAAGCATTCCAAAACATAGCTCTATTAAAACCTGTCTCCAGCAACCACAGCAGGAACAACAAAAATAGACCAAACACAGGGTGGGGCAGAACTGCACACAAACAGCTTGGAGTTACCTTGGATGGTCTCTCATCATTTTGTGCTATTTTAATTTGCCCTAGATGAGGAGGAGGGGAAAAAAAAAAAGTTTGGAAAATTCCCAATTTCCTTCCTTTGCTCTTCCTCAAAAAGAAAAAAAAAAAAGCGCTGTAGGTTATCTAAAACCAACACACACTTCAAGAGTTCCTCTCGTACCATCCCTGTATAAAGGGTGGCAAAGATTAGCTACTAGGACCTATTAAATTTGACCACTGTACTATACCCAACACAGTGGTGATTCTTAGAAAAGTATTAACCAGATCAAAGCGAAGTCTCTTTTCTGTATCAAATGCTTTGCTATAGCAGAGTTTTCAAGCTGTTTGCTCATTAATGGTATGTTGGTTCCCTGCCAAAGGGCTACAAGGTGTTTGCCTGCTGTGTCTGCACATTGAGCAAGCTTTAGTGCCAGTAATACTTTCCTCCTCCAGACAACTGTGTAGTTAATTAGCAAGGAAAAAAGTAATTTCTGGAAAATAGAAGAGGTGGGATGGAAAAMCTAGAGCTGGGCGAGACATTTTAAGCTTTCCCTAAAAGGAAGGCAAAGAACAATGCTTTACATTTCTGAACTTTTATCATTTATATGAGCAAAGTATCTTACGTGAAGAAATACACAACTTGTAGATACTCAGCTGTGTAGCTTTAAYGCAGCACATGAAATGATTCCAAAAAGTCAAAATATACAAACATTCCCTTCACATTTCACTTAAAAAAAAATCTTATCATTGATATAACTCCAGGTAAAATTTTGATATAGGCCAAAATACACTTGGTTCATTGTGCAAGTTCTAAAGCCATGAAGTTTGTTTCAGTTCAGAACCATAAACTACTTCTAAGCGTTATTAACCTGGATCAACCTTCTGAATGCTTTCTTCTCAATGCAAAACACATACCAGGCTTAGAACTGCTTGTTCTCCAAATTATTTACTTTTTTTTTTTTTTCTGAACGGATGCATCTCATGAGCTACATAAACAGCTGGACTGTTAGTCTTTCTTGCATCCAGGCTATTTGGCTATTTTTGCTAGAATTTCCTTTACTGATGCTTTTGGTTTTGATTTAGCAGCAATACCAGTACTAGCAAACACAGCAGCAGAGGTAATGTGCTTGATAACAAATAAGCAAAATGTTTTGCTTTGAACCAAAGTTTTTAAACAGTTATATTTACACAGTTACTGTTCTGAACTATACAGAACCAACTCTGATCATATTTATATCATTTGTAGATTAAACAAAGATTGTCTCATCTCACTCTACTATGCTTTCAAAAAGATTCCTAAACTTCAACTTTTGTAGTTGTTGCAATATTGTTTTAATCAAATAAATTTCAGTATCCAGTAAAGATATTGCTGTTTTTATAATTTATTCTTTTTCTCTTGAATATAGAAAATTGTAAATAATATTCTGCCATTCTTTAATGGTTTATCAAGTGAAAATATTGCCTTTTTAGATAAAATATTTAGAATTTGACATATTTCTGATCTGAAATAAAAAAGACTRCATGTCTGCACTTCTAAAATTTTGTGTCTTGGTTTTAGCATGTAAACATGKAAAATATTACATGTATAAAAATCTGTGATAAAAGAAAAACATCCAGACTCTGAGTTGTTCTGCATTCATACCCAGTTTTCCAGAATAGCAGTTTAAGTCTTTCATAATAAGAAAATATTTTTCCATGCAAGCTGTCTGGTACRTACCTTAAGTAGTTTTAGAATAACTAGCACAGATTGTTTGGAGAATAAATATCCTTGTAAACACGTTGGAGCAGGCGCTTTTTGTGAACATACCTATAGAAAAATGAGAAAAAAGGCAACTGAACATTAATACTTTGAATTACTCTAGAAATGATTAAGGATGTTTCTTCAAAATTTACTGAAGCATAAAACTGCAGTTGTTTTGGACATATACATACATATTCTAATTCATTGGTCACATACAGCTGTGTAATATCCCTCCAGTAAGGGCAGCCTAAACTTAAACTTACATCATAGGCACCTTAGGTGAGAGCACCCATTTTGGGGTGCTCTCAGCAAGACACTTATCCCCCAGCCTCTTGCATCACTGCAGGTGGGACTTCCAGGACTGCGTCCCTGACCCGCCTGTACCCCGCATGCCCCTGGATGCACAGCACTGTGCTGCACATAAAGCCTCGCCTGTGCCACTGTGCTTGTCCTTGCAAAAAGGGAGGCACAACCCAGTACCAGATGCAGCCTTTCAGGCTATTAATCCACATTAATCTCCCTTAGTATCTATGTAAACGTGGGCCTTGCAGCACATCTGGACCCCTGCTGCAGCTGGCCCTGCCCTCACAGTCAAAACACCTTCTTACCATCCTGGCGAGCCAGGGCTGCAGCGCTCTACCCTCTCTGTAAGGGAAACCTAGAGACTGAGAGTCAGCAGAGGTTACCCGCGTTAGGTAATGTGGCACAAGCTCCCCAAGATTAAATAAGGGGAGGAAGATCTGTCTTGGGTGGGTAACTGTGAGAAAACTGGSGAGAAAGAGAGAAGGCTTGCAAGCAAAATACGCAGATTCTCCCTGGAGACGCACTCCAGGAAATTAAGAAGATGAGCCTTCAAGGGGATATTTTAACTGATTATATTTAAATAGTTCCAGGGTTCTTGATTTTCATCGCCCGTGGCAATTTTAAACATCAGTACTAAGCCACTTCATTCACATGTGCCAGATAAACCACTGAGTCTGCCCTGAGTGAGCCTGGGCTGTATCAAGGCAGGTTCAAACACGGAGTTCAGACCATTGGGGGCAAAGCCAGCAAAGGTGYTTTCTCCAGCTAAGGCCTAGATCTAGCAGCCCCAGAAGCTTTCTGTTTTAGMTGCTTTCTCTATTTGCTCTACTTTATCTTTGCTAATAGAGGCCATAGGTTTTGTTTGCTTGTTTTGGTAAACATAAACCTAGCATATGTAWTCCTTTTTCTTTTTATATTGACATCCATATTTCGGGATTAAAAAAATGGACAAACTAGCCCTGAGTATCACAGTCATCCTTTGTACTTCCTTTGGAGAATCATTTGAAAATATTTTGTGAACACACATTTTTTTTTTTTAACAAAATGATCAACAAATCCAGTCTTCTGTTATATTCAGTCTCAAGAGTTTTTGCTGTTACCACTCACAGTAATGGCAATTTTAACTATGCCAAGGCTACAGATTAAAGACCCTAAAATCAAGCCTGTGAAAGCCCAGTCCTGTAGGGATCTCGAAAGCCCAGTCCTGTAGGGATCTCGGCTACTGCCTGTGTGCAAAAAAAAAAAAAGAGAGAGAAAGAAAGAAATAAAAAGCAGGTTGCTGGCACTCCCTCAACATGAATAGCAGTTACGCGGGGCCAGGACACACTGTAGTTCCCATAAAGCCCCTGCTGCTCAACGCAGCCTCCAGCTTCTGCGCCTTCCCAAGTTATTACACAGCAACAAAGGATTCCTTTAGCCACRTTCCAGCCGATGGGTAATGCTAGTTTATATGCCAAAACTGTCAGAGAGCTTTGGCATATACCTTCTCATTTGGTTTAAGAAATTAAGAATATCTGTTATCCGAGGATAAATTTTTAAAAATATATGTTCTGTACCCAACCACAAGATATTTACATTCACCGTGGGAAAATGACCCAGGATGTCTGTACAGGGAGTATTTTCCAAGGAACTGTGGCTGTTTAATCATTAAGCTACTATCTAAAGCTTAACAGGAAGATACTTTTATTCCAGAAAAAGATTACTCATACATGGAGTTAATCAGGAACAATTCCAGATTTAAACAAGCACTAAGGATGTATTCATTGAAAAAATAATAATTAAAAAAATAATTACATACCTCCTCCAGTGGAACTCCAGTTTTATTCCACAAAAAGATTCACTGCATGATTCTTCTATGCCCAGCCTGCCAAAAGGTTTTATGGAAGCTGCTGTGATAGCTTCGCTGGCTTCAATTGATTYGCACCTTTGTCCACTTGTCTCAAACAACTAAAATTAGGGGCTAGGAAAGAAAGGTCATTAATTATGAAAGTGTAAATTTTTATATCTTACTGAAAAGGTTTCTAATGCAAGCTTTTGTATAAAACACTACATATTCAGTTTTCCTATTACTACTTCTCATCTTTCTATACTTCCACACTTCTAGTGGCCTTCCTAGAAAAGGGCAAAACGTGTAGTAACTTTTAGGCAATTCTGATTTAGGGAGTTTTATACAAATACTCCAATAACATCATAAAACAGCAAAAGCCTTAGGGCACAAACCACATTTCCTAATTTGTATACACTGCTTATTGTCAGAAAATCATTTGCTTGGTCATTCTTTGCAAATAAGTTCAGGAAAAAATGTTCCTGAGGGGTTTAAAAATCATTTCTATATTTGGCTATGGTATTCCGCTTCTGTGCAGTTCTGATGGTTTTCTGTGAAACACACGCACCGGTTCTTATTGCCCAACTCCTTCTAAAGTCAATCAGCATCTCCAAGGACCAAAGTCCATTTTTAAACCATTCAGTGACCTAATTGACAGTTAGATTAAGGTATGATTATTAGTATACGCTTATTGGTACTCAAGTAGCAAATAACACTTCTACTGTGGAACTGATCTTCACATTAATCAAATAAAATAAAGTTATTCTAAAGCAATGAAGTATTTTCATGTAATAAAAAGCATTTTCCTTCTTTCCCTGTGAGGTATGGAAATACTCTAATCTCCAWTTCTCAGTGGAAAAGAGTGATGTCTACCTAGGGATAGGGGAGTGCCTCAGCATCACAGAGGAGAGCTGCAGCTGAAGCCAGTCAGGTCTGACCCTGGTTTCTGAGTTCTCCTTCGCCTGGTTATAAAGGCCCTGTCTCAACCTGAAAATGTACAGTTTGCTTCTGCAGAGCCGTCAGCTGGGGCGCTGAGATACCTGAGCACATGCTCATTTGGCTGATGGGTCCCACCCTTGGAGTAACGGGCTCAGTCTGTGGAAATGATGCTTTGCTGCAGGTAACCACTGTAATAATGGCCATCCTGACAATGTCTTGCTCCCTATCTATGGAAAGTTTTGCAGCAGATTGTGGGTTACAACTGTACCTATCAGAGAGTAAGAATTCGGTGTCGTATCCCTTCAGGCCTGTTTCGTCACTTCATTTTCACATAGTATTTAAAGAACTCACCAGCTCTCTGCTGCACTTCAGCCTTTGACGTGCTGGCTTGCAAGCTCTGTCCCGTCACACAGAGCTGACATGACCATCGTTGAGAGAAGGAGCCGCTCTGCCTGCAGCGTGGCACTACCAGCTCTGCCAGGCGTGCGGCAGCTGGAAAAGCCACCAGAGCACACGGACGTCGTGCAGACAGCGCACAGCCAGCACCAGGCGCGAGGAGCCCTCGCCGAGGAGCCGCACGGCAGGGCAGGGGCCGAGCGGGGGAGCCGGCAACGGCGCAGGTCCGTGCGTGTCCGCCGCGGCTGCGAGCTGCGTCCCGGGCTGCTGAGGYCCCGCGCCAAGTTCATCTCAGCCGCGGGATGCCAAAGTGACAGCTGCTCTGAGGGAAAGACTTCGGGAATCAATCTCGCCGGGAAGGTCTGCATCACTCAGCGACCTGTCTGGTGTCAGAAAGGGAGCCGGCCCAGGAGGCAGCTGCTTTGCAGATACGTGTTGCCACTAACCATTGCCTGCAAGCAGAATCACAAGCATGAACAAAGCACAGCGATTAATAAAGTCAATTAGGAGGCTTCCCTACACGCGTAGGTAAAACACTAGCCATATCTGGAAGCAAGAATACTGTGGTTTAAAATAGGAACATAAAAATACTATGTACATAGAAATATTACTGTTGACAATAAAGTTAATTTGAAATGACAGTTTTAATGTGGCCACATTGCTTAACCTCAAATCTATTTTTTTCCATACATTTGTTTTACGTGTTTAGTCCTCATGGGGACAGATCTTTACTCCATCTTTGTTTTCATGTTAATAGAAGATGTTTGTGATTTGCTGCTTCTGTTTGAACTGTGACTTTTGATAGTGTTTATGACACAGAATGCTGCCTAATTTCAGGATATTAATTCCATTATTTCATGATAATTGTTACTCTTAAACTGATTGGTGACTTTAAACCACAGTGTCCTGTCCCCTGTCTTGCATGAAGTCTCTTACTATTTGAGGTACAAAGGAAGAAAGACGGTGCCACATCACAGTCCACTAGGAGAGTTATTTTAATCACACTGGATTTCGGAAGTACCCGAGTTCTTTCACTTTCTGCATGACACCAAACAATCTACTGAAATAACTTGCTCCTAAAAACAGTCAGGCCGTGGCAATACCCATCGTCTTACTTGCCTTTGCTGATCAGGCCCAAGACTCCTTTTAAAAAGCGTTTCAGTTCTTAATCATTTCTAGCAGAAATAGGAGACATTTTTACAATAGCAAAATTTTTACTAGGGGCAGGGAGATGAGTCTAACATATAGATAACAGCATCTGTAAATCTTCACTTTACAGGCACCTTAAGTCAGGAAAAAAAAAATCCAAATGCCGACACTTTTTTATTCTGACATCGCAAAACTCAGCTCTTTCAGTTCTCAGTATGAGCAGTGTTTTACTCTGGTTAGCTTGAGGTTAATGCCTATCCCGATCTTTCTTTTTTTTTTTTTTTTTTTTCCTCTCTCTCTCTCATTATTACTTGTAAGTCAACAGCAGGCTTTTAGTATCTTGCAGACAAGTTCCAACACAGCCATGGCATGATTTTTCCTCTGATCAGTAAATCAAGACCAGAACATATGCCCACACAGATCCTCCCCAGTCAATCCACAAGAGAGAGGTAGGATGATAATCTCTGTTGTGTCATTCTCTCATTTTTATTGTGAAAAATCAAGATCCACTGAGAAGGAGGGGCCATGGCCTGGAAAGAGGTTCCTGATTACCTCTGTGAAGGCAGAGGCTGCACCACCTTTACCACAGATCACTGTCTGCAGGGATTTTCCCAGCACGGAGGCATTCAGGAGGTGGCCACAGCCGGGAAGGTCTCATTATCAGCCAGGCAGCTTCTCCAGCAGCAGTGGAAGGAGGCACAGAGAAGTTCAGGGAGCTCCTAGGGAACTAGGGGCCTTCAGATCTCGTAATCTCTGAAGTCTAAAGACAGAGCTGTGATTCATTCAAGAGATGGGGCAAATATTTATTTTCCTTAACGCAGCAATATTGAAGAAAGTCTCAATATAACCTCTATAGAGTTTCACCCACTGCTGCAACCTCTCTCTTTCCCTAGCTTTTTCTTTTGGAAAGCTATTGCCTTATCCTGTTTCCAGGGTTTTGTGTWGTTGTATTTAGCACTTAGTTGAGTATGCATTTTTATTATTTTAGCTGTTTCTTCTCTGAACTTGTTGACAGTGATTTCCAGTGTTAATCTCTGTTTTAGTACACTTTTAAGCCTAAAGAGCTGTTCAGATTTGTAAGAATACGTTCGGATACAAGTGTTCCCGTGATTTACACTTGCATTCTGTCTGTCCTGTCTAATTCTGAAGTCATCATAATTTTAACCTTATGCAAGAACAGACGCCCTGACCTGGACAGAGGTTCAGCTAGCCCAGTGTGCAGGCTGGCGTTCGTCAGCAGTACGGGACAAGGAAATGCTGCTTCTCCCACCGTCTGCTGCTGCTAACCTGTAGATTACGGACTTTGTACACTCACAGATGCAAACAGGCTACTGTTTATTGACAGCTTCTAATTTATGTTATTTATATTCTAATATATATTATTGGCCTCTACAGCATCAGTGGAAACGAGTTAGGCAATTCAATTATGCAGTGTTTGAGAAAGGTCTCTCTGTGTCAAATTTTTCTGCCCAATAACTTCACTGTTTGCCCACTGCTACATGAACACCAGTGAATGAACATTCCTTACTTGGCTTCTCAATACTATGTGTGTCTTTATAATCTTCTGTCATATCCCACTTCAGTCAGCTCTTCTCACACAGAAGAATCCTTATGTAATTAGTATCCACAACTGAGATCATTGTTTCCAATCACTTGTGGCATTCTGACTTCTATCATTTTACCATATCCTTTTTGAGACAAGATTATCAGAACACCCCATGATATTCAAGATGTAGCAAAGACATGGACTTATAGCAGCAGTGCAACTCTCTTCTGTTTGTTATGCTAATCCATTCCCAATTACTAAATCTTTAATTTCGTCTTTGACTGTTATGAGACAGTGAGTAAATCAATATGATGAATGCAACAAATTCATTCAGAATCTATTTTGCATATAAGCATAATTTTTCTTGCATTTTACCTTGTACTGTACCAATCCTAGTCGTGATGTTTTATTTCACGGTTGTTTATATTACAAGATCTTTGTCTACAGTCAGTTTTAGTTTTGACCCACAAATAATTTTATAGAGTCAGCGAATATCATCTGCTTAATGCCCACATCCTTTCCCAGGGTTTTAGGCATATAGCGGACAGYGTAAGAGATCTCTCTCTCTCTCTCTTTATTTGCATCCTTTTTTCCCAGCTAGTTCTTAATCTACAAAACGAACGTGTCTTTTGTTGCATCCCACTTTTAAAGGTTTGGAGCCATGTGAAATGGAGGAAATGGTGACAACTGACTCATCTTTATCTACATGCTTGTTATCTGCTTGAAAGATTCAAGCAGGCAGGATTTTCCTTCGCAAACCGCTTATTTTCCAGGCAGCCCCTACTACTGTTCTTATTACAACTTTTAGCATGGTTTTGGCTTAGAAGCAAACTTAGTTTCTGTAATTGTTCCAATCACCATATTTCAAATGCTTCTCCAATCTGYAGCTCTAGTTCTCTGGTACCATGATGATGTAAGTACAGTTAAAACTCCATTTTTAGAAGTTCAGCAATGTCATACTGACATGTGCTCTTCCAAGTCTGAAGAACAGTAAATTCATGTAAAGCTCTCTACTACCCAACTGATGACGCCCCAAASAAACAGGAAGAACATGCACACAAAATCTTTACTTGCATACTCATAATTATGCACTTAGGCGCTGTTGGAACATGTGCAGCTGCCAAGCTGGAGCGTAAGAACTGCRGGCTGTTGTCTGTTCCTCATTCCCAATCTTATCATGACCTCAGAAACTGAGGAAGTATCATGAACCTAGAAGCCATCTCTGCTCTTCAGAAGATTATCAATATCTTCTAATTTCCCCCATTTAGATGTTATAGCCAGGCTATATGTCTTCCTAGCATAGATAACACCCAYGTACATCTGCCCTTTGAAAGCAGGTTACCACCTCATGGGTAGAGTTCAACTGGCAGCATGAAATCCACATAGAAACCAAGAATTCTTATCCCAGGAAAATCGCTTTGATTTATCTGGGCCCCAAATCATCTTCCAGCTGTGACATTAGGAGAAGGGATTCATTTTTCTATCAACTCCAATTTTTAAAATTCTCCATAGATATTTTTAATAGCTCAGCTCTACTGCCTCCTCATCTCCTCTTTCATGATCAGGATTTTTGAAATATTCCTGCAAATTTACCTGTTTTTTTTTCCTATTTCAAAATATATTAGAAAAAAGAAAAGCATTTTTAGAAGAAAAGACATGTCTCTTCCTTGCTAAAGAAGCTGCATGACTACAGGAAGCCAACGCCTAAATATTTGCAAGCCCTGTCTCCACATGCCTTCACTAGAGAGACATAACCCCAGGTGTTATTTATATGAGTGCACATACATAGCTATACATTCCTGGCAGTCCCATCCCTTCACACTTGCCAGCAGTGCAGACGGCTGCAGAGCCAGCGCGCCGGTAGCCGGGCGCTCTCGGGGCAGACCCCTTCACCCCCACACGGACACCCAGGGCTCGGCGCCTTTTCTCCTCTATGCAYATAGCTCCCCCACATCCAAAAACACACAAAACGCAAATAAAAAACACAATGCACATTCCAAAAATAATATCCAACACAGCATTTGGTGAACAATCTATAACATTCACAGACTGTAACCAACTCTGCTCTAAGAAGCACAGGCCTTTTATTTGCATCCTAGCACTTCAGCACACACTGCACCTATGACCCTTTTAGGCTCTACAGCACTCAAAAACGCATTATGCAGAAAGCTCATTGTTTAAAGGGGCAAGAATAACTTCATTTTAAAACCTGCACCTCAGAAATATAGTTTTTAAAATGGAAAAAAAATTGAAATGTTTTTGCAAAGTAGAAGTGTTTCTTACTCAGACCTAAGCACAGAGAATGGTTATATTGCTTCTGTATCGGTGCTAATGAGCAATGACAGAGGGAATATTGAGCGCTTTAAAAACATCTTTTTCTTTTGCACCAATTGCTGCAAATACAATTCCTCTTCATGAAAGCTGCAGCTCTTGAACCTCTAAAAAATGGAAATCTGTTTTCTGCAACTGGAATCTGCAATCAAGTTGTTCTTCCAAAACCTCTTACATGATAAGTAGCTGTCAGAAAAACTAAAAGCACATTTGAAAGAACGGATCTCGTCATGACAGCAATAGGAGGCAATAGGTTTTTCAACAGTTAAACTTCCCTCTTCTTGTTAACTCCTCTACAAAGCAGTAGGTTCTTGTTATAAAACCTGATTTCCTAACTACTGTTTTTTTTGTTGTTGTTGTTTTCCTCTACTCACCCATATTGCTCAGCTTGAATACTGAGGAAACAGCTGGAAAGAGAAGCGAGCAATTTAGAGATATTTAAGCCCTCCTCCTGCAGATAGGCTATATATGCTAACTAACATATGCTAACTTTATTAACCATGAGTACTTCCGACAATTTTAAAGGAAGTAATCATTGAAATACAATTAAGCATGTGAATAGATACATGAAAAACAGAGGTCCAAYTTAGCGACCAAATATAGGAATTTACTCACTTTCTTATTTAAAACAAACATGCTCAAAACGAGGTCTGCAGAGCTCTCAAATACGGCCTGTGGATGCTTGACAAGTGACTTTTGGACAAGATACCCCAAACACCCTTCTCAAAGAAACAGCGACTCGCTGAACACCATGGACACAATCCCGACTGCTGCCCAGCTTCCAGCTCCCATCCCATCTTTCAAGCAGCATGCATGCTAACACAGAAAACAGGTGGCTGCAGCTCCCCCCGGCCCTCCCAAAACACAACCACCATCTGGTGCAAAAACACCCGGAACGGGAGCAGCCCAGCACAGCACGACACTCTGCTATCACCCGTTGTGATGCTGGCGGTGTAGCCTCCAGCCTGAGGCTGTAGCCAGTCCGCCCATGTGCTGGATGACTAGCCCCAAACCAGAAGAGAAGCCTTTAATGACTTTCCAGCCTGCACTTGGGTTTAAGCCACTGCCTTCCTTCTGCAGGGACATTTCAGGCACAAGGAGCAGCAGGCAGAAGCTTCAGGTTCACCTGCTAGTGGCACTGGTGGCACAACACAAACCACCCCTCAGCCTTCTCCTAGCGGAGGAGGCTACGGCACCRCGGCAGGGAATTTCCTCCCTGAAATAACGTGCCCGATAATGAACGACTGAAATACAACTTACTCACAAGACGAACAAACCCCGCTTTGTTTTCTAGAGAGCAGCAACAGCCTCTTGTTTCCATTGTGTTTGGCATACCAGAGCTTTGCTTATGGGGGTGCCAGAAAGGCAGACAGTTTTCCAGCCTTTCCAAGGAGATAACTTTCCCTTCCTCCTTGTTCTTCTGATAATTCTATCTTTTTGGGGTGGTACTTGCAGGAATATGGCAAGTTGGACCTGCTTCACTCACAGCCTAATATTGCTTTAATCTTGTATTTAACCTTGGAAAATTTTACACAAAAGATGAAACCAGAGACCTCATTCCAGGGTGATATACACAGCTCTGTTTCTACAATATTTCTGTCCTCTTCAGCTAGTTTTTAAGCACTTTTATAACCTTTGAATTTCTCATGCAGAGCGGGAACAAATGAACTGTCACGAGGTATCTCATTTCTAAGAAATATCATTTAAACCATGAAAAGAATTAGCAGAAAGATTTGTTCCATTAACATCATGAGATCATCCCATMTGCTTCACGGAATAGTGGCAGGTTTTGAGTGAAAATATGTGGAGAATGCACAGTCCAGTCTGATGGATGTGGCATTTCAGTGATCTAATTTGGAAAGAAACTTGCTAAATGAATCCTAGAGAACAACCACCCCATAGGAAATTTCACTGCAGTACAGTTTGAAAAGGAGAGCTCTACAGTTTGCTTTGAAAAGAAACCCATTATGGTACAATTTCCCAGCCACTTTCCCTGTAATCTGCAGTTTGAATGAGAAGTTGCTATGCTACAGGGCTCGTGGAGGACACAGCCATCCTGGGCTAGAAAAGAAAGGACGAGCAAACTGGAATGATTTGCTGGAGTTTGGCAGTGCCCTCGGATCTCAGTAATTCGTACAAGGAGATGCCCATGATCCCAGCCCCAAATCCCCTTCAAGCAGAATGCATTTTTACAGATTGTTTTTAGCTTTGTCATTTATTTCCTGCAATACCCAAGAGAGCAGCACGTGGCATCCTGAAGCCGAACAGCCCCACACGCCATCTGACCTGCCCTGATCTTAGCCCCTCTGAATTTAATTTCGATACACTGGAGTTAGTGTTCATTCTGTTGGTTCTCAGGCTTTATTTAAGACTCTGAAAACCACAACTATAAGTTGAACAAAACATCTCACCTTGCTGTGAGTCTCTGAAAAACAAGTATGGACTGTCCTAGACCTCCTCTGCCTAAATACGCTGGAGACGAGAAGGCTCCGCGGGCCTGGCCAAGAAAGCCCATGAGGCAGACCGGGCAGGACGGATGGAGAGCACGTTTGTGACCCCGGCCGGCGCTCGCAGGAGGGCGGGAGCAGAGACCCGGCTCCGCCGGCTCCTCTCCCCTCCACTCTCCCGGCCAGCACCTCTTGGAGCCATCACCTCCAAACGCACACGGGGATGCTCTAGCTCTCCAAGGCAAGGAGGCAACGGGGCCTTTGGAGATGTCCTGCACCCCACTACCCCCTGCCCCCCGCAGCTCCGTGGCCGGGAAGGCCGGAGAAGCCGCTGGGACTCGCGGCTCCGGCTGGGCCCCCGCAGCTGCTGCCTGACAGGTGGCCGAGGGCGCCCGGCACCGCCAGGCCGCGGCGAGCGGAACGGGGCCCTCCCGCTCGCGATGCTCCAAAAGCCCCAGCTGAGCCAAGGAGCTTGTTTATTTTTGGCCGTCCACCCAAACCCCATTCCAGGATAGACATCCCCGTTCCAGAAGGGACGTCCTCGTCCCAATGCACCATTCCTACAAGTCCCATGGCACAACCAGAGCGAGACGGGGTCTGACCCGGGGAGGCAGCAAAGAGCGTTTGTCGCTGCAGAGCCGCCTTGTGACCCCAGGCCTGCACGTGCGCGCAGCACTGCGCATACCAACGCATCCCGTAGCCCTCCCGCAACGTGTTGCGTCTGCCTTGCTCCCGCTTTCCTCAGGAAAAGCACCCACCTCTGTCCAACAACAGGCCTACTGAACAGCTGCAACGCCGTGTCCGGCGTCTGCTGATCCCAGGCCGAGGCAGCGCAGCTCCCCCTGAGGACACGCAGACCTGCAAAACCAGCGTGGGTTTGTGGGGACACGGCGCCACGAATGCCACGTTAGCAACGTGTTAACGTGCAGCTAAGCCATCTCTTGACCTCCCTGTAAACCAACACACCAAAACCCAACCCCCTTGGTGTGATAAAGCACTCAGCATAAGTGCGGGGGAAAGGCCCCACAACCTGCTAAGCAAAAGTAGCATCCACAGACCTGGTGATGCTTCCTGCTTCCACGGCACAGGGAGTTTCAAGTCTCTGCAGTGAGCAGTCTTCATTATTTGAATTATTATTTATTATTGAAATCTCCTTAGGTATTTTAGGGTAGAACTGCACTTAAGATTACACATAATGAATGTCTTGCTAGCAGAGATAAATTTTACAAAACATCACCAGAGCCTACAGCAGCAGAAGGTAAACTGCTCCCAGGCAAACACCGCAGTGTCAGTGGGATGTAAGAGCCATTTCTGCGCTTGACACAAATTAAACACTAAGAAGTGTTAAGAGGAGAACAGTCAGTCTTTCTAACTGTGTCACTGTTACTTGCAGAAGGTTTGGGGTTGCCTAGTTTCCTTTCAAGTGCCCCAAAACTGTACAGAGGAAGCAGTTGTTTCCTGCATACCAAAATACTTTGTCATTTACTCAAAAATCCGCCTGAACCAGGCAGTTGCCCTCAGGGTGCCGGGAGGAGGCTCCTCGTGCAACGCGGAGCACGGTGGCTGCAGCCACGCTGCAGCTCCAGCCCTGGCCATGCCGGGGATAGATGGATAAATGGATCCTCCTGCCCCGAGGGGCGAGCGCTCCCACACAAGCTCAACACAYAGTGGCAGCAAAGCCTGGACCAGCGGCCACAGGGACACCACGCGTTGGCTTGGACCTCCTCAGGAGGGTCCAAACTTGTAAAATTACAATAAAGACAAAAATAAGTGAGCACTGCTATGTCAGTTACAGTCAGAAAGCAAGATGCTTGCTATATCCAATTACAGAAATGAGTAATTCAGACCACAAATACAGGACATGGCAACATTTCTGGAGGGCAGATACACTGAATTGCAGCCCTCTTAGTGAGCCCAAATACCCTTTGCGAAGGTAGAGAGAGGCCTGTCCCCGAGTTTAAAGCTGAGTCTGAGTTACTTTTCCTGCTGTTCCACACTGTGGGGATGGAAGGGGACACAGGAGACATTTGTGACAACCAAATCAGAATCAGCAAGCTTTTCTTTTTCTGCCTGCTTCAACAAGCAAAAGGAAAATAAATAAATAAATGGGCACCTGCTGGCACCTGCACAAACAGATTTTACATTTGCTGGCATATCTTTCGCTGCTTTGCAGTTTCCGTTAATATTAATAGTCACAGTGGCTATAAAGCAAATTTGTGACTAACCAGATAAAAACTCTGTGCCGGGGAGGCCCTCGGCAGCAAACAGGCAGGGAATGGATTCCTTGGAAAGGAGCACTCCTAATCCAGGGCCCACTGTGCATTCAGGGCCCTCAATGGCTATGGAAATTAGGTTGTCTCCCGCTATTGTGCCCCACCATCTATCTATGGGGACGCTCCAGGGGACCTCTGTATCCAAAAACTACTAATTTCAAATTTAGAAAGACTCCGGCATTGCAACAATGCCGAATTGAGATGCAGAGCATTCCGATAATTTCAAGCATTCGGATCATTGTCCCGAGATGTAAAAAGATCCGGGCTCCCTTCGCAGGCGCGTCCTGCTGTGGTCGGGACGGTCTGGCTGTGCGGCGCTGCCCGGGGCTCAAAGAGACGGAGCCCTGGGCACAGGGACCTTTACCAGCCAGGCACAAAATTGAGGCTGAGATTCACAGCAAAATTTCTGAATCCACGTTATCAAAATAATAAGTTCTGTGTGGTACCAACTGAATCAAACTGAACTGTATAATCTTTTTGATGTGAAACCCTTCTTGTTAGTCCATCGCCTTCATATCATATGGAAACTGAAACCCAGCTTCTGCTCTAGGGCAGAGCAGGGACACAGGTCAGACAACCAACAGTTGGCCCTAATTTCATGTAGGAGAATCCAAAGATCTTCGAGATCTTCCTATCCCCTTTGCCCAAAACTAAGCAGAGCGCCATTTCCAGGAGACAGGTGCAGCACAAGCCAATATTCCCCAAGAAATTCTGGATACTGACCGAGGAGCAACTCCACACGGAGACATCAGGGGCCTCATTCCTGCAGTCCCTGGTGGCGGCGGGAGCGAGGCAGAGCCAACGTGTCCCGGCCGCCCTGCCGGAGAGCTGGCAGGAAGAGGAGGGCAGCCCCCCAGGGACAGGGATGTCAGACTGGCACAGCAAAACTGGCCATGGCTTTCTGAGCCCTTAATAATGCAATAAATTCATCTCAGAGTGGGTTAAAAGAAACTCAAATCGCTACCGCAGTAAATGCTTAAAATTATATCCTCTAGAGTACAGTGAATTTAAAGTATGTACAGCTCCTCCACTGAGAAAACTAAGTGTATTTATCTTTTTAATTGAATCTATCCATATAAAATGATCCTGTTAAGTAGATTAGAAATCCGTTGTCCTCGGCCCTCATGTGGTTTGCCTTTAATATCTGTGCATTCAATTACTGTTTTCAAAAAGTAGGAATTATTGATTGCAACCCTACTGCTGTATTTATTCAGGATTTAGGCCTATTTTAAGATTAGGCCTGACTTAATTGAAGCAACCTATCAACAATGTTGGAGTCAGGCTACTGAAACTTATTACCATAGATCTGCCCAATACTCGCATTCAGCAAATCTGAAAAGAAAAAAGAAAAAAAAAAAAGAAAAAAAAAAAGAAAAAAGAGAATACTGCTTCTTGCATTTGTTGGAAGAGAATGCCTGAGGAGTCTGAAAAATATTTGCATCCATATTTTTATCCCCTAAACATTTTCTCAGGGAGAACATTAATAATGTAAACTGTTCTAGTAAAAATAAATAAATAGGTAGATGCAGCTTTTGTGCTGCGGTGCTTCCCCTGGGATCTTGCTAGACAGGGGGAACTTTAAAAGACCATGGAAACGCGGTGAAAGGACTGTCAGGTTTCTGTTACAGCAGCCCTATTTCTGCATTCAGCCTGAAACGTCAGCAGCCGATTACCTCTCCACGAGCTCCTGGTAGCCCTCACTCACACTCCCTCTCAGTTACCTCCCATTAACCAGTACCTGACTACACACACGTGTGGACACCTACTTCCATACTTCCCAGTCTGCCTCTCCCTCGCTCACATTGCTATTGCTAGGGGGGTTCCCATCACCGCCTTCGGAAAAGTCTTAAACGTCACGTTTAAGAGCCTCCTAGCTCTTGCAGCAGGCAGAAACTCCGGCCTTGACCTTGCTGAAGGTGAAAGGTGCCACCGACATTCAGCGCAGTCCCATGCGGTTCCTGCTTTGTAGATTAAATAACTTGTCTAATGAACCTCAGGTGCTACCTTAATTTGTCAAAACAGATTAGAGAGCAGGGCAGCAGCTACAAGGACAGGACAAGGAAAAGATAGAATTCCTAGGAAAACATTTGCTTTTGTCAATCAGTAAAATAGTGCAGTAAATTTGCACTGTATTTGTCATGAAGAGGGGGGAGCAATGGTTAAGAACCCAGCGCTTATTCCTGTGCATGCAGAACGGCCAGTTCTTGTAAATCGACGTTATGCATCAACAAGAACAGCAAATTAACAACACAGTAGTTTTCAATGAAAGACAGTACAGGCTTTCATAACACAGGAGGAGACCTCACTTGAGACAAGGATAACACTGTTGTGTGTCAGGTTATCAGAAGTATTATAATTTAATTTCAATATAGACTGATTTATATTTTTTCTATTTGATTTTTTATGAGAAGAAAAGGTGTTTAATATAGTTTCTAATCCACAGTATATCCTCAACTTAGTTATGTAAAAATAGACTTTTTCAGAAATGTTTTTTTCTAGGACACAATTGTTTAAACTATTACTTGGTTTGAAATAGGAAAGAAAATAAGAATCAACTTTGAGGTGTTAATGTCTACTTTGCACGGAATAGACCATGTCAGAGAGTCCAGACACTTGATTACAAGGTTGCCGTTATCAAGAGACAGAAGTATTTGAAAAATGCAGCGGCCTGGGATGGTTGTGTTTTGGTTTGGAAATAGTCATTCTGTCTGAAATTCCAACCAGACTCTGAAGTGAAGGTGAAAAACCTGGCCTTTAGGATTTATTTTTCATGCAAAACAAATGTTTGTTATGGAATACTTCTGCAAAGTATACATGAGTCACTTTTAACCACAATATTTCCCAGATAAACACAACTACTGTGTTTATAATGAAAATTAATTCAGTTACGTAGACAGCTCAGCTCATAAAACATCTGACAGAATGGAAGAGGTATTTGACAGGCCCCAACTGGTACTTTTGCCTCTGATCTTTCAGATACTTTTTACTTGGGAAAGGAAGAAGCAGCAAGAAAGTAAATGCAGAAAGAAAATCAGGGTGAAACGAAATCCTTCCACCCAAAAGCAGGGTTCGGGGGCAGGGGTGGAGGAGGGAAAGCAGGCGGAAGAAATCCTGTTTACTCCTAGGATCTGACCAACAGGCAGCTAAGCTGGGTCCCTGCACAGGAATAACAAACCAGCCTGCTGGAGAGAGAGGGGATTTCTTCCCCAGCTCCTGCCTCTTCCAGGTTCGCATGCACTGTCATTTCCTCATTATTCCTTCATCTCACTCCGTGAGGCCCTAGGAGAGAGAGAGCCAGTTGCCTCTACTCCCTGGAGCCCTTTAAGCCTGCCCCAGACCTTCCTCTGTGGCACAAGCAGTAGCATCACGGGTAGGAGAGAGCAGAGCCTCGTGCAGATGCCAGGGCCACCTGAACCTCTGTGTTCTCCAAAGAAGCACCACGCCAATGCTGGAGAGAAAAAACACTGGTTTGAATGTGTTTTTATAGCTGCTAAACTTGAACCCTGAACTGGATTTCTAAGGAGAAGTCTGAAGAAAAAGCAGGTATCCAACATGTCAAGACAGAGAGTGGAGCTGCTGCTAATGACCTTGACTGTATCTTACTGCTTAGTAAGCTAATTACATTAAAAAAAAAAAAAAAAAAAAAAAAAAGAGCAGAGGAAATTGGAAGGCATGCTGATGTTTCCATTGCTTCCAAATCCAAACAGTAGCTGGCGTGCAGCAGGAAGCCCCTCCAGGCTGCATGCACCGAAAAGGCTGCACTTACAGAGCCAGCACCGCTCCAGTTCAGGTGCCCGCGGGCCGTCGGCACCACGGCCCTGCCCCAACACCCTGCAAGGCTGGGGAGATTCCCGGAGGAGCGAGGGGCGCCAGGAAAGCAGGACAGGAGAGTGCAGAGGGAGCACACGCCTCTGCCCGTGGCTGCTGGCGGGCGACCGCTCTTGTCGAGGAAAAGGCCCAAGGCATTTTTTGTTAAATGTCTAGTGCAAAAAGTAGTAATGAATCTAGACAAGCAATTTGTTTTAAATTAGGAAATATAAAATGTAACCTGCTGGGTTGGGGAAAAACAACAGTGGCCTCTGCAGCATCAGCTCGGTGGCCAGTCCCAGCCGACAGCTCCCCACACACCCCCCAACACCCGCGTCCCGACGCTCCTGCAGGCAGCCTGTGCCCGGGCTGTGCACGAGGGCCACAGACAACCGGCACGCAGGGCTCTGCCTGCTGCAGCCAACACAACCCCACAGCCAATAATTCAATTGCACCAAGACTGGGAAGTTCAGGAAGCGACAGCTCCCATCCAGCGCTCAGCACTTACCTCACCGGCACATGCTGAGCATGCAGCACAGGAGGTGCCCGAGGAGATTTATTGCTGCAAGGCTGCACCGGGCCAGGCCTCCAAAAGCAGCACTCGCACAGGGGCGCCTTGTGCCCACGGCAAACACAGCTGCCCAGCAGCGGGCTGCAGTGCAGACATTCCCTGAGGTGCCTCCCTGCATCCTCCCATGCCCGCAACACTCCCCGGCTCCTCGGGGCAGCTCAACGGAGCCTGGAGCAGAGATCTCTAATATAACAGGGGAAAATTAACTATTTTGATTGCTGCAGGAACTTACCTTTCTAGCGGACCTCATGCCCTGCCACCCGTGGCACTGGAGGCAGCTGGACCGCAGTACGGGGGACACAAGCAATGCGCAGGCGGCCTCACACTTGTCGCAACCAGGACAGTGACAATACAAGTCAGTCGTAGATGCTACGTCCGTATTTCTGCACCTCAGCAATTTTTTACACTTTAGCCAGCAAGTACGCTAAGTGAGCTATTAATGAAGTTAAAACCCTTATTCTTTTCCTGGATTTACAACTGACTAGTTCAGTGATTTTAGATAAGTCATTCACATTGTATCATAGCTTTTTTAATAGCGAAATAGGTCTAAGACATGATTATACACACACACACACACACACAGAATACTTTCAAAGTTTCAAATTTGGAAGATGCTTTGAAAATACTGCAGCAAAGAACCAGTAGTTACCCTTATGAGAGCCAGACTGGACTGCTAGGGAAACAAAATTGTGACCAAGTAATCACATTCAGATAGCGGCTTGCATATGCAGACTAGAGCGTTTTCAAAGGAAATGTCACATTTCTCAGCTACATGTGCCACAACCACATTTAAGAGAAAGCCACCACGAACCCTTTGGAGCCCCCGAGTCTTTGTAAGGAAAGCATTTGTTTTTGTATCTGCCTATAATGGCGCTGCGAGAGCTGTCAGGGTTTATCACATCAGAAGGCGGCCGCACGATGACAGGAGCGAGGCCAGCGGGTCAGTGCCCTGCAGGCAGCAGGGGCCGTTCTCCTCCGCGAGGGCCGTGCGGCCTGCAGGCCTCGCTCCTTCCCAGCAGCTGCTGCTGCGACGGGCCGGGGCAAGGCCCCACCAACAGCAAGTGCTGTGAGTGCTTCCATGAGCAGGAACCGCCTTTTTTTCCCTGGCTTTCCAGTATCCAGCTTATTTTTACACTCATATGAGCAAGAAAAAAATTGATATATCCTTTAACATATGTTTATCCTGGATGCCACGGACCACCAGGTCTTGGGCATGGCAAAGCCCTGACACATAATTAAACCATCTTTACTTTGACTGCAAAACCCTTGCGTGCCTCTTCCTCAAAAAACAATGTTTGTTTTACAAAATGAGCTAGGTTCAATAGTCTTTCAGTAGGAAGTTGCACTGCAAGGAGAAGGAAAACAAAACTCCAAACAAAACAACCCACAGGAGAGTTATAAAGAAGTTCTTGGCCTACACGAGTTACTAAAAGGCGCCTTAGACAAAGTGGTAACGTGGTCCAACTGTGCCTCCGTTAACTGCAACAAAGCAAAGAAAGTCAATATACGGTTTCAAAACATTTCAAAGCAGATTAAGCTGCCAGTAGATCACACTCGCAAAGCCAAGCAGGATTTTACCAATTACTTTGAGGAATCGGGACATTGGTTTCTTGTAAATAGGAGCATCTTCTGTCTCAAGTAAATGCAATAGTCACATACCTGCTCCTTGCTATATAAAAAGTAATTTCACAGCACCCTCATTTACACTGCCTGAAAAACAGCAGGCAGAGGAGCCAGGCCCAACAGCAGGTATTTCACCAGACATGCACTTTGGGATCAGGACATGGACACCATCGCCAGCCTCCAGCCACTGCAGAACTCGGCTGTGCAGCTTTCTGAGGCAGCTCGCATTTTTCTGTACGTTAAGAACTGTTTCCTTTCCAGCTCGCTCTGGTTTTCCTTCCTCACAGCCTGCCAGCAGGTTGCCCCAAGGGTAACTGCTCGCCCGGCAGCATCTGTGGGCTATGGAAACCCAAGTGTTGCAGAGTGCTACAAAATGCACAGCTGGCAGCCACCAGACAGAGAGGCTGGGAGCACTGCACTTGGCACCACCAGGGCTGTATTGCTCCTGTATATTTATATTTCCTTTTATTTTAATACTCCTAACTTATTTGGTACAGCAGCTCTTTCCCTAAAGCACCAAGAATGAACCACCCCACGAGGTCTCACAGAGAAGGAAAGCAAAGTAGATAACTGAGCCACGCTGGGTATTTATCCACAGCAGCACTTGGAGCTGCACAAAGTCCACTCACCAGTTAACAAAATCCAGCTCTTTTCTCTGCGGTATCAGTTAACACCATCACATTTCAGTAAAGCCAAGGACAAAGCTCCCTTTCCCCTGTAGCATAAGACAACCAGTCTCAGGTTTTGTCTGCCTCCTCCTACCCAGTCTTTTCTCCTGCAATTTGGGAGGAGAAAATAGGGAAGGATGAGAAATTAAATTGCTGGCTTCCCCCTTGCCTTGGTTTCCAGCTTCAGTGAGGAAAAAAAAGTTCTTTGATGTTCATTAACATTAAAACACATCTCCAACTCAGAGAGAGATCTTGAGTTACAGAACATACTCACTGTGCAAGTCATGAGACAGTCTGAAAACCTGCCCGCAAAGCAGGGCCAGGCCAGCCAAGCCAACAGGCGCCCGTGAAGGAGGAGAGGGCAGAGTCCAAGGTGGGAGGGAGGCTGGTGCTGGCCTGGCTGGAAGCGGAGTCAGCGGAGCAGCGAGTCCCACGGGTGGGAAAGCAGGACAGCAGTCTGGGGAAGGAAGGGATGGCTGGGGCTTCTGCCCCGATAAGAACCCCGGCACTCTGCTGAGTTTGTAAATACTCCTGAGGGAAAAAAATGCTTCAGTAAACATGAGGATTTTGCTGGCATTTCTCACCTATTCAAAAGGAAGAAAAAGAAACAACAAAACCTTTGGGCTTCAGCAAGCCTCAAGGATGTAAGCAGAATTACACAGACTAAAAGAAGGGTATGTGAAGACTAGTAAAAGTGTTCTTAATCCTGTTCTTTTTTCCTGTGGATTTATTTTTACTGAATCTGCCCAACTGCTTCACCCCTGACTATCAACACACAAGGGCTTTGGTGAGGAGTCAGACACAGAGCTCAGACTAAAGTCCACTTATCAGCCTTTTAAATTCACTTATTTCCTTACTTATTTCCTTACTGGCACTTGATGTCTGACTTTACAGAAAGAGCAATGTGTGCCTATAGACCCTTGACACATTTGGGTCCTACTGCATGGCATCTTGGGACCTCCCGAAGCTGTTTTGCCCAGAGTGGCCCAAGATTTGCCCACAGGCTGGTACAGATCCGGCATGAAGAAAGCAAACCCCGACCTCCAGGGCCAGGCAGCCTCCGCTGTGCAAGTTCCAGCCAAGAGAGAGTTAAGCAGCCACCCTCCTGATGAAGCATCTCAGTCACTTAATAGCACCATGCCAGGATGCTTATCTTGTGAGCGATGTCTTGCATGCAGATTTAAAGGAAACTTAAGCAAGAAAGTAGGTAAGGTCAGAGGCTTGCCTCCTGACTCAGATTAGACCCAGGAGAAAGCATTCAAGTCACAGACTCTGACCTTAGCCCCAAGAAAGCCCAGGAGCCCTGAGGAAATGGAGCAGAATTGCAGGCGAGTGCTTTGGGCCAGCCCAGCACCTTGTAAGACCTGCAGGAGACAGGTTTTGCTCATGTTTGGAGGCACACAGTGACCACCGCGGGGAAGCCAGGCCACTGGAGGGCCTGTTTCACCACAGGAGCCTCCTCGCAGGCCACGGCCAGGCCGGAGACCTTGCCTGCAAGCGGAGTGAGAGCGGCGCCCGGGAGCCTGCCCGAAACACTGCACCTTGGACACGAAGGAGACGCTCCCCAAGGCTGCCAAGACAGACCCAAGTGCAGCAGTCCGGCACACGCATCTCTAGAGGTGCTTTATAGGGCTGAGACAAGCAAATACCTTTCACAATCCACAGGTGTTTGAGCCAAACTCATGACATAAGAGCCTAAACCCAGTACTCTGGATGCCAAGAGTAGCCCATGTTTCACACGTAACTAAAGAAACTTTCCTAGTCTAAACAATGCAAGCAACTAAACCAAATCAGGGCACTCATTGCACTTTGGAAATAAAGATTGAATTGCAACTTGCTTAATGTTAGTTACAGAATATAACATTATTTATATACCAGTGATTCATAATTGCTTTCCTAAAAAATAATAAGATTAAAGGGAAGATACTATAATCCTACTATGGAAAGGAATAGGCTTCAGTTTGCAAGGATCTAAGCATCAATCTACAAATAAGTGATTTTAGTCTTTCTCTTTTTTCATTGCTCCTTTTGTGAGACCAATTTTTTTTTTTTTATTGTCCCTTATATGTGAGGAGCAGAATTTAAAACATTACTGTTTGTTTATAATGAGCTAAAACAGAACATACTTCAAAAACTCATAAATATCCTTTTTTCTCCCCTGGACATACATATAACAAAACTTCAAGGGGGAGAAACACAGACCCTATTGTCATCTGTAAAAAGAACTGTGAAAAAGGATTAATAGTTAACAAGGATAAAATCGAAAAGGCAACACCTGCTCCTGAAGGGTCCCTTGTGGAGACTTACTCCTTCAGAAACATATGATGGGAATAAGTTGAGACAGACAACTGCTAATCTTGAGAACCTGATTGATTGTATCTCATTCCCATCCGCTGACTTTCATTACTGCAGCAAGCGGCAGCTTAGCAAGCCTTGAAAGACAATAAAAACACCAAAAACTGGCAGTTAGCACTAGCAGGAAATGTTGTGTCCAAAAATACCAGATGCCTTTATGAAAATAAGGTATGTTTTGCTAAGCAGTGTCTGAAGAGTGTTTTCCAGCCAAGTGGAGCTTGATCTTTATTTAACAGTTAAGCAACAGAGGACCTTATTATTTAATTAAGCCCTCATTCCAACACACATTTATTTAGGAAGCCTACGAAATGAAGCGATTTTGCCGYGGGGCAAGTAGGTGAAATGGAAGAGCTTATTCATGCGAGCCCAGGAGTCATGAGTGAGACCACGATTTCACCACACGGAGCATCCGCTGCTGAACAAGGAGCTACTGTAGAGCCCAAAGACCCAGCAAGCTAGTTCAAGGGAACATCTCTTTTTCCTCCAAGCTGCCTCAGTGCCTCGCTCCTGCAGGGATGCTGGGCTCTGGCTTGGATCCATGGTTGCCAGTCCTTATTTCCTCCATGCACAGCACTCAGCTTGCCTCAGACGATGGCCAGGAAGCGCGATGTGCCTCGCCAGGGAAGCGAGTGCTGTGCCTTGCGCTCCTGCGCTGCTCACACGTTCCCCTCTCGCTCTGCCAGGGCCAGCCCGCCTGGCAGCGTGCGATGCCCACACGGACACACGAGCTGCCCTGCGGACAGCGCGGGCAAGCAGCCACCTGCAGCGCCAGCCAGGGCGTTTCCTCGCACGCCAGCGCTGCTCCTTTCAGCACCCACTCTTTCCGAACCCCTTGTGCTGCAGCGGGATGCGGCTGTCCTGCCTGCCCATCCAGACACGGTTCCTGGGGTGTGCAAACCTTGCTGAAGGTGTTACAGCTTAATCTGCACAGGACCCGTCCTTCACTTCATTCTCAGTTCTCTTGGGGTTTTCTGTTAAACAGCTGTGCTGAAAAAATGTCCCCAAGTTGCTCTTCTATTTGTGTAAGGCATTTTTAAAGCCTAGAGAAGAGCACTGGGGTCACGTCACTCACGTCACATATCCAGCTACATATGGCGCACTATTAACAGCACTGAACTTGGGTTGGTCCCATCTACAGGCACAACTGAACTGAATTGGCAGGATTTTTCAAGTGGCATTAGCCTTTGCATTCACATCAGATATTTCATTCCCTAGATAGCAGGGAGACATTTTCCAAGATGTTCCCATTCCTGCCAAGGGGCTTTCAGCTCCATGCCACTGCCACAAAGGAATCCATGTGGTCCATGCTGCTCCCAGACGAACCTGCCACTTCCCATCACCGAGTGGATGCCATCATTTGTCCCTGAAAACCCACTGTAACATCAGCTATGGGACACACAGAGAAACCCAAGCATTGATACTCGTTTCTTCATCTTCCCCATGGGAAACAGGAAGGCTCAGTGCAGAGCTGCACACCCAAAGCTCATCGTAGCAATGACAGCTATCACGTTAAATTACATTTTCATTCTATTCAGTTTAAGAAATCTAACTGTCACTATGCAGGAAATTCATTTTCTAACACGGAGATAATCAGTAAACAAAAATCCCCACCCTTATAATTTTCCATCATTTTCTGTTTTACAAAAGTGGGCTCAACTCCTCATAGACAGACATCAGCATCCAACCAGTCAATCAACCACCAGAGTCCATCACCATCCCTGCTGCCTCCTGGGTTAGTCCATAAATAAAACCATAAGTATAGAAAAACACAGTGATGAGGATCCACCAGGGGCACATTTAAAAAAAAAAAAAATTCTTCACAATCTGCGACTAAGATAAAAAGCCTTTTAGAAACTGCCAGTGAAAATGATTCTCAGAGGAGAAAGAAAATTTTATAATTTACAAATAGATGTCAACACAGTGACAAATAACCTGAATGTAAAAATCAACATAAAAGCCATCTATTAATAGCTCTTTCCATTCACTATCCTCAAGTTACTATACCAAGGAAATCAGTATCATTAGAGATGAAGAAATTTAAAAGATCTCAGCAACATCAGATGTCTGTAGGTAAACAGAAAATGTGGGAAAGAATTCAGATCTCTAATTTTAGTCCAGACTTCCGGAATGACACAGGACAAATTATAGAATAATTTCTGAATAACCTGTAGTAAAGTCAAATACAGAAATTTGAAAATATATGTATAGACCATTACATTCCCAAGCTTAGTATTTTATTCCGAACCCGCTTGGATGCCACCCTGTGCCATGTGTTCTAGGTGTCCCTTCTCGAGCAGTGGGTTAGACTAGATGTTCTCTAGAGGTCCCTTCCAACCTCAACTATTCTGTGATTATTCTTGTCCCTTAAAAGCCCTACCAAGTCAGGCATCCCAAGAAAGTTACGCTAGGTAAGGAAGGAGAAATAGAGGAAGCTCCACACTTTCTATGGGCACATAGATGGGTGCCCTTCCCAAAGAGAGCAGCGCGCGCCCAGCTCCAGCCCCAACAAACCAGCCCGCAACCACGCGGCCCTCGCCACAGGGGTCCTCTCCTCCTTTGCCATTAATGATCCCTTACAGATATTTCACCAGGAATCAGATTCGGTTTAGAGAATTAACACAAACAACATCCCTGTCTAGAAAAGCCTAGGTTTTCCATGTCCTGATGGTGACAGAGGTAGGAAGCGGGGGCGCAGAACCAGCCAGGACTGCCAACAGGACGCAGGAGCCCCATCCCAGCGCAGAGCATCTCCATGCCAGCCAACCAGGACTGAAATCCCAGGCAACACTTGCCAATTTACCCTCTGTGGACATAGAGTGGGATCTTCTCCAGCTTCCTAAACCTGCCCTCTCTTGAAGGAAATCCTTGTTGTATAACTACATGTGAAATCATCATTTCAAAGTGCATTGTGAGGGGTTTTTTTTTGTTTTTTTCCCACATCCTGGCAATAAGAAGGGCATTTCCCATTAAAAAACAAAAACAAAACAAAACTCCAACCTAACTTCCATATCACAAAGTGTCAATGCTTCACCACAAGGTTTAATGGCTGGGTGGGGAGCAGGAGAAATAGCATACGCTGTCCCCACTGTGAAGGAAGCATATTTAAATATCCATGAAAAAGTTTCTTCAAACAGAGGCGGTTCCCTCAGAGTCACATGCTGCACTCTGGGCTTAATGCTCTTTGGCATTTTAATACAGCACAGTAATCTGAGATAAGTGTAACACTTCAAGTACCTTAATCTTCATCCTATTTAGGAGTTATGGTTGGGCAAGACATTCCCACAGGTCCGGTGATTCAAACTACGTAGCAAATCTTGCATTAGTCAAAGCTAATGCAAGTGGAAATGTTAAGAAACTAGTTTACACTTTGCAATAAACATTGGAGCATCAGCACCACAGGAGCTGCTCGAGACCGGCAACGTGAAGGTGTGTGACTCCATGGGGTGCTTCAGAATTAACACCACAGGGCTGGATCCAATTCCATTTCCCACAGTTGCTCCAGTTTTAATGGTAGCGTGTTAGACCAAAGGCTTGCAATAGTGGTCAACAAAAAAAGGAACAGCCTAGAGAAATGTGTCAGATCCGCTGGAGGATGCACAAAGGCTGTTGGATTTAGATAGCTTTTTTTTTTTTTCATGCCAGCAAAGGCTCTTGTTCAAAAAACAAATCCATGTATCACTTCCTGGCCCTGCCGCTGGGCAGGGTATCCTGCTCCAGGGTGGAGCATTAAATTGTTCAAGCAAAACACTGGCCTGCAGCCAGTGGAAATTTCACGTTTTACAGATCGCACCGCTGTTCTACCGTGATTCACCAGCTTCAGCAGCCGCCGTGAGGCAGATGTGAATGGAAGAAAGGGCATGTCCTTTCATCCAGAAAGAAATGCACGTTTATAAGAGCTCTAACATAGATGCCTGTTGCCACTGCACCCTCCAGTAGCATGTGCGACAGGATATATATATAAACATATTTTCCCCTGCTACAGCAAAATTTGCTTATGAAATACCCTGTCACTGCAATGTGTTTAGCCTGGACTCAGCTAGAGGCTGCAGACAGACCCAGCAGCAGCAGCCGCACCTGCCTCGAGGGCTGTCGCGCAGACGGTGGAGCCAAACTCTTGTCTTCGGAGCACAGGGTGAAGCACGAGGCAGCAGCTGCAGGCTGGGGCTTGGAGAGTCACGCAGGATATCTGGAAAAACCTCTGTGGCAGGAGGCTACCCTGGGGAACCTGGAATGGGTTACCACTGAAATGGAATTCTGTGGAAACAGGTTACCCGGTGTTTATCTGACATAACGGAGGAAGATGCACCTTACAGCATGGGTCTGTGAAATTAATTTCCTTTGGCTGTAAGAGACAAACTTGTCACCTTTCACTCCAAATTATCAACTAGACTCCTTGACGCTGCTAATACACATATAGTAAAACAGGAGAAAACTCTTTGAAATGAAACCTTCCTTTACACAGTTCTCACACTGATGAAGGCAGCCAAGAACAAAAGACAATGTGTATGTCACTAGTAAGCAGAAGATACTTCAAAATTATTTTAACAATTATATTTGATTTATTGTACATTATTCTCTTAGTTTTCTTCATATTCAAAATCTAGATCTTCCCTTTTGTTGTGAATTTGTTCATTCTCCAAGGCTGGATGAGGAAATGGAGTAAGAACCACAGAATGTATCTAATTTTGTACTTATGCACATAAGCAACTTTATACTCTTTTAATCCTAGCAATCTTTATAACTATGTGCCATTGAATGTGCTTTCTTTTGCTGAATGGACTTACTTGAAATGCAGGAAGACAGGCTCCATGCTCCTCTACTGAAGTCAACAGGAGTTGCCAATCGATTTAATTTGAAGCCGGATTAGGACTTCTGTGAAAGGCTTACATATAGAGAACCATGTACTGTAAAAATGTAATCCTCCTGGGGAAAAAAAAAAGTGGTTTATAAAAATCTTCCAGTGAATAAAGAAAATGCACAATATTGACTTAGGTAATCATTTAACAAATCTGACAGCTCAAAGTAAATAATTCTTGTGCAAAGTTTCTAAGATGAAAGGCTTGACCTGCACTTAGATCTAGAAGCTGCAAGCTGATTGACCTCACAATTCTGTGGTTTCGTTTCAGAAGTTGCCTTTTTTTCCTTGCTTTTTTTCTGAATTGCATGAATATTTCATGACTAACTGCACATACCATAGCACACAAAGAGCTAATAGATTAGTAATTTGACCTGCTATTTATCTGAGTTGCTCCAAATATGCAATGAAAGAGAGACTGATTTTTCTTTTGAACAATCATGAAACGGAATATGGTTGATTCTGGAAACTTTATCTTTACTTTAGCTGAGCTAATTGCAGTGGGTAGAAGAGGCAAAGGGTATGATAAGAATTCACATCTGGGAATGAAAGTAAATGAATAAGTGAAACAGTCAGACACGATAGAGCACTATATCTTAATTACTGAAATAAACACTAAGCCTAAATGCATTACGTAGAAACCTTGTTTATATTGCTTCCACTAAACTCCAGCACTGGGTGATTATTAAAAGACAGACAGATGGACACGTAAGAGCCATTTTCCTTGGAGCTGACTGTATTTATGCTGAACTGAAAGTCCTCTTCAGTTACACATTTTTTTCCTCCCAGATTACGGATGTCAATTAAGATTGCCAGGGAAATCTGAAATGACATGAAAAAGCTGCCAGTAAAGCAGGTCTTGGAAATCATCTCTCAAGATGCCCTGATGAATGGTACTGATGAATAACACAAAGCTGTAGGATAACAACAAAAATGGTCTTGGTTGACTAACTGGGACACAAAATTTAATTCATCCCATCCCACTCTTCCTGCCTTCAAATGAAAAGCAGCAAGGGAGGACAAGAGAAGCATGGCATGGAAGGGCATAGAAGGAAAACATTTAACTGTGTGGCATGGCCATTTCTGTGCGTTAGAAAAGTACATAAATTCATATAGAAACTCTCTTAGGCGGACAAGAACATTAAATTTAGTCAAAAATAAATAATAAAAGTAGCATGTTACAGCACTATGTAACCAACTGTAAAATGTCACAAACAAGTATGACCGTCTAGAAATTGCCAAAAAGAGTATCTGGAAAATGCTGCACTGGCTCCCTTGTGCATCAGCACAGACTGGACCTCGAGCTCCTTACACCTTTAGGTACACGTTGTGCTGCACATCCCCATCTCCATGCTCTGACACTTTACTCAGACATGTCAAGCACCCCATAGGTGCTGCCCAGACTACAGCTGCCTCAGCAAGACTTCTGCCATCAATTTCATGGACATTCTGGAAAGAGGGCAGTATCATTTGGCCCTTAGATAACCCTTCCACAACACAGTGATCAGTCTGTGGTTTGGAAGCCATCCACAGCCCACTGGGACAGCCAAGGTCACCACTTGTTCCTGTTACTTCTGCTCACACCAAGTTTCTCTTGCAAAGAGGACCTGGGAACGCTGCACACTGGCCTGGTAACCCGAGCAATAAAAGCTCTTTCACATGTTGCTGAAGCAATCTCTCTGAAGCGTCTTTGGCTTCTCAGATACTGCTACTGACGAGATAAACACATTAAGAGTGGGAACAAAATCCATTGGGAAAGGAAATTGCATCACTAGACTTTGTTCTCAAGTACTTCTGCCAATGAGTCCATGCAAGAAAGCAGCTGAGCTCGGCCAGAGCAGCCACAGTAAGGGACAAATTCTGACTCCATGTAGCTGGTACTTACATCGCAGCTAAACAAGGTAAAAGGCAGCTGGAAATCTCAATTTGCTTCTCCTCGAGGAGGACAGTGAGATCGTGGACTGCCAAAAAGGCCAGAAGCCTGAAACCTGACTTGGGTAAGGGAAGGAAATGGAAAGAGGCAGAGACAGGAGCTGTCAGGGCAGGGTCTGAGCTAGACCTACTGAATGGGAGAGCAGTTAAGGAGCCTGGCCTATTTTTCCTGCCCTATATATTCCAGGAACATGGAGAAGTCATTTCACTTATCTTTTCCTTCTGCAATGCCAGTGTTATGATACAATCTCAGTGTGTATAGGAAAGGCACAGCAGAGTGGAAGTTGGAAAGCCAAGAAAAATCAGGTTGACCCGCTTGGTAGATCTGCAAGATGGGGGCACACAAAGCCGCTTCCTCGCCTCGGGCACTGGCTGCCCGGCTGCTGCGATCCGTGTGGATCGCTGCTGCGGAGGAGGCAGGGCCGGCTCTACCCGCTGGTAGCTCACGTGCCCCTGAGGGGTTTTCCAGAGGCTTGAACCAAGGAGCGAACCAGCAATGAACCAAGGAACTGGCTCTGCTCTTGGATTCTGAGCTGTCAAGCAGTAAATAAAAAATGGACACATACTCACAAAGTACCTTTCTTGGGCGTATTTCCAACGCCTGCTCTGAAGAGCCTGGAGAACTGCTCTGACCAGCTCTAGTCGAGAATACGATGTGTGGCTGCTCCTCCAGCAGTCTGCTTTCTTTAGCCTGCTCACTTATGCTGTTCTGCAAATACAATTGCATCGACTTGTCTTTTATCTTCTTCTATTTAACCTGCACTAGCATTGCCGCAATGCTGCTGCAGTGAATTCAACCCTACGTGTGGATTCTGTATCATCTTAAAATCAATGGTAGTGCTTTAAGAGCAGTATCTTAAGACCATCAAAATAAAGGCAGGCAGACACCGAAGATGTTTTCCTGGACGCTGAAAGCTGCAGGGCACATACACATGCAGTGCACATCTGGGAGCTCAGTTTCAACGCACAGATCTGGCAGGAGGCAGAAGGTGCTTTCGTCTCTACTCCCTTTCCACATCTCCCTCCCTCATGTCCCAGCACAGCTACTATTCACATCACTATCATTGCACTGCAGTTACTCCCTGGTACAAGGAGACAGTCCAAGTCAGTGCAACAGCAGAGCAGGAGGAGATGGACAGCATGGGAGGTAAGAGAAAACACAACCCCAGAGTACCCTGTATTTCCACACTGCCTCTGGAGAGGCATCCTTTACTGCCTCTCTGGGGAGAGCTGGAGCAATTCAGACACAAATACACAAAATTTGGATGAAGTTGGGAGGAAGTAGAGCTGCAGTGTACCTCATGAACAGAGAAGAATCAGGGAAGTTTTACATTGCTTGCATTTTTCTTTAAGGTTGTAGAAAAAGAGATAAAGCTCAGAAAATCATCAAAACAACCTCAAATTGCATCGCTACTATTACTCAGCATTGCTATGGAGCTCCAGAGCTGTCCAGGGAGTTTTGTTCTTCTGGCAGGAGAAACCATGTGCAGGAAGCAGCACGGACAGAGGGCAGGGCCCTGGCTGGATGGGAAGCGTCTCACACCGGTTCTTGGGCTGTGCCTGCTCCCGCACAAGGACACAGCAACACACACGTGCCAGGACACGCACAGGCAAAAGGCTCCCCAGTAAAACATTCCCCCGTACACGCTTCTCTCCCAGCAAGAGGGCAGTAAACGGGCATGTAGACGGTATTGGCCGTAGCGCTTCCTCCGCTGCTGCAGGGCCAGCGGCGCTGAGCGTACGGTCAGCGTCTCCGGTGCGAGGGAGAAAAGCACTGAGTGACTCAGGGCCTTCTGCAGGATCCAGAACAGCACGCTTGCATGCACAGCAATGCTCAGCAATGCTCAGCTTCAGCAGCGGGTCCGCCACTGATACAGGGTTAGGGATCAAGGTGCATCAAGGTACATCAAGGGTCAAGGTGCCCATTTCCCCCATTCATTCCAAGTCTGAAAACACCAGCCTTTTAAAGAGCAAAATGAAGCTTTGCATTATTTCAATGCATAGAAGAAAAAAAGTGATTAAATTTATACTGCCTGGACATTTTTAGTGCAGTTACATTAATCCTGTAGAAATGCATCCTCAGCAGGGATGCTTAATGCCCACAAAAGGCTCATAAAGCCACATCCGAGCCTGCATTGTATGCTTACTCCCTCTAACAAGTCACAGCATTTTTATGATACCTTTTAGAAAGCATCTCAGTTCTTGCTGGTGATCATCTTTGTTATGCTCAAAACATCCTTTTCCCTGAAGGGCAGCCTGATGCTGAGTTTGCAGGACATAACAGAATTGTTATCGTTAGCACACTCCTACCTATGCTTAAAACAGAAATTCACATACGGTGAAATCAGTATTAACAGGGTAACTCATTGTTCCCCCCATAAAGCAGTGCTGATTTCGGAGATACTGAGGCACTCTCAGGTGCATCTGGATGCTCTGGACGTGGAGGGGGAAGGAGGAGTTACACAGTGAACACGGATTTACAGTGTGCTACGCTGCTCACCGGGCAGGGCAGACAAAGAAATCGAGCTCCCCTTGGGGGGAAGCATGCGGCCCTGCTCCGAGCGCGGCTCCCGCAGGACACGGCCCCRGCAGCGCCGGCGCTGCTGCCGCCAGAGCTCTGTGCACACACCGACAACCTCAGCAGGGCACAACAGGCGCTACCAGAGCTCGAGCCGCCCATGAAAGGAATGAAAAAGATGGTGGCAGGAAACTTATTAAACATCCCCTTGCTGCACAGCTTCTTCCCTCAGTTTCTCCTGCTACCAGCAGGTTGGTCCCTTCCTTGGGCAGCCTAGGGAACCATGCACCAGAGCCAGTATCGTTTCCTTAAACATCTGCAGCCCCGAGTTTTCCCTCCTGTTCTTCCTAGGCTCTGGGGAAGGGCTTTGCCCAGTAATGAGCCAGGAAACTAGTTACAAACTAAAGCCAAACCAGTCTCTGATCTCCCTCGGCCTACCCACCTTTTGCCTTTTAGTTCCCCTTGGGGAGTGAGCACAGACAAGAGGAGTCTCCCTTTCCAATTTGCCTGGTTCTTCACTTCTGACATCAGAAGGACAGCCTTCCTGCAGGACAACCAACTCTGCTCCTCCACAAAGAGGACTCATGCAGATAGAAGGTCTTTGAAGAGCCTTCCTAACACAACTATTTAATCAAAACTTTGGTCTTGCAAAAATATTTGAAAAGCAAAGACATTTATTTAGATAAGTTTTCAGAGCAGCATTCAGGCTTTCCGCAGTGAAGCCTTTGCTTACGTTAGAGCAAAGGCAGTAGGTGACAGACTAAGGCTGAGCCGAGCAAGGCAGAGTCAAGATAAGTTTGCTAAAGTGCACACTGCGGCTCTGTTAACCAAACATTGCTCTTTTTGCATGCAAAATATATCACCCATTACCATGCTATGTAAGCAAATTTCAATACTGAATGGCCAGGGTGATTTACAGATTCTGGGGGCATAGGAAGGAAGGAGCACAGATGGCTCCTGTCAGCACTTCCAAAGGCTTTGGCAAGAGACAGGCGAAGCCAGGGAAGCTGCTGAGGATGAGCTGGAAATAGCAGTGGCCCTTTCATGCTGTAGGAGGTGTGGGCTAAGTTTTTAAGTTAAGGTCCATGACCTTTCACACAGATTTTCAATGGAATTATTAGTATTTTAATATATTAAGTACCAATTTTTTAAATTTGATTCTCTCTTTTATGGGGTGAAAGGGAAAGAGAACTGCTAATTTCCTTTAACAGTTGTGCATTGGTAAAATACTCTCTATTTGTGCCTGCTTTTTGTGAAAGATTTGATGTGTGAAACATGACATGCTAAATTCTGCTGGGAAAAAAATAGCACAGACTAGACAATTGCAATCATACATTACAGAAAGCAAACAACAAAGAGTGTCAGGCACGTGGAATAGGTATTTGTGGCGAAACAAAATCAACATCCCTTAGCATATAGGCTGATGATAGGTTTGCTATGATTATTTTTTTCACCCCTTTCGGTGATTACATCTCTCGGGAGGTGGCATCCTCTTAAGGGACAATGAGCCACTATTTATATAAGTGTCCATCAAACAAACTCCTAAAACCTAAACAATTGCAAATATTGACTGACATGCAGCAGATTAATTTGTCTTCTCTGTCACTGGGATAAGTTGCAGACAGCTCTTGAGAAATACTAGATCGTATACAATACATTTGTATTTGACACATCACAATTGAACATGGAATTTCTGTGAACGATATTAATAATTAGTATTAATAATAAGTATTAATAATCACTTTGCTTCTCTAATGGAGACGTATGTGTTCCTAATAATGTAAGGACAAGTAGTGATATTGTTTTCCTCTCTAACAAATGGCAATTTTTTTTTCATCATAATACTGGAATTATTGGGTAAGCACTACAGTGCTATGCTAGCAAAGGCTCCCACTTTCTCTCCACAGGAAGCACCTCCTAGAGATCTAGAAATGCAAATCCCTGCTCTGCTCCAGCCCTCAAGTTACTTAAGTATAAGGCACACCCAGGTCTACCATGTACAGTAGCATTCTCCCACCTCGCAGGTGCTACTTCCATGTGTTTTTGTTTTCATTAGTAAAGTTCTTGGATTCAGCCACAAAGCAATTCTCAAATGTGAAAAAGCAAACGTGAGCTGAGAGCGTGTGGTACCAACCAAAGCGTGGCAGGACGGTGCCAAGGGGTCAGCGCTGCATCCTGCTACCGACCGGAGCGAGACCGGCTGGACCCGCACAGTGCCGGTGCGGCTGCCACCGGGAAGCCTCGGCTCCGCATCCACGTGCCCGCTGGGAAGCCTCGGCTCCCTGTCCCTGCAGCGGCTGCTGTGCGCCCGCCTCCCTCACCCAGGCAGGACGGCAGTGCTACGAGCTGGAAAACTCCATACTGAATACCTAGTTTTTCAGAAATATCAAGTGTGTAATTTTTGACTTCCATACATCTTGGGACGCTCAGCACCTCCGAGAGCCAGGAACTAAGAAAATAAACCAGAGGACCTTTCTGGCTGGCTCCCACTTAGCTACATCCTTTCTGCTTTTAGCAGTTTTGGCGTTATGCTCTTAATTGGCCTCATAGCCATATTCCCATCTGAGATCTAAAGGAAGAGTACACACGTGTGTGCGTATATCAGCGTTAAACAGAAGGATATAGCAGCAGGAAACTGATCATCAAAACATTTTTCTTTTGTATTGCGTTTCAGTTTGTCATCAGGACTCGATTTTGAACAAGTCTCAGAGACATAAATCCTCATTTTATTCTGTTGGCTTCCCCCTTTCAAAAGCTCCAGCGGGAGAGAAGGAAAGTTGCTGCGAAGCAGGATAATTAGGGACTTGCACTGTAATTGCCGGAGCAGGGAGCACAAAGGAGGCGCTGGGGCCTCCGTGGCCGTGGGAAGCGGCGTTGCCAAGGCGATGGCTTCGGAGTGTCCAGGGGCTGCCGGCGGCTGCAGGCCGGAGCCGCAGCCGGAACGCGCTTCCTGAGACAGGGAACACGGGCCCTCACCGGCAGCCCGCAGCACTTCCACGTTTTGTCCTGCGTGCGTATTTCTGGCTTGCCGAAAGCTGGAAAGCTGAGCTCATTGTGGACGGGCAAGATCTTCCCCTATCGCATCCTGAATCTCGCAGTTGATTTAAAAATCAGATGGGACTAAAGGAAAGTAACTTGAGAGTCACCGAGACTCCATCCAAGTCAGATAAAGAGGCAGGCCAAGCCTGGCCTATATATAAAAACGCTCGGGGTGAGAGTGCAAGGAAGCACATTTTCCCCACGCTGCAGATAAATGAATGGGCAGGAGGGCGCTTTCCTGAGCGGGCGCCTCCGAGCTGCCCCTTGGTGCCACCGCTGGACCTCTGCACCCCGCATCCCAGCTCCGCATCCAGCTCCCGCGCCCGGCTCCGGCCTTCAGTCCTGGAGGTGCACGGCAAAGTCCTGGTCTGGACCAGGAGAGACGCTGCTGGAGCAGTCCAGGCCCTCGCTTTCCTAAAGCCCAGATATCCTGAAGTTATCACGCAACCTGTTACTCCCTCCTTGCTGCTAGGAAAGGTCTAGCGAGCGGATTCCAAGTCTTCCCACAGCAGCCGAACTCCAACACCCGTGACATGAGAAGCAAGTTTCAGACCCAGCAGACTTTTGTCAAGGGCATCAGTTGCCACAATTTAGTCTCAGGGTCCCTAAGTTTGTGTAGCTGTGAATTCAGCACCTCAAATTATCTCAGCTGCCACTGTAAGATTTGATCATATTCTAGTGTTTTTTGATAGAGATTTTTAGAAGATACTTCAGTGTCTTCTACTTTTTTTTTAAATAACTATCAGCATTAAATACTAAATCAATAGTATTATACCATTTTCATACCTAAAGGCTGCAAGCCTATTGGACCACAAGCACGGCAGAGACAGGACATTAAAACATTATTCTTGCAGTTTTGCAACTCTTCTTCTCATTCCTCATCGACAACTTTCTAGAAAAATGACCATCCTTTAACCTTGGAGCATCATTTCTCTGGGGGCTGATTAAATGCCAAGTCTGTTTTGGTCAATGGCAATTATAGCTGCAGACCCCAAGGTAACCTCAGTGTGTACGTTCCCTTCGCATGCAATGCCAATTAAGTGTTCCAGGTTCATTCCTGAGGTTACATTCTCTCGGAAGATAAAATGTTGCTAATATGATTTACAATATTGGCAGTAGCTCTTTAAATTTGCGATACCTAAGATTTATTCCCTCTAGGTCAATAAAGTTTGAAAAATAAAATAAAACCTAAAACTCAAACTGCAGAGTACCTTTATGTTATTGTTTTTAAGGAGGTTGTTGTGGGTTTTTTTAAGGAGGGAAGTTTAGAGGGGAAGGGGAGGGAAGAGGAAGGTGCCTCAGCACCCTGATTAGCATCCCCAGCAGCGATCCCCAGCCCGGGAAGCTCCGGGACAAGCTCCTGCTGGACGTGGGTGACCACCCACCAGACACGTCTTTAGCCTTTTGCTCATTTGTCTCAGGAAAGGTGAAGACCTTCCCCCATGGGGGATAAGTACAGAGTGGTTCATCTCTGAGTAACAGGAGGGCATTTTCTGCTCACTCCCATACTAGCACAGTCCATCAATTTTCATTGATTTCTTCTCTTTGCTAAATGAATCTGAAAATTGCATGGTAAAGATTCTGCTAGGCAAACAGTTCTTTGCTTTGTTACATGCTGTTTTTTCCCCAATAAAATAAAGGAGAAGCCTCCCCAAGCACAACACTTGTAAATTCAATTTTGTTTCCCAGCATACAGCATTTTCAGGTGCTCTCTGAGATCTGACTGAGAAAGACAGAGCTGTGTTTATAGATAAGGAAGCAGTGCTATAGGCATCTAAAATGTGCTTCCACTGGAGAATATTTGCACACACACCCCCATCATTAACCAGTATATCCTGCAGGCTTCCATCTCCTGCAATGATTGGTAATTTATATTTTAGAATCTACTGTAGTTTGAGACAAATGCCTGAGAGTCGGATACCCTTCACCTAGGAAATGCATTCTCAACCCAAGCCAACGAGCCACAGTAACGTAAGCAGCATGTTCTCCATTTCTCCATCTTTACTTTGGCAACATCTCCACAAAGATATGGAGACACTTTGAGAACTTCTGTATCTTCCATACATAAAGTATCACATGCGTTAATTGCCTAACTTCACAGCAACGAAGACACAGCTACTGCTCCTTCTCCCGGGAGCTGGGACAAGACTTTCCAGCAGCCTCTCCCAAAACACCACTGCACACTTGACTACAAGCCTGTAAAAATTGATTTTTAGAAGCTCTATAAGTGCATGCTTGTTCAGAAGTCGGTAAAACAGCACATAGTGGTTACCACTAAGACACATTGTTCCACGAGCCCCCAGAAATAGAGAGGCTGGTTTCCTACAGACATGCCCTAGATTTCTTAACCCGCTTCTCCCCATATTGTTCAGCCAGACAAGTGACATATGGGGCAGGGTGCTCTGCCAGCAACGTGGCCGCTGCAGCACCGGCCCGCGCGACGCGGGTGCTCACCGGCCAGCTGGCCCGGCCAAAGGGCCGGGAGCCGCGCGGCGCTTCCCGGTGGGAAGCACTAATTGGGTTGTTCTCTTTAACCCAGCTGCCGATTGCCACGACACTTGTAGGACATTAGATGCACGTGAGGCATCTCATTCTCTGCTGCGCTTTGCAGCTGATGGATTCAAGAGTTGCAGGGGATTAAAGGCAGGCAGAAAGAACAGACCGTGTTCTCCCACTGCAGAAGATGGAAGGGGCAGGGGGTACTCCCAGCCCTTACATCTCAAAGGCACAGCCCGATGCTTTGATAGTTTCATGAGAACATCAGCTCAGTGCCTGTCCACAGCCAAAAACCAGCTGCATTATTAAGAACAGGCGGAGAACAAAACTAAACACTATGCTAGTGAATAAAGCCGGAACGGGGCCGGAGCGAGTGCCGCGCGCAGGCTGGTCCCCACAGCTTGGCAGGCAACAAGGCAGCAGGGCCGAGCAGAGGTGCAGACCAGCTGGGCAGGCTGGCCCTTCAGCCTGGGCACGGGACGGCTGCGGGAGCACCAGCAGCTCCACCAACGGGCCCTCCTTGCGCTCCGGTTTGTAGCCCAAAGCCACCATGGTGCCCTGCAGCCACGGCCCTGCTGGCCCAGCTGCTACTCAACCACGCACAAAGCCAGGCTGATGTTCCGGAGCGGATTAGCAAGTGAGGCCTTGGGATGCAGCCTAAATTCAATCAAGCTGCACTCACTATTTACACAGGAAAGTTGGCCCGGGAAAGGCCAGGAGTTGCAGCCCGGCACCCGCTGCGGCTCCCAGCCCTCGCTGCAGCAGCTGCCACATCTGCCCAGGACCCGGCCCGGAGAGAGGAGCTATTATTGACTGAGCCATCAGGACGGGAATTTTATCAGCTTTGAGGCAGGAATGTGACTCTCCAAAATGCCTCAGCTGTTGCATCAGGTCCTCCCCGAGCTCCAACACCCACCACGCAGCTGCCGCCTCCGGAGCACGGAGCGGGATTTCACGCATTGCACGTGCGGGTGGGAGCAGATCCCTGCTGCACGTTACCATAAGAACTTCAGCTGATGCAGCAGACCATCATCCCAGGAAATCAGATTTGTGCTTTGATATTAGAAGCACTTTAAAAACAGCATCCTTTCAATACTGGAGGTTGTTTGACTGTTATCAAGACTAACAAGGAACTCATTTATCTGCAGGGAAGCAATACAGTAGGACATCTGATTTCGGAGAGCACTGCAGCTGGAGGGCAAGTTCACATTGCCTGAGAAGAAGGACTTTTTGCCTTAATTTTAAGGTAAACCAGCCAAAAGCACTACCAGAAGTGCACACTAGCTGCAGGAGTAGCGCTCACGTCCCACATCCGATCCCCTCATGCACAGCACAGTGTCCTGCAGAACCGCAGCCACCATAGCCCCCAAACCCACTGCCCTCACCCGCTCCCAGCAAACCCACTCCCAGGGCACTCACCAGCTGCTGCTGCAGGAGCCCTTGGCCCCCAGCTCTGGCCAGCGTGGGAGGAATCGCTGCCGAGCTGCCAAGGCCATTTCCTGGCAGCAGGCTGCAGCTGCGGGGCACCAGCTGCGACGCGCCAGGGAGATCTGCCCTGCCGGCCTGCTTGCCAGGAACACGCACTGCTGACCCCCCAAACACACACTTTCTTAAATTATTATTAAAACAGTATTTCTCTTTGCCTTGCTTGTGCACATGGAATTACCATGTAAGGATATCAGACTTTCTGAACCGCTTGTGTATAGATCCCATGTTCGAGAAGTCCTCGTTGTTATTATGCACTTGATCTATGTATATAAACCACCTATGGTTTCCCATTTATAAGTCTACAGATTAGCTAGCTTATACATCGGTGTTGATGTAGTGTTTTAATAATGAACCAATCACCATTATTTTTTGTCCTAAGAACAATTGTGGAATATGCAACAGCTACTTTCATTGGGAAAGTACAACATGAAATGCAGCAGGAGGCAGCTTCCTGCCAACTATCCATTAATATACCTACGTTAAAAAGCTTCTCTATGCATAAAAACGGAGAGAGGAAATAGRGAATATTTTACTACAGTGACGTAATTGCTCCAGGTTTATACACCAATTGCATTGCGCAGTACAAAGTGACAATGARAGCTGTTTCTTACTCATGTTTCTGCAGAACCCCAATAGCTGAGTCAGAGAATAATAAACTATGACAATTTAGGTTTATTATGTCTAATAAAATCATTCATTTAAAAACATCATTAGACTGAGGTTAAGAAACATGCAAAGGACAGTCACGTGCAAGCTCACTGGCCTCTCCTGGCACACACACTAGGCCAGGTCTCTAACTGCACTGGGGCAACATTATGTTCCCCACGACTTTCCCCCTTCATTTAGTACATGAGTTTTCAGCATTTATTTTTATCCTCTCTTTCACTCACTCCTATGAAATTACGGAACCCTAGTTGCACAGGAAAATTTAGTTCTAATATTTCCTACACTTCATGTTYCACAACCGCTTCACGTTTTATTTCCTACTTAATACCCTACTTAATTTCCACTAAAACAAACAAGCAAACACACAAAAATACCAAAACAAATCCTAATATGAGCCTTACYCAGTAGAATCGTCTCCCTAAGGTTCTGGACAGAGGATTTCATCCTCATGCATGGAAACAAACATGGAAAAGAGCACTCCAAAGAATTAAAGTCTGGCAAAGTTATAAGCAACTGAAAATGTCACCTTTTATAGGGGAGTGTCAGACAATCTCCATTTTGAACAACATAATTAGCTCTGTCTATAATTAGTATTTCAGGCTGTATATCGCATACAGTACTTCTATACTTCACACAGATTGCAGTTCTGCAGTTGTCATGCTTCATCTTCAAAAAAAAAATAAATAAAAAGGTTTACTACTAACAGACACTCAAAAGTAAAACACATAAAATTAGTGAATATTAGTAATTCTCACCTATATCAAATTCAYTGGTAGGAACAAATCACCTACAAAATTCTTCTGATGCCTAAATTCTGCACCAGAAAGTGCACTAGTGCACTAGTTTTGCCTTCTTATACCATCATAAAATCATGCAATTTTAACTTTATGTTATTTAAGATAATATATTGTTAGGGCTTCATGTTCAGTGACAATCACCAGTTTTAAGAAATGCATCTGCAGATAACAAATTGTGTCTAATCAGCATTTCACAAAAAGCCGTTTGCCCATGGCCACTTTTCATTAGGAGCTTTCATTCTTACAATAATGACTCTACCAYTAATGACATTGCTCATGTATTTCATTCTTACAGTAATGTGATGATCCTTGGCATGTATCTAGACAAATAAACACAAATATTCTTTGGGCTAACATGAAGGGAGGAAAAATAATTCCCAAGAGACAGGACAGATCTTTGAAATTGCTGAGACTGATTAAGACTTAATCAGGAGTCAGGTCAGCTTAACCTTAAGAAACATTCCCAAATATAGGTAGCTTTCTGAATGCTAAGCTCTCCTGTTTCATCCTTCCCATTACATCTAACTACATTGGAGCTGAATGTAAAGCTTTAGAGAGCTGCACTTAGACTTCAAGACTCTGCTGCTTGCAAGTCTCTGCAGAGCAAGGGACGAAGGTGTCACTGAGAAGGCTGACAGCGACTTATCGCAGGGGAAAGGATAGGACATAGCAAGAAGCCACCACCTCCTCCTTGTGTAATACTGAACCAATGGTGAGACAATGGCTTTCTGAAGCTGATTTGCACTCCTGGGGGCCTCGGGGGTGCAATTTGGTGCAATTTAGAGGCGTTTTTGCAGGACGGGTGATTGCTGGCGGACACAGCRAGGACGAGAGCAGGGTGTCCTGCACCCCGGACGCTCCTTGAGCGCCCGTCGAGGCTGATTCACCACCATGGCCACGAGTCAGGTGCCTCCTGCGCAGGGACCGTGACTCATCCCGCGCCCGGCGCAGCCCCCAGTGCACACGCTGCACAGGAAAAGGCTGCTTATGCCATGACTGAAGTAAGCRCTTTCAGCATGCAGTCAGTATCACATTTTTCTTTAAAAAAATAAAAAAAGGCTAAAAATAAAAGAGAGAACAGAGGGAAAGCTGCAAGCAAGCTCAGCAGTTCTGACTGCCCAGTCTGATACTGCCTGGATAAAYTGTTGCTCAACATCATGAACATCACTCATTCGAATATTATAGCACTACTTTGTGGTTACACAGAGGTAAAGGAAATAGATTGTAAAATATTATCATTATGCCACTAAAGTGTAGACTACAAGACCTGCAGCAAATAGCCCCACATTTGAGAACACTCGCATTGAAAGAGGGCACTCAGCACTTCAGGGGGGAGCAGAAGTGGCGGGTGCAGCCGCTCGGCTGCTCACGCGAGGTGGTGGGGCCTGCTATTTAAAAAAGGAAAAAAGAAGTTGTCTGACTCAGAAATCAAATAAAACCCAGAGGGAAGTTCAAATGTGGTCAGAGTATAAATCAGGAAGATCAGGGAAAGGATTTCTTAATGTGAGTGCTAAAATAGGGCTGCTACTAGTGACCACAAGCGAGCGGCCTCCAGGACAGGTTACGGACAGCCCGAGTGCCAGGGCACGATGCTCAGCCCAGCCCGGCCCAGCTCCTCAAATGCAAGTTTCACTTAGCCCCAAATAAAAATAAATCTCTCATTAATAAGAGTGTTCTAGCACTGTGAGCTTGCAGCATCAAACCTAAGTCTGTCCTTCCCTTTCTCAGGAGTAAAGGTAGATCTCTCTGTATYTGAAGCATTTTGTAAATACAGTATAAGTTATGGGTAAACATCTGTGTTCTCTCAACAGTAGATATGTGATGGAATATCCTGTTTCTGTGAGTTGTATTAATGAATGAATGAGCTCTTAATGCAGTATTAACTGCACTATTTTTGCTGTGAAAACATAAGACACCACTAACCTAGGATATATCCTGTACACAGGATCCTGAATTACCCCTAATAATGTGGGTGCTCTCCAAGAGCTGCTCCATCACCACCTCATAGCAGCTGTCCCTCGCACCCAGAGGGCCTTCTGGAGTGACGTTCCTGTGTTGCCTATTGCCGCTAACACTGCTCACAGAAAGCTCATTTTTGATATCACCAGAGACGAGGGCTGTTTCCTCAGTCCATCCACCACCGTCTRCAGAACCAGGATTAAAATGTGCCTCTCTACTTCCAAAGATGACTTGGGGACATGATAGCTGTCTATGAAAGAGCAAGTCTGCAGGAAATGACTATTTGGTCTCTCACATAACTCAGTTTCACCCACTATTCCCAACTCTCATCAGGTGGCAGACTTTAGCCAAACAGAAATGCTTTTTCATGTAAATAATAAAACTCGTGATCTGCTGAGTCTCTGTGGTATCCTGTATCAACACTATAAATGGTTTTAAAAAGAGATTAGGCACATTCTTAAGAGTAAGTCCATCAATGGCTATTAAAGCCTATCAGTCCACATGTGCCACCCAGCCCAAGGATCCCTTTGCGCTGCTGGTGGCTCCAGGCTGGAAGGAGCACAGCAGGGGTACTTGCAGTGTCCGTGGGTTACCCTACACCCCTTCCCTGAGCTCCTGCACTGCCACTGCTGCAGAAAGCACACGCATTAGTCTGCATCTCATGGACATCCCTACAGTGATGCTCAGTTCTCTTCTCACCAATCTTTCTTTTTCAGCGACCACAAAAACACAGCACAGTCCAAGCCTCTTCCCAGGCGCCGCTCAGAGGTTTTCCATCTTCTTTTCCATCTTAGATGGAATCAGGTGCAGAAAGTCCACCAGCATCCACGGCCGCTGACCTGCCCGTTACAGGGAGCACTATCAGCTGCATTAGAGCCCGGCGCGATACCCGGCTGGTATCACCCTGGAGCACGTCCAGTCCAAACACACCGAGCAAGCAAGCAAAGAGAAGGGAAACATCCAGCATTCACCCCATGGAGCTGCTGGAGACTTGAGGAAAAGGCAGGAAGGGTGAGATCACACCAGACAACTGCCCAAGTAAGTGGCAGCACCAACAATCACGGTCTGTCCCCTCGTGCCGTGGCCACAGCCACAACCTCAGACTTCACAGATGAGGGAAATTTCTTCCCATATTCACTGTGGTTCAGTGCAATGAATCCTATGCTGTCACCACCAAACGTAGCTACGGGGCGCACACTTCATAGCACTGAACAAAAAAACAAGCAAACAAAGAGTGCCAAGATGTTTAAACTCGTTATCAATTAAAGGTCTTTCAGTCGTGACTCAGGCTGTTCCTCCCAGGAAGTACAATTACTGAAACACTAAGGCCAGAACATCGTGCTTGGGCTAGCACCACTTTCRTTTTTGAGTCAGCACTGGTAAGCAATAGCACACTGGTAGCTATAATAAATGGATATAACTGAGCTCATACCACAGAGATTAAGAGGATATTTCTTTTCTTCTTTCCAAACTACTCTCTCCCTCTYTGTCCATCCAGTAGTTACAATATCCTGCCCTTAGGGAAAAATAAATAAATAAAACCAAGAAACATGAAGGGCAAAGAGATATGAAAGCCAATTTCTGCCTAGCCAGTGACCTATTGCTACAGCTCTTACATCAGTTTCCACCCTAAGCCTGTGCAGTAACTTCCTTTTTGTTTCAAACTTTGCTTTGCCAAGGGTCAGCAATGCCATTCCCGTAATGATTAACCAAATAATTAGCAACAAAGTCACAGCTGAAAGCTGTAGAACAAGTCACTGTCACAAAGGCCTTATTTTAAATTATGACAGCAAACTCACAGCTTAGGTGAATGCTGGTTAAGAGATGAAAGTGAATATACTCCTTTACTCCTTTCCTTAAGAAAAAAAAAAAAAAAAAAAAAACCACCTTTAATCAGCTTTGCTACTTTTAAATCATTTTTCCAGGGAGGAGGCAGCAAGGGATTAAAGCATACCTAAAAACCCACATAACAACTCTCAGGATAATAATCTGATAATACACACTCCGGGATCTTACGGGCAGATTATTGCTACACACATTTATGGATGTGGATTCGAAACAAGACCAGGCTCAGACTACCCCAAAACAAGATRCATCAAGAAGCCTTCACAAAATATGTATAGTGACTATTTAATGTCAAGCATCTAATAAACTCTTTCCACAGGAGAAAAGAGCTACATGAGCACTGCAACTTTGCAAATCTAGTAAGGTAACTGTGTTCATCAACAGCGACAGCCTATATCTGCTCCGTTGTGTCTGTCCAGCACTGAGCACAACGGGGCCCCTTTCCCTCTTGGACTCCTAGTTGCCAGGATAATAGAATTGTTTTTAATTAGTGCTTAAAAAGGGAAGCAGACATTTCTTGTCACGGGGTTTATTTATTATACCTTCAAAACATACGCAATAAAGCCATTGTGGAAATGCTTGAATTCCATCTGCCACAGACAAAACAGTGGTTAGATAAGCCTGGTTTTAATTGCAGCTCCCGTACTGAGGTGTTGCAAAACATTATGCTGCTGCTTTTTCTCACTTTCTGTTCCAGCACAATGGCAGGCTGTGGATAAAAACTCTAAACTCTTTGCAGGTGATCCAGCTTTGTTCAGCTGGCTGCTGTCCTTGGATGTCTGAAAGTGGTGTATTTCTGTGCCAAAGCCTTGCACGGTTACCTTAATAGATATGAAAAGCCTTTTGGGTTGTTCTGCAATACGAAGAGCACATTGCTCACCTGAATCACTGAATGGTTGAGGTTGGAAGGGACCTCTAGAGATTATCTAATCCAACCCCCCCGCTCCAGCAGGGACACCCAGAGCACGTGGCACAGGGTGGTATCCAGGTGGGYTTGGAAGACGTCCAGAGAAGGAGACTCCACAACYTGAAGAGCTGTTTTCCTTCCTACRTTTATGCTTGCCCCATCTGTACATCTCACCTTTCCTCTAATCTTGGTACTGGGCTAAAAACTACCATTCCAACCAGCACCCTTTCTTCTCCTTGTAGCAAATAGCTTCAGGATGGGACCTCCAGACCATTGGTACAAAGTGACACAGAGAATTTACCCGGGGTTCTGACCTTTAAGKAAACCCTTGCAGATGAAACCCTTGCAGCAATTTGCCTTGCCAAGTCGCAGGGAAAAGCGGTGGGGAAAGGAAGCCAACTCCACCTTTCCCTGCCTCCTCCTCCTCAAAAATTTTGCAGCACTTTCTGACACCAGAAGGCACTGGCCGCAGGCCACACGGCTGCTCCACACTGCTTTCTGAACACACCCCAGCTTGCGCAAAGCGATGCCGTGCAGAAAGGCGGTGCTCAGGGCACCCGGGCTGGGCCAGGCCCAAGGGGCACGCGTGCCAATCAGGCTGTGCCTCCCCAGTGTGGGACGAGCAGCGGTGCCGCGGGTGCCGCGTTATTCACCAGCCCAGCCCCATCCCGGCAGCAGCAGCCCGGCCGAGGCCGGCGCAGGCCTGCCCGTGCCCACACACCCCGGGTAGGGATGCCCACGTGCTGCTTCATTCCTGGAGACAGCCCCGGGGCTGCTAAGTCAGCTCTGCCCTTCGCACAGCAAGGCTCAGGGGCACCGCGACCTCTGCGGGATCCCTGCGCGGCATAAAAGGGGGAAGTGCCTTGTGCCACGGCGCAGGGAGAAAGGCAAAGGAAGAGAAACCCCCTGGGCTGCGTCCGCGAGCTCCAGCTCGCCCACGCGCGGGAGCGCGAGCTGCCTGGTTTGAGGGGCGAGGGAGGCGCCTCTGGCTGCCCAGGCACACTTTGCAGCTCGGCTGCAGCGCGTCCAACACGCCGAGCTGCACCGGGCGCCGTGGCTGCGCCAGCCCAGCTCACCCGCATGATGGGGGTCTTGCAGGGAACCGCAACCTCCGAACGGGAACCGCAACCTCCGCTTATGTGGCAGGGCCTAAACAACAGCTACTGTGAGAGAAAAAAAAAACAAAGAGTTTTAGACAGGACATGGCAAGATGCAGGATGTAAAACCAAGCGCTCGCGACCCGCAGCAGCTCTGTGAGTCGATGGGGAGCCGCCAGTGATGCAGCYGAGCGCCCCACTGCTCGGCTCTGCAGCCTGAGGTTGCTCTATCAGAGGTGGTCTGTATCAGGACTGCCACRGGCAGCCTGGCTGCAACATCCCAGAAAGATTTTCAGCTATTTCCTGCTAAATATTCACTGCCCACTGAGCATGTAGGAAGATACCAAGTCTTATCAGGAAGCCTAGCCATGCTGTCATGCTCTTTTTTTAATAATGAAAAGGAACATCATTTCCGTGCAGAGAAATCTTTGGCACCGATCTCAAAGAAAACAAGCATGTTTTCCTGCTGTCCTGTTAAATGGCAACATTTCAGCTGGTGTACCCTGATAGAAGACCGACTCTCTGGCTTTCCTGTGGCTATTAACCCTAGACCAACTATGAGATTCCTTCCAATTAGAGCTTTCTACATATTTTCTCAGCTTTGTTTGTTTAGTAAGTTAACTGAGCTGTGTCAGGTAGTGATCAGGCAGAATAGTAAAAAAAAAATGGAAAAAAAAAAAAGTGCAATTACTGACCTGCCCTGGCTGAAAGAGATGTCTGGACAAAGCCCTTCCAGCCTCTATAACGAGACCTTCAAAAGATGTCGGTGCATTTACAGCTGTGCTTCGCAGGTMAGGTATCCTGGGACTCTCCCTGGGAGCGTCCCGGCTCCGGTATGCGGGACAGGCCGGAGCCTGCCGGCCGTGCAGCCCGAGAGGGAGCRCGAGCAACGCTGCGCCAGAGCCACCGCCACGGCGCCGGCCCCCGGTGTCCCGCGCAACCCCCGGCGTCCCATCCACGCTGAGCCGTGAGGAGGGCAGGGAGAGCACGGAGAGCACGGGCAGCAGGGAGGGCAGGGGCAGCAGGGAGGACGGGGGGGGCAGGGGCAGGGCAGGGGCAGCAGGGAGGACAGGGTCCGCCGGCAGCGGCTCTTTCCCCTACGGGCGGCACCGGCACCTGCTGCCGTGACAAACTAGAAACAACCCTCAGCAGTTTAAGAGCTGCCCTGGGAACTGCCACCTTGCTAGAAACATCGTCTGGATCCCTCAGTGGCAGGGTGCAATAAAAGCAAATCTAAGGAAAACCAGGCATTTGCATGGAAATAGGAAGGACATGTTTGTAGCAACCCTGGGTAACCACAAGACAGATGTATTGCCAAGTCTTATTCTTCCAAAGCCAGAGAAAAAGAGTCCAGCGCTGCCAGCCCGCCCCAGGACACTGGGTAGACCATTCTGTACCCTGTCCTCCCAAACATCTAAGATCTGGACCCATAAATATCAACAGTTGCTCATGCATGGCAATTGCAAGAAACATAAGGATGCTACTACATAACTCACCCAAATAACAAAGCAAAATGTTCCCTAAAAATTAAACAGAGGAACACTTCTCAGGGAACACATTAAGCATCTTGTGGCCTGACTCAGAGGACACAGTTCTCCAGAGATAGGAGCAATTCCAGAGTTATTCAAATCTCCCATTAACCCCTTACACAGAGTACATCAACCCTAGTATATATAACTGAAGGTTAYTACAAGCTGCCCAGATTTCAAGGCACTTGGAAAGCAAGTCAGCCCTGCTGGCCCTGAGTGTCATTGTCTCATGCTGCTGTTCCCCTGTTCCCATCAGCCTTGTTCTCCATCAGCTACAACTTGACAACAGCCCCCATCTCTCTGTCTAATGTTTTGCAGAAGATCTTAAGACTGTGCATCCCAAGTCGTGTCTTGAGATGTATGTCCTGCAGGAAAAAGACAACAACAAGCAGCCTTATTCACTCCATAAAGGCTGTTCTGATGAATGCACATTGGACAACGCAGACTGCTGCATTCTTGCAACATCAGCGACTCCTCTGAGGCTTCTGTGCTGCATCCATATGTGGGAGGGTTAGCACAATGGCTCCATTCTCGTCGCACAACTTTGGCCTTGTGTTGGAAAAAAATGAAGAGAGTTTCCAGAATCGCAGAAAGAGCAAAGGTTGGAGCCAGGCACTGATGACCTAACAGGGTGAGGTCCAAAAGYCAGCAAGCATCCCCTGCCCGGAGGAGAGCTCTTAGCACAATCACTGGTGGCTTGAGATCACCACTTCAGCTTTGTTTCTTCTCAACTCTCCCAACACATTTTTTGCAGGAGATCTCCAGACTGCCCTTTACTACCTTAAATTGACAAAAAAAAAAAAAAAAAAAAAAGATGACCCTAGATTTTTATTACTTCCTACTTTTTGCTCTTTTGCGGTTACACAGTGACCTGGTGCGAGGAGCGCAGCAGCTTTTTGAGAAGCTTTGTGAAACTGCGGCATTTCAGCCAGCAGCAGCAGTGTCTGCCACTCCCAGCACCTCAGTATCCGCCGAGCTCATCAGCTGCTGAGCACCGTCTGCCAGCTCCATACCCCGGATCAGCAACACGGGGCAGCAGGGGCCGAGCTGCTAAGCGGAAAAGAGAAAAAGAGAAAAAGAGGGGAAAAAAA
>NW_020454092.1:752519-762561 GCF_003342845.1 Nothoprocta perdicaria
AAAAAAAAAAAAAAAAAAAAAAGAGAGAGAGAGAGAGAGAAAAGAACACGGAGGAGGGAGGCTGTCGTGCCACAGTTGTTATGAGTTTGTCGTGCCACAGTTGTTACGGGCTCCTACAGCACACAGCTAAATATACGTGTCATTGATGTCTATTTTTAAACTGTACAGGAAATGCCAACTTATAGTTTTCTGCTGCATAGCTGCTCTGCAATATAAAGGTGTTAATGGTCTCTGCCCGGTATAAAAGGTGTTAATGGGCACTGATAGCAAGAACTGTGGGACTGAGATAGGGCTGTCTAGAGCTTCTGGTTGTTCTCAGGGTAGCGCTGAACTGTTTCACCTGCAAGATGCCTGGATACTCCAGATCGTTTTTGCAAAACACGCTCCTAATGCTGGTTTTCCAGGCATAAGAAGTGTCTTGGACAATGTAGTGTTTAAGTTTTTACAGCTGGAATCATTACTTATTTTTATGGTGGCTTTAAGTCAAGCAACTGTTTAGCTGGGAAACACGGACACGTGCTGTAAAGCCTTAGCTTGTACTGCAACAGCCAAGATACACTTGAAATAAATGTCATTGATATTCAAAAAAAAAAAAAAAAGTGTGGGAGAACAAAACAAAACTGTACTTTATGTGTCTGGGCAATAGAGAAGTCATTTAATGTTGTAAAAGGAGAATTTATGGATTACAATATTTGCAAAACTGTCACTCTCAAATCATGATCAAGCACATTTGATAGGTACAGAGAGATAGAAAATCCATATGACCTAGACAGATGGAATCAGCAGGTGAGAAACTTATGGCTTCTCCAAGGAATTTGGCAGATGTGGCCCAGATAGCTAAGGAGGAACAGACTTAGAAGCCTCTGGACATAAAAGGAAACTGGGGCTTGCTCGAAATTGGCAGGAGCTAAACGCAGCAAGTACTGGTGAAAGTACTAAGGCTCAACAGCTAARCCAATGTTACAGCAAGGAACAGAAGGAAGAAGTTAAACACGCAGCCATCCACTCACACACATCCATCTCARTCTCTTTGATGACTCAGCCAGCACTTAGCACTTCATCTACGATAAGCAGCCTATAATCTTGTTGCACAATGGTGGAGCCTGTTATTTCTGTAAGCATTCCCCTCGCCGAAGTTTTACACAACCATGAGGCAGTGTTGTGGAAAGCATGCTGGCAGCAACACAAAGATCTCACTGATGCAAAAGCCAAAGCCTTTTTTTTTTTTTTTAATAAGCTGGGTGGTCAGGCTGCCAAGTAATGCTGTTCATTAAGGCTGTGCATCACTAACCACTGTCTCTCTGTGCTTGATCTTTAAAGCTATCGCTGTTCTTGACAGAGCAATACATAATAATAATAGTTAATATTTGAATGAAGTAGCGCAGTAACTTCAAATAGTTAGCATTTGAATGAATGAGATAAATTGACTCACATGGTGTGGCAGACTGAGAAGGGTTCCAGCTCCCCATTTATCACAACCAAGGCTGGAGATACCAAACCAGAACKGACAACACCTATCAAATCAGGCCCATTTTCAGATCAGGGGGCTCCAGGATCCCTGCGTGGGAACCACCCGTAAGGATGAGCCAGACACCGTTGCTCCGGGTTCGCATGTGCCCCACTTGGAGGGGGCAGCACTGCCACGAGCTCGGGCGGGACTGGCCACGTCTCGCCCAACAGCGACGCGGCCGGAGGGGCCAGGCCTGGCCGGGTCCCTRGGGCCTGGACCCAGCCCAGCTCGCRGCCCCCTGCCCTGTGCCAGGCCTGGCCTGGCCCCGCAGCCCCGAGCACGCGGCACGGCACGACCTTGTTCAGCCCCTGCCCTCCCGCAGTCACCGGCTGCCTAAGGGCGGACGTGCAAATCCGCCCGGCACGTAACCTGCGGGCGTTTAGGTCATGGCCAGGATGATCTCCCCGAGTCTTGTTCTCAACAATTAAGGAAAAAAAAAAAAGAGAGAGAGATAGAATGAAAGACAAATGTTTTTCAAAGTTGGCTTAAGTATCAATCTATGAAACAAGAGCCAGGAGAGGAAGATTTTTTTTTTTTAAGGGTACCATTTATAAATCTACAGTGCAGCCAAGTGGACATAGTTAGAAAGCACCTACCCACTAATCAGCCTGACACCTCAGTGGTGGTTGTGCAAGATGAGTGGAGCTGCCAGRCAACAGACTGCTGCACACCAGGCATTTGCTAGCAACGTATTTTTGAAGTTTCAGTCCCAGACAAGGATGTTTCTCTTCCGTGAAGACTCACAAATACCTGAGCAGACTAAGACCAAACACGAACTTCAGACACTCCCCAAAGGAGCTGCAGTCACATACAGCTCATTGGGTTCCTTCTGCCAGGGAGCACYCAGACCTTCCAAATGTTACCTGTAACACAGTTTGAATCTACGCAGGAGAAGAGTTTTACTCCTTATACTTTGGGAAAAGTTTTATTTATTTCAGACTTTTCAAGAAGACCACTGTGGTTTACATTGGCTCCGGTTGCAAGCACCTATTTTCAATAGCGTAAAGTGAGAGGGAGYGAGGATGCAAGAGTATAACCACACACTGCAAAAGTGACTTTGCTCTCTGCTTTCATGTGTATGCAGCTTTCTTCACCTCCAAAGACCACGAGAAAAGGCCCAGTTTCTGGAAATCTGCGTTGAAACTGTCAATGCAAACCTCACATCTGTGCAAGTAGATGAATCAAGTACTGCTATATATTATTATGCAATTAAGAAACACATTATACATCTCTATTTAAAATGTAATGCTATWTTTGAGTGCTCCTTTAACAACTTCAAAGAAAGTATGAGGTTTTCCAAGTACGAAAATTACAACTTTGCCTCTGAAGGGCTCCCACTCCCTCCCTTTGCCAATTCACCTAACACCAGAACATCTCCCACAAAAGCTGGGARGCCCAAAGTTGACCATCTGCAAACACACCAAGAGACGACCTGCTTCAGAAGCATCCTGTGCCTACAGCCAACCAGGCCAAAGGGTGATTAGTGATGAAAGGTAGTGAACAAGAAACATTCCCTAAGTAGTGTTGAAACGAGTTCTAGACCTGGCCTAATGAAGTCTCTTAACTCTAAATGTGTGTCCTACCCCTCCAGTAAAAAAAAAAAAAAAATGCATACAGCAGAGTGAATTTCAGATTAACAACGTTTTAAGAGATGTCTCATTGACTCATCACTGATCCCTCATTAATAGCTGACATCACTGGGCTTGTGTTAAGGGCAGCACATGGGATCTGTCAGGTGAGCTTGCTGTCAGAAACAGCGAGGAAACGCCTGAGAGGCAACAAGAAAGCAGCTTGTTGTCAGACATGTCACCTGGAATGGGAAGGCCCAATTTGTTTGCCCCTGTATGATATGCTTAAGTAAGTGCTGGGCAGCACATTAGACAAACAGAGTAGAAGCTGACACRGCAGCTTATTTACTTACCTTCTGCTGTCTGTTCATTAAGGAAATCAGCAGTGGTAATATGCTTGGTGAAGCTACCTACTTCTTTTTAAGGAATTGCTAATTACAATGCAAGGTTATTATTAGGTCTCTGCAGAGCTCTGAGACACTTAGCTGGRCCATGCAAGCCACGTATCCTCAAGAGGGCATTTTCATCTTGGACAGATGCATGCAAGCCATATATTGCCCACTTTATGCCAGAAGAGCCATTATTCCTCAAATATGTGCTGCCTCATGTTGCTTGAGAGCAACCACTGACAATTCTTCAAATGGAGCACAAACATCCCAAGCTGYCTTTTCCTTTGATTTACTTAGTGCACTTAGCAATCACTCTTCCAGTACTAACATATGCAACAAAATGCTTGAATAACAGCACTGAGGCTCCTCACAAAGCCTGACCACTCTGAACAGTCCAGTCCTCTAAGAGCCACCTTCCCAGTGAGCCTGTGCACACAGCACAAGAGCTCCAGCCTTTCCTTTCCAGAAGCATCATGTAAAGCTTATCTACTTTGCCAGCAGCTTTTGTTATTAAATTACTTCATTTCAGGTAACATAAGAGTTGAGAAATTAGCTCTGAGGCAAGATTTGCTGTCTACACCCACAGGAACCCCATTGCTTTGCATTTTGCTAGTCCTGCTACAGGTCCACCAGAGCTGGATATTCCATGCAAAGCTGCCTTAGATGTTGATGGGCTGGCTGACTGAGGAATGAACAACAATAGGAACCTGATCCAGTGGGAATCTTGCCTATACCAAAGTAGATGACAGCATACGCCCTGCTTATAAAAATCCTTTTATGCTTGTTGGGAAAGCCTGACACAAAAGAGAATGCATGTTCACACAAAAATACCCAGCAGACATAGCTTGTTGGAAAAGAGGAAACATCCATTTYCCTCCAAGCCCTGCCAATAAACCACATAAACCATATACATTCATATGGATTTGGGCAGTGTGTCCTCTGGGACAAGGAGAGATGCAATTTATTGGTTCACTCAGCGTTGCACAGTGAGCTCATTTCTAGAGTACTACGTATTAAGATTGTAAATTCACATTCATCTACACCCAAGAAAACACTTCTAGGTGAAATGCCAGTCATCTGTTGCTTGAAGTATATTTACTGTAGTTACTTAGACAAGTTTGGTCTACAGAGCTATTAAAAACCTACCCATAGAAGGTGGCAGATAAACAAGACTGCAGAATACYGCAGGTATTGTGCTCCTACAGGGAGGAGATTTCAGTTCAGTATGAAAAGGTAAATGTGCCAGAATAAAACATGAAACTCAGTGCTCTGGTACTGCAGTAGGGCGAGTCAGACCAAGGAGCCACTCGGGGCAGAAGAGCTTCCTCTTTGTGTTTTCCCACAAGCTGGAATGGCCACACACATGTAAAACGTGTCTGTGTGCACCAAGCCTCCCTGTGAGGATTTACAGGCACAACAGGCTATGCAAAATGTCATTTTTTCCTCCTCAGACATTAGCTGACTTCAAAACACCAGCTGTGATTTTCAGAGGTGCTGGGCACTGGGTATGGCTGCCAGCTCTAAAGGATTGCTAAGGCAAGCAGTGCCAAAACCCACGTGTGACAGAGTGGCTGCTCCTGGCCTCTCCACACGCAGTCCCACCCAAGCAGGGCCTCCTGCACTCTTTTGCTCTCTTCCCTTATGCTCTATACTCTGTCCTGGGCACATCCCCAAGACCAAAAAATATTCAAGCAGAACAAGTGACTGTTGCCTCAAAAAATTGTGTCTTGTTTGTTCCCAATCTTTGGAAATTGTAAAAGAAAATTCACAAATAAAACAAACCAGCCAAACAAAGTGCTTCCCTTTTCTTCTCTCCTCCCTCTACCACTGCAGATGTTACCAGTCACTGTCAGTTAAAAAGCATTGGGAATATAAAGGTAAACCTTAAGCTTGGGACAGCTAAAGCACCACAACTGCGGAAGCACTGAGCTTTGTACTGCAGGATAAAGGGCCTATAAGGTGCATTACCATGGAACAGTGGGGACATCCTGTGGCCACTTAGACTGCTTGCACTGCAGTATTTCCCTTATTATTTTAACCCATTTGTTCAATTCCTTTTGCAAATTAAATACTAAGTCACTTAACAATGTAAGAGAGTCTGAAGGTAATCGAATTTGCTTAGCTAACCTCCCATCAACCACCACTTTATGTAATCTGTTATTAACAGTTACTTTTCTTATCTAGTGCTTTCTTATTCTTATAACCTCTCTTATTCTGGGTTATGTACTTTACATAAACGTGTGTGTGGGATGGGGGGCAGGAACATTTTCCAAGGTTGAGCTGGTCTAGATTGCTGCACTAACCATGACAACCACGCCGACAAGTCGAGAGAGACATTCTAATTTCACTTACTGAGATTTATAGCAGTGTGAATAAAAGGCATGTAATTCTCAGGTCTAGGCATTCTGCCAAAAGGAAAAATACTATGTGATGAAGTGCATGTGTAAAGCACCTACCTGTCTTGTAAGCTAAGCAGCTGCAGGAAAATGAATAGCCAGGAACAGTTGTGAATGTGACATAGTTCCTGCCACCTCCTTCCCTCCAAAACGGGAGTGATTTCAGGACAAAAGTSTGTGCAGGCTGTGAGGCTCAGTGCTCTGCTCTGCAGGGCGCAGGGAGGATTCACTCCCTCTGTTTCCATACTTACAGGCTGGACATCAGCTGGACAGCTCGAGGATCGAGTTTCTCATCCAGCTCACTGAGCAGCTCCAGATCCACAAGTCAAAATCACCTTGACTTATTCATTCCAATCATGTTCACTTGACCACCTTTAAAAAAAAAAAAAAAAAAAAATTGACTTCAAATACCTTTGGGGTTTGCATGCTTGTATTTTCTCAGTAGAGTTTTTTTTTTTTTTTTAATTTCATCTACGTAGGTCTCCGAGGTCTCTATTTACACAGCCTCGGGAGACGCGGGCAGCTGGTGCCGATCCCAGAGCAGCCACCCAAGTGCTCCAGTGAAGAAGTCCTGCTGCCTGCACAGCCCAGGCTCTGGGATCATTTTCTGTCATTCCAGGTGGAAATGCAGCTGTCTGGACCATGTGCAAAGTGTGTTGCAGCTGCCTGACCTCAGAGGAGGGTTCCTGAGTGTACCTTCCTTAAAGGAAAGCAAACATTCCTCCTTTCTGTGCTAGATGTTCCTGCTTTCCAGACCTTGCCAGGCAGGATTCAAGCAACAGGCTGCACGTGTGTCCTCTACATCCTGGATGCTTCACTGGCTCCAAAGAGCAAAGCACATCCAACCAGAGAGAGGCAACATAGCATTTGTCCACTAACCAAGCTTAAATCAGTTATTAAATCAAGGCAGTTTAGMTAATTTTCTGTGTTAAACAATTTACTTAAAAGTCATGCTGAAACTGCTCAGCTAAAAGTTGTGCAGATATTAAGCAAAAATATCTCTTCTCTCCTACTTGTGCCAAATGAGAATTCAAAACAACACAAATTATCAACTCGGCYCCAAACTGCTCACACAAAATACACCTCATCTCCTCTCATGCTTGTCATCTACAACAACATCAAAAATATACGTAACAATTTATTTTGAGAGCGAGTTCTCCCTACACACTCTCACTATGGATTTTGGCCATCTAGATACTCACACACACACAGAATTTAGCTAATATTCCCACATGACTCTCTGCTTGAAAGGCGCAACGAGGCCCTCCTGTGCTCCCCAGGTGCTGCCTCGCTCCGTGCCCACRTCGCCCGCTCCGCTCTGCGAGCCGGGAGCACCGGGCACAGGCAGCGAAGGACAAGGGGCGTCGYGGGGCCCCTCGCATTTGGAGTCAGAGTTGTCCCCAGGACGATTCCTCAAGGCAGAGCAACAAAACCCCTGACACGTATAACCTAGAAAAAAAGGCGTGGGGATAGATGCTTAAAAACAAAATTTGGAAACACGAAGGGTGGTTGGAGCTGCAGAAGAGCCCTGCCTCAGGATGAGGTGGCATTCTGTAGAAGAAAAACAAAACAAAACAAAAGAGAAAAGGCAAGAGGGAGCACATGGAGACACATTGCTTCATCTCTTGAAACCCACSTGCCTTGCCTGGAGGACGTCAGCTTCACAGCCTGCCCGCTCTGCTCGCAGGAGAGCCTTTTCCCCGCATTGGTACCAGTAATTAGACCCAAGAGCGTGCTTGAACTATCCTGTCGCCCCAGGGCACGAGGTTGTGCAGCCTTGAGAGACAGGGCTCTGTAAGAATTTCTTTCACATAGTGCAATGAAACAAACGAGAAACACCTATGGGACACAGCAYCAGACAAATCCACTATCAAATTCATAGATTGTTCTCCAGTCTGCAAAGGTTTCCACTGAAAAGAAGCGCTGAGCTGCCAGTGAATTTTCAATGAGAAAGATAATCTGAGGCCAAAACAGCTTAACAACCAACTCTGGAAGGCTTTGGTGGGGCCCATATCTCCTGCAGTGCCTGAACCTGCTACGTGCAGCACGGGGCTGAGAACGGGGAGCCCGGGGAGCCGGGCCAGGGGACCCCTGACGGGGAGGCTCTGCGGGGCCTGCAGGGAAGTAATCTGATGAACGGGCACATGAGACAATAAACTGCTCCGGGAGAGGAAACAGACAGCTCTGGACTCTGAAACTAAGCACAGCAGGTAGGAGGCTTCCGGAGAGGGATTGAAAAGTCATGCAAGTTATTAAAGCTGATATGCTTAATCCCTCCAAAAAGAAAGACTTAACCGCTGCCATCACTCCAGCGTGCAACACTGCATCTCATAGGCACAACATGAGCCCAAACCCTCCTCACGGCTTCGTGCAGCACGTGATTCAAACAAGCACCTTTTCCGCCATGCAGGCAGGTGCTCAGGAGTCTACTATGTCTTGTATCGCTGCCCATCTAATGGAAAACACTTCCCATCTAATGGAAAACACAAAACACTTTGTGAAAACAAACCCGTAGCAGTTAAGGTGCCACGGCGGTGACGAGTCCCGTTACCTTCTTGCAACGTTGTGGAAAATAAACAGGCCCATTTCCCAATATTCACTCCATGCCCACAGAGGTAAGTGAAATGGTGAGTGGATCACAATAGGTAAAATAACATCTGCAATGACAGGGTATTAAAAATGAACCTCCTTCTTAATGCTCAGTGCTGTCTGCTTCAAGTCAGTCTGGAGATCAAACATCACAGGACAACTTGCTGTGTTGGTCCTTCATTAAATCTATTCCATATGTAAAGTCTGAGCATCCACCTGGAAGTGCAACCCTCACATACATTTTGCTCATGTGAAGTCTGGAAGAGAACTACAGAAACAGTAAAACAGAAAATAAACCAAAACAAAACATACCAGGCAGGAGTTGCTGTAGCCATTTCTGAGAGTCATCTGTTAAAAAAAAAAAAAAAAAANTCTGAGAGTCATCTGTTAAAAAAAAAAAAAAAAAAGGGGGGGGGGGGGTTTAATGGTTTCAAACTGATCAGCTGGAAAGCAAATCTAACAAACATAATGTATCTACAGTTGTGGATGCTGCTAAACCAGGACGCTCAACAGCAACAAAACAAGCCCCGTTGTTTTGCAGCCTCTGGCAAGGAAAGCTGCACAATTTACACATCCCAACCAAWACTCCTGAGTGCCGGGCTCCCTGCAATGAGCACCAGCATTCTGATCCCATGAGCAGAGGGGCCCGGCCGCTGCAAGACGCGCGTTCCGGCTGCTCCGAGCACTGCTCCTCACCAGATGTTACTGACCCAGGACGTGGGGTGCCGGTGCCCGCTGCCGCCGGGCAGCCAGGGCAGAGAAATCCCTTCTTCCTCCGAGTTCTGCCTTCCCGCTCTGCYCACCCAGGGCCTCCTAGGGCCTTGCTGGGCACCTATCCCGACAACTGCCACATCCCCCAAAAAAGTAGACTTGAAATGATGGATTTCATATCAGAACAGGARAGTGCATAAATACACACCAGTTAACGCTGATAATTTTGCAAGCCATCGCTAACATCCAGGAGAGTTTGGAGGAGGGTCTTTTCTAACACTAAGGGAATAAGGGTGTCTCTCCCTCTCTCGCTCTCGAGCAGGAGGGTGAAGCCCTTCTCACCCGCTGCTGCTCCCAAGGCAGGAGCCCGGCCCGGGAGCCGGGAGCTCAGGCCGGAGCCCRGGGCGCCGCAGCCGCCTCCGCTCGGGGCAGGCCGGGTCTCCACACGCGCGGCCCTCACGAGCCCTGCGCTCGCGGCGGGGACTCCCCACGCGAGGAGACCCGCTCGGACACGGGCAGCGAGCAGGAGGGGCCCCGCACGTCGCCCGCTCACCTCGGCCCACGCGGGGCTCCACACGCGGGGTATTCCCCGTTTCCTCCCGCCAAGGCAGGTTTTACCTCAGAGCAGCCGCGGGAAGCGCCTGTGCCGGCTCCTGCGAGCGGGCGGCGCGAGGCGCCGCGTCCCGCATCCCGCTTCCCGCGGCCCCGCGTGTCACCTGCGGGGCGGGCAGCGGGGCGCGGGGCGCGGCGGAGCCGCGTGACGCCCCCGGGGCCCCTCCCCGCGACCAGGGGCGCGCGGAGCCCGCGCAGCGCCGGGCAGGGCCGCGCCTGCGTCCCGGCTGCCCCCGCGGAACACCACAGCATGGGGCAGCATGCAAA
>NW_020454092.1:763293-767448 GCF_003342845.1 Nothoprocta perdicaria
CGGGGCTGCCCCGTGGGGGCGGCCGCGGGGCCGCGGCGGCGGCATGACCGGCGTGCTGGAGAGCCTGGCGCCGGACATGCACGCTGCGCACATCTCCGCGGGCACCTACCAGCCGCACGGCGGCCTGCACAAGCCGCAGGAGTCGCCCACGCTGCCCGTGTCCACCGCCACCGACAGCAGCTACTACACGAACCAGCAGCACGGCGCGGCCRCCGCGCCGCCCTACGGCCCCGTGGGCTCCTACCCCTACGCGGGCGGCGGCGCCGCCCCCTACTCCGCCAAGGCCGGCTACGACGTGGGCTACGCGGGCGCGTACGGCTCGTATGGGCCCTACGGCTCCAGGGCCTCCCCAGCCAACAACGACCCTGGTACGTCGGGGGGGAGTGGAGGGGGGGCTGTGACGGCGGCCCTGACGGGACGGGCGCGCTGCTCACCGCGAGYGCGGTTCCTGCCGCAGCAGAGAAGGAAGACTGCGAGCCCGAGATCCGCATGGTGAACGGGAAGCCCAAGAAGGTGCGCAAGCCCCGCACCATCTACTCGAGCTTCCAGCTCGCCGCGCTGCAGCGGCGCTTCCAGAAGACGCAGTACCTGGCGCTGCCCGAGCGCGCGGAGCTGGCCGCGTCCCTGGGCCTCACGCAGACACAGGTAGGGCTCGGCGCCCGCCCGCCCCCCGGGGCCGCCCGCGGGAGGGGCCGGGCCCCGCTGCCGGGGAGGGGGCAGGGCGGGAGGCGCCGGCCGCCCCCCCGGGCTCGCCGCCCTGACGGCGCTGCTGCCGGCAGGTGAAGATCTGGTTCCAGAACCGCCGCTCCAAGTTCAAGAAGATGTGGAAGAGCGGTGAAATGCCCGCGGAGCCCGCGCCGCGCCGCAGCGCCTCGCCGCCCCCCGCCTCGCCCCCCGCCTGGGACTTCGCTCCGCACCCGCGCACGGCGGGCGGCGCGGGCACCGCCAGCCCCGGCGCCGCCGCCGCCTTCCTCGGCAACTACTCGTGGTACCCGACGGCGGCCGCCCCTCTCCCGCAGCCCCCGCACCCCCATGGCGGCGGCGGCGGCCTCTTCTAGGCGCCGCAGAGACTGGAGCCCGCGGGGGCTGCGCGCCCGCGGCCCCGACGTGCAGCGCGGGAGGGTTCGTGGCCGCGCTGCGGGCGCCGAGCTCCGCGCCGCCCCGGCGCCTCCGCGGGCGCTGGCGGCCAGGCGAGCTCCGCGCCTCCCTCCCCGTCCCCCTCGTCAGATCCCCGGTGCGGAACTTCGGTTAATTTTATTTTTTATTTTTTTAAAGTCGATAGGTGCCTTTGCGGATGACCTCATTTTGATGTTGGGGTTAAAAAAATAAAATGATAAAAAAAAAGGAAAATAATTTTTATATGTAGATTAAAGACGAGAAGATCCCGTGTTTAAGTTATCCTTTCCAGCCGTGCCCGGCGGTGCCCCGCGAGAGGGGCGACCGCGGAGGGAACCGCCAGTCCCGGCGTCTCCGCGGGGGCGGCTGCGGCCGCGGTCGGTGCCGCGGGTTGCGCGGCCCCTGCGCCCCGCTGCGCGACCGTCCGCGACTGGAGCTGCTGATCCTGCCCTGCACACCGAGGTGTCGAGAGCCGTGAGAGCAAACGAAACAAAAAAGGGTATTCGGGGTTATTTATTATGGAAAGCTTAAACACTCTTTAATGTTTCTTTTACAATAAGCAGAGATTATTTAAATAAATTATTGTTTCCATGGTGCCCGCGCTGACTTTCTTTGGGGACCGGGGCACATAGGTTCCGAAAGCAGGAAGGAAGGGGGGACACGGAGGGAGCTGCATTTTGATCCCTTCTCCCCTCTGCATCTCGGCTGTGGGGCGAGACTCCCCCGCTCCCTCCCCGTCTGCGATCAAAGGCCCCGCCAGTCGCGGCGAGGSCCTGAATGACCGACCCGCCCGGCCCGCTGCCGGCGCCAGCCGCGTTTAGTCCGGGACTGTCTCCTGCCGGCTCGGCGCTCTCGCACACCCGTATACATACACACATATGCACATACATATAACACACACACGCTTACACACTGCTGCCTACCACCCAGGTGGGCACCAGGACTTTGCGGCAGGTCCCTGCCCTGGGGCACTTCCCACCCGCGGGGTCAGCTGCACCCCACACGGAAAGCAAACGGCCAGGGGGTCGTTCTCCTCACTCGGGGAGGTTCCCCACGCTCGGGACCACTCTGAGCCACCCCCTTGCCCCGACAAGGGGGGTGCGTTGCATCCTTGGGCTGCACTCAGCCCGGGTGACCCCCTCGGGACGTGGGTCCCCGACAGCGCGCAGCGTGAGACAGCGCGGAGCGACCCTACGGAGAGCGGTGCCCGTTGCTRTTGCTGAAGGCGAAGGAGGAGTGCGGGAAAGGAAGGAAAGGAAAGAGGGACGAGAGCGAGCGAGGCGGCGGCAGAGGAGGAGCAAGGGGCAGTGGGGGAGACAAAGGGGGGCACTGCGGCCCAGGCTACCGCTTCCACCAGGCACACGCGTGGGGCGGGACTCGCGTGGTGCTGGCGACGGGCCCCCCACTCGCGGCGGTTCGCGCGGGGCGGTCCCGGGAAGAGCGCAGGGAAACCGCTGGGCCGAGCTGCAAGCGGAGCCCGTGGGCGCGGGCTGGGGTCGCGCACCCGGCCCTCCCTTCCCCCTCTCGTCTTTTTTCCAGCCGCTGTCCCGGCAGCTCCGCGTTTCGCCTCTAGCAGCCGCGGCGCCAGGACGGGGAGCGCTCGGAGCTCCCTCTGCCCCCGTTCGCGCCGCGTTACCCTTCCCGCAGCGCTGCCCCGCGGGCGCGGGGCTCCGCCAGCCGGGGCCGTGCGGGGCTGGCGGGCAGTGCGTTACCGCGGCACCCCTTCCCGAGCCGCGGGGCCCCCCGCACTGCGGCTGTTCCTCCCCGCCGCTCCCGCGGGCTTCACATGCAGCGCACGCCGTCGAGGGGGGCCGGGCGCGCTCCACGCCCTCACATACGCAGGGGTACCCCTATATCTCCATGCAAACACACCGGCGGGAGCTCCTCGCTGCCCGTTTTAGTCTTTTCTCGCCGGCCGGGGCAGCCCCACTGTCAACAAACAGTCACCCCCTCCCGGCGCTCCCGGCGCACTCCGCTGTGGCGGTGGCGGCTCCCGGGGCTCGAGAGCCCGACGAGGAGCTGCCCCGAGGCGGAGGATGGCCCGAGGTGGCCCTCTGCGCCGAGTCCCCTGGGGGCGAGAGGCTCCCCAGCCCTGCATGGTTCCGGGCTGCAGGATCCTGGTCAATTCTGCCCCGTTCGCCCCGTCGGGGTGAGGTTTGGGACGGGGGGAAAGGGGAGGAGGGCGACCCGCCCCGGGGGGGCAGCCCAGGGGAAGCGAGCGCGGGGGGGCCCGGCCGGCAGCCGCCGGGCGAGGGGTCCCGTCCGCCCCCTCGGCGCACGGGCGGGGCTGGCCGGGCTGGTGCCGCGGGTCGGCAATTTACTCATTTGCCCCGGTGAAAAGAAAAAAAGCCCGAGAAATTCAATTAAAGCGGCTCTGGCAAAAAGAGTTATTTGAGGCATGAATGTCTCCCCTAAAGCTGTAGCAATCATGTGGCATTAGACACTTCCGGAATCCTATAGCCAACTTGAAAAATCCCAGACCCCCTTTTTCCCTAATTTTTGCTCTGATCTGTAATTTTATCCACATTTGCACTAGTTTGAGCATTCTGGCTCTCCCATCTGAAAGCCTGCAATTACTATATAATTCTTCGCAATTTCACATGTCCTAATATGGACTGTAATTTTTGCGCAAGACAATTTCCTGCTATTTCAAGCATCAACATTGTCAAAGTTGTATGTACATAATAAATGGGAATATCAATGCATAGTTTTTAGCATAACATCTTGACTCCTCGATAATTATATCCGTTCGGAGCCTACGCAGAATTAGCCTGAATTGCATGGTAACTGCTGCTGCTTTAAAATTTTTAAAAATTACTCATAATTTTCCCAAAGATTACCAAGATCTCGAGTGCACAATGTCATCAGCGTAATGAAGAGTAAACATTTATGCTAATAATCTGCAATTTTTTTCATCAGCTATAAAGACAGAGGCTATATAGCAGAAAATTTCAGTCATATTCTGCAAGAGCAGAGCTGCAAAAAGGCTCCCGCGCTCCGAGGCTTGTGCATCTCTGGGGGATCTCGATCCACATTTGC
>NW_020454092.1:767480-775543 GCF_003342845.1 Nothoprocta perdicaria
TTTTTTTTTTTTTTTTTTTTTTTTTTTTCTTTTCCTTCCCTCCCCAACCCTCTCTCTGTCCCTGACCCTCTGCTTCTCCTGTAACTTTCCTAGCAAAAAGCCGCGCTCGGTGAGCGCGTTCTGCCGGAAAGGCCAGCGCTGGTTGCGGACCGCGGAGCTCGAGGTAAGGGTGCACGCGGCTGCCTCTCCCGCGGGGCACGGGGCGCCCGCGGAGGGCGCGGAAGCGGCTGCGGTTCCCGCACATGCCCTGCGGCGGCGGCCCCGGCGGGACGGGCGCGGGACGCGGCGCCGCGAGGGCAGAGCCGAGGCGCGGGCGGCACCGGGGGCCCCGTCGGGCGCGGGGCAGGAGCCGCTAACGGCGGCGCCGCCGCTGCCGCCGTCGCTCTCTCTCGGGCCAGGCGTTTGCGGGGCCGCTTTCGGGCTGTTTGCGTGTCGGTTTATGGCAAACGGGAGCGTTTTTCCCGGGCTCCCGAGCGGGCTGCTGGGGAGGGCACCGGAGCGGGGGGAAATTTTACTTTTTTTTTTTTTTTCTCTCTCTTTTTCCGTGGCGTAAAAGTGGCGCCGGCGGCAGGAGCGGGGCTGGCGCGAGGAGAGCCGGGGCGACGGCCACAGGCATTCCTTTTTTTCCCCCTCCCCAGTCTAACGGAGGGAGCAAATATCAAATGCAAACCGACTTGGACTCTGATATTTGATTTTTTTTTTTTCTAGATTCAGGGGCTGCTCTGTGCTCTGCAATTAGATTGACACATGTACAACATCCCCAGCCATTCAAGGGGATTCACAGGGACACTCCAAAGGGATATTTTTTTTTCTTTTTGGGTGGAAGATATTAAAGAGGTATCTGTTGTTTGGCAATTTTGCTAAGTCTGTCTTCATTACTTCAACATTGTGCATTTGCTAATTTGGAAGCCCCTTCCTATTGACAGCTCTGCTCCATACACCTGCAAGCAATTTGCAGAGCTCCAATATAGGAGAATTGCAGAGATGGCAGCTCGCACCTATTTTATTTTTTTTTCTTCGCTTTTCTCAATGCACAGCAAATTTGGCTTTCAGTGCGTTATCTCTTTTGTTAATGCAAAAAGATTCCCTGGGCGAAAAAATTGCTCATAATTACCAGAGAGATGGGGAAACTGCATTAGAATAAATAAACCTGAAATTACTGTAATTATGTTGTGTTTGATGGGCTCGGCTTGTAATCAAGAAGAGAATACAGTGAAATGATGCTGACCCTCTTGGGTTTGCAGCTGTACGCGCACTTTGGGGTCTTTTTTTGCAGAAAAGAGTCATTTTGATCATCATTAAGCTGTGTGTAACCTATTTCAGAAGTGTTTGAAAATGAGGGGCACTCTTTTTTTTTCCAGCAAGGAAAAAAAAATCCCAAAATTACATTTTGCCAGCTAGGGACTCATCCATAAGGTTGTGTTTTCGGGGAGACAATTGTTAAAGGTATAATATTCGAAATCAGGACTTAATCATTGTAATGAGGTATTGTTTCAATATAAGCACCTTTGGATTATTCATAGTTTAATTAATATCCTCATTATGAAAATCTTCGAATCAGATATTTGATGAACTACTTATCAGCAACAAGGCAGAATTAATTAGACCTGTATCGAGATTAACATTTTCCAATGTACTATTATAATAGAGCCTAACTCAAGACCGCCTCGTTGGGAGAAAACTAATAATTTCTCTCCTGGAACCTTAGTAAGACCTTATTGAATTAGCAGCGGCGAAAGGATCTTGGAGCGCTGGGGCGGTTTGACCACAGCGTTGTCGGCCGGTCACAGCGCTCGGGGCTCTGGCCGCGGGCGCGCGAGGTGCGCGCCCCCGGGACGGGCGCCTACGAGGGCATTTGGAGCCTTCGAGGGCCCTGGCCGCGCAGGGCTGCGTGGGGCAGCGGCCCGGGGTGCCGCTGGCGGGATGCGCGCAGCCCCGCGAACGACGAGTGGAACCTTCCGCAGCCGCGGTTCGGTCCGAAGGGGAGACCAGGGGCCGGGCAGGCGGGGCCGTCCCGCGCGCGGAGCGCTCCGCGGCTCTGCCCGGCTGGGATCAGCGTTCGGGGGCCCTGCGCGCCCGCGGAGCCAGAGCCGCCCGCGCCCTGCGCGCTCGGCCGCTCCTGCGCTCCCCGACGGGCCTGGCCGAGCGCCCTCCCGCTGCGCTCGGGCTCTCCTGGCGCTGGGGAGCGCGGCCGCGCTGCGAGACACAGAGCACGCGTGTCTCTTGTTCCAAACCATAATTTTACTGTCTCAAAGAAAATTTATAACTTATGTACAAAGATTTGTGTGTTTTTTTTCCTTCCTTCCCAGGTACAAAGCAATAAATTAACATTCTCAATATAAAACTAAATTTTGACATAGAGAACACTACACACAGCCGAGCTCAGGGGATCACGTCTTCCGAGGTTCACAAGTAAAAGATCTCAGTACACAAAGCATCAGGTTTTACAGCCACACGAAACGGAACGGGGTGGGGGGAAAAAAAGCTAAATTTGTGCAACATGTTTACAGAACAATAATAATAATAATAATAATTAAGAATCAAATATGTACAGCGAGTAGCTCCTGCACGTCGGTTTGTGCATTGCGACTTCGGGCGGCTTTTAACGAGAAGCGGCACCGGGTTGCGCGGGGCGCCGCGCACGGGGCCGGGCCGGGCGCGCAGAGCCGCGCAGCTCCGGCCCGAGGGCTTGGGGCTCTCCAGCCGCCTCGCTCCCCTCGGCAAAGCGCTCGGCAGCTACTGCCGCTTCGCTGTCAAACGCGCTGCGTTTATTTCCCTTTGCTAAATACGCGAGAAACGCAACTCACTCGGAACAAACCTTTCCGCACCAACCAAGTATAAAAGTCCCTGGGAAACTTTAAAATCGCATTCTCCTTCCGCGGTGGTTTGGGGTGCGGATGGTTTTGTTGCGAGGAAAACGTGTGCCCGAGCAGTGCCCCCGGGCAGGGCGCGTTGTTCGTTTCTTTCTAGTACTCATTACTAGTGGTAATTGCAGTCAATAAATAAAATCGGTTTCTTCCCCTTTTAACAACAGAAAATATACAGATGAATAGTGAAAGTTACAGAAAACGTAGAGGAAAAAAATCCCCAGGAATTGTACAGATTGTCTCGCCCTCGCCATCGAGGAGACCGTCATATCGGGGTAGTAAATAAATGACCTACATTTCAACAGACACAGACAGACAGACAGGACAGAGGAGAGGGCTCCCCCCCCCCACGAACATATTTCGCTGATTGTGCCACAAAGCGGAGGTCGGGCGTCCGCGCTGCTTGCGGGCTGTTGCGCACCCGCGCCCGCCCCGTCAGCTGTCGGCGCTGGGAACGGGCCCGCGTCGCATCTGTGCTGCCCGGCGTCTGAACAGCTCCGTGCGCAAGAGACCTCCTGCTCGGGTGCTTGGGTGGATTTGTTTTGTTTTTCTTTTTCTTTCTCCCCCCCCTCTCTCTTTTTTCTTTTTTTTTCTTTTCTTTTCATTCCTTTTTTTCTCCTTTCCTTTTATTTAACGTTACACTTCTAATAATTTTGATTCTTGTGGCGACCTGCAGTTCTCGCAGTAGGGTGAAAGCCGCTCTCCCATCACATGAGCTGAGGCTGCTGCATAGCTTCTTGGTGGGCTGACGGGTACCATGACGTGTAGCTGGGGATGTAGGTGCCCGGTGTGCCCGAGGAGGCCTTGCCGGCGGCCGAGGACGTGTTCCACACGGGCGGCACGGGCGGCGAGCTGCCCGACAGCGCCCGCCCGTTGCTCAGGGCGCCGCTCTCCAGGGCCGCCCCGCCCTGCTTCATCAGCTTCTTGAATTTGGAGCGCTTGTTCTGGAACCAGATCTTCACCTGCAACGAGGAGCCGGCCCCGCTCAGCGTCACCGCCGCCCCTCGGCCCGGCCCGGCTCGACCCAGCCCGGCCCGACCCGGCCCGGCCGCCGCCTCCTCTCCCTCCTCCTCCTCCCCGGGCGCTGCCGCCGCTCTGCGCTGCCGGCCCCGGTGCTGCCGGGCCCCCCGGGCCCGACGAGGTGGGCGACCCCTGGGCCCACTGCCCACAGTGGSACGCGGACACGCGTGGCCCCGCTGCGCCGGCCGCTCCCGCGGGGAAACCGAGGGCGAGGGACGGGGCGAGGCGAAAGGGCCGTACCTGGGTCTGGGTGAGTCCCAGAGAGGCTGCGAGCTCGGCTCTTTCAGGCAGAGCCAGGTACTGAGTTTGCTGGAACCTCCTGTTCAAAGCCTGCAGCTGCAAACTGGAATAAATAGTCCTGGGTTTGCGGATTTTTTTCCCTTTCCCATTAAAGCGAACTTCCCCTCCTTCTACCACAGTGCTTTTCTCCGATTCGGCCCCTACAACCACAAACGATGCACAATAAATAATAATAACAGCAGCAGTAGTAATAATAGCAGTAACAGTAATAGCAGCAGCAAGAGCAATAATAACAGCAGCAACATCAACAATAACAGTAATGAGAAGGGAGGAAAGTGAAGCCCGAGAACCGCTAACAAAGGCGCCGGGCGATTATGGAAGCCCAGGCTTTTCCAGGGAAAGTTTGCTATTTTTACAGGCTGCAGTTTAGGTTTAATTACCCTTAATTGCATACATTGTTTATAGCGCTACGCAATAAATAATTACGAAGACTAATACGTGCACATCTGGGTTGATTTCTTTTCCAGCCGGGCATTGTGTGCTCTGGGAACTGATCCCCTGCGCTCTTAGCCTCTCCTGGCTAATATTTTTTTTTTTGCAATTTAATTTAATTTTTTTTTTTTGCCCCCCAGACCGATTTTTTTTTCTTTTGATACAACAAGCAGCCTCCCTCCCTCCCTGCCTCCCTTCCCTCGCCTCCCCTCCCCCACCCGTCCCCAAGCCGAGAGCACCTACCTGTCTCCTCTAACCGGGTCTGAGCCAGGCTGGAGCTGTTGGGGTAGGACTGCACTGAACTGATGTAGGGGTTGCTCGAGTGGCTGCTGACCGAGTTCACATAGGGGTAGCCCAGCGGTCGGGAGAAGGACGAAGCTGTGCTGTACGAGCTGTCGGGCTGAGAGTGGCCCGCGGAGTGTAAACAGTGCATGGAATAGTGTCCGTGGGACATGGGAGAAGGAGACATTTGCTGGCTGGGCGGCCCAAACTCCATAAAGACGGCCTTCCCCGAGACGGGGCTATTTAGACTCTCTGGCATGGTGGTCATGGTCATTTCTTGTCGCTTGCTCTGTGTGTGTGCTCCCTCTTCAGCTTGCCTTTTTGGGGTCTGTTGTGTTTCTCAGGACAGGAAAGAACCCAATTTAAGCGGAACAGGGTTTTTCACTTTCCATTCATAAGAAAATGGAGTTTGTCTCTTTGAAAAGTCTAGGCATGATGCTGGAGATCTACACAAACTCGCCTAAAAGCTTTGACTCAGCCAAGCCTATGAATATTCATGAGSCGGCAGAGCTGATTGGTCCGCCGTCTTGCATAATCGCTTTGGATTGGTCCGAGGCGCTCGGGGCTCGCCCGGACCCCGGTGAGCGCCGCGCGCTGCGCTCCGAGCGCCGCGCGTCCCCGCGCCCGCCCCGACGGCTCCGCCGCCCCCGGCGCCTCCCGGCCTCCCCGACGGCCGCACACGCGGGCGGCCGCTTCTCCCGACGGCTGCCGGCGGCCACCGAGGCTCCCGCGTATCCCGCTCCCAGCCTCGGCCGCCCGCTCCCGCCGCGCCTTTCTCCTCTACCGCTGCCAGGGCCAGAGGGCGACGGACCCGTGCGCGGCGAGGCGGGAGGCAACGCACCTCCCCCTGCCTCCCCCGGGCACTGCCGAGCTCCGCGGGCGCGGCTGTGCCGCCGGAGGAGCCCCGCGCACACGGAGCGGAGCGGCCCGAGCAGCGCGCACAGCCCGCGGGCGCCGGGCTCTCCGCTGCGGCCCGCGGAGCCGCCGCCTCTCCCGCGGCCCCCGCGCCGGTGACCCGCACCGCCTCGCTCAGCTCTGGACCGTCCTTAACGGAATAACTGCACCCAAATCGCCTCTCGGCGCCTCTGGGCTCGGCCCCAAACTTCCGCGGGGTGACAGTCCCTGCGGTAGCGGGAAGGACTCGGGAGATCCTGCCCGGAAAGCCCGCGCCGCGTCCTAAATTACTTTGTTAGATAATTAGAAAGTGTTGGTAATTATTTCTTTCATAATTTAGCGGTGTGACTGTAACAGGAAAATGATCTTGTGAAAGTTCACACGTGCAGATGTATTAGTTACTGATTCATTTGATTAAATGCTAGTCTCAAGTGCTCTGATCCACAGCTGAAGGCGGCCCCATTAGCATAACACTGATGTTTAATTTTCATACGCATAATTAGCCATATATTTAACACTAATAGCAACATGCAGCCTTTCAGCATTAAACAGCCTGGGATTTGATCTGGCCTGGGCTGAACTTTCCCGGTTACACCTAGGCTGTCTCTGGCGAGTAGTTATCACGGTACCAAATCTATGTAATGAAGCACATTTTGGCAAAGGGAGAACACCAATAACAATGAACATTCAAAACAAACCGCGCCGCTGCTCTCGCTGGAGCTGCTGGCCGGGCGACCGCTCCGCGCCCGCGCAAGCGGGACACGACCGCCCTAACGGGTGTCTCCACTTCTCCGGGCGCAACGGTCCTTGAAGCACCCAGCTGCTGAAGTGACTGCGCAGAGCTGACGACATCGAGACCCTCTGCTCCAGGCTCTGCTTTACTTTATATATATTATACGCATCTGGCCGCCCCGGTGCGGCTCTGCCCCGGCCCGTGCCAGCGAGTCCTGGCCTCGACGGTCGCAGCGAGGCTGCTCCTCGGGGAGGTACCCCCGGGAGCTGAACCGGCCTTGCAGCTCGTTTCTCGCGCGCGCAGAGTCTCGTCCTGCGAGAGAGGCTTCGGCGACACCTCGGCTTCTTTTTTTTTTTTTTTTTTTTTTTTTTTTTTTTTTTTTTTTTTTTTTTTTTTTTTTTTTTTTTTTTTTTTTTTTTTTTTTTTAAGTTTACTCTATAATTCGGGTCACCAGCGCGCTCCAGAAATGCCGCCACCGCTCGCGCCCGCGGCAGCTGCTAAAAGGCTCCCGCGCTAAGGAAAGCCCCCTCGGGGGGACCCCAGAGGGAAGGGAGAGCCACGGGAGATGCTCGGCCCGTCGCTGGAGCCCTCTCAGCAGGGCTCTCAGCTCTCAGCTGGGGGGGGTCCCGCTCTCCTCGGCACTTGACGGCCCCGGGGCAGCTGGGCAAGTACTGGGARTGATGGGCTGTCCTGCAGTGCTGGGCAACGCCAGGCCGTCCTGGGCAACGCCGGGCTATGCTGGGCAACGCTGAACTGTGCTGGGCTGTGCTGGGCAGGCGGAGYTGCCGGCGCCGGGCGCAGCACCGRGTCGCTCACAGGCGGCGTCCGAGGGGCCGGGAGGGCTGCGGCAGGACAGGGACGTGCGGAGGCTCCTGGCACCGCCACCTCTCCCGCTGCCCCCCAGCCCCTGCGTGTCGTGTCTCCCCTTTCTCCCTCCCCTCCCCTGGGAATAGAGTGCGCAAAACGGCTCCGCGGCCCGTGCGCACCCGCGGAGGGGCAGCGGGCCGGACACCCCGGCGTAACGAAGGTGTATTCCGCCAAGGCAGCGCTGCGCGTCCCTGGCCTTCCTAGGCCCAATAACACGCTGTTTGACCTCGGTGTGTTTGCAAACTGGCCTGATGCATCGTTTATTTTTACAGTTTTTATTTAAAGTCTTTCACACCAAACTCAGCGACGGGGACCTGCCCGACAGGGCTAGAAATGTTGAGGGTGCTCCTGCTTTTCCGAAGGGCGATGTTAGGAGCTATTGGAGGTGACAGCTCGAGCGCAAACAAACCCGGAGGAGCCGGGGGAAGGCGGTGCAGGCGGCTCGGTCCGAGCGGGCTCCGACGTGCGGAGCTGGGGCCCCGCAGCAGCGGCTCCGGCCCCTGCACCAGCTCGGCAGGCTGGGCACCGAGCGGCTCCCTGCAGAGCGCGGCCCCCTCCTGCCCTGCCCGAGTAAGAGAGCGGGGCAGCGAAGGGGGAGCCGCCGGGCGGCGAGGGCACCGGCTGCTGCTGCGCCTGCCACGGAATTTGGGGAGTCCTTCTCTCTTTTC
>NW_020454092.1:775673-814413 GCF_003342845.1 Nothoprocta perdicaria
TTTTCTTTTCTTTTCTTTTCTTTTCTTTTCTTTTCTTTTCTTTTCTTTTCTTTTCTTTTCTTTTCTTTTCTTTTCTTTTCTTTTCTTTTCTTTTCCCTCTTCCTCATTTTCCCTTTCTTTTTAATTATTCTTACAGAAATCGCAGCATCGTGCTGATTGCAGTGGACATCATTTGACTCCACAGCTCAGCTCTAAAAGCAAAATCCTTCGAGCCCCCCTGCCCCCCAAGGCGCACGTGGGCCGCGCGTGCCCCACACGGGGCCGTGGAGAGCAGTGCACCCCTCTGCCCCTCACCCAAATCACCCCCAAACCCGCGTACCAGCGGGCTGTGCCAGCACTCACAGAAAAAGCCGAGGGACTTTTATTAACTACTCACCAGCCACACACAGGGAGGTCTAAGCCCTTCGCAGCCGAGCCCGGGAGCTGCTTCAGCGGCAGCCCCAGCTCCCCAGGGCAATCAGGGGAAACCCATCCCCGCCCCGGGAATTCCAGCGGCCCCGCCGTCCTCAGCCTTCTCCCTCCACCTTCGAGAGGACCTCCGCTCCCTGCGGCGTGATCACAACGGTGTGCTCAAACTGCGCCGATCTGAAACGCACGTTTGGCCGCCGTCAGCGGGGCAGGGGCGGCCGGCAGCGCCCGCCCAACGCACCCGCGGTGCCGGCGCTGGGATCCCGCTCGCGGGCGAAGCCGGGCACCTCTTGTTGTCCACCGAGACCGCCGTCCACTTGTCCTCCAGAATATGAAACTCCGGGGATCCTTCCATTATTATCGGCTCTGTAACATGAAAAAAAAAAAATGTTTTCCAAACTTAGTCGCACTCCTTCCCGAACTGGGAAGCAAGGAAGAAATGGAGGCGGCGGGGAAGCAGGAATCTGCAGCTCTCCCTCCTCGCCGGGCAGCTGTCTCGCAAAACTCAATTTTGAACTAAAGAGAAAGACGAACTATTAAGGTAGGAAATTGCCAGTTTGTATTTTTTTTAAGCTAGGAATTTTAATCAAGCCCTAATTAAGACCCCACGGATAATAACCGAAGCATCAACTACCCTTCTGAACAGCAGATAGTTTGAAATATTTTTTTTTTAAACAGGCTTAAAATGTTCATTAAATCAGCAAAACACCAATTTTCTGATCCCCCCCTAATTGCCGCGCCGTCGAGCTGCTCTCGCAGCACTGCCCTGATTGGCATTTAGCGCCTGCCCGGCCCGGGCCCGCCCGCCCCCAGCCCCCGGACCCGACGGCAGCTCTGTCACCGCTAAGCGACACGGGCAGCACCAGGTACCCCGGCGCCAGAGCAGCGCCTCGGTGACAGAATCAGAGCCCTCCGTTTCTGCGCAGCCCGTCCGGAGYGAGCTGGCCCGGGCTCTGCCTTATCCAAGTCCGCCTCGTTTAGTAAGGTTTATTTGGGGTCCTTCCTTTTGGAAATCTTAGCACTTGGCAGCTCACTCGTCCAATTATTCCCTCGCTGCAATTTACCGTGACGTTTTAATCTGCTTCCTACGGGCGTCGTGCAGCCACAGCCCCACAGCTGAACGGGAATTTCTTGAGCCTAATAAAGGCCCGGCCCGGGACTGCCTCGGGTGTTTTCTTAAAGCAAAACATGCCAGACAGGTACTGACCTATTGTGAATGCCATTCCCTCTTCCATTAACAAATCACTGTCATTGGCTGCAAAAGAAAATAAAAACATTCTTACAGTTGTGCAGAGAGCAGCTTTACTTTTTTTGTTTTGTTTTGCTTTGGTAACTGTACCCAGCACYTGGCTGCACCCCACTTTGCCCTGCAGCTGCCATGTTCAGGTGCCATCCCAGTGAAGAACACCCGGCTGTGCTTACCGTGGTGCCACACCTCGGGGTGCCCGTGGAAGTAGGAGCCGATGCCRTGGCCGATGAAGCTGGGGCACACACTGAAGCCGCCCTGCCGCGCCACAGAGCTGCGGGAGCAAGGAGGACACCATGAGGGAGCCCCCCAAACCTGTGTCCCCTGGCTCCTGCTGCCCCCACAGCCATGTCTCCACTCTGAAAGGAAGCAGCCATCAGGGCTGCCAGCGAGGGGCCATTGGTAGGGTTCAGAGTTAACRTGCCTGCAGAAGCGGCAGCGTATAGGTGAGCGCTGTGGGCTGGGCACAGCGGCAGCAGCTTGAACCTCTCCCTTTCGCAGGGCAACCTGCTGCAGCGCGGGGCAGCCCGCTCGCCACGCAGCTGCACAGTGTCCCCTTCCGAACACTGGCAGCTTTCAGTGCAGGAACATGCTGCCGCTCCAGACAGCTTGTCCGTGGGTGGGACTTTCCAGCTTGTTTGTCTAAAAGCAAGGCTGGCGCCCCAACCCTACAGACCTGTGCGTAGCTGCACCTTGCAAAGGTGCAAGAAAGTAAAGAAACTCCAAGAAAGGTGTCCGCTCCTCTCACAGAAATTAAAGCATCCTAAACCCCATGGGGAGGCTCTTATTCAGGTCCAAAGTGGCCTCGGATCGCTTAGATCACTGCACACAGTAATCCCTCTGCACGTGAGGCTTTACCGACCCTGTGGCGCTCGATTCGGTACCCGTGTGTCACAACTCGGGAATTTAATGCTGCTGCAATTGAAGTACATGGTGCTCTGCCACCAGGAACCGACACCGGAGAGCTGAGTTGGGTCAATGGTTAACAGTGCAGTGTTCAGACCTTAAGAGCCCGTTTTAACAGGATTTGTATATTAGCTTTTACCAACCCATCACTCTGGTGTAAAGACCCATCACATTTCTTTCATTAATTTTGGAGAAGAATGGAAATTTTAATTTAAGCTGTCCACAAACTTCTAATTACTGACAAAGAGGATGACTAATAGGGCTAGAAATTGGGCTTCATCTGGTTATACTCATGGTACAGYTTTATCTTCTGTACCAGTTATGAGGAAAAGTACAGTGCAAGTTTATACACTGAGGAATCCTACTAGAGACGAAAAAGCCTTTCCATAGCATGCGCTCCTCCTCATCCCGCCGGCTGGCAGGCTACTGCAGACCRAGGAGGAAGCACTGGACACGAAGCCGGGGAGCCTGGATACTCAGATGTGCACAAACCCAAAACGGGACATCACTTGTGACCAAAGCCAGAGCAACGCCAACAACGTTCCCCACACGTAAGCCACTTTCCACACGTGTCTCTCAAGAGCAATGGGAGAAGTCACATGTGCAGTGTGGGCCAAGTTGCCTTATTCTTGTCCTACAAGACTTTTGGCAAAAGCCAGCACAAGCCCAATGACCAGTTTTGCTTGTGCCGTAATACAGCGTCCTAGACCACCTAGAGAGCAGTCATTTTTTGAGGCGTCCTATTTTAATACACATATATAAAACATATATACAATATATATAATATATATATTCCCCCCCTCAAAGAAAGAAAAAATCTCCCACTGTGAGCAGACATGCAGCTTGGAGCTACTGTGCCAAGCGCCGGCGCTGGCTGCTCCATGTGGGCCCGGGAAGCTCTGTCGCTCGCCGCTCCGCTAGCGCACAGGAGCACGGTGGCAGCTGCTCCCTGGGCACCATCCGCAAGAGCGTGGGGCATAGACAGGACCTCGTTAAAACAGCATCCCCGCTCATCGGGTGGAAACAGCAGCAGTGCAGTTCAGTGCTGAACCCTGCCACTTCCTTGCTGAACAGCTTGAAAACAGCTCTTCTGGCATCAGGACCTCGCTGGTTACTGTCTGCGATCAAAATAGGGGAGCTTGGAGCTGACATGGCTTTGACATCTGCACTGACAGGCTCCATCGCCCCCCTCCCTCCCGCTCACCAGCGCCCGCACACGGAGATTGGGCATTCTTTACATAAAATGTAACGTGGCCAATGAACCTGAAATGACATACACAAAATCCGTGTGGAAAATAAGCTGCAGGTATGCAGTCCAGCTACATTCAATCTGGTTTTAATATCTGCACGTGCTTCGGAGGCACCTTGCGGTGAATTTCAAAGGGCAACTATAAGCATTAGAGTATTCCACAAACCCCAGTAAGCTCYGTCTCATCCATGCCAAGTCATAATAAAATTCACAGATTTCCTAAAAAATAAAACAAAAATGATAACCAAACAACAACAACAAAAAACGACTGCTAAACCTCGTGACTATTTGCAATTCTGTGATAGTAAATGAAGGTGRGGATGCTCATGGGGGAGAGTGTCCTTCTGATGAGAGTGAGGATGAGTGTTGGTCCTGGCCAGCCTCTCCAGCCTCCAGGATTCCCAGGCTGCGGAATATGGAAAAAAAAAAAMCCTGGACACCACAGAGCAATCTAGCATTTAGCACAGAGCATTTAGCATTTTTTGCRTGACGTTGGCTGCTTGCGGCTGACAGCAGCTCGACACCTCAGGGTTCGTGTGCGGCTCATGCCGCGGCAGYGCCGCTCCCAGCGGTGCCAGGCCGGCGCCATGCCAGGGCCAGGCTCCCGCTCGGGGCGCTGCTCCGCAGGCCGGAGGCGCCGGCAGCGCGAGGCCAGGCCGGGCACGGGGATGGCTGCAGGGGGAGCGTGCCCAGCGGGACAAGCCCCTYGTGCCGGGAAGCCCCTGGGGCTGGATGGAGCACACACAGCATGCCAGCCTTGGCGCTGCGGYGCCCAGCTCTAGGCTCTGCATCTGTGTCTTTCCTGCTTTATTTTGAGCCAGCCCCTGATGCCGGTGCTTTCTCCTCATGGCAGGTCGGATGCAGCACTGCAAGCCCTCAGCCCTGAAGCAAAGCGAGATAAGTCCCGCAGCACTGTGCGGTCAGGACACACCACAGCACACAACGTAACACAACGCCACGGCGTGCAACGTAACGTAAGGCCACGGCCCAGGCGAGCACGCGGGATGGCGCTGGGGCCGCGTAGGCTGGGCTGAAGGCACCAGCGAAGCAGCTCCTAGTGATGGACCTTCTCCCTCACTTCCAGCTTCTCTGCCCCCACATGAAAACTTTCTCAGGGATGGTTGCAAAGAGCGTTGGGACACAAATGGCCAGAGATGCTGCACGAGTTGGACTAARATGTGTGAGAGGCAGAGAAAAGGCTTGGGAAGCAGGAGGAGAGACAATAGGGCTCTGAGGAGGCCGCTTGCTCGGGGATCTCAAAGAAGGCACCATCCGCTTATGTAAACGTGACCACATCCTCATAAATACTGGCACCAAAAAGGATTGCTGAATGGCACTTTGTTTCCCTTTAACTTCTGAAAACAGTGTGAAACTACCCTAGATATGCTCACAATAAAAATATTTGTTCTGAATGCTACTGTATCACCTAATTTGAGAAATTTGAAAATTCTCTTGGGAAAGTACTTTTCCCTTAAATAGTAATCTTAGACTGACGGAATGCACAAGTTCAGGGATTCCCTACAATGACAATAAACACTGAGGTATAATTAGTAATATTTTAGAAAGCCAACAATTGTTTTTTGAAAGAAAGGTACGTTTTAGTTTCAAASTGGAACACAAATTACTGTATTTTTCTTATAATAGTGCTGAACTTTTATTTGAGGTTCTCTGTTTCTGAAAGCAGACATGATGGATTGAAATAAAAGATAATTTATTGCAATGCTTACTTTAAAGTGCAGAGAGAAGCAGTGTAATTGTAATTTACAGTAGCTGTCAAGGAAAATCTATCACAGATGACATTAAAATGACTTATTTTGCCTGAGCCACTTATTGTTTAAATGTGCATAATCTGATAGAAACAGATTTTTTAAATCTGCTTTATATTGTTCTAAATTAATATCAAAACATATACTTATGASTTAAACATTTTAAACCATTTATTAATACTTTCACCACTACATTTTTTTCCTTAGGAGGTGGAAATTGACTTATTCAACAATATTAYATATATTTTTAGCTCTATATACCGACAACACTTTCACATATCTAAACTGGTTGCCTAAAAAGAAGATTTCAAACTAGACTTGTTTCTATGAAAGAGAAATGTCATAAATGGTAAAAGAAAATAGACCACAGGGCCCAACTCTGTTTCTGAYGGAGCTGACCCACAGTTTTGCCATCCTCTCCAGTAAGAATAGGTCAGGAAAGATTCAAAAAATAATTTATAAGCAAATTAAYTCAAGAAATTGCACATTTCTTATTTGCAATTTCTACCTGATGGCAAGAAGGAGCTGCTGCCCACCAAATACTCAATGCCAGACACCAAGCTTCCAGAACAAAGAATACGTTACAATACTGCATGCAAACTTACCTCTGTGGTCTATTTATAGCCACATCTATTACAGAAAAGCAAATCAAATATCCTGATTGTGAAATCTAAGATTGTTTACATTAATTGCTTGAGGACCTATATAGAAAATATTGATGAAAGAGGTCTAGGCACATTTCCATTCTGATGTGTCTAAATGTTTTAAGGTTGTAAGTGTCTCTTCCCAGGTATTTATATTATGATACTTAACATTTTGCTGTACATATACRTGTATGTATGTATCTATGTCTGTATATACGCACAGAAATGCAGCATGACAACTAATCAGAAACCCCGGGCTTCAATGGGCCAAGCTACTCATTCAGCAGAGGCGGCAGCAAAGTCGTTCCAAACAAATCAGCACATTTAGATAGGCTACATGACAAAATCTGGGGAAAGAAAGTTAATGACCGGGTCTTTCCTGTACAGTTCTCAACAGCTACTAGTTCTGATTAAATCTGCTTTTCAAAGAGGGCGCTGAATATATATTTACACTTTGCAAGTAAACTGACCTCCATAACAACATAGCAAAAAATCCAATGTCACTTTGAATTCTCTTCTTTTTCTCCACCCTCCTTTTTTTCTTCTTTTTTCTTTCTTTTTTTTTTCTTTTCTTTCTTTTTCTTTTTCTTTTTTTTTTAAATACAGCCAGAATTAATGTAGTGAATCTGTAATGAAATGCATTATCCTGCATGGAGATTTATCAGATTTTCTGACTGAATGCCGTGCTTTGCTAGCACTAGCTGGAGTTCACCTGCATGTTGGTGTGGCGTGTGGCTCTTTTTTGTAAAGAGTTAAGTTGAACACAAAAAAAGGGAACAAAGGTCAGCACCCAGCCGCCACTTGAATGTGAGATTTTTCTTTTTATTCCCCTTGATGTATACTAGGCTCTGTGTTATTAGTCTTAATGATGGAAAATTGTAGTGTTGATACAAATCTTTTTTTCAAAGTAGTAGGCGGGAGCTCCATTTGTTAGTAAGTTTTTTTGTGACTAAAAGCCATGGACAGTACATTTATGTAGCAGTAAAAGGCCTAGATGCTCTTTCCATAGCAGAGCTAATTATTCCTACTGTGACCTTACTGATCTACCCTGTTCCTAGTACATCTCATCTGCACGCCTGTTCCTCTGTGTAGATGGTGTCAGAGAATATGAAAAACCCTATAATGAAACCATTTTCATGATGGAGAAAGGCTACTGGAGTTGCACTTGCTACAAAGAGGCTCAATTATATGAGTAATTGTGATAATTTTCTACATTCATAGCCTTCAATGGGGAAAAAAGAATGAGAGCCACAAAGGAAAATTACTTTAACAAGAAAGTACAGAGAGTAAAAATGGAAGAAGAGACAAAAAAGGGGAAAAAAAACAGAAAAAAAAAAGTTTAAAAAATAGATCTGGAGGGAGGAATAGCAAGACAGGGAGAACAACAGAAATGCTCAAAAAGCCTATGTGCAGCTGTGTTGCACAATTAAATTGAATTTTTTTTTTCTGCAGTTGATGAATGTGACTACTGCAAATGTGCCTCTGTAGTTAGCTATCATTTGTTGTTCCGTGACAGGAAAAGGATAATTACCTCTCAGAGAGAATCAAAGGCTGACATGCCCTTTAGACACAGCCATGAATGCAGAGCTCGCTCGAATGCTTGAATAAGAATCCAGTGTTCTGTGCCCCCTTCTACTCAAGAATAAATTTTGTTAAAATGCAAGAGCACCACCAGTAAATTTGTTGAACCCTAGGTGTTCAAAAATATGAGGTGCATCTATCGACTCATCCCATTTGCAAAAATAAAACTACATTTTGAATTCGCTTCTATTATATTCATGGACAGTAAGATAGTGAGATATGCATTAAATTTCTTTTCCCAGTAGGGGTCTGATTCAACATTTCCTATGAAAGAACAGAAAGACACTATCCTTTTTCTCCAGGCTAGTTAGCCTATAATTTAAAACTGTCAAAAACACAATTTTATACAAAGTCTTCAATAAAAGCTTCTCAGATATAACCCAAAGAGGTTTTACTAAAGTTTGATTCAGACTCTGTTACAATATTTTTAAAGCTATAAATACATCTAACAGATATTTTGTCGTTCTCTTTTCTCCTTAAAGTATTTGAAGATTTACAAAGAAAAAAAAAAGCAGAAACCTTTCAAGGTGAGTAAGTCTTGTAGCTTTTAAGTAATCAGAAGGCATTGAGTAGTATGTGGGGTCCATTAATAGTCCAGTGAAGTATTRCTTAATGAAATGTATATGATTTCTTTTTTCTTTTTTTTTTTGCAAATATTTAAAAATAATCTAGAAGTGCTTTCAAGAAATTAAGTCATATTTTTATTCAAATTCACAAGAGTCACAACTGCATTTCTACAAAGGCTAGAACAAATGCAATATAAATCTTAATGTGAGCTTTCTGTTTTTTTTCCCTATGACATCAATATGTGCAGTCCTTTGTAAGATAAGAAGCCTGAGTTAGATTTTTTTTTACTTATAAAAAACAAAAAACAAAGACTTATTTATATTGACTAATTCCTTTGTAACATTAGTTATCGCCACACAATGAAACAATGGCTTCAAGGCTTCTTACACTGTCGCACAGATACGGCACAGCTTCAACAGCTTCATGTAAAAATAAATAATAAACAAAAGACCACTGCAAATTACATCTGCTAACATAAACCTGCCTTATGAATACCTCTGACTTTCTATGGTTATCTTTCCTGACCCCAGTGTAATTCACTTAAAAAAAGAAAAAAAAAAAATCTCTCTTACCCAAGGAACAACATTATAGCTTGGCAGTTCACATACTGATATCAGACTGAAATGATGGTTTTGAATCATAAAACATGTCATCAGCTTTATACCAAACCACCAATAACCTTTGTGCCACTTGCCAGCCCKCCCTTTACTTGTCACTGTCGGGCTTACCTGATTGTGTTCCCAATTACGGCGAAGGCAGCCCCCGGGCCGCAGGCTGCAATTGCTGCATCTCGACAGTTCCTGGCAACCTCCACTAACTTTTGCCCAGATTGATCCACATTGCCCACCAAAAAGGTTTCCGAAGTGTCACCATGGTAGCCATTGTAATACACCTAAACGCATGCAGAAATGTAAAGACATTCGCTTGGTTTGCATTCAGAAACGGAGCTTCTCCATAATTAAACTCATTCTTTCTAGGAACGATATATATATATATATACACATATATATTTATATATATGTGTATATATATATATATAATTATTCCCACACATGTTGTAACCGGCAGACTGCTGGGAAGCTTTGCTTGCTAGAATGAGATGGGAAAAGCAGAAGATTAGGGAATACCTGGGAAACGCCCTTTGGGTACAAACTCTTAATAAATAAATAAATGAACAAATAAATAAATAAAAACAGGGGTTATGAGAGGGCTGTGAGGTGCACCGGGTGGCCTGGTGCCCATCCGCGGGGCGTCRCGGCGCTGCCGGGCACGCAGTCCGTGCGGAGCGGGGTGCAGAGCCAGCCTGAGCTCGGGGCCGCGTTCCTCCTCCTCCTCCCTCACTCTCCTGCAAACGGCAACTCTGCCTTAGTGATGGATTTTAGGTTGAATCTCTAGCCGTATTTTTTAAAGGGCATAAAGTACTGCTCTGATCACTGCGAAGGTTCATGCACTGAAAACATAGCACCTGGCTGAATTAATCAGGTAGGATTTTTTATTTGTTTGTTTGGTGTTTTCCTAGATACCAAATTCTCCTCAAATCCCTTCTCCACTCAGAAAGCCTGTGCTCTGCCCTATGGAACTACGGAGTTCTGCAATGCTGAATTAAAAGAGATTTTGCAGTTCTGGTGATGTGGCCAGTCACATACGTGTAAGACAGAGTCGAATTTCCTTGTGGAAAAACAAATCATAATGGTGCACGGTTTTGATCTTCCGCATGTTTTTCCCCTCAAACAGCAGGTAACTATYCTCTAGGACAAGAGACTCACACAAGTCTCTTGTGTGACAAGGACAAGGCTTGAAGCACCCGCTGAACTTTTGCTACTTGCGAGCTTTGGGTAAAGATTCTGGTCAACTCCAAAATAATAATAAAAAAGGCTACAGACTGTTTACTCCAACATTGGGTTTGTATTCGGATACAGATCTAAAGCAAATGCAGGCAGTTACAGTGAGCCGTGTTTTGATGAAAGCTGGATGTCAATAAGGGCCCAACTGTGTTGTCCCTGGCTCTGGGGCGAGCGGCTGCCTCTGTCCTACACCCTTCCCTGCCAGTCAGAAGTGCCCCCAAYGTCATTTCATCGTTTCATGCCAGTTGGGCAGATCTTGTGCCAGCTAGGTCACATGTGAGCTGAAATATTTATTTTTTAGCTCTAACAAATGCAAAACTGCAAAATAAACAAGCCTGAAAAAAATGAAGAGCAACTTAAAACACAGTAGAATTTAAAATAATTAATTTACTCTGCTCATCTACTGCAATCACATATTTTTGACCTTAAAAACTGCAACAATAGTAAACTATAGTTTTATTTTATTAATGCCAGAGGAACTATAACACACTGATTCCTTAAAAGTCAATGAAAAAGTCAACTTGTATGAAATGCTACCTGGTAATGACTGTCTGGAAATTGTACCGCGCTGTGAATTCAGTGATGCATAATGCTTTTGTTTCTACGCTTAAATACATTTTAAAAGGCTTCATGATTCAAGCCAATAAAACATCTATTTCATCTATGAAATTCTACCATGTTAATTGTGCAAAAATAGATTTGTTTTCTTCAAATAATTTGTAGTGGGAAGTGTTTACACTTAATAACTAGAATATTATTCAATCTTTTTATAGACCCTATACAACATTATAAATAATTTGTTGCAGAACATTTCCTTTGATTTTTATTCTGTCCACCTGTGAAATGTCCCTGTTTTTCTCATTAAATATAAACTAAGAGATCAATTAGCAACACTGCAAAGATATTTTTCCCTCAGATACTTCGGAGCTGAACAACTACAAAAAACAACACACTTTTCAAAGCTAAAGAAAGGCTCTTAGCAAATATAATCAGCAATTCCTGCTCTTGCAGGAAGCTTCAAGTTCATGGGCATTGAAGATTTACTTTATTTTATGAAATTAATCAGAAAACAACTCAGAATATATTTTGAAAAGACCACTAACATTTATTCAGACATTATTTGTAATGCAGAGCAAATAAGGTGCACATGCCATATTAATGTAAAAATGTTCAGCTCACAATGGCAAATATCTGTAATATCAATCTAAACATTTTTTTTTTGTTTATTATATTGCCAGATAAAACAAAAAGAAATCAGATGTTAAAACCCTATCTGCTGCAAACTGATATAATCTAGTAAAAAGAGCAAAGCTATACCAGTTTGCCAAAGTAAATATTTAGGCCAAAATACATTTAAAAATTCTGGATAACACCATGTAAATCTGATAGGACAGACATATGCGATTAAAAAGTATAAAGACAGAAGAATTTAATATGTTAAAAAAAAACCCAAAACAACCAGTGCTGGATCACACATGTGTGTGCAGCGGGGAAAGGGTCACTGACCCTGATTTTAATGCAAAAAAGTACTTAAAGAAGCCTGAATTCCATGGTGAGAGGTGGGGGCCCACTGGAGATTTCTTCACTTCTGTCAGTATGAAATTTGGCCCATGGAAAAGAGTATCAAGTTATCAAGAGGTTCTTTAATGATTAAGAAAGCTTGTTCTTAAGAAATGCTACCCTCTTGTATGTCACATATTACTGCAAGCTAACGGTAGGATTCAAAGGACATTTGGGTTCGTGATAGAAATAAATGGCAAGCACTTTGGGAAAATAAACACATTCACTGTAAAAAGAGAAAAGCTTCTGCAAGGCACGATTAATTGTTGTTTTCCAAATGAAATTAGAATTAGGCTCCCCATTCCCAGATTTTCTTTTTCCTCAAGAAAATCCAGCCGGCCTTTATTTAAATAACTATAATTGACCTTCCTGTGGAAATATTAAGCCTCCACTCCAGCACACTATTTCTGTTTCCACGTAAAGGGTTCATGGCTTTTATACCAGAAATGGAACACAACACTACCTTCAGGGATTTTAATAAATGTAGGGAACACTGCTAGCAAAAGAGTTGCTGTCCAAATAGACTGACATACACAGGCCAATGTAGCCTCTAATGACAGAGTAAGATAATGACAGGCCCCACTCAAAATCAGCAGGAAGAGGAAGATCAATCTTGGCAGAGTGAAGGAAAAATGCTGGCTTTCTTCATGTTAGCTCATCTCATACATATCTATCTTCAGCTGCTGCCCAGTACTGTGGTGCTCTGCATTAACTACACAGTGGATCAATAACAATTACACCTTCTCAAAAACATGACACATAGCAGGATTGGGTTGACATTTCACTTAGGCCAACATTGATCTCAGTGCATCTGATTCCAGTCCTAAATTCAAGTCAGGCCTGGGTCTAGCTGGAATAAACACATAGTTAAAAACAAAAAAGGAAACCAGCTGCTTGTGCCTTGGCTTAGAAGTAAACAGCACATCCATCTGCACGCTCCACATTTTCAATCTACTATTCTTCCTGTTGCTACTAGTGATTCTAAAGTTGATCAAAGACTATTTTTTATATGAATTACTCACCGTGACATCAATGTTGATAATATCTCCATCCTGAAGAGGTCGACTGAAACATAAACAGAAAAAAAAAATGGTGACAGACAGTTCCCAACAAAGGGAATATAAGAATAAACACCTAATGACACATACATAAAAAATCAGGGGGTAGATGTTTTGTGACGGAGGAAGGCAGAAGCAAACAGAATAACCATTTTTAATCTTCAGCTCTTACTACTTAGAGAACAAGTGTAGCTGAATATAAAATAATGAGAAACAGCCAGTAGAAAAACATATCAACACCTGAAAAATCTACCATTATATTTATTCTTTTTCTCTCACTGGGGTTCATATTTTACTTCGTGAATAGCTGAATGTATTGCAAATAATAAATTCAAATATATTTATTCCTTAACCTATACTTGTGCTGAGGAAATAAAAATCAGAATTCTCCTCTGTATATTTTTCAGATAGTAAACTCTAAAGGCATTATCCTACGTCCTTTTAAGCAACTGAACAAACAGGATAATATTTTTATCTCTCTAATTTACATACATTCCTGTAACATCTATTAGCACTGTATTGTAAGATGACATACGTCTGCAATAGCTTTACCTATGACATTTAGGCAAGCTGAAATTTGTTCAATATTAAACAGCAATTTATTAATTTCAGCTTAACGTTTTAGTTTCCGGCAGTAAAATACATATTATTAGGGAAATACCTGTCAGGAATACCATGACATACCACGTTGTTTACAGAAGTACAGACAGATTTTGGAAACCCTCCGTAGCCCAGAGGGGAAGGATAGGCATTCTGTCTGATTATTTCATGATGAACAATGGAATCTATTTCTTCAGTTGTCATGCCAACCTAAAATATCAAATATAAAATTCTGTTATAAAAGCCACAATAGTTTCTTATATTTACCGAATGAGATTGTAACCAAGTGTTTCAATGAAATCTTGCATGTTTTAAATATGCTGTTTTGATACAAAACACTAAACTGGCTCATATACCTTACTGATACATTGGACTATTGTTTAAAGAGAAAAAGGGTTTAAAGCAAGCATGCAGTAGAAAAGGGCACTCAGAGGCTCCAAGAAAATCTAAAATACTGTGTACWTACTTCCCCTTTCTTTTTCCATGTTTGCTTTCTCAAAGACACCAATTTACTATGGCATCTTGTTTCACTAGCTGCTATAGAAATTTCTGGTTTTAGCATTTCCAGTCTTTTACAGCACAACATTACTTTTCCTTCTTATTTGTAAAATAAAATAACTTATTTCTTACATATCACTATACATTTCTGAATTTTTTGAAATTGTTCACCAATAATTTTTAAAGGTATTTTATAAAAGGTTTAAATATTTGGGTTCATATCTTGAAGAWATTTTACTTAAAAGCTGCCACAACCTGGACCAACACAGTGAATCTACATGCATTTATTTATAGTTTTAAAAAAAGGTTTTTTTTATGCTCAACATTTTCTAGATTTGTCTTTTTCTTTCAATTTTATACAAAGAAAAACATCTCATGAATCATTTGCCATTTTTTGATTATCAATGGAGTGGAAAATGCACATGCTTAACATAACATTCTTCTAGCTTTGCTTCTGGATCGACTCTGAAATGGTTAGAGCTGAAATTTGAAATTTGGTAGTGAAACCTCCCTCATTGAGAAGAAGTGCCTTTGAGGGTTCCTGTGCAAATTGGTTTTGATTTGAACGAGTTTTGAGCCTTTGAAAATCATACTTTGTGCACATAAACTACAGTGGTTATGATTTCTGAGGACTTTTTAGTCACGTTTRGAATATAGGTAGGCTGTGGTACAGAAGGCATACCTCACCATATAACAAAATATTCAGTGATCATGCATAGTGAGTAAAACTGAGTGCATGTTCCTCTCGTGCTGAGGATAAAACTAGGTCTGTCAGATCCACTTGCACCTTGTTCAGCCAATTGGACACAGCATGATGTAAGTCCAGTGGGTGGCAAAACAGCAGCATCAGAAACACACGCTTCCCAAACACTGTCCCTCAGCTTCCACACATTAAAGAAGCACCACGGTTATACTGGGAGTTTTTCCTGGCATCACACACTGCGTGGGCAAGCGCAGCATGTGAGTCTGGTCCAGGCACGCAACGAGGAGTGCTGGACAGATGGGTTTTTGGGATAAAGAATGCAGTCTTCCTTAGGAGAAGAGACTGTAAGAGCTTGGTTTGGTTAGTCTGGCACAGCTCTATTACTATGTGGAAGGGAAAGATTCAAGGAAAAGCAGGTATCTGTTCAATTAAAAAGCAGCGCTGGTGCAAGAACAGAGGGATAAAGGCAGTTTTAGGGCAGAACATGGGCAGTTTTAGGTCAGAAACTGGAAGATGTGCCCTGTTGACAAGAGAAGGCTTTTGGACACCCTTATGGAACCATGTTGGCCAAATATTCACGCACTGCTTGCACAGGACAAGCTCCTGCTCTGCAGCACCTGCACTTAGCACCTCTGCTTTTCCCTTTGGCTGATGCTCCGAACACARGATCTGTCCTGGAAAAACTGCTCTCGTGCATAACCCATACACACTCTGGGTACAGGTCCTGCTCCTTCAATGTCCCCAGTTCTACACATATACATCCTTAGCTTTACATGAGTGAGTAATCTTACTGTACTGGGAATTAATTACGTATGAAAAAATTACATGTTCCTGAGCATTTGTAAGATTAAAGCCTCAGGCAGTTTTGTCAGTGGCCACCCCAATTCCAGAATTAAGCCTCTGGGAGATGATAACTGAAGGAAAAAGGCACAGTAAACCAATAATTTTTCCCCTTTTAAGGCAATGGCATCGACATACAGTTCCCATCTATCTCTGCATCTCATAGCTATTCAACCCATTTTGCCCTATTCAGTACGCTATTACATGAAATATCAAGGCAAGGCTAGAAAAGTACTCCTTCATCTGCAAAAATGTATAGCAGGCTCCTCCCAGTACCTTTTCACATGGGAGGGAACCCCAAAAAGCACAGTGTAGAAGCATTACTGGAAACCATGAGGCTTCATTATCAATGCACTCTGAAAAATTGTATAGAATTTGGCAGCTGTTTTTTTCAACAGTGAATCTCAACCTTGCAGTGTTCCAGCCCACGTGAGACACCGGGAGGAGAAGGATGGAGGGGAAGCAGACCAGCCCTTTGGAATGGCAGACACACGCAGCAGAAAAGCAGAGAGCATGAGGAAGATTTGCCATGAAAAAATATATCACGGGCCTTAGGAGCAACTTGTGGGATTTGGCAGGATCCAAAGAGAGAGAGAGGCTACAGATGGAGAGAGGTCACCCCTGAAGCAATGACTGACTGGAATTAAGCATTTCATGGGTCTAAAAGGCAGACATAATCAAACAAACATACTGTGGACCAAATCAAAAGTTACTAAATCCCTCTGGTTTTGTATCTAACTTAAAAGAAAGTTGGATTAAAGGAAAGTTTAAGGAAAAAAAAAGTGGAAAGAAAACCTTCCCAAACTTCTGAAAGCAAAAAAGACATCCAAGTAGTTATGGGACTTATGTAATTGTTACCTTTAAGCCCTTTCCAGCCAGTAGCAGGATACGACGGGCCAACTGACAAGCTTGACGAAGCCCTTGAATCTGATCTTCATTCTTAATTTCTATGTCGTCTCCCCAGGCTGGTACAATGCCTGTCGTCACATAGTCTGGCCTCTTTATGTGCTTGGAGAAAAAGGATCGAAAATGAAGATCAGAAAACTGAGTATGACAATGGGATCATTTTCTCAGATACTGCCTCCTGCTCCATGGCAGCTTGCCCTTTGTGTCCTGCCATCGACCTTCCTAAGCCATCAGGGCAAACCCTCAAGGCTGCCTCAGTGTTTCTTCCACTGCCCTTTTGAACTTAACGTTGCCTGTTATACTGACTTGCAGAGTCTGTTAACCTTCCTGTGCCGAAATCCTGGGCTCTGCTGCAGACTTTCAGCACAAAAAGTTTTAAGTTTTAGAACTCTGAGAGCAAGATTTAAAAAATTCCTTTTCTTCTGGAAAGGATGGCATTTCTTTCACAAAAGTTATCTAAACACCTTAACTGAATGGACAAACATACAGAATTAGGCTAAAAAATAAGTCTGATGAAACAGTTTCTTGAGCAAATTCATTTTTTTTTTTTAAATACCAAGAACCTCAGGATTTAATTTAATTTAGGATTTTTACTTATTAATCTAGATAATATGCTCCACTTACAGTACTATGGCATGACCCAGTACAATGGCAAGACCAATTTACCCTGTGACAATTTTTTCTTTTTTTCCCTCCTTTCTTTCCTCCCCAAAATTTCTCAGCCTTCATATGTCAGTAAAGTCCCAGTTCTGATTTTTTTAAACCCACAATAATTTAAGTCCAGTGTGTAACAACAAAGTAACAGTAACAGCAGTCCCTTGCCCAAAGAGCGGCCCATACTTTGCAAGGATGCCAGGCTGCTTTACCAGCCACAGGGAAGAGTGACTGTGGCCATCCCAGTGGCTCCACAAACTGCTGAAAGATGTTGGCCACTGGCTTTCCAAGCGGCTGACCTGAGCTGGCCGAGCAGAACAAAATGGCCACTTGGGCTGGACACAACTAGCCCACATGGCAGCGAAGTGTAGGGGTGAAGAGCAGGGGCGTAATGATTAACTCCACATGAACATTGAAGACTGTTGTTATTTCTGATGGTATTCCATCACTTCTACTCTCATAAAAATGTATAACTGGCTCTTTGGTGAACTCATCCCCAGAATTTCAGATTTACATTTCATTCAAAATAACGGCACACAACCAAAACAGCATCCTGCTGCAATGCTTTGGCACTTAGATTGGAAGAAAATCATGTTTATCGGTTATTGAGCTATTGCTGACTTGTAAGAGCTGCTAGGGCAGAGGTGCAAAGCAGTGACCATACAAACGCCATGTGCAAAGCTTCACACCTTAGCAAGCCCCGGCAACTAGAAAGATCACTGTTTCACATGGTCAGAGCTGAAAACCTCTCTTGCTAGTGCTCCTACTCCAAAGACCAAATCCAGCAAGGTCCAAAGCCAAACCCATCACACGGAACGCTGAGCCAAACAGCAGGCAAGGACCATCCGCAGCACTCGCAGAGTCATCTGGGCTGGAAAGCACGTCAGGGAACTCAAGTGGCAGTACCTTGGGCACCGGGTGAGCAGGCGACACCGCAGCTGGCCGCACTACACTGTAAGCAGCACTTCTTCGGCCCCGGGAAAAGCAGCATCTTCCTTGCTGGTTGCCTGCCTGCCTGCACAGGCAGGTAAGCTTGCGCAGCAAAGGGAAAATCTGGTGGCAACCACGAATAGAACCTGCTAATAGATAGGTTAAAAATGGTGAGAAGGTTTTTACTAGCACATTGCAAACTGGGGAGCACACAGAAAGAAAGGCAGCGAGTGTAAGAGACCGTAGAAGGCCAGGCACTAACCAGGGGATGCTCAGGGAACTATAAAATCTCACATCATTAAAGCGAGAACTAACACGGAGAAACAATGAGAACAAAACACTCAGAGCAATATATTAAAGCTTTATAGGTCTATTTAGACCTATTTTGGTTCAATGTGTTAACAAATTGCGTGGGTAAATTCCTCAAATCTTAAAATGGAGCTGATGCTCCACCTGGGCCTGATTTGTAGCAATTTGGCTAGAAGTTGCATGGTTCAAGGCTTGGAGAAACAGTAAATAAGGGACAATAGCTAGGTATTTTGAGAGAAAAAAAAAAAAAAACAACAGTGTAGCATTTATATTTTGGACAATATTTTCATCTGTGCATCTGTTGAACTGGTCACACATTTGAGCACAGTCAAGTTACTGCTGCTCTGGTCTCTGGCAATAAGACATGGAGAAAGGGATTCAGTTCTTTATAATCTCTTGCCAATCAGAGGAACATAACAAACTTCAAGAGATCTTTCTAATCTTGCTCAAAGACAAGTGAAGGAATTAGCATTTATAATAAAATTATAAATCCATTTATTTCACACAAAAATTTAGGATAGTGCAGTTTACCAGAGTATTGACTATACAAATTTTGTTGCTGTGCAATGTTACTTTGCAGGAAAAAAGTGCATGCAGGCAAACATGTAAAAAAACAAATCTTTTGGGGCAAGTAACCAGTATAAATAGTTACTCTGTAGTTAAAAGGAACTGCTTTGACTTAAACAGAACTGAGTAAACATTTTGGAATCACAGAAAATAAGAAACTTGCCTACTGCATGCTTTTGGCTAGCACAAATAAAGATCTCTATAAAAAAATTGCTATTTAAAAAAAATCCTAAAAAAAAAATAAAGGAAAATCTTGTTTCTTCTCTGTCTTGCGGACTTTTACTTTATGGTACCCTCCTTTCTTTGGGATGCAGGAGCCCCCCTGCACGCACGCACACACACACACACACACACGCGCGCGTGTGCGCTCGCCCCTCGGGCCCAGCGGAGGCCTTGGCGCGGGGCAGCGCGGCACCTTTGCGGGTGCCCGGGCTGGCCCTGTGGGTGCCCTGCCCGGTGCCGCTCGACGGGCAATGGGGAGCCCCAGCACCGGGAATTGCGCAGCACCCGCGAGGCTGCGCAGGGCCGCCCTCAGCGCAGGCCAATTCCAGCTGCGCTTCCCGAGCGGTTAGCGGTGACGGAGCGAGAGGCCTGGTACATCCGCGTCCCTCGCTCCAGAGCGGAGCCCCTGTCTCCTGCCGCGCTCTAAATCTGTTCCTGGGGGTGGCCTCTGCGGCCCTCCCCTGCTTGCACGGGATGCCGGATGATTCCAAACAAAATTTTTACCTGAGTCCCCCCAAAGAGGCATAGGAAGTGTTGTCACGAGATAATGCGATAATGAGGTATTGTGGTCTGCTGTTAGTCTGCTAACTACTCATTATAAAGCAGACACACACAAAAATGTCTCCTGCTTGAACAGGTGAAGTGCGACAACCAAATAAATATCACTATAGCATGGTGTGACTCCTGAAATAAATCACGGGAATTATAAACATAGGATAACTAACCATTCATTTGAGAGAGAAAAAAATTACAAGAGAAAACATCCTCCTTTGAAGTAAAAATAAAAAAGCATTAAAATATAATGAAGTTACTGTTTTATAATGGAAATCTGGACTCTATGTCCACACTTCCTTCCTTAAGAATGTCTCTGTATCTTCTTTTATTTTTAAGCTCTCATATTCACAGCTAATTTGATATAGCAACATCATCAATCATCAAAGACAGGAAAAACTGGCTGTTTGCTTCGAGCCCTGGACAAGATACTGCCTCCTCAGCCCCTGCACCTACCCAGGCTTTTGTTACAGGCTTATTCCTACAACGCTGGAGCTCAAGCACATCCTTTACACTAGGCTTTCCAGCCTCTATATATGTATATTAACTACTGTAAAGTATTTCATAAATGCAGGGTTTATGTTGCTTCCAGCGGATCTGACATCCATCAGGGAGGGCTGAACCTGCAGCGTCGTAATGCCCAGAGCATCACAGCGAGGACCCAAAGTTGACCATGCTCAGGTTTCTTTTTCTCCCCCTCCCAGCAGTAAAGCTGTATCAGTTGCCATCAACAGCAGAATATTTATTATCAGCTGCAATAACGAGAATTATTGCCAGTGTTTCGGATATCCCAACAGCACCTAGCATGTCCCGAGCACGGGGAATTGCAGACAGTGCTCCCAAGCGAGTCACAGTGTGCAACGCAGACGCGGGCACGTGCTGCTGGATTCCTCAGCCTACCTTCTGCACTTCAATTTGCGTTAATAATATAAATATGCACCAGGAGCTTTTGTGAATTGCCAGATGAATTTATCTTTTATGGAAATTACATTTTCTTTTCTGTTAATCGATTCAGCAAGAGGCTGAACACAGAATTCAAGTATGATGATGGGTAGGAGCAGTTTAAGTGACTGATTTTGCAGCACAATGTGCCCTATATTTATTAGCCTTTTACTCTAGGTCTATTTTAATTGTTATCTGTTCATGCACGCGATACTATATAATGAAAAGCTCCCATTTCACTTACTGAGTAGGGAGTTTTTTTATGTGTATCTCTATTAATGACCCTTAATTAAGTTGATTTTAGTCATTTAAATGTGATTTTCCTCTGGTCAAGAAGTATTTTTAAAGGGAGATGTTGGAAATGAACTCTCACAGAAGCATTTCCCTAATGCTTCCTATTTAACACTTAAGAAACCTATCAGACACTTTTTCAATGAGCTGTGGAGCAGCAATAAAAAAAAAAGTGACAGTTGGCAATTCAACTTTTGGTATTTATTTATGAAAAGCTTCAAAATAGCAATTAATTAGGGAAATATTACTAAAGGATAGATTTCATTATCGTTCTGACACACAATAAATAAAGGGGTACATGTTAAAGAAGCCAAGAAATACAATGACCATATTTTAAATTAATTTAGTCAGTCATAGTACCTACAGAAGCACTGTAATGAAATTATTTAGGATTACCAGACTTAACATCCAACTGATTTAGAAGTAAAAACTGCTGTTGATAAATCTTAATATATCTAAACAACTTACAACCTCAAAATCAGTGTTCCGATGGCCCATTTTAAAACATATGATTTAAATGTCTTTTTAACTGAACAAAAAATGACTTTAGAGGGTTTTTGTAGTGTATATATAAAACACTTAAGATCAGTAATTTGGTTTGACAGGTGATTTAAAGTTATTAAATATTTTTTCTTCTTGTGCAAACTTCATTTTTTGAAACTTCAGACAAATACAGTTTAAAGTAAGGTATTAAAAATCAACATGGGTAATAATATATGGGCTCCAACCAGTTCAGCTAAGTAAGAACACACAGCTTTTTACTGTTAATTACCAAAAGTWCCCATTTGTCAACCTGAAGCAATGGCTGTGGTTCGACAGAGCTTTTCTTACAATTTTAAGTGTTTAATAAAACATAGACTTTGTAATGTCTGTGTCACAAAGGTGAATGTGAGCTTCAAAAATAGAATAGGAAACGTTAAAGCTTCTTTCCAACTCCGGGGAACCTGTGTAACAGAGGAGCAGCTCACATTTCACAAGCAATAACCTGTGCATTTGCTGAGAAAAAGGACAACATGGGGAAATGCCTCAGGCAGAAGTTGAAACTGATTGGGCAAAGTAGCAGGACAAGAGCCCTTGGAATTAAACAAAAGCAAATTCATTCTGTTGACAGATGTTGATTACATCAAAGCCACAAAAAAACTTTTTTCTTTCCTTTCCTTTTTTTTTCTTTTTTTTTGACAGCTAATACCCCTGCATTTTAGCTACATTAAGGATATAACATGTCTTAATCTACATAACCCAACATGCAATAATTCCTAAATTTGGCAAAAGTATATTGTAACGAGGTCTTAACGACAGGCTTCTCTAAACAAGAGTGTATTCACATGGTCATGGCTGCATACCCGTGCTGGTCACGCCATCATCAGCCCCTTACTTCCAGGGGTTAACTGCTCTGGCAGCCAAATAAAATACAGAGAGCGCTGTGTAATTATGGAGACAGTCAAAGGGCAGACTCTATTTTGAAATCTATTTGCACAGACAAGGTCTTCCAATTTCGCTTACAGGAAACAAGCTGGTAAAGGGACTCTCCTCCACTCCAGATGCTTTCCACACGTTTTTCCCACATCAGGAAACCGGGGACATGGACACCATGCAGCACTGCTTCCTGCATTACAGGACTGTGTCATTACAAGGAGAAGAGCAAACCCATGCTCGTGAGAAATGTTTCCTCCTAATTGCCCATATTAGAGAAAAGCAAAACCCACGAGGACTCCTGAAAATGTGACTAGCAGCAATTTGTAAACAGGACACAGCCACAGCTGTCATGATGGTACTAGGAAGGAGAAAACAGAAATGAAAGGGTAAAAACACTCTGGTTTTAATAGCATGATTGGGGAAATGAAATATTCATTGCTATGGATGTGACTTCACTTACAACAGCAACATATCGTTGAAAATCTCCTCAATAGCGTGCTTAAGATTACACCCAAATAAACCCCAATAAAGACCAGAATATTTCAAACATTATATTCAAACTGGCATTATTTTTAATTAAATTAAATAGAAAATAATGACAAAAAATAATTTATTTACTTAATGAAGGTAGTAAGAGGAATTCCTGTTGTCATTACCTTCATGAAAAGCGCCAATGAAGTTTCATGGTGACAACCACAGAAGTCAATGGCCAAATGCCACTGACTCCGACGCCACTGGGACTCTCAGCAACATGAAGAAAGTCAAATTTGGCCCAAAGGACCAGTTATGCTCCTTGCTAATTAAAATTTTGCATTTACTTCAGGGAGAGCAAAAGGTTTGCTGCATGCAAGTACAAGTAAGTACCTTAATAGGGTGCAGATTTTTAAACTATTTGAAACATATTTGCAATTGTCTGTGCTTATTACTACTTACTTTAGACCAGCACACTGTGCATGATGCTCATCTTCTGATTCCTTATTCATTCAAGCTATGGCCAACAAAATAGCTTCTCTGCAAGTCGGGAAACTGGGAAACCAGAGAGACCGAGCAGCTCCCCTATGTACAGGAAGGATGACAGCCTAAGGGTACTTCATCCCAATAATAACAACATTCAAGTAATAGTGCCCAGGTCATGACAAGCCGTGACCCTCCCCATAGCTCCTGCAGGAAGTTGGCTTGGTGCCACCTTTTGTCAGAAGCATTTGACAGTGCAACTTTAACAAAGAGAAAAGGAAAAATCTGATTTTACATCCTTAAAAAACCCTTCAACTGATTCCCTAGGCGCTTGTGTACGTATATGTTTACATGTACAGGAAATCCTGCCAAGACAGTATAAGAAATAAATTTATAGATGGAGTATCATTAAGTAGCACTCCGTCATTATACTGCAGAATTTAAGAAACACAGAACACAATCTAGCAATCTGAAGGATGTTAATGTTTATACCAAAGGAAATTAATTGTTTGTTACACAAAATGCCACTAGGCTATACATACTTGACTTGGAAAACCCTTCCTGCAACATGCTCATAAAGCACTTTGACAAAATACTTGCTCTCCGCATTTTGAGATGTCTGCAAGATTTAAGGTTAGGCATTCTCGCTACATTCCAAGAAAATAATGTAGTCTTCAATCCTAGCTCTATTTCTACTAAATTTTATTTCTCCAACAGAGTAATATAAATACAAAAGGAAAGTGTTGCCTAATGCAATATCACAGCAAAACGAAGCAAGTCACATATAAAATCCGAACGAAGCAAAATTAAGAGTTTCACACACAGTTACTATCAGGGGAATTCATGCTTCAAATCACAGCATCTGGCAAATTTCAGCTTCTCTGACTGGCAAAAATAACATTCTTCTTACGTTACCATGTTCTTATATTGAGTAAATTAATTCATCTTAAGCAGAATAAACTAGGAGAAACATGTATTTGTTCAGGTTTGCACATGTAAATACACCTTTCAAACATGCTGCATCTAAGGAGTTTTAAAACATCCAAGTAATTACTTTAGTTTGAAAGATCAGTCATTATATTCATCATTTTGATGTTGTAGGGAAGAAACTATTGTTGGAACAAGTGACTTATTAAAAAAGAGCAGTTGTTTCAGATTAAAATAATAAGCAATTCAAATAGTCCTTGCACACGTGCACGCGCACGCACACACACACACGCAGACAACAAATCTTGCTGTTAATATGCACCCACCCACAGCTTTAACATCCATTGAATCCTACTGGGATAAAATCCTTTCAGGTGCCCTACGAAACAACTGTTTTTCAGCTGGCATGTTTACATCCTGCATACATGACTACTACAGTATTAAATGTTACCAGCAGCGTGTTAAAAATAAAACCTACTTCAACATCTTAAATTGGGGGGGGGGGGAGGAGAGGGGGAGAGAAAAAAAGCCTGAATCTCTATGAAAATGTTTTAAACAGAAACCCTTTCAGAAGATAAAGCTATGAGCAAGTTTGGTAAAATAAGAGTAATTTTTGCATAGAAAATTTAGGAATGTTTTAAACATTGTATCAGCATTTGCTCTGTAACTGCCTTTTCCCTGTAGAAAAGACACGTCTTATGCCAGCTGCTCTTTTCCATACACCTGCAGCCAAACCTTTAAGGATACAAGAAGATTCCTGAATTGCAAGCCAGGCTTATCTCAAAAGGACAAAAGTAGACATTGTTAGCAATTTGAAGATGAATGTTTTCATAAATACTTACATTGCTACTCATTTGGTTAAAGAAAAAGAAAAAAAAAAGACAAAGACAGCTAGCAGACAAGCTCCTAGTCTCATCTAAAATTTTATTAATTACTCGTAATATTCCATAAGGAGCATCTAGAAGCACACAAAAGCTCAAGTTACAATAGGGTGGCAAGCTGTCTCGGGAAAGCGCGCAGGGTCCTTGGCTGGAGCCCGAGGTGCCAGGCTGGGGCACGCTGMCCGCAGAGCGGCTCCCGCGCCCTCGGGCCGACCCACGGCCCTGGAGGCTGCAGATGTTTCTGCAGGGCCGCGGCGGCAGCGCCAACAGCTCCTGCTCCCCGAGAAGATGCTCTGCACACAAAGCTGTTCCCGTCAAAAGCTTGAGGCTGGTGATTTGGAGCACCCTTAGTAAAGCATTTATTTTTATAACTGTCAGTCATTAGGGTGTCCTATCAATACATAACGCTTATTCATAAATAATGTGACATTTGGGGCACTGGAGGAATTATAATGACAGGATTACAGATCTAATTTGGAGGAGTATGATATAAGGTTTGGGAGGTTGTTTTATTTTCTTTAAGTATCTTTTCCTTATCTTCTTGCTTAATCTTTACAAAGATCCCTTTCTTATCAAAAAAAGTCCTTATTTATCAAACAGTGATACAGGAAGAACTTGTTTGCATTTTCTGAAGGACAAACATACATCACTTCTGACAAAAAAAAAAAAAAAAAAGGCACTCCATAAGAAATGCTCAATCACTGTCACTCATATGCACTAAAATATACATAAAGCAAAGCATGCGGTGTGAACTATATTAGATTCAAACTGAACACAGAATTACAACTATAACAAACCAAAAACAAATAATTACAAGTGACTCACAGGCCTATTTACACATGTCACAAAACTGCTGGAAAGGCAGGTAACCATAGAAACCTGACAGCCTAAATTCAGTATTTTAAAATTTGTATTTAGTTCAACGTGTTCAAAGTGATGTTTCTATTTGATGAAATTCACATCTTTAAAGGTTTCAGTTTTTACTTTGATACTTAAATAAATGCTTTAAATAATTTAATTTCTCAATTACTAATAATTCGCCTTTTTGATCTTATTTCATTCAAATAAAGATTGTAATTTATTCCTGCAATATAAAATGTCAATACATTTAAATGTGGCAAATTAATATTTCCAACATTTCTTTCACAACTGAAATTAAATAATGATACAAAATAAACACTCCTGAACCCAGTCCCTTATTATTAAATGTTTGCATAGACTTTTAGAAGCCACACCAAAAGAAAAGGATTACTCAAATTAGCTGCTATAGCTGAAATGCTAATACTCTTTTGAACTTATAGTTGTCTTTTGCTGACAATTACAATTTGCTCAGCTTAAAATCTAGTGCTGCTATTAGCACTAACAGCTCACGCTTTACCATATAATCCAAATGAGCCCAAATCCAAAATATCTTTGCAGTTCCTGTACAGTTTGGATGTTGGGCTCGCGGTATTTCACGCTGTGGACGAGCGGGGGCCGTGGGCTGACATGATTTAAATGGGTCAAGAGTATTTTCCTATTCGCATTAATCACCCAGACGGCCGCACACACGCAGGGAAGGCAGCCCGAGAGCTGCCAAGGAAACCGCCTTTCCCGCCGCCGCTTCCCGCGGCCCCATCGGCGCCCGGAGGGACGCGGCTTCCCGCCGACCCCTCCGGCAAAGCCTCCCGGTGCAGGGGACGCAGCGGCGTCACCGAGACCGGTCCCGGGTCCTGCTGCCCAAACGCCCGTGGGGAAACCCGCACAGGGGCCCAAGGCCACAGGATGAGGCCTTTCGCTGCCAGGAGACTGCAAAGGGCACCAAAACCGCAGGCTCTGCCCTCAAAGCGCGTAGCCCTTTGCTGAGGCACTTGCTGAGGCATATGGCAAAGGGCAAGGAAGAGAGAATTCCCAAAAACCGCAGCGCCCCTTTTTCAAAGAGGAACTGTTCTCTCTAATGCTAACGGCAAGAGCCCGAGMACAAAGAGGAATGAAGTAAGAGAGCGGATAGGAATCAAAAACCCTAAGTTTCCCATGCAGGCTATGTAGAGCTTATGGTAATATTAGAATAAAAAGATTCCTTCAAACACACAGGCAGTTGCGTGTCCCTGGACAAGGGCTTTACGTGTCGCTTTAACAGCTGTGATCACACAGCAGGCACCTTAACCCAACGCTGCCAATGCTCCACAAAGACACCTAAGTCACCCAGGGCACGGACCTGGTGGCTGATTTCCAGTAAATCAAACCAGAATCATCACTGATGACTTCAGGCTGACCATAACTCTCTGCATGCACGAGCATTAGGAGAGATGAGCCAATTTCACCGCCGTGCCAAACATGCAAACTGCACGTTGGTATCTCACACACTCCCCCGCCACATCTTCGGGATTAGCACCAGAGCTATCTAGTAAGCACATTTTGAATTCGGGCACCAAAAACTAGCTAGGAGCCTTCACTGATAAGGACTCTCTACTGTGAAGAGATCATCACTACATCTTATTCCTTCTCTAGGAAAACTTTGGTCTGAATCTGGGTAAATTATCAAACAGGATAATCCTACTGGATGTTGTAATCATTACTGTTGCTTTTTTTTTACCTCCAACTTCACCCATATCAATCAAAAATGTGGGACTCAGATTTATGTACACCTAAACATGTACCAGACAATCCAAGAAGAGTAACATGTTGCTTTATAGAACACTAGATATGCCAAAAGCACCAATGTATAAATTTAGATCATGTTTATTACTGCAATAGCCCTTCATGGGCTCATGATCAAACTGAGCTTGATCTAAAATCTAAACACTGCTTTAAGTAGGCATTTTAAATATCAATACAAGAAAGTAAACATCTTTAAAATCTAAAGGTTGGAGACTTTACACAGCTGGTTAAAGGAGCTGGTCATTACTCATTTAACCTGAAAAGAGCACAGTATCTGTTTCAGAAACACTCCAGGAAGTTCTCCTGGCACTGTGCTATAGACCAAGTCTGACAGAAGACCTGTGATGGGCTCTGAAGAGCTCTTTATTAACCTTTTCCAAATTTTCCATGCATCAGAGTAGTCTATTGAACATTTGGCCTTCCATATATTCCTCAGAAGCTAAAAAGCACTGGGAAAGACAAGTATTGATCTGGAAAAAGACACTGGCTCTGAACAGAACTCCTTCGGAAATTAGTTATTCCACAAAATAAACAAATGAGTTTTCCATACATTGTTTCTATGTCATAAAACACTTTCAGACTGCTTCCTTTAAAATAGCACATTTTTTAAAATGAATTATCTTGCAGGAATTTAAAAAAAAAAAAAAATCAAACTCATCCTGTCTAGGATTTTTTGGAAGCAGTTACTACATGGGCAAACCCCTTTGCCAAAGAATAGTCAAGTTTGTGCATATTACCTTAAAGGCTTTCTCTTACATCGTTTTAGAACATATTGAGCTAAGGCTACAAACAAAAACTAAAACAAAATAAGCCATTCTGACACTTCTCATCGTAACAAACCTAGCCACATATTGTATATTCCTGCTGAATTACATCCAGCGAGTGGTAAGGCTGCACACTGCAGAACACCAGTTTTCATGCTTCCCTTCACTTCAGCCCTGCTAGTACTCAGATACATGCACTATTCTGGTACACAAGACACCTGGCAGAGTGCAGGGGGCTGTGCTCACGTAACTGTGCACAAATGAGAGTCTTTTTAGGATGTGCCACCTGTTCCTTGCACGTCTCTAACCTTGTATGGGAGGTCAAGACAAGGTTGAGTACTCTACTATCCAAACTGGACAAACTACATCATGTCAAYACACAATAAACAAGACAACACAATAAACAAGACAACTTCAAAGTAATTTCAGCCTGGGAGCTAAGGAAACTGGGAATTTGTAAGCCATATCTACAGCATTTGTGAAAGGTTTAATGTAAAAGAGAAGAGCAGGTCTCTCATCAATATGTTTCAGTTCCTACACAGGAGGCCACGTGGCTGCTGGACGCTGCCTAGCGATAYCCAAGGTGCCTGCACGGGACAGTCCAGTCTCAAACACAAGGGGGGACCCTGCAAGGGACAAGTGTCTCTGAGCAGAGAGGATGCAAAGGACAAGAGCATCGGTGACAACAGCTGAGAGCCATGGATAGAGCATGGGCAGAAAAGACACAGCAGTCGAGACAGGAGCTTAATGAGGCACTGAAGAAAGTGTTGGCAAAATGTAAACAGAGGGAGAAGACTTGAGTTTCTGGCAAACAAAAACCAAGGTGATATGGAGGAAGAAAGAGGGAGAATGAATAAGACAACATCCATTTTATATCAAACTTACTTTTAAGGGTTTTGAAAGTGTTCCATTTTAAAAACCTCTTAGAATCTATGTTTTTGCTCTAGATAACACAGAGGACAAATGGTTTGACTTGAACTACTGAACACAAACTATGAGTGACTTTTCTTAAATGGAAACCAGAGCTTKATTTCACATGGTGCCTTTCATACTTAGTGTGTTACAAATTGCGTTAAATACTGCCAGGCAAACAGCCATTATACACTCAAGAGCTGATACATAATAATACTTAGCATTTTTATAGTGCTTTTCATCTTCAGAGTGCTTTACAAACAACTCATTAATCTCAACCAATGCACCTGCAAGGTAAATAAAATATCTGCTTTATGGGTGGAGGAAGAGGCAGAAAGTTCAGTGGCTTATCTGAGGCCGGCACCACGAGCCTTAAAAGCTCGACCTCCCCGCTCCTCAGTCCCATGTCTCAGTGTCTGGGCACAGGCCGTGAGCTCGGATTAGCCTCTCCGTCCGTCCGTGTGGAGCTGGAGAACTTGTCTCCTCAAGCGGCGACCACATTAGCGAGGCTGGTACCATGAGTGGTGCACACAGGCTCCCCGAGAGCTCTGGCCTCCACCAGCACTGTCGCACAAAGACCCGAGGAGCTACCAAGCTCGCGAGATGCCAAAACAAGACTCAAGACAGACATTAGCACACACGTTTGCCACCAAACATCGAAACAGGGCTCACACTGTTTTGCCTCTGCTCGCCTCCAATCTTTCCAAAATGGCACTTTCTCCGGGGTGCCAGAATTGGACAAGTTAATCCTAAACTCAGCAGGCTCTGGAGACTTCCGTAATATAAGAAAACAGTTTAATTTTTCAATCATTCTCTAATCAATTATTTTGCATTAACTTTGTCCAGTAAAGACAGTAACTCTCCCCTGTTGGAGACTAGAAAAAAAGGTTTTTAGAGGGATTATATCACCAACAATTGTACTGTCACTTCTTTCAGGTATAAAAAGATCTAATTTTTTTTTTTTTTTTTTAAACCTCAGAATACCAGGGACATCAAAACTGGAGCAGACAGGAATTCTGGAATAGCTGAAGGCAGCACAATGCAAGCACTGTTGTAGAGCAGACTTGCCATTCTCTCACCCAAAGGAGCAGAACCACAACATTTCAGCAAAGACTTCTTTACACCATATGTTTGTTAGTTGTTTGATTTAAACAGGTACACCTGAGAATCCTTCATCTGAGCAGCTTTCACATTTGCCATGCCCCAGCTTCACAAGTTCTCAAGTCTCTGTAGTTCATCCCAGAGCAAACAGCTCACTTTAAGGGAAATAAATAAATCAGAAGCTGTTACTGGAACAGAAAAGCAAAAATAATGGAAGGCCAATTTTACAGCATGGATTTCTCAAGAAAGCAGAAGAGCTCTCCCTCTAAAAGCCATGGCATAACTTGATAATGAGATAAATATAAGCAGAAAAAGCTAAACGAACAACAGCAAAAACCTGTGTAGCTAGAAGAGTAATTAATATGATGTGACTGCACTTCCAGGCAACATGGCTTTTAATTACTCTTCCACTATTTTAATTTCTTCAATTTACAGAAGAAAAAACTAACAAGGACTAACAATTCAAAACAACATGAATAAACAGTTCTTGAACATTAGGTAGAAACTACATGTTCCCCTTATTTAAAAGAATTTTAAGATGATTATTTGGATGCTTTTAAGTGGGGTAGAGATGGACTTCTGTCTGACTGCCAACTCCATGTTTTTCCTTTAAAAATATGATATATTTACAGCTCCTGATGAAAATAAAGGCATATAAAAGGAAACTAATTCATACAGGAAATGCAATTAAATTTAATCAGATTGAACACTAGCACGCACTCTGCAATCATAAAAAATAATTCTGAAAGCATTTTCTAAATAAAAATAATCTAACACGATAATATTCTGCAGCTAAAATAATAGGCAATATTTGCATAGTATAGCTCTTCTAACAGAACAAAACACATTAAAGAAATAAACACGTAAGAACAAAATTAAAATTAAAATATGCAATTGTGTCTATTAAAGCTAGGATAAAAATGATAATGTAGTAAAAAACAGCATGACAGCACTAGTGCTACCACATTTTTTTGTTATCTTGTTTAATAACGTGTCATTTTATTTGCAAGCAGTAATCAAGAGATGTCAAAGTAACTTCTTTGGCTGCCTGTATCCCTCATGGCTTCTGTTTTCATTCCATTTCAAAAGAATCTTTTCTTCTAATTATCAACAAACTAAACCCAGATTTTACCAGGAGCGAGGTACATTCCCCATAAGTATAAGGTGATACTATGTGGGAACAACAGAGAAAACAAGAAATGCTGCAGCCAATGCTCAGCTATAGTGTTCTCTGCCCTCCCCGGGAACCCCGCGGGTCCTGCAGGTCKTGGATTCCTGAACAGGGGATCATGTTCATCAGTTACAGCAGCTCCACTGGGCCCAAATCCAGGTAGACTGCTTGTCTAAACTTGATGAAATATAGGCGCCATCAGGTAACAGGGAGACTCCAGAAATGTGTAACTGAAAACTAAAAATTGAAATTAAAACACAGCCTTAGCCAACAGTCTCTTTCTGCAGGATGCAGTAGCTGCAAACCAGACATTATAAAATGCCGACAGTGCCTCGTGCACTTCCTCTTGCTTTCCCATACATATAGTATAAGAGTTGAATCAGGCCAACAAGTTGATTTTAAACAAACACTGCTGATTTAAGATGAAAATGTTTGGAAAAAAATACTGCTGCAAATGCACACAGTGTGGACCATGTCAAAACCAACCCCAAATAACTGTATTGTAACGCTACTATGCCTCCCCCTTCACTGAGAGTATTTTCAAAATGCTTTTTAATGCTAATGAAAATGTCCTGACTGGGAGCTCTGTGAGAAGGAAGAAGAGGGAGGGAATGGGTAAAGAAAAAAGAAAAAAAAAAAAAAAAAAAGTAGAATTATGCAGTTCTAAATGACAACTGAGAACCATTTTAACTATGGGTCCTACAGATGTTTTTAGCACAGAACAGAAAAGACCTTTACCAATTACATATGGGAACAACCTCTACAGTTTGCAGTGCAGGGCAGGATTGTCAGTTTCTGTTGCTCCCATGCAATTCCTAAACTTTCATTCAAATTTGCTAATGGTTGCTAAAACATAACATCAAATTAAGCACTTGTCAATATCCTGGAAAGGGAAAACACACTGAAGTCCCTGACCTCCATCCCCTGCACAGCTTTAGCACCAGCACAGATCAGAAACCAGAAGAAAAMCACCTTTGATTTGACACAACTCTCTTCAGAGTAAGAAGTGAAAATATCATGATACTTATGGAAATTTCCACCACTAAAACAGAAATCTTTTTTTCTTGGTAGCTTCAATCTTAAATTCTAACTTTGGCCATATGTACAAAGCTATATGAGAAAAAAATCAAAATGTGTCAGAATAACATGGAATGTAAACAGAAGAGTTCAGTTTTGCTCACGGAACTAAATAATATCCATKATATAGAATTTCAGAGCGTTATAGATAAGTATTACATCATTTTTGTGTATGCCTTAAGCCCAGTCTTTAGAATATTAAGGGAAATTTAGTGCAAAAATTGAATAAAAGTAGTACGTTACCCAAGTGTAGCTTTCCATTTATGTCCAAATTTTTAAAAAATCACATAGTTCTGGTAGCTTATAAAGCGAAGGCATTCATGCAGGCTTCGCGACATATTTAGTTCTGCCAGTGTCGCGCTTCCATGCGCCCCTCCACAGATTACTTGCCCAGGTTCTCCATCTATGAATGAGAGATTGCACTTTCACCCCCCTTTGCCTGCTTTGGCTTTCCAGGCTGCAAGCCCTCGAAGCCAGGAACTGTTTTATTACACGCACATATGGCATCCAATCCTGTGACTTGGGTTAGAGAAGATATGTGCTCTAAAATACAACACAATTCACAATTCGAGATGTAGATTTTCTTTAGTGGTGATTCAATCCTTCATCCTTTCTCTTCAAGTGCTATACCTTATAGTAAACAAGCTTAGAGATCACCAAGAACCTCTGAAATACTACCAGTCTTTTAAGGAAAATTCCAAAGTTTTAAGTAAAAAAACAAAAACAAAAAACAACCAAGAAGTCAGAGACTTCACTTGCAGTTCAGTCCTTTAGATGGGCTTGGCAGGGAAATTTTCTGATGAAGACTTTAAGAGTCTGTAGCTTTTTTTTTTTCCTATAATTTAATCCCCAGAGACTGTGAAGTATCATTCTTCATTCCATTTATTTGCTACATGACCACAGAGAAGTCATTCAAATTTTGGCAGAATGACACTTGAGACTTGTGTGTTGACTAATACTACATTTGTTCTGGGAAGAGATTTCAGCCTGAAGAGACCTGGTCCTTTAATAAGAGGCAAAGCAAGAAGCTCAGAACAAATTTGCCCTTTGCAGTCCGCACAGGCTGCTACACACACACCTAAAATAGAAAGTCTTGTGTGTGATTTGTATTTGAGACTTGGCATCTCATTACCTGATATCACTGTGAGCTTCTGCTGATCCCCCGGAGCCAGGTAAGGTCAGGCTGTACCAGGAAGACCTCCATGGCAGGATGAGGACACTTGTCACCCTGGGACAGCTTCAAGTTCAAGCCCGAGGACCAGGAGGGCACAGCGATGAGCCAGGCCGCTCTCCCGAGGCATCCCAGTTCCTTAGTAGGGGCTTCCACAGAACTTGGAGGCATTTTCCTTCCGGTATCTAGAAGTGCGTCTGTCCGTTACGCTGACCCCAGGCTGAGCACTGCCCGAGGGAGGGCCCTGCCCCGAGATGTGTCCGCCCCGGGCACGGAGCACAAGGCTCACAGGGACGACCTGCGCCTCCGAGCCAGGCGCCCCACGCCACCGCGGCCCGAGCGCGGCCGACTAGAGCTGTGTGTCCTGCCGGCAGCACGCTACCTTGCACAGCAAAGAGAACCATTAGACACCTGACTGCAAAGGGAACATCGCAATATTTCTTTTCTCCCATGCCTTAGACCATGAAAGTATGTCTCCTCCCTCCCCACCCCAGTCGCTCATTGCTGCACTGTTGAAATGGGAATTATTCCTTGTCTGCCTGACTATTTTCAAGATAGAGATGACACTACCCTTGAATCATCTGAAAAATGTTAAAAGTGCCCTGCAATCAAATGGTTTGAACTACAACGGTGTTTGATTTGCAGTGAATACTGCTAATGTTAAATCCTGGAGACACGAGTCTGTCTGTAAATTAATGGAAAATATGAATTAACATTTGCTTCCAGCTAATTGCCCAGCTCATGTACTGCACAGTGCAGCAAAGCATCATTTGATTTAGAAAAACTCTACAACAGAAGTTTCCAATCACTTTTTCTCATCCAATAAAAAAAAAAAAAAAGTTCATAAATGCAAGATGTATTTCATTATCAGTCTAGAATACCAGAAACTTTTAAGACAAGTCCTTCAAAGACTGCTATCTGCACATGCACACTTAAAATATTGAATTTGATATTTTAAGAGTATTAAAATTTATCATAGAAGATGATTATATGTCCTTAAAATATAGTTCAGGATCTTGTTTTTCCCACTTGTAACCCCTATTCAGTCAAGACCAGTAGGCCCCTAAGTTCTGGTTTCTGTTCGTGAAGCAAAGCTGCCAACACATTTGCAATTCTGGGAACTAGAAATGGGAGGACACGCAAACAAGCCAGCAAAACACCTTGAATACAGATGAAATAAAACCTAGCTTGGAACATGCAACCTCCCCCTTTGTGAGGAGGAAACAGTCTCCCCAACATCCACATTTTGGGGTGAATAGAGGAAAGGCAGTTAAGCGCACAAGGAAAGAACATCTCACCTCCGTTACCAGGTTGATTATTCTCACAGAATTCCCAGAGAAATCTCAAAAGTGTTGTGGCTGTGAATTCTAACTTTACCACCCTCATCTGCAGGGATATTTCACAGTATGTCACATACCACGATGCTGGATGCCACAACAGGCGCATTTCTGCCCCCCGAGCAGAGTCGCGGGATCCACGGCAGCCGCTCAGGGCACCCGCACGTCGCCTTCCCACTCGGGGAGTCCCACGGGCTATGTGGGTAAGACTTGTGTCTTACACCTTCAGCCTACAGCAGTTTAACTTGAAAAGGCTGGCCAACAACTGAGAGGGAAGCGAGGCAAGATAGCAGTACTTAACCGCAGTCAGGTGGCTCACTTTACAAGGGATATCTTCTCATCATGTAGCTCAAAATCTTCAAACTTCATTGCAACAAGTTAGAGGGGTTTCTACTCTAACAAAATTTAGGTATCTAAAATGAGTAAATCCATCTGCAAAAGAAGATTACGCCTTAAACTACCCAAGCTGCACCAGGAGACATGCAGTTTTTAGTATCTTCTGTTTTACTTTATTATTACTAATTAAATATCACAGATGTAATTATTTTAACACCTGAAAACAGGCACAGTATGTAATTAGATCATTCAAAAGCCAGTGAAACACTGTATGAGCCATACCAATTATAAATTCAAACCGTGAAAGGTCAACATGCCATTTGACGTGTCTGTGTTGTGGCTGTTTCCTAGTTTTCCTTCACAGGACGCTAAATGCAATCAGGTCTTCTATGCATCACTTGCAAAACTCTACCTAAATACTGTTCCAGCAAGGCTGGCAGCTCTGAGGAGGTCAGCCTACCGCAAGGCCACTCTGAAACACGATTTCTGAGTAGGCAGGAAATTTCACAGGCTCTGTGCAACCACTCACATGCTTACAAAGTTGTTTATCTTCTCCTTAGCTCATCAGCATTTTAAAACATAATTCTGCAACTAGCAAGGCAGAGACTATTCAAACCAGTTCCCTGACATGCCTGCTAAAACCCCACAAACTGCCTTTTTATCTCTTTGCAAGCTCAAGCATTCAACTTCTTTCCTTTTTCAGTCACAATAAGATTTTCAGGATACGTCCAGCCTTTCTAATACATGGACAAGTACTTAACTAGTATGCAGACTTCCACAACTTCAGTTTTTCCAATATATTTATGTAGAAACAGTTCTGTAATAGTTGAATATTTCATTTCCATCACTTGTTCAAAAACAAAAAACATACACCCAAACACATACACAAACACATCATAAATATGAAAATATACCACAAAAGTGGCTATCAAAAAATAATTTTCATTCAATTTAGGTAGAACAGATTCCCTTAGGTGATCAGAAATGTAATTTCAATTACTTCTGTCTTCTAGTAGTTGCAAATTAAGTTATACTGAACTGTCGAATTCAGGGGAAATTGGATTTAGTTTAATCGACCTTGTCTGAACTATGACAATTGTGCTTTTTCAAGTTCTGGGGGAAAAAAAAAAAAAAAAAAAAAGCGCACATCCTCTGGGGGAACTATATAAATGCTGATATCTGAAAGGAAGGTATGAAAGCTTAACAATTTTAAAATGATTTCTTTTTTAACTGATTGGGTCATTTAACTAGGTAATAGACCTAAGGTTGTTGGGTGGGGAGGGAGCTGGTAGTGTAGGCACGGACAAAAGACCAAAGCAACATCCAGAATGAAATGGCTGCAAAAGCAAAGCTGATGAAACAAATGGTATCAAGAATGGTATGCAGCTGCACAGTAACTTTCAATTCACTTGAGATTCAAAACCGAAAATGATTGTCTGTATTTTCCTACATACTAAAAATGTGATTCAATTTCAACTGGCACGTGTAAAAGAGGGAAGGTTTTGACAGCTGTCAGGAATAAAACAAATAGGAGACTCTGAATCTGAATGCTGAATATTGTAGCTGAACTCTCCCCAGAGTTCAGCAAAAGTTCAGATTCCAAAACGAAGCCAAACTGGAATGTCTCTATGGTATGAGTGTTCATTTGCTGAAAAATAATGATGTGGCTTTTCTGCCCTGCAAAACTCAGGGTTAACTATACAGAAGAGGCCTTCATAATTTCAAACTTGTTTCAAGACTGTTGGATAGAATAAAACATTAAAGCAAAGCAGAAGAAAGGACTTTTAACATGACAAAAGGGACTGAACTTCTGCTTTATGTCAGCTGTGTAGCATAGCATAGCAACATTATGCTTTAGCTAAAAGCATAAAGAATTCCATTTAATATTTCATTTTTTAGTTATTCTGGGTTGATTCTACACTCCATTATTGCAATAAGCATTTAAAAGTCTTTAAAATACTAATAGTAGTCGTAATAAAAATAATAATAAACTAACAACACAGCTTACAAGCTTATTTTTACAAGCTTACAAGCATCAAGATCATTGCAAAGCATTTCTTCCTGTTCACATATGTAATATTCAAGCTCCTTTGAGGTAACATGACTGATTTACCACAGAATTTAAAAAGAGTCACTCAGTGAATGGCACTTAGCGCAAGACAACACAATACTGAGAGGAAGGAATGAAACGTAAATAATGTTACATGGACAAGGTTGCCCTGTTTTTCCAGCAAAGCAGAGCAACCTGTACAATTGCCCCTATGCACTAATAAACCACACAGGCCTGATTGTCTTGCCAAAGGTTACGTGGTAGAAAGAGTGCCCTTAGAAGGACCTGAAAGCACGAGAGAAGCAGGATCCTGGAAAGTACGACGTACGCAGCACCAGCAACATGTAAGAACTTGTGGGACTTCACCACTTGCAAAGCAAGAGCCAAGGGATAAATAGGTTGCTAGGAGAATCCTATAGAATTATGTCAGGTTACATTTTTTTTTTCTCCCCATGGTCACACATAACAGCTGAAGTTATTATAGCAGAGCTAGAGCAAGGTACTTTCATGACTTATTTATAAACCAGGTACTTCAGAGCTTTGCATCCCTACCAAGACCACATTACGTTAGCTGCTCGGGCTTGTTTTACACAGGTAACGAAGCCAGCTCTGCCTAGAGTTGCAGCACAGCGAAGGGCAAACAAGCACTAACACAAGCACAGGCACCAAAGTTATCGTGGGGCTGAACTGGATAACAGCATAAAATTTTCTTCACGTGTAGAGCGTCTTTCTGGGAGCAGCGAGCCATCTCTGCCTTCGCCAGAGCCCGTTTTTCCAGGAGTACAGTGGAATAAAATCACCCCCCTCACTTCTACCCTTCCCCGGGCGCGCACCCGGGGGCTTCACTTCGCGCGCAGCCCCCTTCCTGCAGCCGTCCCTGTCGGCAGGAGCCCAGCGAGGCTCCCGGTAACCCCGGCTCGGAGCTCCACACTCGAGGCGACGGGCCGGGCCGGGCCGGGCCGGGCCGGGCCGGGACGGGACGGGACGGGACGGGCTCGCGCCGCGCGCACTCACCGCCGCCCCGCAGCACGGTGACACTTATGGGCGCCGCCATCTTGGCCATGTGGGGCGGGGTCACGTGGCCGCGCGAGCCGCCTCGCGCCGGCGGGAGCCGCTGGGCGCCTCGGGCAGAGGCGGGGCCGGAGGCGCAGGTGAGTCCC
>NW_020454092.1:814573-1008522 GCF_003342845.1 Nothoprocta perdicaria
CGGTTCGGCTCGGCTCGGCGCCGCGGTTCGCGTTGTCCGGCCGCGGAGGGCGCGGGCGCGGGGAGCCGCCTGGCGCGGCGCCTGTGCTGGGGAGGGGGAACCCGGCTGCGCCCGGGGGAGCCGCTGGTCCGCGCGCCTTGCCCTCGGGCGGGCGCCGCTGCGGCTGGAACGGGAGCCGCGCCTCGCGCGCACGGGCGGAACCCAGCGAGCAAAACCGTCCCGGGAGCAGCATCTTTCCAGCCTCTGCCGCGTTTTCCAGCACCGTGCCTTGAGCGTATCCAGCGACTGTCGTAGCAATTCAATCGGCAGCCAAACGAAAGGCAGATTATACCTCTAAAGGTCATTTATCACGTTTATTTTACATCATTTTGCTTCCTCGATGGCATTTGGCTTATATTTTTTATTTTCTAGGTTTGTTTTTTATTGCTGTTCTTTTAGAAACTACGTTTTTATGGCTAGTGCATGATACAGAGGAGGAGAAGCACAGCTACAGGACACAGATCACAGCTATCGGGCAAATACCAAGCCTAAGAGAATCAAACTGCCGGGTCAAAGAATGAAGGGAGTGTATTGGAGTAGTTTAAAGAACAGAGGGAATAAAAACAAAATGCGCAAGTAATGCCACGTGCAAAATAATCCTTTTTCTACACACACGTGCATGTGCATATGCACATACTGGTAACTAGGGAGAAAATTCTCAGTTGAGAAGAGAGGATGACTGTTTATGTCCAAATTTATTTGCCTCCTACTACAGCCAGTATTAGTCTTCAGCTACACATCTACAAATTCTGTAATTTAGTTAACATGGGTTGGCTCAAACTCCAAGGTACATAGGAACTCTGATGCTATTTACCTCCACCTACTCTGGGAAAAAAATGGAAAATGTGTGAATTGAAGTTGCACCCTGTGTACTTCGGTCATTAAGGAGTCCTGTGCTCAAAAAATTGTGCTGCCATCCTCTCAATGATCTCGTCTAGACATTGCTATCAAAAATGCGCCTTCTAGTGAGCTGCCACAGCTCAAAAGATGCCCTATCGTACAACCTGTATCCACACCAGACAGTAGTGTGAAGACCCTTGTGGTGTCTTGGATGCATTTTTACAGCCGCGTGCTGCACCACCCACCTTGTTTCATCATAGGTTTTCATTGTGGGGGGAGGAATGACAAGATTCTAGCAGAAGAAAAATAGGGCTAAAAATAAAGGAAGAAATGCCATTTCCTAAGCTGCCTAGTGACACTATTTTCTTTGTTTTATTCCAGATCAGTTTTGGCCGATTTAATGAGCTGAGCTGGCTCCCTGAATGGTGACACGCGAGGGCCGCAGAGGAGCGTGGAGGCGGAGGCAGCAGCAGCAGGTGGGTGGCCGGGCTCGGCTGCCCTGTGAAACACACCTTGCGGAGGCCGGCCTGGAACCCCCGAGACTCCTAAGTTCCCAGATCTCTGTGTGGATAAACATTTGGATAAGGGGGCAGTGAGCATTGGGAAGCTGCTTCTAAGCCAGAGATACAGGATGTATAAATATAGACAAAGCTTATATAAGTTGTTACACCATGGCTGCAAGGAAAGTGAAATCACATGTTTATGGCTGTCATCTTGTTAGACTTATTCTGGATAAAGATCTTTTTCATGAAACTATGAGAGTGTAAAAAACATGATAGGTGTGTGTGTATATATATATATATGTTTGTGCGTGTGTGTGTTTACAAATACTTGTATCTAGAAACAGCAAGTATTGAATGTGAAACACCTCCCTTATTATCACACTATATGGAAACAAAAAAGCGGATAGCAAAGTGTTCTGAGTTGAACTAGATTTCATTTGTGTTCAATCTCTTCTGCTCAAACTGTACAACATCCTTAAAAGCTGCACATATACCTTTTACTTGAGGCATATTTAGAGCAATACATATTCCTTGCTTACTAAAGCAACAAGTTAGTGCTTCTCTAGAAAAAATAGCACACAGCTCTGCTTCTGCAATACTTTGTTTTTTTTTCAGTGGCAAAGAGGGAATTCTGAAACAGATATTTCGAAAGTCTTGTCTGTATTCTGTGATGATTCATTCAATTTGTGTCTGTCTTCTATCTGAAATGAGTTTTGGAAGAACAGAAGGCAGAATTCTTTCTTCCCCTTCTCTGTTTGATTCTCTAAATTGGAAAAATAAAAATATTTTAAACATGGAAATCTGGGAATTGTTAGATAAATGATACAGTTGTTCCATTATTGGTCTGAAGTCTAGATACATAATCTATAGTCCCATTTTTTGCAGTGGCTAGCTTCAGCACCAGGTACAAAAGAACAGAGTGAATACTTACGTGAATGAGTAGTGCTGAGTAGAAACTCTTTTATTATTTTTATTTTTACATTGTTAAAGATTCGAATGTTAGGGATGAAAGCCCATTCCTACAATTTCTGCTCCTCCGATATAAACCAGAATGAAGGTAGATGGTGTGGCCTGAGCAGAGCGTGCATCTATCTGTGTGGCTTTGAGTAATAGTCTTAGATTTTTACTGGTTGCACTAGAATTTTAGCCTCACAGTTCCAATTACTGCCACCTGTGCGGCTAATACCCTTTTGTAAAAGAAATATTGAACTCATGTAGAAATATAGAACTCATGGTTTTCATCATTGGAGAAGAATAAGCAGTGAAAAATTACCAGAGATGTTGATGTCTTTGGGGAAAAAAAAAAAAAAAAAAACTTATACTGGATGATTTTTAACTGCATTACTTGAGACAACTGAAATAGCTGCAACACATATTTGCTTATGAGATACCAGATTTTAATTCTTTTCCATGCTGTTTCTTTGTCAGCTTCCCAAGTCCATATTGTCCTAGCAAGCAATGTTTCACAAAGCAGTGATGTTGGCAAATAGTATTTTGCCATTTGGAAGCTTTGATTCCAACGTTTTAGGTGATAGGTGTTCAAATATATCACGTATTTCTAGCTCTAGCAGTTTGATACTGATGAAATAGGTCAGAACTGATGCTGGGAGAAAAGTAAAACAGTAAAATACACAACGGAAGATTTTCAAGACTTCTAGTGTCTGACAATCATACAATATGATAAAGGATAAGCATAAAGAACAACAAAGTCTCAGTGAGAGACGAAAACGAATTCAAAAAATGATCCATATAAGCAGACGTAAATCCTTCGTATAGACATTGTGGGCTGCTTACCCCCCTGCTGATATTGCACAGAGAGACAATAGGTCAGTCTTGAATTGCCTAAACTGCCACATAGCAGCTTTGTGTGTTTCTTCATAGGAGGCAGGGACATTTGCTGCCCAAGATATTGCTGCAACTGTCTAGACCTTTATTCCCACCATTACAGTAGTTTAAGCGCTCCTCAAATCCCGTAACTTCAGGTAGCGCTTGCTTTGCTTTCGCCATCTATAAACTAGAGGAGTTCTGTTGTTGCTGGTTTTTTTTTTTTTTTGATTTCACATCATTTATTGTTGAGCTAATTGTTTCATGATTTTTAAGTAACCTTTATTTTTGAAAATACATCGGGAAATCTTACTTACAGAATTATTTTAATGCCATCTTCTGTCCAGAATAGGACAGGACTTTAACAGGGTTCAGGTTCAAATGTTTAATTCCTCTGCTCTTGCTAAGATCTACAGATGAAAAGCACCTACGAAATCTAGGGTTATGTTCTTGCATCTGCTAACAAATCCACAAAACTGGGTGTTCCCCCCTACGGGATCTCATTGCAAATCTGTGTAGATAGTTGGCCTTAGTTCATAGGTTCTTTCTCTGCATGCAATTCAAGTAGTATCAGTGATAACTATGCCATTTTCTATAGCAAATGGAGAGGCGGTGCAGCCTATTCCTACCACGTGAAAACTGTCCCACAGACATGCACAAGAGAAACCAGTACAGCAGCCCAAGGAGAGTCAGGGTAGGAGAGATTCAGCAGAGCTGTGCTATAAACATTGCTCAGATTTATATACTAGCCAGCCTCATATCCCTTACCCTTCTATTTTACCTTACAACTTAAAAAAATACAAGCAATGGCACTGTGACTGTGCTTGAGAATCTACATTGTTTATTTCAGCAATAAGTGCCCTCAGACCTAGAATACAACATTTTAAAATCTACAACACGAAGATAGAAAATATTCAAAATGCACAGAAACACAAGTCACCTTAATGTGATTAAAACGTCACATGAGATCTTGCAATTAAGTAGCAGTTAAGGATGTGCTTTACAACACTATAGAAATGTGCAAGTTTTCTGTACAGAAAAGGTAGAATCTTCATGCTTGCGCAAGTCGTTCTAGGACTCTTCGGTAATCGGAAACAAGTTGTTGGAAGCTCTCTTCTAACTGTTCATGTTGCATGTTTAGGTCTATTTGGTTCAACTGGTTTGTCAGCTCCTCTGGTCTTAGACACCTTCTCATCTTGGCAAGTTCTCTCTGCTTTTTCTAAGCAATTAAACAAACAGTAATTTCAACACAACTAGTACAATCAGGAGTATTTACATTCATTCCACCTCAGTATCTAGTTTAAGGTGCTACTAATCCTAAAAAGTGATTAACACTGGTAGATTAGAAAAATCTTTAAAGCCTCACATTTTCAATATTACTGAGCAGAAAAAACAAATTTGATTTTTTTCTTAAGCAAACAGGATTACAATTAATGACACTTTTATATCAAGAAAAATGAACAGCATTTCATTTACTAAAGACTAAATTCTAGAAAGTGGTCCAGAACGTTGATATTAATCAAGCTTATTCCATTATCTCTTTAATCTACTCAATTCCCATAATTGACCATCAAAAATTAGTTTTAAGCCTCCAGTATGTAGAAAACATTTCAAGAATTGCTACAAATAATTCAAAAACTACCAAAGACAAGCAACAACAGAACTGAAATACACTAATAAGAAACTTACAAGCATAAATATGTATGCAAATATCAGGAGTGCCCCTTGCTGTTTGCCACATGCATGCAGTTTATCTATCTGCTTCTTAATGATAAGAAGATCTGAGGTGTTTCCCCCAAATATATTTTTATTCAGCTGATATACTGAATGCTGCACATTGCCTTTGTAGGATGATATACAAAGAATTCTCAGCATTTGCTTTGAATACAAATACTACTCTCCCATAAGAAGTTTTTTACATTACGTTGTGAAGCATTCTTCTCTGAAGGCCCTGTTTCTTCTAGAGAAGATATCCATGCTTCAACACTCAAACTTAAGGACTATTTAGCCCATAATCTTTCTAATTTTGATGCTACAACCAAATGTGAAAAAAATTCACAAGCTGTTCACCTTCTGAACTACTTTTGTGTCCTATTCATTAGGACAACAAATCTTTATTTCCTAGAAATAAAAAGAATGAAGGATAGAGTTGACTATCAGTCTGCTAGTGGTACAGTAGAAGCAAAAATCCCCAGTATTTTTAATGACAATCTCCTCGTTAACCTGGAGGCTTAACAAGTAAGAGTAGTTTATGCAATACTGTTTTATCACTCTGCTAACAGTCCCCTACATCCAACCTCCATACATTCAAAGTTTTGCTTTACTGATAGTGTATTCTCACAGCTAGAAGTCAAGGAGATTCTGGACTTCTTTGGCATTACAGGCTAGCAAGGTGAGTGTCGCTTTAGAAAAGCTTGCCAACAAGGCACTTTTTCATACTTGTGTAACTTTTCCAACAGGTCTTAGGTTTGCTCAGTAAGTACTTAGCACAGAATAGCTAGCATGCTAGTTGCCACAATAAGCTTAGGTCAAATTTGTAGTCTTTTGACTTTTTAAATACAGAATGATGATGCCACTAACAAATAATAATTTGTTTCACCAGTTATCCAGTGCTGGATAATTTGTTTCACCAATATTTCAGGTCTAGGCGAGATGAATTAAAGGTGCTGAACTGAGGATCCCGAGGAGCACACCTGGTGAGGAGTAACATTTTTGGTTTCCATTGAGTTCAGAAAGCTTGTCTGAACTTTATTGCTGGATTTACTTTACATTCCACCTGCATTTAGTTCTGTGCTGCCATGACTAGATTACTTATAGCAAATTGTCTTGTTAAGAACTACTTAACAAGAAGAGCAATCTAAACTGTACCCAGGCTGCAGTGTAAGCCTACTGCAATATTTACCTCTCTTCAACATTTTGGCTTGTTTCTTTAAGCTTTTCAAGAAATTGACTTCTAAAAAAGCTCATCTGGGCATAATGTGATCTGTAGCTGGATACCATAAACTCATTCAGGAGTCAAGCACAGGGTCTTCAACACAGCTATGTAGAAATGTTCTTTGCATCTGTGTATGTCATTTAAACGCTGCATAACTAATAGCAGTTGATTGGCAACATAATTGGCATCGACTATATTTATGGAAATGAAAGTAAAATCAAGTATAATTAGTCTTGAAATAAGTATTAGATTATATTTAAGTCATATACACCTTATAGGGGCCAATCAGTCTTCTTTTAACGTCCAGCCGATAGCTTCTGGACTGTTCTGCATCACCCATATCCGTTGCCCGCAACCGGAGAATTTCATAAACTCGTCTTGTGTGTTGCTGATGAATAAAGAGAATAAAAAAATCCTCAGTATTAAGAAAACAGTCTGCAGCAATGCAGAAAAAGGAGAAATTGAAACAGTTGCTCAGTTTGTCAGAAGCCTAAGTAGTCTGGAGAAGGATCCTGCTAGCCCATGGCTTAGATGAGTGGACAATTCCATGCAGTCAGTGAATGTTGTATCATCTGTAGGGATGCTTCAAGGACAGCAATTCCTATCCTAAGAGAGCAGCAGAAAGTCCACAAGTAGGAGTCCAAAAGTGCTTCAAAGAACTGACAAGAGAGTTGAAACCAGACAGTCCTTTAAAACTAGTAAAGGAGGTATTGTGTTCTAATGCGCTCTCAGTACTTACTGCTCTCCTTATAAGGCCCTCTAGAAGCCAAAAATAGGAAGATACAACAGTGTTTAAGTTCACAAGTAAAAGAATCAGTAAGGGGAAAATGGAAGTGATTTTGCAACCATGCTCTACTAGTAGCACATGCCTAGAGGAGAGAGAGAGAGAGATACTCAAGTTGCTGCTGTATTACTGTTGCATTAAGACCAAATATTCTTTTGCTGAAGCAAAAGAATGAAAAATGAATGGTTCATTTGCAATACTTAACAGGTTTAGCTACTTTTTTAAAAAAGCAACTTATTTATCCATTCAAGTTTAAGACCTCAGACATGGAAAAAAAGGCTACAGGCATTTCTTATACAGACTCTTCTTATACAAGCTATAACATTATCATAAACATATTTGACTACAGCTTCCCCCTCCCCACCTCCTTCTCCCCCAGCAGGTCTATTTAAAGTTTTCACAAAATGACATTCAAATACATTTGAGTTGAGCATCTCTGCATTTCAGTGACTGTGTTCACTAGCAAGTGTCATCACTCACTGGAGATGTTACCAGTGAGATGAACTGTTTAACTGCTTTAGCTCTCTGGATGCTTAGAGCTGCCTTAGTGTTTTGTATTCTTAAACAGCACTAACTTTGTATAGTTTCTGTTTTTACAAGAATATCAAGGTCATGTTCTACTATAACAGCACGAAAGGATGTAGGAAAGAAAAGGCATTTATCTAAAACCAGGAGCTTGGTATTTCACTTCCAGCTGTATCCTAAAGATCTGCTGAAATAAGAGAGCTTGTTAAGTTACAATTCTTCACCTGTACAGTCTTCACCTGTATGACTATATTACTTTTATACCAACTTGATAAGAATAGCTTCAACCACAACTGTTCAGATTTAATACCTTATTTATTTTCAGCTTTTGTTGCGCTTCCATCACCATTTCTTGGCTGAAACCCTGCATTAACTTTTCTGGGGAAAAGCAAAGCAGATCTTGGCAGAGCTTTACAAGAACAAAGTCTCTTAGCTTTACATAGCTGTCAGAAGGATCTTCAGCTAGAAGGAATATAAAAGCATATAGTTACTACAAACATTATTTGCTTCCTCTTCTCATATACAGTTAAAAATGGAGAAAAAAGTAGATAAAAATATTCCTCAATATGCTGAAAACTGTGCTTACTTAAGAGTTCTGCTAGACAATCTTTTTAATGTAGGATAGTATAAGGTGAATGAGACAGCAGAAGGACAAACTTCTAGCAAATAGTTGTCATATGCAGTTTAAGGATGATCAAAAGCTACTAAGTTACCAAGAGGAAGGACTGGGATGTAATTTTTTCCCCGCCTATCTGTAGCGCCATGCAACTACCTATTTATTTTTTGGAGATTTGCTTATGATCATTAGTAGTTAAAAATGCTTTGTGGATGAGTGACCTAATCTTATGTGACAAGGCCTACAGCAAACTGTTTATGGAAAAGACTGAAGAAGTTGTACTAAAAGAAATGTATTCCATTCCTTTTCACTGAAATTAAAGATGAGTGCAGTTTCTCCACAATAAGCATTGCCAACATACACTTCACTTGTGTTAGCTAAGCTATAACCTTGAGTTTAATATATGAACAAAATATTCATTTTAAGTAACATGGATTTCTTTTTTCCCTTAGTATTAGTTCTACGCAGTTAAACTTGGTAAAGAGAAGAGTTTACTTCATAACTTTAGATGTCATTTAACTAAATATCTTGATCATAAGAAGGTTGTTCATCCCAATTTTCCTGCATTTAGGCAAACAGTATGTTTTCCTTTGTTCCATCTGCTACTGCTTCCATTGCATTTTTATTTTCAGGTATTTACATACACATCTATAGTAACACAGGAATCTTCAATCAGCAATGCATGCCCCTGGAGCACAAATCCTGCGTAGACTTTGAGTGGCTGTAAAATTTTGGCTTGCACACTAATATTAATGTTATTTTAGAATATTTTTCAATTCTGAGTTATTTAACAACAGCAAGCTGAACAGGGAGTTTGAAAATGCCTGATCTCTTGGCCAACTCAGCTGCGCATCTCACAATAAAATAGCTAATTAGCTGGTAATCCGTTCATGGAGGGATTGGATTTTCCTGGTGTGCTGTTCTAAGTAAAGGATTTAAGGCACTACATTATATGCAGTTCTTCTATAAAACTGTACTATTGATCCTGAACCAAGCTGAAGGTAAATCTTCAAAAGACCATTTAATTTTGACAAACAAATGCAAAAAGTTTGCAGGCTAACAGTCTATGCATGCTACAGGTTGTGTATTAGACAGAGCAAGTTAAGAATTGAGCACAAACCTGTTATATCAAGTACTGTAGGAGAAGACATATAGTATCTATGAACTGTTTCAAGAAGTTGCGCACCATGGCCTTCTCCTTGGAACGGTGGTAAAATAAGCATCTGGCTACAGAAAAAATACATTAATATATCACCATTAAAATGCATACAAGTGCATGCATTACACTGTAAAGGTTTAAGAATCAAGTGATAGTGCATTTGTATTATAATACTAAAATTTATGTTTTAACAACAAGATTGCTGAATGTGTCTTAAACTTACTAAATATTCAAAACTTGCTTGAGATTCCCTCTACTTCAAGAAGGGAACAAAGAAATAAATCAGTGCATAGCCAGCTAATAATGGAGATTTTTTTAAACAAATCAACACCATTATAAACAAGTATTGGGAACTTCAGCAGTTCCCTCTTCTGAAATAAAAGGCAAGGCACGAGTTACGCCGCCAATTACCTTACACGTGGCCGGGTTTTGTCTGGGTACACATAGTAATTATAGACTGTCATGTAGCCTACGGTCGCAAAGAGCGTAGCTCCATCCTTATTATACTTCTCAAATCTGCAGATAAAACAGAAAGCCAAGCAGGTCAATTACAGTCGCGCTCCCATGCAGTGTCCATTTTCTTTTCCATTCTTCAACTGAATTTTCAGTGTCAGCAAGCTACTCTGTGAGGGCCCAATGGGTACACCTGCTATGTTCTGAATGTACAATTCACTTAATTGGTGTGCAGCAACTTGGATAAATCAGGCCTCTTTACAGCACTTCAGTGCACTTGCCTATTATAAAGATGAATAGGTGGCAAGTAAAAGAAAACACAGGCAAAGCTCATTTTACTGTTTAAGCCTACATTCAGGGCTCTAACAGACAACAGCATTTAATTCAGCTCTATTCTCAAGGCTTCCCAAAGCATAATGGAGGAAAACTCAAGCCTCATAAACAATGGTTTTTCTTTCCTGGGAAAAATATCATTATACTGCTCCAATAATTGGCCAGCCACAATTAAAATGCAGGCTTTGTGGAGGTAATAAGGTCCACTGTTGCTTTAGAACTGTACTTACACTAGAAAGTAGTTCCATCTTTCATCATCTATATCAATAAAGCTAGCAGTTTCAATAAACCACATCAAGAACGTCTGAAGCCTTTCATGATATTCTTGAAAGCCTGGACATGTCATGTCAGCCTAGGGAAAAAGCCAGGAGAAGTCAGGTGAAACCTATCACAGACATTCAGGAGAAGAATCTGCAGAACCTAATTAAAGCCTATATACAATTTTCTATAAGCAGGTTTATGGATAAGAAAAAATGATAAGCTAGTAGTATTTACCTGATCGTTGAAGCATTATGAAAGTACATCACTGCAAAATAAACAACTTTGGTTGCTCAAAAGCAGGGATTTGACTCTGCCTTGTATAAATGACCCTGCCATTTTCCTACCTTGTATATCTGGTAGGTTATATCTTCACCAGCTTCCTCGTTATGGACAGAGTAGGTGTGCAGCAGCATTCCAAAGGGCTTGAAGTTGACTTCCTTCTCCAGCAGGGACACAAAGTCATCTGTGTTGGTGCAAAATCCAGGAGGAATGATTTCTCTAATTTTACTTTCAACATCATCTGCCTGTAGAATATGAGAGGGAGAAGGATCAGCAGAAGATTAAAAAAAGCGACAGCAGTCACCGTTATTCCATTAGAGGCACACACAAAAGCAGGTGTTATGGCCTATCTGTAATTTTAAAGAAAAAAAGTGGTGAGTGTTCCAGCTCAGTAGTGACCCTTCCAGCAGATAAAGGAACCACACTGACAGGATCCAAAAAGGTGACAATCCAGCCGCTGACAGCATCAAAAAGCTGGTAGTTACAGCAGCAGTTCAGTGGCTAATGGTAGTGATGGAGAGAGTCCTGAACATTTTTGCTTTAAAATTATTGCAATTATCCAATCCAAAAAGTATTGGTAACTACTCTAATAAGAATATGTGGATGAAAATACAGTAATGGCAAGGTGAATAAGCATACTGAATTCAGTTACAGAGAAGAAATGCTGCCAGTTCACTGGATGTAACACATTTGTTTCTGAAAGTGCACTAGAACGCTGAAACTCTGACTCTTTAATCCAGGAACTCTCCAGGACTCTGCTACAAAGAGCCTTGTGGATCAGAGCCTCCTAAACAGACAACTAACAAGAGACAGTGGGTGATGCAGGAGTGGTGGGAAGGAAACAGGGCAAAGCCTAAAAATGGACATCTCCAAACAGTGGAATGACAGCACACATTTGCATCCTTGTATTTTATTGCTGGTCCCATAGGCAGACATTTTAGACAAAGGGATACATTACAGGCAGAAAGGACAACATGTAGCATGTTAACCACAGAACATTTCAAAACAAGTTTAACATAAAATAATAGAAATATGGTTTAGGGATACTGATGGCAAATTAGACCTGTGATCTAACACATCAGGGAGGGAAGAAATATTCTGTCAGCAAAAAAAAACAAAAGTAATTTTAGTCTCTGAATTTAAATATTCACAGTAAGAGTTAGAGACTATCAGCTGAGCAGACTTCATAATCCTTTTCAGACACCAAAAAGACCACTTGATTGAATACATTTACTACTTCTTTTTAACCATGAATATTTGATGAAGTTTCACAATAACTTATTACTGCTTCTCACCAGGCAATAAAACTTAATGAATTGGTCTCAACTTAACAAAACAGTACTCCTCAATACAACCCCTAAAAGCCTGACATTACATTCAACAAAATGAGCTTACATTCAATTCAAACTTTCCTCCAGACAATGAACCCAGGTTTTTACTTAATGGAGTTTGCCGTGAGTTCAGCTGTAATGTTTGTATTGTATCTATGTCCACAAGGACTGACACAAGAACACTTTGTGTTAACTTACTAAGCAGCTCTTTCACACCGTTTACATGCATGATGGGTATTAGTTCTAAACCAAGACCCTTGCTACTTAGCATTCAAAACAGGGAAATTAAGATGCTTAGAACAAAATACACTACAAAAGGCTAATACAACATGCTACTAATTCCTGTCCTTTCAACCATAGTCCCTTAAGTAGAAGCAATGCACCTGCAAATGAATAGCACTTTATCATTCAGTTACATTTTTAGTATAAAGAAAGATGGATGTAGTTCAGCACAAACAAGTTTTATTCTTAATGGTTTGGTACTACCAACATTTATATTTATATCTGTAGAGAGAGCTATTAAGCAGTTAATATATAGCTCTACAATACTTGGTGTTAGAAACCAGTTGAAATGCATACAGTCTTTACATCCATTTCATTCTCCAAACAAAGAAGATGCATTTATTGGAACCTTTTCTGTTCTGAGACAATATTGGCTAAATATTTCTTCTTTACATTTGCTGATTCTGTTCGGTTGTGCAAAAATAGCAGTATTTTTTGCAAAATCCATGAATTACGTATGTTAAGTAATACATGGAAACAACATTACAGAAAATTAATCTTGTTTTTCAACTATGAGTGCATTAAAGTCCGGATGTCTGCACTTTTGATAAGCTGCAGGAGGTCAACTAAGAATCCATAGTGATTTTAATTTTACACATTAAATAAAGGTATGGAAAGCAATCTAGAACTAGAAAGGAACTTCAAGCATCAGTTTGCTAATCTTTGCAAGAACTCAGACTACGGGGAAAAACATCTAAATGAATGAATATGTAGTATGGAATGTATGCAACATGCATCTAAAACTTTGCTCCCCTCAAGTTTCTTCATCTACCAGTTATAAGGAAGACAAAGTTTCACATGCTGGAAGTGTGCAAGGTACAGCCCTTACTGACCACCACCACAGGAAAATCTTTCTTTCCATAGAACAGAAATCACAAGATCAGATTTAGCAGACAGAGCAATAGAAAATCCTTAGTAGTAAGGCTAAAAAGTCTTTTCACCTGCTGTCTTTCAAAGAAGCTTCTCTTGAAATGAAGCCTATTGTAACTTAAGCGATTAAAAAAAACCCTTTCATACATTATTTTTATGGGTTATCAAGAATTATTTGTTAAACAGATAATCCCAGAAACATGAATTTGGGTAGTGGCTCAGGTTTCCAGTTTCAAGTTAGTGATTTCTAGGGAATAGAAATGTGGAAACATCACTAGCATAAACTAGCTTATTTTCTTAACACCTGTACTCTTTTATGGAAATATCCATTTCATATTAAGCACTCCCCAAACCCTTTTCTGAAGTGCTCATGGTCTAAAGAGTTACTGAAATAGGATTACTGCCTTTCCTTGCACATCGGTGAGAGGTTTGTTTCCTTTACAAAAGCTAGGCACTCATCTTACCAATTGGCATGCCTTTGGCCTTCTCTATTCCTCTGCTTGGGACCAAGCAGCATGCAAAACTTACATTTCATGGGAAAGACTTTATTGAGTGTTCACAGGAAGCAGCCAGGGAAATACGCACTGTTGAAATCGAAGATAAAGCCAAACACCACAAAAACACACCACAGATTATTTTCATCAAATACTGTTTACCATCTTCTGTCCTCAATCATGTTGTCACTGTACTTGTCTACTACAAGTAAAAGGCATGTACGTAGTATACTGTTTTTAAAATACTTTTAGAAATTATTTGAAAACAAATTCTAAAATAACTATGTGCATTAATTTCAGTTGAGAAAATAAAAAATCAAGTTGCACTGCTTAGTGAAAGTATGTCCAAAGTTATACTTTTATCTCATTAACTTTTGTACTGAAGCAGAAAGATTAGACCAGTTGCAAAGCAAGATAATGTATTTACTCCAAAGACTGTTTTAGAGGTTAGTGAAATATTTTTCCCCCCTCATTTGATGAAATCCAGAAAAAAGGAGCTTACTTGAGCAATCTCCAATGAATGACAATTCAGAGGTCAATGCCATTTATATTTATACCAGAAAAAAAGCAACATCTCTTCAGATATTTCAAATGATCATCTCCACCCAAGGGAGGGATTCTGTCCTTTCTAGCTCCACGGATGAGGTACCAACAAAGAAAATGTTTCTGCTCAGGATCTGATCATACTTTCTTTGCTGGGTCTTCCCCACTAACGTGGTTTAGATCTATCCTTCGGGAGACCATATTAAGACAGGAATAAATATGCCTGGAATTCTAGCATCTGACATTTCGAATCTCATCTTTTACTTCATTTTTGAGAAGACTTTGAAGAAAAACTGATGGAATTTGGGCAAATATCTCTCCAGAGACTTTAGCTGCTACATATTGAATTATATGATATATATTGATATGTGAATATTGAAACCAAACTTACTTTGAGAAACCAAAACCACTCAATATTTAACGTGCTTGTGTGGGGAAATAGATACAAATTCCTAGAGCGTGAATAGCTTTGTAAAGAATTAAAACCGACTTCTGCCTTGCAACCAGTTACCTCAAGGCAGATTGCTGTCCTCTCCAGAACACCATCTCTTCACAGCACAAAGACTACCTGTCATGCACTACGAACGGTTCATATCTTAGTATTATTACTCAGAGAGCTGAAATCAGCACCCAAATAGTTAATTTAGAAGCAAAAATGTCAATACGCATTTGAATTACCACCCTGCTGTGATGACAGCTAACATTTCAATCTCTGCAAATTCAGAGCAGATATAACTGAGGTATTCTTATTTTGGAGTGGCTAAATTAATGGCAAATACAAATGGCAAAACAAAACTGATGGCTTTTATATATATATATATATTTTCCTTCTAAAGTATATATACCTCCATACAGACAACATACTTGGATGGTCAGTCTTTTACAATTATACCAAGGGAAGCAAAGGCTAAGCAACCACCTTTTTCCAATTTGGTCAGAGCTTGTCAATATTTTAGGGAAAAGTATACAAGAGGCTAGCTCAGACACACTCTTATTTGTCCCTGTCACAATCCCTTAGGCAATCAGACTATTACTGTAAATGCAGCACAAGGTGTGGCGGAAGCAAGGGGTCAGAGTGATGAGAACACTTGCAAATTGTGCTTAGGACAAAATGGATCTTGTTTCTCTTCCCTGTATCTCCAAAGAATGGATGTGGCTTTCTTATTTGTATGAAGTATAGACAGAATGGGAATAAAATATTATCGTGTGGATTCACTTCACAACTCCATTTTAAAGTTATATTTGGGAAATGCTGGACTGAGAAATGGGTTTTTTTTTTTTTTTTAAATACGGTCATCGCTTGACAAACAGCTATTCCTTTTCTCCTAACAGCCTAACGAAGGCTGAAGAGTACGACCTTTCCTTGTGAGATATGTCGCCCTAGTCTCAAAAGCATCTCAGACATCCAGGCACTCAGCTTAAGCTAAGCAGAGTCTAAAAAACTTGAGGGAAAAAAAAAGGGGGAGGGGTGTGTGAAATCTATCAAATTCATCTAACAAAGTCAGCCCAACTTCCCCCCCCCCACCCCCACACACACTTTAGAATTAAATTGGTCTTTCCTTGAAAAAATATTTAAATGAGCCTTGATGAGTTTGAAATTAGCATCTTTAAATACAGTTTGAAATTAAAGATGTTTATTTTTTTTAAAGCTAATGAATAGCTTTTTCCAGGCAGAGTAGTTTGAAGTTAATGCAAATATATAGCACTTTTCACACTACAGAGCATTAAAAAGATCCATCAATAGCCAAATCAATGGCTCAGGGGGGAAAAAGGGAGAGAAATCAATTCAAGTTTCTCTTTCTTGTAGCTAAGTAAAACTCAAAACAGTAAGATCTTTTTTGTTGTCACTGCATCAGAGACCATTTCAAAAAATTGATTTTTGCCCCTCAGGAATTACACCAGTATATAATACCACAGGTATATGATACCACAAGTATTTAGCAATTTTATAATCATGGTTAACATATTAATATTTTATTCCTGTGCATAAATTCCAAATATCTTTCCTGAGCTAGGTGGAAGCCTCATTCACTTAGCTTCTGTGGACTTACCTCACAAAAATATTCCAATAGATGTACAGAGGGCAGTTGGAGATAAGTGGGGGAAGCTTTTCTACAAGTGCCCTGTAACACTAGAAAACTTGTACAGAAAAGACAACATCTTTCATGTAATTGTGCTCTGTGCTCCTGTGAGATATAAAATACACATGGCTAGCCAAGATAGGGGACAGCTCAGATCTTGCTTCTGAATAATCTTGTGCTCCATATTTGCTATTTAAAGAGACACAGTAAGATACCTTACCTTGGGGAGGTGATGGAAAGAACCACACCAAAACACCTACATACCCCTATCCCAATTCTACCTCCACGCTTTTCTTTCTAACAGCAGTTTTGGAAAACACTACTGATAGTCTTTCTCCTGGATTACATGAAATTTAGACTTGGCGGACCAATTTTTTTTTTTTGTGGAACCCACCTTGTTATTAGCATTTCATATTTGGCTGACAAATTTGACAATACAATTAGATATATGAATTCTTGCTCATAACCCTTTAAAACTTCCCAATAATATTTCAAGCACAGGTCTGGCTCTTTCTTTACCTCCACACAGTCAAACTTTTCATTAACTTTAGATGTATAGTTGATGCGGAAAAGCGTTGACAGGTTACCGGCGATATAATATAACAGGATCTTCAGACCCTTGTAACCAAAGGCAACTTCACTAAGAGAAAAAAAAAAAAAAAAACAAGCATGCTCAGAACTCTAGTTTAACAGGAAAATACATCACAAAATTTTCATGTGATGAAGCATACTAAATCTAATAGAAAAAGGGAATCAAACGAAACGTGTACTATTAGCTATATAATGCCTTACACAATTTCTACTAGTTATTTTGCTCCTCTATTGGACAAATAGGACAATTCCCTAAACAGAAAGGCAGCACATACACATACTATCACAGCTCTTAAAGTAATAATGAAGTATAAGCTATTTCATGTCTTCATTTTATTTCTTAATATCTTAAGCTAATTAACTTTTTACTTTTAGTGTTACATTTATTAAAACATACTTTGCATTCAGTAGTCTATTTTGGATTACACAGCTGCAAGCTATACTGCTCAAAGCACAAGCAGAAAATCAGTCATAACAAGTCTGCTTTGGTGGGCAGTTCCTACCTATAGTTACCAAAATTAACAGAAACAAGTGACTGCAAAAAAGAAAGCTATGAAGAGCAAAGCCTTTTTCACACTCAAGTATGATTTGGCAGAATAACCACTGTATCGTAGTGAAGTCCAAGGAACTTATACTGAAGAAAACTGAACTGTAGAAGATTGTTAGTTACAGAGAAATAGAGCTTTAATTCATTTAATTTTTTCTTTCTTTTTTTTTTTTTCTCTCCTTTTCTTTAACTGAACCTTTCTCTTGTGGTACTATATTACTGATTGAGAACTTGGACACAATTGTCAGCAAGAATTTGTTTATTTGTTACATTGACAGATTAAAGATTTTTCTCATTCCTGGAAGTATAACGAAGTTTACTGATGTGACTATTTTATTACTACTAATATATTTGGCTCATTCTGAGAGCTTAGAATGCTTTTTAAAAAAGCCAGAAATGAAGAATCTGTGTGCATGCACATATTTTAAGATTATTCAGGTCAGATTATAGGTCAGATTATTCAATAGTGACTTGTCACTGTACTTGGGAAAAAAAATGGAACAGTGTTTTCCTACAGTTTCTGTATTGCCCCAATATCTCCCTGGTTACAAGTATATGTATTCAGAGAAAAAAAGCTTCTGATTTTAGCATAACATTCAATGAGCTAGAACAGCTGAAAAAGGGAATTTAATGTTTCACTTATATATTCTATTGAGTAAAAAATCCATGTTGCAATGTGGAAAAAAATAAATTGATACATGGTTGCTAGGTAATTACTTTTGCACACATCACTCAATCATTAGCAAGGATTAATGATCCTTGCTAAATCTTGGAATTATGTCAGGAATGCAATAACTTAAGCAATTCTGACTGCAAAATGAGACATTTTATTCTCTGCTCATCTCTTCTAAGTTGCATAAAATGATTAAAGGCCCAAATCCTAGAAGTTAGACACCAAGGTAGCTATTTAACTTAAAAATTCATAAATGGAAGCATTGCTATGTCATTTTAAAGTGGCTTGGTAAAGCAATGTTTCTTGATTTTTAACAGTGAGAATGCAACCCTGCCAAACTCATTAACTGTTCTCTGGATACTTATGGTCCAACTTACTCATCTCCAAAGACTTGGTGACTATACTCTGGATTAAATGTTGTGTTGTCATCCTCCAAATCCTCAGGAAAGCGAACTATAAGGGAAAAGAGAGCATGAAAAAGTAAAACATAAGCTCAGGCTTGTTAAAGCCAGAGATGCTATGCTAGATTTTCATGCATTCTTCCACAACAGAATCAAAAGCTTCAATCATGAATCAATGCATGTTAAGCTGGTATAAAACAGAAATAAACACGCTTTGATGCATTTCATTTCTTCAAATCAGTAAGCCTAATGGGCACACAGCACAAAACAGAGAAATTGATGCAGCAATATTACAACTTCCTATATTGTGAATGTTACTTTACTCTCTCTTAAACACTATGGCTGTCGCTCAGCTGGATACTCCTACCATAAGCAGCTCCATCACATAAGCAATACTGCCTGCTCATTCTGTCATTAGGGGTAGGAGAAGCGAGAGCACTTCACTGTAGGTGGGTTTAATGGAGTAGTGAAAGGAAAAACATGCTGAATGAATGCGCTTATGTTCATGCTAAAGTTCTAGCAAATCAGAGCAGATGCAAACAAGTAGTTACAAATGCCAATGTAACATGGTGTATGAATATTATCAGAATAATTAGGTTTGATTTCTTAAATCGGTTTTACTCTCCCACCTCAAGGTTAGTATTAAATAATGTATTTGTTGGACGTATAAAAATACTATTGTCGCATCTACACAAATTCAGCACCTACCAAACAAGCATCTTATTCATGTCGATGGAAATAATAGTTGCTGCACAGTAACTGTGACATGTTCTTTGATAAAACAGACTTATAATTGAGAGAATAAAATTAGAGACTAAGGTGGAATTTTGTGGAGGAGAAAAAAAAGAGTTAAGGTACCAGACTCCTAAGCACTCCGTTTACTTGCAATTAAAATAACTTATTGATGTAAAATTGGAAGGAATATATTTCTTGGCTTAGGCATTAAAGTGACATTTCAGCCACATTAGCAAGGCACAGGTAGCTCCAGACAATAGAAACACATTTGAATACTGAATGAGTTGCATGTGTACAATGTTGTAGGAGTTACTGTTTCTATTGAAGCTGAAAGGGTTTGGGGCTATTTGCTTTTTTTGTTTGTTTGTTCTTTTGTAAGCAAATGTTGATTGTTGAATCACACCTTCATCATTCTATTAAAAGTTCAGATAAAAAATACTTCCTTTATAATAATTCTATAGCTGTACTTTACCTGCACTAATCTCAGAAAAGATTGTGCTATCCCATCCATTTATTCAACTATTTACATTAATAGCTATATATTAAAATCTGAATGAATTTGAGATATAAGAAGTTTATACAGGCGAATATCAAGTGCACTGTATCTAATGATGTTACCTAGTTTTAGTTGAATTGCTTCATTTGTGCTACACTTATATTCAGCCAGCTTCTTCTCCATAGCAGTAAGCCCTGGAGAGGAGGAAAAAAAAAGATGAAGAAAGTTTTAATGATGTGCACAAACTAAGTGCCACTCATTTAAGGAATATTTAGAGGATTCTCCAAAACAGAAGAGACAACAAAAATGGAACAGATGGATCAAAAGAGCCATAGTATGTACCCAAAACATAATATTAGATTTTAACTAAATAACCTTTCTGGAACTAGAAGCAAGATCTAGAAAAATGACTAAAATCATCAGCCTTTTTCTCAGAAAGGAGTTATTTTCAAAGGATTTAAAACTAAGCTATTACCAGTAAAAAAATCTTCAAAGCTGCAACTAGAAATTAACAGTTCAATCTAACAGAGGTTTCTGTAAAACAACATATATTCTCATATATAACATGTTTTCTGTAAAACAGCATGTATTTTCATTTCAGTACTTAAAAACATCCAGCTAATCTTAGCTAAGATAACTTACTGTGTTATTCTCTGGACAGCAGAAGAGGCCAGAGGCCTCAGAGGAGGTCTGGGCCCTACTAGGCCCCATGGTGCCTGTCATGACATCCTAGCAAGATTCACGTCCTGAGGACACTCGGATCTACACCGTGCTGTGGTCAGAGAGCTCACAAGTGCATCTGCTTGGAAAAAACCCTTCTTGTGGGATGTACTTTTTGTAGTTATTTCTACTTTCGTTTCATGAGGTGCAAACTAAATCTATTTTCATAATAACCACATCATTCTATCGAACTCACAGGTCATCTTCTGTAAACAGGACTTTAAGCTTACAGAGGCTCAACTATTCAAAAAAGGCTAGAAAATAAAGGTAACAAGTACAGTAAACAGCAAAACAGAAACTGAACAGGTATTTGGTCCAGCCCCTAGAAGAAAAGCAAGAAATTCTCAGTGCTGTATACAGCACCTAACTATTTCCTCAAGGGGACTTAGGGAAACAGGCTTATTTTGCAAGTGGGGAATTGCTGTGCCCCATCCCAGGTGGCTGCAAGTTTCTTTACAGCAATCCGTTTACTGAAAACTCCAAGAATTTCTGTTTCTCACCAAGCAGGACAGCAAATAAAAAATAATTAATTGGGCCAATAAATACTTTTTTTCTCCTCCTCCTGAAGTGCTCAGACATATCTGTAGGTCCTACTTCTCCGAGATGCTTGTGTACCTATACCAGAATAGGAAGGTGAACCTTTTCTGACTCAAGAGCTCCACAAAGCTTTGAAGAAAACAAAACAAAGACACAAACCACCACCACCTAATGTGGAAGGAATTCTGGTGCCTGAAAAAATAATTGGGGGTGGCGAAAAGCACACACTAAGTGCTGCGCAAGTACACAACACATCCTGTAACATCTTCCTGGAAGTTCTAGTTTTACCATCATTTCATTTAAAGCTGTATTTCCCCAGGCAAAACCCAGGCAAACTGCTTCTTGGACAATAAAGTGTTCTGCAAAATCTGGCAGAAATTTAAAAAATTAGACAAAGGAGCAAACCTGGTGGCACATCAGTGGTGAAAAAACACATAATTAAAATAACTTCCTCTCTCATCTCTCAGCAAAATTGTGTATACTCCTATATCTCATCCTGAGCCATGCAGTATTTGCTGTATGGCATTGCTGCTTGTTTTCCCATCACTTGCCAAGCTTGTCCAGGAGGGCAAACCCCTAAGGTCAGTGATGCAGAAAAGAACTTACAAGTTTCACAGTCCTAAATAAAGCCACATTAGCTGCTTCCACTTCATAGGCTGAGAGCATTTGAGGAAGAGCCCCTCTAAAGTTATCAAGCAAAACAAGAGAGGAAAGCCCCCAAAACCCGGCGCCTGCTTGGCTGCCGCTCGCCGCCTCTCGCCGGGCCCCGCGGGGCGGAGGGAGGCGCCAACGGCCGCCCCGCTCCGGCGCCTGCCCGGCTGTGGGCAGCGCTGCGCGGCTCTGCCCCCGGCAACCCCCCAGCGAGAGCCAGGGCCTCGTCCGGGGGCGCAGCGGCTCCGCGCTCCCTGCGGACGCCCGAGCCCAGGCTGCGACGCGGCCCCGCTCTCCAGAGGCGACATCGGCCTGTGAGAGCCGTCCGGGCCGCCTTTCCGCAACCCCCGAGGCAGGCCGCGGCCGGGCAGGCCCGGCGGAGCCGCGAGGCCGCAGCGGGCGGCGCCCCGACACTCACCCGCCATTTGTGAGCGGCGGCAGCGGCCGAGGCGCCCGCGCAGAACGAATCAGCCCGCGCGCCCACTCGCCGGAAATGAGAACACACACTTCCGTTTCCGGCTGCCAGAACACACAGTAGGAGCGCTCGGCGCCCTAGAAGAACTGCGCTGTGCGCATGCGCAGCCCCACCCGCTCCCTCATTTGCCCTTGATTTGCATGTCCCCGCCCCCGAGCGGCAGCCCCCGCCCTGCCGGCCGGTGCGCATGCGCAGAGTGTCCCGTGCAGCCTCGCACCTGGCGGGCCGCCCTGGCGCTGCCGTGCCGGGTTCGCCCTGCGCGCGTGGCCGGTGCGAGCGGCGCCGCCTGCGAGCGCCAGCGCCCGGGCAGGCAGCGCTCCTCTCTCGCCAGGTTGTCAGTGTTGAAGATAATCCTTTGGGAGGGCGACTTTAAAACAGACTTTTTTCCACTCCAACTTTAGTTATAGTTATTTTATTTTTTCCTTTTTTTTTTCTCGTGAATTCCATATCTAGGCTATTTAGTTGCACTGTTGTATTTAGCTAAGAAGCAGCATCCGGCTTTGCCACGGGCAGCAAGAGGAGGCTCGTGCTGAGGAGCTCCCTTTTCAATGCGGGGCTCCGTTCGAGGCGCGGGCCGCGCCCCCCGGCAGCGCCGAGCAGCCGCCGCGCGCGCCGGGCCGCTCGGGGCGGCAGCTCTCGGCGCTGCCCCGGGGGCGGGGAGCGGCCGGGCGGGGCCGGGCGCTCATTAGCGCGGCGGCCGTTGCGGCGGCTGTTGCGGCGGGCAGTGCCGGGCGGCTCCGCCTCCTCGTCGCCGGGCGCAGCATGGCGGTCAAGGTGACTCTTCCCCCTCCGTTGATGGGGGCATGAGGAGGCGGGCGGCCGTTCCGCTGGCCCCGCGGCTGGCCGAGGACAGGCGGGCGGCGGAGGGAGGGAGCCCCACGGGGCCAGGAGAAGCGCCGCGGGCCGGGGCGGGAATGGCGGGGCGCCCTGAGCTGGGGCCGCGCAGCCTGCGCACCCTGAGGCGCCGCGGGCCGTAACGGTCGCGGCGAGGCGGCCGTTGACTCGCGCGCGCGAGCGGTAACGGCCGCTGCGAGGCGGCGGTTACGGGAGCGCACGGGCTGTACCGGGCGCTGCGGCGCGGAGCTCGGCGGCCGCCGGTGCCGCCGGTTTGACAGCTGTCACCGGCGCTCGGGCTGTGTGCGAGCGGAGCGATACAAGCGAAGGGTGTCATGATGGGGATTCTCCTTATCGCTTAGATAAGAGACCTCATGTTTATTGCCCTTATCAGTGCAGATTGCCCTTTTTTTTCCCCCTAATCTAAACCCTGCCAGTAGATCAGCTAGTGAAGCATTAACTTACTTTTATTCACAGGTGCAATCAACTAAGAGGGCTGATCCTGCTGAACTGCGAAATGTTTTTTTGCAGGTAAACAGACCTGTCTTGTGTGGTTTGCTGGACAGACCCCCCCTCACCCCCCCTTCAGCAGTTTATCACAGTATCAGTCGTGGATTGTGCTTGTGGCACAGTTAAAAATTCATTTTGCAAGACTGGATGTCTCATCTGGCCCTGAGGAGAAATGGCTTCTGATGCAGATTGTCATTAAACTTTTCCAGATTATAATCTGAAATAAATTTCATAAATATTTTCCAATTTCCTATGGACAAAGTAATTAGTGCCATAGCTAAGTAGTACCATTTTTGAAATACCCTTCACAAGATTTCAAAACTTCTTAGATGACTGTCTGTTCCATCTTTGGGATTTTTATCCTTATAAATGGATGAATTACTAGCAATGATTTTAGAAATTATGATTATTAAAGCTGATGCGTTTCATAATAAAAGCAGAGTAATATAGATATTACCTCTGTCAAGGCATTAGAATTGATGCATGTAAACAATGTGAAACTTTTTCTACTCAGAGTGAAGCACTTTCTAAAAGGAAAACCCTCAATCCTCAAAATTTGATAATTAAATTTTTAACATGCTGATGGAATAAGAACTAACTTTTAGGTTTATATTGGACTCCTGATATTTCCAAAACCATTTAAATACCTTTTTTTTTTCCCCTTTAGATTGAACATTACTCAGTGTATTCAATAAGTTTTATTTTGTAGGAAAGGAAAGAAAATTAAGTTTTAGGGCTAAGTACATGTGAAAATCTATTGTGCCATTGTTGAAAAGTAACTTTTGGTCTTAACTTCTTATTTAAAAATCACTATATCCTTTTTGTCTGAGAGTAATAAGTTACATCTCAGTCATAGATTTTTTTTTTCTTCTTTTTTCTTTGTTTTTTTTTGTGTGATTGATTACTCTGCTAGAAACGCTTGAGTGTTGGAATCATACCATGAAAGTGTAGCTTTTAATTTCTAATAATGTTCTTACTTTCATAGATACATTGTTGATGTGCCATTTAGCTGTTAGGTGTGGGAATACAATAGAGTTTTAAAATCAAATAAGCAGCATTAAAGTATGAAAATAATGTACTATCAATGTAACACTGGAACGTTACACATCACTTTTCCAATTAATTTGTAAGATACTTGTACTCATTTCTTTTTGATAACAGAAAGTGAAACGTAGTGTCAAAGTACTCCACTCAATTTGGAAGTGTGAATATAGCAACATTCATGTTAACCTAAAAATACCCCAAACATTTTACTATTGAAATCTTCTGGTTTTCTTCTTATCTTCTTACTTTCAAACAAGCATTCAAATTATTTTTTTTCGTTCTCTGAAGAATCAAAAGTGCAGAAGTTCTCCTGCCCTCCCTTGCATATCTGAGACTGCAATAAATAAATAAATAAATATATAAAAGAATACAAGCAGTACAGACATGTCATGAATAGAAAGAGGCTTTATATTTGTTCTGGATTGTATTTGATTCTAGTAAACTTTGAAATCATATTCTTGCTTCAATAGATATCAAATAAATTTTGTCATAAATTTCATCACAAACATTAAGCAAAAATTAAAAGTGAACCTACTGTCTCCAGGACTAAGTTGCAGAGCGTCTTGTTACAAAATATTGTCAGCATTGCACGCATCATGGGTCAGATACGCCATGCTCCTTGGTGAGGGTGCAGGCTCGTTGTGTGTGCCTCAACTAAAGGGCATGCATGCCTTCCTAAATTTGGCTTCCCTTAGAAAGAGATAGAAGGGAAGACATGAACCCTGGGCCTCTTCATCATCCGTCTTGCGCATGCAGAGCATATTTAAATTTCTTTCTATTCATATGTACTCCCTAATATGGTATCTGAACTCCTCTATCCATCCAGTGCAATTTGCATCTTAATGGATGCTTAGCATTTATTCTTTTCTTGAAATTTCTGAAGCTTCATATATATGTTTTTTAATTTTAAACCGTTAAAAATCTTGTGTCATGAAAAAATGTTATTATTTTTCTGTAAGCCAGTAATTATGAAATGCAGACTTCAAGATTTTATATGTGTGCATCTTCAAAGCATGATGATACCTAACTTGGTATGGTGCAAATGCAGTAGTTTGTAAGTTCATGTTATGTCATGATATTTAAAATACACACATACACACACACACACCCCTATGCAAATTCACCAAATGCTTGCCTGAGACAGTCTGTACATAATAATGATTTTGTATTATAAAGTAGCATAATTTGAGATTGAGGAAAATACACTTGTAATAGGTGTATTTTATTTTATATATAAATTAAAGTATGATTAGTAGTTGCCTATTTTGTCCCCAGAACTGCTTTGTACATGCTCACATTGCATGATGAAAAGGTCATTTGAGGACAGATTTTGTAAGAGGATAGTTTAGCTGCTTTGTCACGCCATAATTTATTGACATGTTGCCAAGCTCTGTCAAAATATCATGACCTTCTCATATGGAGCTGAATGTATCTGGCAGTATTCTTATCTTTAAAAAAAATTAACAAAACTTCTCCTCTGAAGTTTTTTTTTGGTGAAACGAATCACTGTTTGTAATAAAATCAGATAAATTGTTGCCTGAAGAAATAAGTCTGAAACATTTGGATTTGGACTGTCTTTGTTAGGCCCATAAGTGTCATTCTGTTGTTATTGAGGATGCGTTCAGTATTCTGTATGTCCTGTGATCCTTCACATATAAAAAGTGCTTTGGATTATATGTGTAAGCAGAACGTATTTCTTTATCACTTATGCATCTGATTGAAAAGGAGGACTTTTACAAGTTGATTCAGTGATACCTAAGTCACAGTTTCATTATATTGTCATGCGTTGACCCAAAGAATTCCTGCCCAGTGCTGTATGTTCCTCTTTTGGCGGAAATAGTCTATTTTACCTCTTGGTTAGCTCAGTAATCTGCTTTATAATGTAAATTTGCATGGAGCTAACTACAGCCCTGTAAGAGGAAAGAGGGAGAGACATGGAATGTGAGGGGCTGGTGAGGAGGAAGAGGTCTGGAGGCAAAGATAAAAGCATCCTAAGTAGGCAGTGATACTGAGGCAAGCTCCTGTATGCTGAAACTGGGTCCTGACTGAGTTGCATAGGTTGTGAACAGCGGAAACACATGAATGAGACGTGAACTCATCTTAACACTCAAATACAAGATTTAAAACACTGTTGTAAGTGTTCTAATTCTTGTCAGTCCCTGGTAGAATAAGTTTGTTTTATTCCTCTTTCCCAGAAAGATGTGTCAGCTGTGCCAAGATACTGTGATATGTTTTGGAAGAGTTACAAATTACAGAGAAGGCCACTAGTTGAAATTTGAATTCACTACTGTACATGTTGCACTACATACTTCTGGACTGGGGGAGGCATTGCTTTTAATTATTTGTTTTCTCTGCAGGGAACTCTCGTAGTAATCTTTTAACGATTAGGATCTAGAAAAGTGAATAACCTTCTTACAAATGAATTAAAATCACTATTTTTCAAAATGAAAATTCTAAAGAAACTGATGTGAAGTTTTATAACTTTCCTTGCTCAGAAAGAACCCAGGTCTACATAAATGTTTGAAGATTTGCACGTAATTCACTTGTGTGTACAAGTAGCCTATGCAGTAGACAGTGAACATAAGAGATGGATTTTAAAGATATTAAACAAACTTGCTTACAGGTTTCTAGAGTGAAAATGCTGAGAAATGAACTCAATAGCCAAATACTAAACTGTTGGCTTACAGTAGTTTAGCAAACTGGAATTCTCTTGGGATTTTTCTTATTTTCCACAGTACAAATATAGTTTAACTTTGCTATCAATAAACTTAGGTTTTATTTCTAAGGTCATTGTCATGTCATAAATAAATACAAGACCTTTCTTTTCTGCAAGTATACTGCCATCATGAAGCAGGATCTAAACTTACGTAGTGCATTTTCCCTATATTCATTTTGTACATCGTGACTTCAATGCTACTTGCCATTCAGTGATGTTGCGAGAAGCAAGAGAGTAAGTCATGTGCTGTTTGTGTTCCCGAGCACGTAAGGAGTGGGATGGTGGTGCTGGTTATCTGCAGGTACGGCCGAATATTGTGATATCACCTGAAGTAGGCTTGACTTGCAAAAGGAGCGGGCAATACTTTCTGCTTTGGCCTCATGATCTTAGTTCAAGACATGCTTGGCTGTTTTACTTTTAATGACTTGTATTAATATTATTTAAATTACTTAGTGTTTTTAAAATTTGCTTAGAATTTAGATGTGAACATTTATTTTGTTGTTATAAAACTCAAAATCAAATCAGAGCTCAAAATCAAATCAGAGTATTTTAGTTGACTCAAATCCTTCTGTGTTTTTTTTCACTTAAATTATTTAAATGAGAAATGCCAAAACCATTACTTTTATAACAAAAATAAATCTGAAAGATCATTTCTTATGAAAAGAGAAATACTGTCCCACAATTACTAGTAGTAGGCATCTTTTGAACAATTGTTCGTGCTCACTCTTGTAATTGCAAATAATCAAGAGTTTCTGAAAATACATAGTTGTTTTTTTTTAAGAAGATATTAGAAGTTGTCTTTGCATAAACACTTCTGTTCTGCAGGGATAACTTGGTTGTTGCTGTTAAGCAACTAGTATACTAGCACTATTGCTTTAAATAAACTCTTTAATCTCAGAGCAGACATTTGTCCACAATTTCAAATAATCTTCAGTAAAGATACGATTTGGGTAATCACTAATGATTTGTATTAAATGGCTTCTTTTTTTTTTTTTTTCTTTTTTTTGCTGTAGTATGCCAGTGTTGAGAAGGATGGTGAGCGTTACATGACCCCAGAAGATTTTGTGCAAAAATACCTGGGGCTGTATACAGATCCACGTTACAATCCTAAAACAGTACAGCTGTTGGCTGGAGTAGCAGATCAAACAAAGGATGGGTGAGAATTTTACTTCCTATGAGAAGCCTGTAATATATTGATAAATTCGAGTTTTTGTGATTATTTCATTTTCTCAAATGCATTGCTGATTTGATTATGCTTTAACCTTCTCTGAGGAATGAGATTTTTCCCAAATACAATGAACTATACTTTGGAAGAAGGGAAAATATGATATATATAACAGTGAAGGGTTTGAAGTATTTTTTAAAATTGTTTTAAAAGAGGTTTGACAATTACTGTAAATGCAAAGTAGATTGAATTGCAAATATTTTTAATATAGTGTGACTGCCTTGGGAAAGGCCATCACAGACTTAGGTCCACAATCATAGACTTTTGCAGTGTCCTTAGTATCTATAATTGAACATGGAAATAGGGAAAAGGTGTCTTATTCCTGTAGTATGAAATACAAATCAAAGCACTGAGGACTTCAAAAAAGTGCTGCCGGTTAAGAAAGAGATACTAATGATGATATAAAGGAAGAAAGTGTTTTTCTAATCATGGTAAGATCACACTACAGAATGCTTTTCCAGCGCTGATTGTACATAGTGTTATTTGGTTTTAGATGGCCCTCTAAAACAAATTTCCAGAATGTCCACTAGTACTGAGATTATACCCTTTAACCAACTCATCTTCAAAGGAGCCTTCCCTGCATTTCTTTTTGCTATATGTAGGCTTCCAGATTCAGACTTGAATTGTAGTGGGAAGCATGAATGTTGTTAAAGTGGAAAGATTAAGATGCGTAAGATAAAATAGATAAATCTGACACCATTATGTGATGACATCCTTCATTGTTTTAAGAGTATTTTATTCGCTTGCATAGAGCAGTTTGTACACTACTTGCACTTTATTGCAGTGTTACATGATGGCTCTTTAAAAGACAAAATTACATCATTTTCATATGTTTGAGGTATATATTATAGATAGTCAGATTTATATATCTATATAAATCTATATAATCTTCATATATCTGTATAATCAAATTTATATTTTGTAGACACAGATATATAAATTTAATTCCAAATAAACTATGTTGTTCTTTGTGGCACATGGCTGTAGTTTGCTGTACTGTTAAAGATTGAAAGTGCTATTTTGTATGTATCTATTGAAATAAGAGTCTAACTGATGATTAGTGAAGCATGTTGAATATCTTGTCTGTCTGAAAGCTGTTACGTTTTAAAGTGTGCATTATTTCAGAAACTGTTTTATGAAAGGACCTTCCTTAATAAGAAATCAATAATTTGTTTTATTGCTTTCAGCAGAAGTTGACACTGAGGTGTCACATGTTTTGTTGCTTTCTCTGTGAATATAAGTTTTTGTTTTATTTTTAATCTGGGTAATGTTGTTCAAAGCAAGGTAATCAGTATTACTTATGGGTAAGTGGACTTTATCTACTACTGTATGGGAAGAATGAAATAATGAGAAATCATATGATCTGCAGTACAAAATATCTGTCTAAAAACTTGCTGATACTTGTCTAAAGTGTATTTTCTTAAGTGTTTTAATCTGTGTTCATCTCTAATCAGTATTTCATATAGACAATTTATTATGCCTCAATAATCATCTTTAGTTATATTTTTATACCTAGAAGCATATTCTTCCTAGACTTTGTAGTAAGCTGCAGTATAACAAAATCCAGACTCTAATAACTACAGTATTTATACAGAGAATTTAATCTTTAGCATGAATAATTACTGTGATCTTTCATCAAATTCTAATAATATATTACATCTTTCCAAGGACTTAAAGTTATTTATAAAGCTTGAGGGAGCATCATTACTCAAGTTTAATCCAGGCATATGTACATGAAATGGAAATCCACAACAAGTCATTGAGAAGGCATAGGTTCTGTTAAGAAACTTAATTCTTGGTTCTTCTGACATTTTCTGTTAAGCTCACTTACCCCTCAAATAAATGCTCCAAGCAACTTTTCCTTGTTAATTGTTATTGACTTTAGTTTGGCACCTATAGAAAAGAAACTTATTTGATAACTGGTTCTCAGTAGGCATGTTTTTTCTTTTTTTCTTTTTTTTTTTTCTTTAATTACTCTGTCCATACACTGATATAACTTTTTTCAGAATGCTACTGCATTCTCCTATTACTGTAGTACAAAACTAAATTGATTTGGTGGAGTTTTATAAGGTGATTCTTAAAATAGATGATTCTTCACTTTCAGAGTTACTTCTTAACTATTACAAATGCAAATAAAAAAATAAATAATAAAAAAATTAAAAAAAAACTATTTACAAATGCAAAGTAAAACATTCAAAGCATTCCTGTGTCATCAGACTTCAGGCACTATTTTCAAATTTAGGATTAGACTACATATCCTCTCTGAAGATATGTTTCTGCCAAAGCCAGCTAACCAGTTACACAGACCTAACTTGAGATTAATTATAAAATCAAAGGCTTTTTCTTCCTATCACGCTTTAAAAACTTAACAGTGCTCATTCAAAATTCTTCATTTTAATTGCTTGCTTTTGGCTACTTGACTTATCACAAGGCAGTTTCCGAAATTTGGAATTGTGTTCTTAAACTGGTCCTGAAGAAGCATCTATGTTTGGTAAGCTCGTCTTGAAGAAAGACCTATGTTTTGCAGAGTAGTGTCACAGCAATGCTGTACATTAATTCTTAAAGCAGTGTTGTGGAGAAATATGGCAAAGAGGTGTAGTATTATAAACACACTCTTCAAAACCATGCAAAATAAGCTATAAGAGTAGAGAAGAAATAAGAGAAAAATTTTAAAAGCATTGGAATGTTACAGGTGAAATGAAAGATGACTGATCTGGTATTGTTACAGAGCCTGTAATGCAGTAGGCTCAATTGGATGGGACTCCTCATTGTGGTGTTTAGTCTAGCTCCTGCTTTCTTTGCCCCGTAGTGGAGGAGCACAGGGAATATTCCTGCTCTTAGGAATCTGCAAGTTGATCACCTGTCTCCGTATCAATTCCAGTTTGAATTTATCTTTTTCAGTGCAAGAACCTTCATTTGTGTGCAGCATTCCAGAGATGTCATTAGAGCCCTATCTGGTGATACTTCTGCTTCCTCATCTGCTGGAAACAGCATTCCAGTCCCAGCATTCTTTTATTTATTTAAATTCTCAAATATGTAACTTTATAGTTCATATTATATTTGAACTGTATTATATGACTCTGTGTGTGTATATACATACTAAAATATAACTTCTGATCATACTTATTTTTTTGCATATGTTAAAGGTTATTTTAAGAAAAAAATTACATATTTTCTTATGTGTACCTTAAAATATCTTTATTCAAGTGGGAATTTATATATATACTACATATATGCATATACTGATAGGCCTCTAAATTTCAAGCTGGAAGGTTTTTTTTAATAGGTATCTTAACTTTTGAATACTATCTGCTTCAATTTATAATTGCCGGACAATAAATGATGATATTTAAATACCTCTCTTTTCATCTTTAGTATAAATTTTAAAATTATTTCAATTTTGTATTAAAATTGTATTCATGACTGGATCATAAAGTTTGCTAGAGCTTCAAGTACAAAATGTCATTGGTATTGTAAATATTTTTTGAAATTGTAACAACTTCTTTATTTTTGCCTTGTAGGTTGATTTCCTATCAGGAATTTTTGGCATTTGAATCAGTTTTGTGTACACCAGATGCAATATTCATTGTTGCTTTTCAGTTGTTTGACAAGAATGGCAATGGAGAAGTAACATTTGGTAAGAACATCTAAAGATAACCACTTTTAAGAAAGCAATAGTAATAGTATAGACTGTAAGAATGGTTCAGTAGTTCATTGCAACTAGAAATGCTTACTGTACAGTACAGCACTGATTTCCTAAAAGAGTTTGTATAAAAAAGTTGTTTTTTCTTCCAAGTGTTACCTAAAACACAAGCTTAAGAAATACATGTAAATGAAAAATATTTTACTCTGTCTTCCTGAGTCATGATTTTTTCACATTCCTGAAGTATTTGATACGATGCTACTTTGTTCAGTGTCATCCAAAGCAAAATTCTTTGTGTTACGGACTTCAAACCCCTATGGTAAGGGATTTTTAAATCACATTCTGGATCTCTGCGTATTTGGAGAATTGTCATTAGATTTAGTAGGAGTTGGAAATAGAAAAGAAGAAGGTCTAATTTTTAGAATTCTTAACTGGATGTTCCTTTTCTTGAGGAACAAGACCTACATTAATGTTATGAATGTGACTGATCTTGTATTTGGAATATAAGGATATGATTGTAGCTTTTAAGATTTTTATTTATTTATTTTTCCTAATCACATAAATTAGTAAATGGACAAAAATCTTTAAGCTAACAATGCCACTTTATGATATTGCTAAATAACTATTAACTTTGCAATTTGAAGAGGATTAGCTTTTATTTTTAAAACTTTGTATGTTAATGAAAATTAGATACATCAATGCTATGAATTTTAATGAATGGAATGAAAACTACATGTTATTCCTATCCAAAAGAATAAATCTCTCAATAAAGGAAATGCAAACTTTGCTTGGATTTGTAACCACTTACTCTTTGTACTAGTTGATTTTTCTTAAAATTATTGCAACTGTTTTTGCAAAAGAAGTTTAAACAAATCATACAGGGGTCTTTTTATGTAAACAGCATGACTTGAATTACGATATTTGTTAAATTCCATGATTAAGTAAAGGGTCAAATACTAAGCAATTTGGATATTCAATGTTTTGTAAAGAGAATCCCGTGGAATATATGTGGAGATGAGGTCATTAGGTCATGAGGAATTTATAATTGTATGACTTTCTTAATGATCATATGAAGGAATGGAGATACACACACGGTAGCTTATATGAACACAACTTGAAATAGCTGGTTCCATAAATGAATGAAAAGTAATTTCAGATGGTACACTTTTTTTTCACTCGGAGAATCATTATTTTTAAGTTCAGATCATTATTTTTAAAAGCTAAAAGGATAAGTCAAGAGAAACTGTAAAGCACAAAATTATACAAATTTGCCTAATATCTCTCTGTGAATTTTTATAACAAAAATTATATTTTTTATAAAGCTGATAAATTTTGAAAAGGAAGCAGTTCAGAGAAACCTTACTGTTTTTTTCTTGTTTTTAAAATTAATTTATCGAATGATTTCCTACTATCTGTAATAGTATTTTGACTATATTTATTAGTATTTTGCAACATGTCAAATTGGATACATATTTTGTGGTACAGTTTCTCTCATTTTTATTGCTGTTTTTTGTTGTTTTGTTTTCTTCTTGTTTGTTTGTAAAATGGACTGCTTTCTGTTTTAAACCATGGAGTTATTATACAAATTAATGCTCATATCTGGGGGGGGATGGGAGAGGGGGAAGAGTGATGATGTATGACACGTTCAGTATTTGACACCTCAGATTTGATAACTCTACAGTCAATTTCCACATCAATCTTATGGACCATAGAGGCTGTTTTTTAAATGAGCCATGCACTCCTTCATTTTCACACTACATAAACAGAAAGGCATAGAATTTAGTTCTGTGTGAAAACAGGAAAAATGAAAAGCAGGCTAGGAGAGTACAAAGTCTTTAGAGGAAGATAATCATTTAGGTGAAACGTGATACTTTGAATGTTGATTAAAGAACCTTTATGAATAAGAAAGGAAAGGCCAAGTCTCTCTAGTTAGTAGTGTCTACACTCCAAGCAGGAGTATGAATAATTAAACTAATTTGCCTCTCAAACTAGAAGAGAGTAAGTTAATAGTTCTATATTATAAAATTTGACATACTGTATATATTTCTGTGAATTAGTCATATATATTAAAAATCTAATTCAAATAAATTATTAGAAATATACTGAAATAGAATAAATTTAGCCAAGCAGGGTATAAATTGTTATTAGACAAGACAGTTCTACTTTAGAGGATAATGTATCCAATTTGCAGATAACCTCTCTTGGTTTTGGGAGCAAACCTAAGTCTTCCAGGCTTTTCTGGCTCGTATGCAATGCTATCTGACTGTATTGATTTCAAGGCTAACTCACACCAGTAATTCCTGACAGAACTGAGATGGATTTGTTTAGGTTTTTCTGCACTGTGCATCAGGAACTGGGGTTGCTGAAGAGAGATGCACAGAATCAAGTTGAGTCTCTTAGGGCAATAACTTGAACCCAGCACTGGTCTTGCTAGTGTTTTAAGCTGAGCTCAGACCAAAACATTGGAAGAAATGCTGGCCCTGGTCCTGTGGTAAGAAATGATCCTGCCTGCAAGTTGGCTATTTCCTCCAACCGTTTGGGTATGACTCTATGGCATTTTCAAAAGCATCCTGATCTACTTGGATTTTTCACTTACTTGGAGAGAGTTAAGTATATTTATTTGTTGTCGTTTGTTGTTTTTTTTTCTCTCTCTCTTTTGAAAGACCAGCTGTGTGTTCTGTGTTTTTTGAATACATCTTGCTTCACTCAGATTCGCACCTTTTGTTTTTTTAGAGTTTATTTACTGTCATGGACCTAGACCATACAGAGTCTCTATCTTTTTGCAGTCTCCTTTACCCATGGTCTGCCACTGATCTCTGTAAAACTTCAGCCTTTTCATCCCTAGGGAGAGAACTGTTGATTAAATTGTTTAACAGCGAGTCTCTATCCAACACACTGGGAAATGGAAAGGAGCAAATAGTTTATGACTCTTCAGAAACTCTTTGGTTAAAATATGTGTCCCCTCTGCTACGCTAATCAGTATTTTTGTCTACGTAATATCATATATTAATTAGAATTGTTGAAATAGGAAGCCTTTTATGTGCTGTTCTTAGTCACTTTAGTGACTTAGTGTGTCATCTACTTTCTTATTACTTTGGAACACTTTTCAGGAGTTTTGGACATCCCAAAATCCCTATTGAATGAGTGCTGCAAATGTGCAGATAGTATGCAGCAATATGTGCGTAGTGCGTCCACTGCTATAAAACTGAGTTGCCACTACTGTGTCTGAGCAATCTGGTAACCCAGTTTGTTTGGTGTGGTCTACATGTTTCAGCTATACTGAGCTGCACTTCCTGTCAGCTTGCTAAATAAAAAGCAAGAACATGACTGTTTTAATGACACCTTGACACGAGTAACAGCATAGATTAAGTCACTTTTTAAATCATGGAGAAATAGGAAAGAAAGTATTTATTTTCCAGATCAAAGGTCTTCCTAAGTGCTAGGTGAGTATTTAATGGGAAATATTTTGCTGATGAGCCATTAAAATACTGCTTCAGCTGTAAGATACTAAAAAGATAGAGCTCAAGCTGATAAAGATAGATGATTTTTCTTTGCCATCATTATCTTTCTTGTTCTGTGTCACTGTCTATAGCCAGAGAAGAACGGCAGCCCATCTGCTCTTTTGATCACAGAGTGCAAACTCCTTAATGTAAATGAAATATTTAGAAACAGCTCATAAAATTATTGCTGTTATGCTAAGGATATTTTTTAACTGCTATTCTTCAAAGATCTCTTTGAATTGAGATTAAAGGAAACCTGAATGTTCAATTTGTGTGAGCTACTTGCTCTGTTTCAATGCTGAAGCAGAGAATTCTCACTAAGGAGAAAGGGTGAAACCTGTGACTGTTCTTGGCATTTCTCTTGAAGTAGTTATCTAGCTGGGAATGAAAGAATTCTTTATATTTTATTCCTTGGGCAAACTGTACAGTGATCTGGACTGCGTCACTTTGGAATGTACAATTTCAAGGCTTTTTCCAACTAATCTTGTAGAGATCTCATAGAGAAAGCCATTTTCTGGTACATATATATAATATATATTTGCTGTAGTGAAAAATCTATAGCAGTGAAATATATATTCACTGTAGTGAAAAATCTATAGCATAGAATACATTAAAATGCATTAGGTACCTATGACTGCAATGTGTGCAGATGGGACCATAGATGACTGAATAGACAAGTGAAAAAAAAAAATCTTAAGAGCAAACCTCTAGCCTACTCTTGTAACCAAACCTGTCTTTTTTTTTTTTTTTTTTTTTTTTTTAACGTTTCTTCAGAAGATTATGGTTCAAAACAAAATGTTAAAATAATTAAATATGTAGTTACTACCTCAAGACTTGCCTGAGATACTGAGCTCATTCCAACTGTGGACCAAAAATGGTTGTTTACCAAAGAGGATAAGCTTAAGCAAAGAATTTTAACATTTCAAATGCACAAATTCATGCCAGGATGAGTTAACCATTTGCGCTCTTCACTGAACAATTGACTGATGTATTGGGAAAAAATATTGGAAAAATAAATAATTTTTGGTTAAATATAAACAGTTGAAAATGTAGTTTGCAAGTTGTATAGGAGAATGATGTTTCATATTTTTATTTTTTCGCTCTGTGTATAATGGAATAGTCTAATTCTTGGGTTTCTCCTAAAAGTTCAAACAGTGCCTAAAATATGCAGGCTAAATGAAAATCTGTGCTCTAGCATGAAATTTTCCATGTCAGTTAGAATGATAGAGTGATATTAGTTGTAACTAGAACATGACAAGCACTCTGCTCATTTCTGTTCTATTGCAAATCATGTCTTTCAGCTTGATTGACCCTCATGACTAGTGAAAAGCATGTGTTGGTAGATACACATTGCTGCAGCTGCTTAAAACTGCAGTGGCGACTTTAACTTGGCAACAAGTCAGTTTCAACAAATTAAAAAAAAAAGATTTTAAACAATTTCAAGATAAAGTGCATTATTTAAAAATTGTTGAGTGTCATTGAAAAAATGGATTTGATAGTGATGCTATCATTGTGCACAGCTGTTTTGCAGGGTAGAGCACTGCTCAGATGTGCTGGTGTTCTGCAGCAGTCCTTTTCTCAAAGTGATCAACAAAAGCTCTCGGTTTTTATAACTTATGAAATTCTTCTTCCTTCTCTGAAATTCAGTGTTGCCTGAAAGCTTTGTTTTTCTTGCATTGTTTCTTTGAGCCTGATAGGTAACAGTGTTTGATGGAGGCTGATCCAGAGTCCTGTGTATGATGCCTGCAGGTAGCTGCTCCAGGCAGCTATAATTTGTTTAAAATGACTGGGTGGGGAAATTCTGAAGTGATCTGGAGCGAATGTGTATCATCTTGGAGGTAATGCGCTAGCGCACTGGAGTAGTAGCGTGTTGTTGCTGGGGCTGATGGTAAGTTCAGTATGTCATCAGGCTGCTGACTTGTATGCCTATCAGAGAAGAAAATGAATTGCCCTAAGCCTGGAAAGAAAGTACCAGCTCAGTAGGAAAGAATTCCACTGCAGAAAGGTGAGCAAAGAGTGAGAAAAAGGACATTTATTAATGAGTAGTACCTATTGACAGGGACAATGATTGCATTCTGTAAAAAGTTATACTAAAATGAACGGTATAAAAATAATCTACTATTTGCCACCTGCAGAATATCTGTTGGAAATTTGAACTACTTGTAGTTTATCTTAATGTAGCAGTATTACTTGTTTTTAACTCATATAAAAAAATAAAGGAGTATAACATTAAGGTACCTTAATGTTGCCGATTTTCTGTGTTGTCAGTTCTTTGCTTGTGCTGTGGAAAAAATAAATTAAAAACAAGACATTTGTTCATAGTGTGGTGAAAGTGCAGGTGATGAGCACATTATGTATAATCTCTGAAATGTGATTGTCCTTTTGCAGCTTTTCTCATCACCAAGTTGTTGGTTGTGGTGATGGCTGTTTCCTTTGATATAAGGGAAGAGCCAACAAAATTGGATTAAAAATGATATTCTTGATATATTGTGAAGAAATTATTGCTATTCTGTGATAGTAGCAATTTCTAGTGCTTATCTGAGGATGTTTGAGAATACCCTGTCAGTGATTGCCTAATTATCTTACAGAAGAAAAATGTTTAAGGTGTCTGAAATTTCAGAGAAGCAACAGGCTAATTTGGATAGCAGCTTTAAACCTCTGCAGCCATGTACTGTGCTCTTCAAGTGCAATATTTATTTTATGATACAAAATCATGTTAAATATTTTATAGACATATATAAATTTATTTATTCATATACCAGTATTATTTTTATGTGCTAAAATATATTGATTTGTGACATGTTGACTAGCTGTAAATCCTTTCTTTAAGAAGGAAAATCAATAGTGTAGAAAACTAATTCTCAGTTGTAAGTAGTATACAATGAAGTGCTTGAATGAGAGTTAAGAAAAGACCAGTGGCTTAAGTTGTATTAAAACTCAGTGGAAGATTGGACTATTGAGCACTTTAGGAGCAGACCTTAATTTGGAAAAAAAATCATATAAGAAAAAAAAAAGTGTGACTTTTTAAAATTTAACATTCTGAAGCAAACATTGGAAACGGTTGAAAACAGTTGCAATGTGCTGTTTGTTTCAGCATATTATTCCTTGAGTTTTCATTAAAAGAAACCAGTGCTTTGCAGAAGTTATTTTTATAGGTGTGGAAGCAGTCAGTAGTTTCCAGTTCGTTCATGCATTAGTAGTCAAGCCAGTAGATCCAACTGAGCAGAGCTGCCTTCTCTTCCCTTTACAGTTTAGTGCCATTTTGAAAGTTCAGCAGTAGGCTGCTTTCATCTGTTTGTTTTTGTAGTTGTAAAGACTCTAGGTAGCCTGGTCAGAAACTGCAGTGAATCCGTGGTACTTAGGTTTAAATTTGCCTTTCTTGGTTCCTTAGCCTCTGGCATGGATGGAAAAATGTGCTATGGACAAAGCTTTCAAAGAATTATGGCAATTAAAATAGTTTAACACTATGTTGATTTTTTTCATTTCCTTAGTGCTTAGAACATAGGAAGTACCAATGTTGATGTCAATAGAGGAGACAATTACAGGTCGTCTGTTTAGGTTTTCTTAGGCTTCCCACTTATCTGAAAACCTCCTTTTAGCTTTCCTTGGAGTGGAAACGATGGTTTAAATTGCAGTTGTTTCACTATTGTCTGTATTTGACCTTTAAGTAAAGTCTAAGTTACAGCTAAATCACTGACCAGCATAGTCTGCCTTTTATATGTGTAATCTCAAATCTTCTGTGAAGCAAGTGATCTAGCCAAGGAATCCCAGTTTGTCTGTTCCTATTGTGAAGTGGATTTCTTCTAAGGATTTGCAATCCTTTCCCCACTGAAATTTATAAAATTATATAGTACCAGAATTGCTATAGATTTTTGTAAGGATGAATTAATCAAGTAGTCCTTTAACGCAGACAAAGCAACACGTCTTTTCAAAGTAGACAGTCCATAATGAGTATCAAAAGATAGTAGACTTCTCTCTATCATTTTTATGTTGGCAGGTTCTAGAATAGTTGATTAAAAGTTAAAATCAATTCTGGTAATTGGAGGTAAATAGTGAAAAGTGTTCATGTGGTTTGGCTAGGCGTCCAGTTAGTATTTGGTGTCATTAATTGGCACAGAAAATGGGCTTGTTTTACAGAGGGGCAATGTTATACTAAAGCATGCTTTTTTTTTTTGTTTCCAAATAAGGCTTTGACTGACTTCAGTCAGCTTTGGTTCAGCTTTATGCATTTGAGATTCCAGTGACAGTGTATACATACAGAGAATTCCATATTCTGAAATGACAGGGTTTTTCTTTACTTCATTTAAAAGAGGACATCTCTATCTTCACTTATCTTAAAACATTTTAATAACTGAGACTACCAATTATGTTTTATAGGATTTGATTCTTGTGCTAGGGCCTTATCAAAAGCTTTTAATAAGGTGCTTTCTGCTAAGTTAATGATATGTTTTAGATGGCATTTCTTATACCTATCTTCAATAGACATATTCAGACAGTGTGATTGTAATAATCAAGTTTCAATCAAACCATACTTAGTATGACAAATATTGCATGAGATTGTAATGTAGGTATTCGTGCTTTTGATAAGGGACTTAATTTGTCTCCTGGCAGAGACAGAACCACTATTGATTTTTATATCAGAATGCAAAATAACTCATATTTGTCATGCACAAGGGAAATTGTTTCTTAATTAGAACTAAATGAAACACTCCAAGGTTTTATGTAGTAATACAGAAAGTATTGTGCTCTATAGTAAATACATTCTTATACAGGTCTGTGAAGGTTCAGTTAGCAATTATTTTTAACAAAACTAAAACACCTTAAACAGCTGCTTTAAACTTCGTCTGTCAGCATCCTGCCTGGAACGTTTGTTAAATTATTGTACCAGAAAGCTCACTTCTTGTTTTTTCCCTCCTCCACAGCAAATGTCAAAGAAATATTTGAACAAACTATTATTCATCTTCAAATCCCCTTTAACTGGGACTGTGAATTCATTCGACTGCATTTTGGGCATAACAGGAAGAAGCATCTTAACTATTCAGAATTCACACAGTTTCTTCAGGTCAGTTATTAACCATCTTTCAAAGTAGAATAGAAATTCAGTTTTCTCTGAATATATACTAAGGCTGTTACAATATACGAAGGCTGTTACAAATGTTGAGCTTTTGCTGGTAGTGATAATCATTATCAGATTATCTACTGATTATCTACTCATGCTGAAAGTTGTGATGAATTGTTATTTCTCCATGCTAATTGTCTGAGCACTGTATATTAATTTTGCTTTAACTTGATCCAATACTGTTTATGAAATTAATCCTTTTACTGTTTTTTATTTTTTACTGATTGTTATTAAATGGGATTGAGAATCTGCTGCTCCTCTTGTAGGAATGTAATAGCAAAAATAACCTTAATCGAAGCTTAGATCTTTAATATAACCTTAGATCCTTAAGATCTAAGATCTTAATATATCCTTAATTTAACCAGTTGTTTTTTATGAGATAGCCTCTCAAGGAAAATTACTAAATCTTTTAACATAACCTTTACAGAACTAAAAGAAATGTTAATACTTGCTCCCTGCCTGCTTGCCGCCCCCCCATCTTTTTTTTTTCCTCACTAATTGTGATACGTGCTTCTACATTTGTGTTGGAAGTTTGGTCTTAAATGCAGCCAACTTTTCAGGAGACAAATCTGTTTTTTTCTGAGATGTTGCTGAAGCCCTCTCTAGATATCAGGCCATAGTTTTGTGCTAACCAAAAAGCTTCAATTGAAACATATTATGCAATTGATTATTGCATTAGAAGCAAATAAACGAAGACAACATTTATAAATGTTGGAAGAAGAAGAAAGTAGGAGGAAAACACATTATAATTCGGGAGAAGGGAATTTGCAAACTTGTGTAGGTGATTGTACTGAATCTGGTAATATGCAGTGCTCACCTCAAGATGTTACTTTCCTTTTAGTTTTCTGCCTCGTATGCCTGAAGAAAAATAGATGATGTACTACTAAAGCTGATCTTTGCTACAAAGTAATTTTGGACATACAATTTAATAATAAAGATTGGTAGATATGCTTTGATAATATCTATAATTATTGTCCAGGATAATAGTAGATATGGAGCCGATTCTAGAAAAAATGTGTAATTACGCAGGATCTGAAGTCTGTATTGAAAATTGAGGTACTAGAGGGTGATACAGTCTTTTAAGGCTGCAGTGTACCTTGATGTTACTTTCAAGGAAGAAACTATGTCCTGACTTTGATACCACTTATTGTCAGCTATCCTAGCAATAAACTGCTGTTTCTAGTGCAGAAGAAAACAGATTATTAGAAAGAAGCATATTTTAACTCAGAGCAAAGTGACAAATACGTGTTTTGATTTTATATTTACTGCTCCAAAGATACTGTTGCTTAGATTACAGTAACCTCTTATGCTCATTGTATAATAAGCAAGACCTTTAGTGTGGGAAAGTAGTATGGCTTGTGGCATTGTCGTTACGTTCATGTCACGTTGGATGTTGTTGTCCCTCCTTTTAGATATGACAGTTTTGTTTGTTCAGACTAACATTGTCCTGTGTGGATAAGGGCCTGGATCAGGGCAAAATTATTAGAACTTGATCTAGAGAACACTGATTTTGTGCACCCTGACAAGTCAGTGAAGAGGTGGGATAAGCTTGATAACTTGGCTATTATTTTAACTGCTTCCAGAAGTCTGGGTGACAGCTGAATGTGCTTTATTGCTTGCTTGAATAGAAGGAAACAACCTTTTCTGGACATTGAATTTAATGACGATTGCGTCATTATTTTCTTGCAGCTAGGTTACTGCAATGTGCTTTATATGCCTTTTTGTTACAGATTGCATAGGAGTTCTAAATTGCATGAAATGAGTGACTATTTCTGTCATTACAGGAGATATCTGTTAAGGGCAGTCTACATCTGTATTATAATAATTTTCACCATCTTCTTGTTTATTTTCAAATATACCTTTTAATGAATAAATATGATTGAGATAATATAAATTAATCTTGGATATGTAAGAGATCAGCTCACTTGGAGCCTTTAAGATCAATATCAGAAGTTTCCCTAGCAGTTAAATATTTATGTAGTAAATTATACTAGTCAAGACATACTATCCTGATATGTAAAGATTATTTCTCAAATTGGTTTGTGATAGATAAGATTTCCTTGCAGTTGGATAGAGGCTTTCCTTTTATGGAGAAATGAATCTGTGGATGGAATTAGTTTTCAGGCTTCTTGAGTTGGGCTGGCCTGTAAGTTTTAAGTACAGTTGTGTTATGATTCAGGCATGCTGTAAGAATATTAAATTAGTAGGATTACTGTGAACAGTGGGTTAAAGAACTTGGCTCTAATGTTCTGTTTCTGAATATTTCCTTCTAGGAGCTGCAGTCAGAACATGCAAGACAAGCTTTTGCATTGAAGGACAAAAATAAAAGTGGTATGATTACTGCGCTAGACTTCAGTGACATCATGGTTACCCTCCGCTCGCATATGCTAACTCCATTTGTGGAAGAAAATTTAGTTTCAGTAAGTGTGAAGAAGAGTACCTGAAGTTAAGGGCTTAAAAATAAAATTGTTTAATAGCTGTAATTTTTGAAATTGTTACTGCTTCTCCCCTGCTTTGTCTTTGTTTATTACCACCTTTGTGCTGGAGGTTACCACCTTCAGGACAGGGTGGCAGCACTTTCCAGCTACACTAATGCAAAAGTTTGGTGACCTTTTTTATGTGTTTAAAGTGCCATTGGAAGCAGTCTGAGTTTGTGTGCTGTACTTTATGCTAAAGCAATGGGCAAAGTATGTTTTGGAAAAAAAAATTTATTTTGGCCAGAAGTATCTGATTTCTAGATTTTGTTATATGACAACTTTCAGGAAGAGACTACGTACAGTTTTGTTCTTGTGTATGATGAGTATGGAAAATATGAATGTAGGTTCTAGAGGTACTGTAGTTATAGTTGTGATAGTCTTATCCAGATTTGTAGGTAAAGCAATAACATACACATTATAACTTTATACTTTTATAAACTTTTACTTTTTATGTACTGTTTTATCCTATATACTTTTACATTACATTATTTACGTTATTACTTTACATACTTTACCTACAGATCTTACCTCGCTCAACTTGCCTAATCGTATGGTATCTTGCCTTAAATTTCCAGTATCTATTAACTTTAGACTTGGAAATAAACTTTTCTTGCTATATGCAATGGCGTAAGCCATCATCTTTATGTAAGATAAATGTTCTTTACATGTATTTCTCTATTATAAAAGTATCTGTATTATAAAAATAAAGTATATGATTTCCTGAATGCTTCCAAATTTTTACCCTCAGGAAAACAGTGTCCTTTCAAATAATCCATCCCTCATGTGTCTCTTAGGATTAGCTGAAAATTTACTAGAAATCTGTCTTCAATTATTTCATAATTTATCCAAATCTACCCTGTAATTTGTAATAAGTGATTGTCAGAGGGTGCTTAACTTCATTAATATAATTTTTTCAGGTGGCTGGTGGAACTGTTTCCCATCAGGTCAGTTTCTCCTATTTCAATGCATTTAATGCCCTGTTGAATAACATGGATCTTGTTAGGAAGATATACAGTAATATAGCAGGTTCGAGGAAAGATGTTGAAGTTACAAAAGGTAAAACATATTTCCTACATTTTACTGATTTTTTTTTTTATATATATATATTTAAGTTCTGTCTTTTAAATCTGATGTTTCATATGTGCTAAGGCAAATCAGAGGCTGCGGTAGTATGCAAGGATAGTACTGTTACGAGAAGTGTTTAGAGGGTGATTTCCGTCTTCACAGGCTAGTAATGATTTACAGCTAACTCATTAAGGAGAAGAATTGAGATTCTAGCAGGAGCCTTGTTGTCCATATTAGTTTGAATGGATATCTGCAAAATAGTGTATTATTCAAGACTTTACCAGTCCTTAAAGGGGATTCATGGTTGCCTATAGAGAAGTAATTGTTGGGGAATGTGACAGAATGGGTTAAGTTTGAAAGTAGATAATCATTAGTCTCCATAATGTATTAAGGTCTTGTTACTTTTATCCATGATTAAATCTTATTTTTTTAATTTATGCCTGTATATTGGACATTGTTAATTCTTGTACATATTAAAGGTAACCATTGAAATTGTGAGTGCGTTTTTATAAATCTTGCTAATATTACTTTTTTTGTTGTTTTTGTTAACTTTGATGATGGCTTCTTCCTGTAATTAAAAGATGTGGAATCAAACATGCTTGAGTTTTAAAGGCTGGTTCCGAGAAGGATTTTTTTTCCTACATGTATCTTTTTTCCTTTTCATTAAGGATTTTGCTTTGTGGTGATAGATTTTATTTTTATGATATTTATGTGGAAGCATTTTTTTTTAAAAAAAGATAACCTAATTGCTTTATTTCTCTTTCAAATACAGAGGAGTTTACCCATTCTGCAATTCGATTTGGACAAGTCACACCGCTGGAGATAGATATTCTCTACCAGCTTGCAGACTTGTACAGTGTTACTGGGTAATTTATAATCATTATTTTTATCATTTTCTAATAATTGATATTTTCAGGGTGAAATTAAAGAAAAATCAAAATTAATGTAAATTTTGCATTCTATTGTATTTTATTACTGTATTCTTTTCAATGTAAACTGCATTTGGTATATGCATGCATTTTGTGAGTGATTTTTTTACATCAAGAACAGTTGTTATCTGTCATAAGTATGGCATATAAAGTAGCCATATATGTTACAGTAGTCCTAAAAGATTAGAATACACTGGTATTATTAGCTTTAAATATTGATGATGTTCTGAGTAGCTGTCTGCATGTGAAATGTTGTGATGGAGGGAAGATACCTAGAAGTTGTTTAATTTTGAATGATGTCTTATATTACTGATAAACAAGAATCCACTTCTGAATAATCCAAGCTCCCTTTACCTCCATTTGAGAACAATATGAAGAGAACACACTTCCAATTCTGAAGATTCGTTATTACACTACAGTCGAATTCTTATAAATACGTTTAAATATGATAGATGCTTTTTTTTTTTAGACTCTTTAGAGTGTGCCAGGAATGCTTTATTGAATATGCTTGATATTTTATCTAATAGTAATTTGTTTTCCTCGGCCTTGTATGAAGGCGTTTAACTTTGGCAGACATTGAGAGAATAGCACCACTGGCTGAAGGTGCCTTACCTTACAACTTGGCAGAACTCCAGAGGCAGGTGGGTAGGAGTGATATATACAATAAAACTGCTTAAGTGAATGCTTATTTGCACTTACATTGGGCAGATTTATAGCATGTGAATCCTATCAGACTTATATGTATGCTATAGTTGTTGCAATGAGGATGGAATTAGTGCACAAAACTGAGTATGTTTCTAACTAGGATATTGAATGTCATGCTGAAGGATGGCATGGTAATGTTAAAGAATATTTAGGAACTTGGTTTTCTTAATGACAGTACTTTTATTGATTCCTGAAAAGCATTTCACTTCACTAAATAATCTAACCCCATAATAAGAAAATTAACTTTTGGTAGTAAGAACATGAGTGTTAACTACAAGGAATATAAGGATGTTCTTTCTTGAAAAATGGGGTGAAATTATAGGCTTAATCATTTATCCAAAATGATCACCAAGTTTTACTGTACTCATTGATTATATGACTTGCACAATAGCAAGAGAATTCAACTTTATTATAATTAATAGAAAAAAATAAGAATAGAATAGAATAGAGTAGAATAGAATAGAATGGGGGATACAAGAGTACATTGTTCATGCTCTGTTTCACTAGATCTTTACATTCAGATTTGCTAGGTTTGCCTTTATCATGATTTCTTTATTAAATGTATAAATATATACTATAACAAAAGAGCCCCAGGCTGTCCAGCAGGCTTTTGAATGTTTTACAAAATGTTTTACATTTTGGTTATTTTTAAAACTGTCAGAACCGAAGAGACATGACCAAATTCATCCAAGCTTCTATTTAGACTTTCCACCACAGTTATCTACTATTATACTGTCCATTTTTCAGTAGTATAGCTTGCAAATTTGTATTAAATAATCTAAATTTTGGGGGCCTCCACTGTATTTCGTATAACGTATCATTTGAGAGATTTCTCCTTGCAAGCATCTCAGTGCAAAGCATCTAATTCTAGTTAAGTTGCGATTTAAATTTTAGCTTAAGCTTGATCTAAAGTTTAACCTGACATAATGCTGATATTGCTAATAGCAACATAAAGGGAAATCTCTTATGCTAAGCTGCTAATAGAAACAATTATATTCTACTCTGGATATATTCTGTGAAAATAATCTTTTCTGGAGCATTTTGTAGATGACTGCTGTCACTAGAATAACTCAAAGAGGATTAAGCTGAGTGTTGATAATATAGAGGTAATAATGCAGTGAAGATGATCTTTAGAACCATTGCATAGCAGATTCAGAAAGGAAGGCTTGTGTGCTGGGTGAATTACATGATTGCATAACCATGGATGCATGGGCCAGTTACACATTGGTATATATCATGAAAAACAAAACAAAGAAGCAGGATCTGATCTTAGATGTTATGATTGCACAGTCTTTTATCTATTTTTATTCTGTCAGAGTTTTATAAGAAAATGCAATTCTATGTAGTATATTCTCAAGTAAACTTTACAGGAAAATACAGTAAAAGCAATGTTCATCTGTTTTTTTTTTTTAACTCCAAAGGTATCTTCATTATCCCTTTCTCCCTTGAATATATGAAGAGTAGTAGTAGGAGGCCTGCTGCTTTTTTGTATGAGTGTATGCCATCTATGATCTGACTAAGTATATCTCTGTGTACTCATTAGAGAAGCACCTTTTTTCTTTCTGAAGATTCACATTTTCTTACAATGTCAACATTACTCTAGTTCTCTCTTCATTTATTTTAGGAACTTATTGGGTGTCTGTCAAGACATCCCAGGGCCCTGATTACCAAATGACATAACCTGATTTAGGCTGACTTCTGCTCCCAGCTGGCCCCACCAGTCTTTCTGCAGATCTCAGAATACAAGTAGTGTAGCATGGATTAGTGCAGAAATGTGGATAGAGCATTTATCCAGATTAATGAAAAATATTTCTGATAACATTTCTTAATTGTGTTGCTAAGTGGCAGCTTTGGTTTTAATTAGTGCCCTTGTGGCTCTCACTCACCTTTGAGTAGACTGTTAGGAAATAAAAAAGCTGATTTGTTTTGTTTTTCACTTCATATTTACCTTTGTAGCTTGATATTGTTATAAATGAGCTCATTGAAATAAAAACTTTCACTCATTATTAGAATAGACCATCTCTTCACGCTTCTGGTTCATATTTTCTGCTGTCAACCAAACCTATGTTCTTTGTCAAAAATGCACATTGGAAAGTAAAGTCATTTCATTTTCTTTGTTTTATAAAGAACAATCCTGTGGTGGACCTTATCCTAAGTGAAACTTGCATTATCTTATTATCTATATTGATGCAATGAAAGATGTTCTGTTGTGAGAAAATATCATTTCTGTGAGGTCCATCTGTCTCTGGAAAAAATGAAAAAAAAACAACTCTGCAATCACTTTTATATAATTGTAAAATCGCGTATTAGAGGAAAATCTAAATTTTAAAATAAACTCAGACTGTCTTTGTGGATTTGGTAGAAATGGAAATTAGTCTGCTTTCAACCATGTTTACTTTATTGTCAATTTTTTCATTGTGTAAGATCTTCTTAAAGTCTAGCAGCTGAGTATACCATGCTGGTGACAGCTACAGTAATTTTCTGTTTATAAATATTCATGATTTGAAAGCTATAGCATTAATTACATTCATTTACATATCTATCTTGAACATGCAAGTAAACTGCAAACTTTGTGAACACTTATTTAATAATATAAAAGTGACATTTCCTTCACAAAGAATTTCAGTTCCCTTATCCAGCGCCACATTCACTAGAATTTATATCTGAATGTAATGCTTTGATTTTGATGAGAACTATGTAGAAAGAAATGGGTGTGCTAAAATAGGATACTCTTTTTGTCTGTGAAATGAAGAATCAGTTCTCTTTCTGATTCTTTTGGGACATTATTATTACATATAGCTTTTATTTACATGAATCACAAGAGATACCTTTGTATTTTGCAAATTATTTTTGTGTCTCTTTTTTGTGTCTGTTTTTTTGTTCTTTTTTGTCTGAAAAATCTAATGTTTTGAGAATAGCATGGAAATTCTTTAGATTAAGTGTTTCTCTTGGCTTATTTAAAAGAAACTATTGTTTGCACAATTTATGGTTTTGATTCTATTGAGAATTTTGTTATTCTTCTCTGGTATGACATATGGGAGAAGGAAAATATCTTGTGGAAGGAAAGGTTAGTGGTTGTGTCCTGAACCTTTTATGCAATGGAAAAACTGTAGAACTATAATTTGTTTTTTTCTATATATTGATCTTTTAATTTCTTAGGCCTTTGTCCTGCATTGTGTACAGTGTGACAATGTAAAGCAGTAGCCAATTTGTGGATATCCACTATCTTTACAAATAGAGTAGTGTATGCTGAGGTACATGCTGTCTTACTATCAATATTTGTTTTTTGAATACTTCAGTAAGATAAATATAAATGAAGTAGCCTTGGACAGTTAGCTATAATCATCTTTGTGGCATATTTATCATATGCAACAGAGCAAAGCTTTTCTTTAGCATTCTGAGGTCTTATATAAATTCCAGCTGTGCTGTTAGGATTCAATCTGCTAATGATACAGGTTGCTTTTAAGAAAAAAGATATTCATGGCTGGGGTAATCTGCTTTAGTATTTACTTCAATATACACTTTAGCAATTAATATTTTGGCCATTTATATAAACACAGACAAGCTATTATGTACAGTGGAAAAATGAATCCCTTATTTAGGTAGAGAATGGAAGAGAATTTGGGCATTTTTTCATAGTTTTCAATGCAAGTTTGTGAATACTTGTATTTTTTTTATCAGTCACCTTGTATCTAATAACCTCATCTCTAAGGTTATTATAATATGAAGACTGATAATATAATGAGTCTCTGCAAACATTTTCCATACAAGGTACATTTATTTAAAACTCTTATGCTAGTGTATGTGATGGGAGTGAGTGATATCATCACTGGGTCTGTAAATTAGCAACCTTATTGTGGAACTAAATTATCAGAGGTCCTTATGGAGAACAGTTTGAGGAATAATTGACTTTTTTTTCCTTGTTTTGAGGGTATTAAATGTCATGTTTATGCTATATATTAATGTGTATGTGATCTTAGAATACACAGCATATTGACCAACACTACCACTGTGATTCAGAATTCCACTTCAGGTAGAAAATCTTATTGGAGCCAGAAGGAGTTCTATATCTTACAAATTAAAGGGAACAAAATGGAAAGCAGCAAAGTTGATACGGATTGTTGTGTTTGTGCTTTGTCATAAACATAATTGTTTTGGTTAAGTAAGGAATATGGAATAAAGAATATTTTATGAGAAATACACTTGAAAAATATGCTTCATCCACTAGTTAGTCTTTCCAGTGTTTTTCTTCCTTAACATAAAGCTACCTATTTTTATCAGATTCCTTCTGTAACTTTAAAAAAGGCAGTACATAAGTATCTCTGTTTCTCCATGCAGTTTTCTAAACATTTCTTTTTTTTCCTTTTCCCCAAACAGCAATCTTTTGGAGAGGTAGGCAGGCCTGTCTGGCTCCAGGTAGCTGAGTCAGCTTACAGGTTCACTTTGGGCTCGATTGCTGGAGGTGAGTGATGTATCTGGGTTTTGTTCTGCAGCTTGGCTTAAAGTAACAATACCTTGCTAGGCTACTTGAGTTCATCTAAGGTGCATTTCTTACTCTTAGGTGTGAATAATTGTCCAGTGGTACCACTTCTGGTAGTTCCATTCTCTCTCTTCTTTAACCCACTGTGCTCTAGTATCCTCCCCCTTCCTCTAAAACTCTGATCATTTCAGTAGCAAATTTCCTTACTGGTAATTCTGATTGCTTTTTTTTTTTTTCTGATTGATTTTCTTTGATCTCTGTATCATATTTTACATAATGGATTAATCCATGCTCCTTGAGACCTTTTTCTAGACTTACAGCATATTTCTTTCTTGCTTCCAACCAGTGAGTGAGCTTCTCATGTAATGCATTCCAAGTAGTGTTAAGTAAATGTTGTAGAAAATGGTAATAATAATTATATTGTAGATCTAATACTCCCAGTGCTTTCTTACAGCTGTTGGTGCTACTGCTGTATACCCCATAGACCTGGTGAAGACTCGAATGCAGAATCAACGCTCCTCTGGTGCAGTTGTAGGAGAGCTGATGTATAAGAACAGCTTTGACTGCTTTAAAAAGGTTTTGCGTTTTGAAGGCTTTTTTGGTCTTTACAGAGGTAAGTCAGTCAAAGATTTCATTTATTAAACGCTTCAAATCTAGTCTCTTATGGGAAAACTAGGAAATTTGATGCCATGTACAATTTTGCTTCTGTTTCACATACCCTTCTGTTTCACATACCCACATTACCCATACCCTTGAATGCTGTTCATGATAAAAATTCCTGCAATTAAGTATTTTTTTTCTGCTTTGTTATTGCTTTGTTCCTTGCTTCTAATATCTAATAAGTCCTAAATTCTGTGATGTGAGTATTGTGGACATGATTGTTATCCCACAAGTTAAGGATTGTGACTTTAGACTCGATGCAAACATCAGGAGCAGATTATCCTGTTTTGTCCTGAAGAGGAACAAAACTAGGAGATGGTCATTTTGAAATGTGACTGTTAAACAGGATGCCAAATTTTGTGCTGTGTTCTGCAAACAGTGGGACTTACTTTATGATTTTATCTTGTTTTCAAACAATTGCAGTCTATTATTGTGTTATCTTACTCTATTTTACTTTGAAACATACAAAAGGGAAATTACAAAAGTTGTAATTAAAAAAAAAAATTAACTCCTCTAAATGACAATTTAAAAATTTGAAACAACTTTTTATCGATTTTATCATATTAAAAGCTCTCTTAGGTACTGTTTTAGCTTAGCAATGTGATGTGAGAAGGTTTTATTGCGTTAGTAAGATAGCATAGTAAAATAGTAAGATGGAGAAATTTAACATCTTGTGGATACTGACTAAGTTTTTACTAATCTCACAAGAGTTTTCAATACAAGTGAATAGAAGGAGGAATATTTTGGTAAAAATACTAGTGAAATAGGTTCAACTATATCTTATAGGTAAATAAATCAGTTTTCTATTTTGTTGCTGTATCTTTCAAATAGCATATAACTCCTTGAGTTATATTTATGACTGTTCTCAAAATTAATAATTTCTTAGGCACACCTTAGTCAACAAGAGTACTTCTCCCCCTCTCCCTCTTTCCCCCTCTCCCTCTTTCCCCCTCTCCCCCTCTTCTTCCTTTCTGTCTTTCTTTTTCCCCCTCTTTTTATTTCCCCAACCACATGGGTTTGTGTAGCAGCTTGTGCAGCTGATAATCTATGATGTTTTGTTTTGTTTTCTAACTTTTGTTTTCTAATATTGTTAAATCAAAGGTGTTTACATTGAATTAAAAACAGTGCTTTGTGTTTGAGGAAAAAAATGTGTTTAAAGAATGTCATCTTATTAAGCATGTTTTTAATAATTGTGTTTAAGAATGTTTAATGCAATTGATTCATGTGGCTTTGTGAAAACGTTACATTTAATGAATGTTATTATGAATGTTGTTAAAGTCTTGGTCTCACAGAATTAGAAGGTATACTGACCTGGAAATAACAGAACCATTCATTTTGTGAGGAAGGAGTTGACTGAGAGTCTGTACCTAGGTTCTAATGTGCCATAGTTGTATTATTTTAATTGTAATCTAATATAACAGTATAATACTGTGTGTTTACCACACAGATTTGTATGCTTACTGGAAAAAGTCCTTCAGATTGTTACAGAAAACTTCCATATTTCGGTCAAGAAAATCATGATGTTCTTGGATGCTGGCATCCAACTCCTGAATTAATTCTGAAGTATTTTCTAAGCTGCCCCCCTAGCACAAGCAGAATTCCAGGTTCTCCAGATTGCACCGTGTATGTTGCAGCGCACTCAGCAGCGCATGAAAGGCAGAGGTGGGGGGATTGTCTGCTGGTGTTTTGTCTAGGAGTTTTGTTTTTTTAAAGTGTAGGCGCTGCAGAGCTTGATTTTCTTTTCATGCTAGATCAGAGATTCAGGCTGGGAGGGCAGCATTTCTTTTCGTTATTGTCAACCTTTCTTTGTATTTAATAACTACCTTTCCTTGGCATAGTAAGTCTGTAAATCGCACAGAAAGTACTGTGTTGGAAGAAAACACTACATTGCATATATTAGCCGCTGCTCCCTCTATTTAGGTACATTAACTCAGAGCTTTCTTTTAAGGAAGTAATATAAAAATCCTTTATCAGTTTTAAGCTATTAGGCAGGATGGTGGAAAGCTGCGTTATTACAGTTTTAGTGACATTTTTGGATATATTTAGCATGTATATATATATATTTGGTAGTAAATTGAGAAACACATTAACAAACTAATATTCTTTAACCACAGAATAATGTTAAGAAATTAACAGTTCTGTGAAAACTAAGCCTTTAAGTTTTATAATCTATACATATTTCGAAATGACTGTGAAGAAAACAGATTCTAAAATAACAGATGCTGCTATAATCTTGCATGTTAGGAAGTTAAGACTGCCATCTACTGATTTTTTGCTCAAAGCTATTAGTTCCTAGAAAGGTTTATGTGCTTTTGTCAAATGGCAATTCATTCTGATAGTCTGGCATTCTGATATTTTACCCAGAGGCAAAAGCCTTTTCAAAATCATTCCATCCACTAATGCTTCCTCTTTGTGGCATTAAACAATACTTAGTAGTAATAGAGTTTAAAGAAGTTCATGTTATAATGTTGAACTGCACAAGTGAAAATCTGCGTTATCTTTAGTTGACCATAATCTCCAGAAATTCAGGTTAGTGAGTCAAGTAGAAGTAATTTGATAGTTTATCATAGTCACCTTCTGTGTGTCCCAAAGCAGTCTCATAAGCACAGTATAACATCTGTATGGTTGAAGTAATGCAGTGCTGTGCTGTACTTACAGAACAAATGAATGGATACTGAATATTTCTGCGACTCTTTCCTAGTTCTAAGTTCCCATGTCTCCATTATCATCACTTACATAACAACATATAAATGAACATGTTAGACTATGTTAATATTTAGTGAAATATTATTAGTATGTGGATTGGATAACACAGCTGTTTTATTTTTTTAGTTAGTATTGGAAAGAAGAGTGCTTGCCTGTGTGAATGTCATTTTGCTTAAATGTTTGTCAGAGAATTTTAATTCAGATCTCTTTTGAAGTTAAGTCTCTTTCTAAACTCAGTTGAGCAGTGAAATAAATTAGTTGTGTGTTTCATGGAAAGGAATCAAACTATTTAGAGATTCCTCTTTGGTGATACCGAAGACATGCTTTTAAAAAGCAAAGGTCATTATTTTTCATATGTTATAATGATAAAAAATGATTGATGTTTTTGTGTATCTCAGAACTACCCTTCTGTTAAAAATTAATTGCAAGAATTACGGGATATATATATATATATAGGGACATATATATTAAGAGGCTGAAAAACTCCAGTCAAGTCTCCTCTTATTTGAATAGACATATTCAAGGTCCATATTTAGTCCTTCTTACTCCTATTTTTTTCTGTATAGCAACAGTATCAGGCTTGGCATGGTGTGGAAGGCACCTATGGTCACTCTTTTCATTGCTATTTCAGTGGAAATCTTAATATAAAAGGGTATAGGTATGCATTTAGCATGCAGTGCTCTAGCAGCCTCACATGTGTAACTGCAAGTCACTTCAAAGGATATCCCATGTGCAGAAAGGAATTTCTGTAGAGCTGTAATAGATATTAGTTTATGTATTAGGAAGATAATGTTGCCTTATGATGTCTTTGTTTCTATAGGCTTGTTACCACAGCTGATAGGTGTTGCTCCAGAAAAGGCAATTAAGCTAACTGTACGTATCTTTTTTTTTTTTGTTTGTTTTCTGGCATCCTTTTGTTTGTTAACATACACAGGATTTGTTTCCTAAAATGTGTGAAAGATGACCACTTACAAGTACTCTAATAAATATGGGTACAAATATACTTTCTATATGCTAGTAAGAAGGAAAAATAACAAAAAACTTTTAATGTATTGTATCTTTATCAGGTTAACGATTTTGTCAGAGACAAATTTACTAAGAAGGATGGTTCCATTCCACTGCCTGCAGAGATCCTCGCTGGAGGCTGTGTAAGTACCAGACTTCTACTTTTCCTAGGAAAAAGTGGTTCTCACTCATGCGCAATACAGTTAGAATGACAATGTATGTGCTGTGTGAACAGAGCTGATGTTTTCCTCAAACTCATAAGAACTGAAAAAGTTATTTCTTTATTTAGAAACTTTGTATACATTTGAATTGAGTTCCCTGGGAAATACATGCTTGAAGAATTTTTTTTTTTGGACCAGTTTCTAACCTGTAGCATCAGCAGTAGTTGTATTCACAAAAGGGCCTTCAGCTTGGCTAAAGAGAGGGTGTCTCTTCTCACCTTCCACATTTAAGCTTGAGTAGTGTTAATGGTTAGTGTGGGAAGATATAGATAGTCCTTGACATATTACAAAAATCTTGTTTAGAGTTCCTTCCCCCTTTCCTGCCAAAAAGCTAGGGTATTCCTAGCTGAAGATTTTAAAAAGGAAAGAGATATGCCCTTTAGCTTGCAAAGACTACCTCCTAATGAGAATGTGGAAAACTAAGTAATGTGTCCTTATGTTTCAGTTAAAAATGGAAGTGAATTTTCCATTTAATTACTTCATATAAAAGTTAACTACTCCAGATGCTAACCCCATCCTGTATGTAAATACAATACATGAACTTGAGTTTTCATTGAGAATGAAGGTATTATTTAGTGGATCTCTCTAGTATCTTTAAGTGATCTGGATTGATTTTGGTAGATTATTTTGTGTGTGTTTGCACATCGGCTGATTTCATTTGTGGGATTCTCCCATAATTATTAACACTATAAAATGTCTAAGCCTTAAGTTTTTTTATAGCAGAGAACACTAATAACTTCCAGTTGAGCAGGCTGACAGGCTGGTACAAACCCTCAGCTTGCAACAAAACCTGGGGCAGAAAGGTTGTTGACCTCTGCATGCTTTTAATTCAATGAAGCAGCCCTGGAGGGAGACTGCTTATAGTTCTGCCTGATTGAATTTGGCAGCCTGGTACATGCTTGAGTCTTCACCTGTCAGTGTACAAAGTTTATTTTCTGAGAAATGTGAGAAAACAGCTGTGATGTATAGCTAGGAACAGACTAGATTTTTTTTTTTCCTGGGAAGCTCAATAACACAGGAAGCACATACAGATCATTTAAAACAGAATATGATTCATTAGTGCTTTTCTGTCTGCTGTCATTACGTTTAAAATTCAAATCAAACATCTGATAATTGGTTTTATTATTTCATGTTATTTTGTACAAAAACGTATAATATTGAGTAAGATATTTACTAAAAGCTGTGGCACTTCATAGGTAGCCCTTTTTGAAATCAACTTCTTATTTTCTCTCCTTAGTAAATATGGTAGCTGGGGTGAAAATTGAGTTTCGGATAAATATTCAGAAATTTAGATGCTTCTGTGAGGCTGAGCAAATTTATAATCTGTCCAAACACAACCCTTTCTTCTAGATGACTGTCTTAGCTCATATTCTCATCTCATATTTGAAGGTAATACTTGTTTCATTACATTTGGGGAGTTTCTAGAGAACACGTTTTAGGAGAGCCATTTTTAGGAGAGGAGTTGGCCACAATTTAGCAGCTTCAAGGATGTTTTCCATTCTAGTAGTCTTCTGTGGATCATCTAATATCTTACAAATTGGTAACTTTTCTGTCTGCATTGCTTAGTTTTGTTTCAACTATTTCGCTTCTTCCTAGATTACAAAAATCTTTATTAACAAGCCTATAAAATTAGTTTAAAAAACCTGGAGAGGATCAGATCACTAAAGCAGCAGCTAGGTAATAGGTTAGTATCTCTCCTCATGCTCTGTCCTTTCTCTCTGCAGTTTCTATTTCGAGTAAAACAGGATAGCAGCTGTGTGACCTGTTGGGCTTGGACTTGCTGGGCTGTTTTGGAACACTGTTGAAGACTTTCCATAAATCCCTTTCTGTATTTCTGTCACTGTGAGGCTTATTTCCTGACATTTCTTGTCTATGTTACTTGCATGGAAATTGTCATAATCTTATTTCTGGTATTCACTGTTTAGCATTTTTCCACAAAATATTACGAGCCATAGCCATTTACAACCAGAGTATTGCCACAAGTCTCTCCATAGATGTCTGATCTCCTCTCTGGAGGATGCTACCAGCTTTCTTCATCTCCCCTTGATTCCTTTCTTGCTCTCTCTATTAGTACCATATGATGGGTTACTGTGGGACTGCTTTGCTCTTGACTAAGGCGAAGTTAATTTCAGCATCTCCATTTGGGTAGATTGTTTTTGTGGCCTTTTCCCATGTTTGACATGTCAATGTTTTGCTAAAAGTACATTATAAATAAGCTAAATTAAAAACATTCTTTTCTCCTTTCATAGCACCAGAAGGAGCAGCTTTACAAGCCTGTGTGCTGCTCTCAAAGTTGTGCTTAAAGCTTCCTACCTTCACTTGCCTGTGAAGGCATCAGACCTTCTCCTGGTTCATAAAAATGATGCTCTTTTTCATCACTTGTTGTAGTGGATGAGCTAGCCAGATTCTTGGCAGTTTTGTATAGGTGACAGCACAGGCCTTACTGATTTGCCTTACACAGGCAAGAGGCTCACCTTCTTGCAAGCAGTAACAAGGTAGGTTGTGTGTGCTATGGTCCTCAGCCTGGACCCCCCAAAAACGTTGTGAGGAAGTGGAGGCATTTTTGGAAACATTCCAACAGACCTAACAAATTCTGCTCCTCTTTGGATGGCATTGCTGCATCGGAGTGTTTATATGGCAGTTCATTAGTGATCAGCAGCATTATTCATACTTATACATGTGCAGGGAAAACAGTTTCTTTCCCTACTGTTACTATAATTAATTGAATTACAATTCACTGCAGTTCAGTGATTAGCCTGCATCCTGCCTTTGGAGTCCTGGGCTGCCATTAGCTGTGAGGTGCAGGGGCGCTGCGCAAGGCTCTGGCAGTGCTTCCCTGTCCCCTGGCAATGGGCAGTGAGCAGGGAGTGTGTCCGAGATGCACCGTGCTGCTCAGAGGAGTTTGAGTGCATGAGTCACTACGTCTTGAAGACAAGGTGCCCTTGGGTACCTGCTTTTCCTCATTTAGGCATAGGTGTTGGAGCATACATCTAACAGTAAATAAATGATTCACAAATATCTCTACAGTAGACAGAAAAATGCTGTGATTTTAAGCTGTAATTCCTATCAGTTACATAGAAAAGATCACAGAATCACAGAACGGTTGTGGTTGGAAGGGACCTCTAAAGATAGCTAGTTCAGCCCCCAAAGATGAATTGCTCCCACAAGAAAATGTATATTATGCCTAGCATTTTGAATGGATGAATCCTGTTTCATCTGAAAGATGTTTCTGATCTTCTGAGAAGAGGCTGGGAGAAGCACTGGCTCTAAGAAGCCTTGGAGGTGGAGGCAGTGCATCTCTTGATGATTATAGGTCGAAGATGTGTCTGCATGTGTGGTTGCATATATGTACACACAGAGGTCCAAGTTTACCACTGAATAGTAAAAACCTTTATACATTTGAATATTAAATCTTACATCTAAATATAATGGATTTTCTAAAAGTAATTTTCATATGCATTTATACATTGTATTTTTATATATATGCATATAAAGATATATACGTGGTGTATATTATTTGAGGGTCAAAGTTTATCAGGCAAATATAAACATGTATTTCTTTCTGAAAAAGAAGGAGTTATTTTTTATTTGATAAACAGAAAAATACAGACTCACAGTTGCAGGCTACTTTTATTTCAAAATCTGGAACATACTCTACTTCTTTCTATAGATAAAAATAGAAGCAGAATTAAACCTTCTACTGTGTTATATTAACCTCTGTTGCAGAAGATTGTCCCTAAAGTTAGGGACAACAAAATTATTGTTCAGTAACAGATAGTAAGCTTACTGTAGGTAATTTTCAAGTTCCTTGATGTTTTAAGGGCTGTTTTAAGTAACATCTTATTTTAGCTGCTTGCCTGGGACACAGTTTTGGTCCAGGATGTGTTGGTTTCAGAAAGGAAGGAAGGAAGGGTTCGAAACAGGCCTCTCTGCCTTTGTAGCATATGCCTCTTGGGTGGAATTGGAAAGGGCAAGGGGTCTCATGTTGCAGGGTCACTTGTGTATTTCGTTCAGCCTTTGGCATGTCATGAGGGGTTTGCTGGGGGATCTCAAACTACATCTTTTCTCTTATAACCTTTGCTGTCAGATTTAGTTCCTTTATTTGCTCCTTGCAGAGTTATTTTACATGACATTAAGGTTAACTAGAAGCTTTTATTACTAGTATTTTTGATGTGTATGAATAACCTCCATTCAGAAACAAATTTGTCAACCTTTTTTAAAGTGTCCACTGTAATTTATGTGTGAAGGGTTGTTTCTGTGAGGGGCAAATCTAGATTTAGTGCACATTCTCTAAACAGAATTCATGGACTGCAATATGTATGTGTGCATATATATACATGTGCGTGTGCGTATGCATGTGCATGCCTGGGTATTTAAAATACATAGTTGACAGCTGAGGTAAGTTAATTTGAAAAAGAGTGATGATGATTACGAATGATTGACAAAGAAAGGTGGAGCTTTCTTTGCACTGCGACCCTGCCCTGCCCAGGCAGCACCTCCCTCACCTGCCTCCAACATTTGGACCATTTCAAAGCACACAAAGAAACAAATGCACATTCACTTTTTTAAAAAAAGTACACAGTGAAAAAGTGTTTTTCTTGTGTTACATGTCCTATGTAAGAGCCAACACTTGTTTTTTCCTTCTTCCTCTTGAATGTGATTGTGCTATATTTAAGGAGCTCACTTGTGTTCCTGCAGTTCCACTGAGTTCAGCCCAGCTCTTCACATGAATCAAACCACAGCTGCGTTACTGCTGGGCAGAAAAGTTTGCAGTCCTCCAGGCACTGCTATGCAAAAAGTCGAGATTGGGATAGAAGCATAGGTTGCTCATACATGGTATTTAACAGGGCATCTGGACAGTTACAGGTGCCTGTTAAGAAATTTGTCAGACCTGTGATTATTTGATGTTCAAAGTGTTAATATAACTACAGAGCTTGTCCAATGGTTTTCTACTGATTTTATAAGCATATATGAGGATTTTCAGGATAGTTTATTTATTCAGTAACCTGTTTATCAAGTCATATTTAAACATTAATATTGCAGTAATATATAATTCTAGATTAATAATACACAATGAATACTCTTAAGTGTGTAAATGTATTAGTATTGCTATTGAATTATTACTGCGTGTTATGTTTAAAGTCTTATCTGTTAATTTCTGCTTCAGAAGGCGGCTGTTGCTGCCTGTAACAGAAAGGCTGGTTGTTGGGCACCTAGGAAGGGGAACGTTAATTGCAGGAAAATTGAATTCGCGGTAGAAAATAGAAATGTTTACGAGTTGGCCTGTGTGTGTTTCTGTGATAGGTGTTAGACAAATACGAATAGTTATTTTGGCTGCTCTGCAGGATGTGCTAATTTATAACAGATTAAAAATAAAAAAAAATGAATTTCATATATATGTAGGCAAAAATACATATTTAATGACATAATAGCTCTCTAGAAGGAGTGATTTTCTATATTAGAATCTAAATTTGAAGTTATTTGAGAGCTGTTTTTTACGGTGCATGGTATTATATAATAATAGAATTCTGACAAATATTATTTCTACAATTGCTAAAAACGTTAGCACAAAGAGATGACAACAATTTGAAATTATTTTTGTCTTTAATGCAATACGAACAAAACCCAGTTATTGTTTGGTGGATCTTTTCAGATAAGAATCGTGTAACTTTTATTTAGATTGAAACTTTGCCAGGCAGGACAGTCATTTTGCCTTGCATGCACGAACTGGAAGGGAGAGGGTGAGACGAAAAGCTCACGGAGCCTGGGGGAACGTCTTTGGATGCAGGTGGTACCAGGAGCAGGTGCCTCCTCAGGGCATCCCGTGAACTGATGGCTGCAATACATGTCTTCAAAATCCAGCCTTTGATTTCTTTCAGAGAATAGAAGGGAAGGAATGCAGAGCAGGTTAACTAACTAGACTGATTTTTTGAGTGGAAAGCCTTAGAGAAGTAGCAACTGTAGTAAAGATAATTAACTAAAAGGGGGGTTGATCTGCTACTGTCAGGGTTAAGGTGCTTTAACACTAAAATCATAATAGTGATGATTTTGAAATTTAATATTGAATGTAAATTAAATAATAAACAGGGTTTGCAGTAAAACAATGGCAGTATGTTCAGTGAAGTATGTACTCCTGTTCACAGAAGATTTGATGCATCACGTGCCACGATCCACCCGAGTGCTGAGTCACTCTTTTCAAGACCTTTGGAATGCTCTAACATCTCAAGTCTGAAATACTTCAAGCTACCAGCGTCCAAGGCATTCTTCAGGGCTAAGCTCAGCTTCTTCTGCCTGCTTTTAAAGAGGTGGAGGCTGTGTTGTAGAAACAGACAGGACAGCGTTAGTGTTCATTGCTTCGGAATCACTTACAGGGCGCGTGTGCTGGCCAGGAGGTGGTTCACAGGTCTCCCCCTCTGGGGGGAATTTTGAAAGTGAAGTAAAATCTAGCTGTTTTGTGATTAACCACACATTTTTCCAGACATGAATGTCATACCTACAGCATACCAAAGAGAAAACTAAACATGTCATTTTCAATGGCTTTCCATGCTTCTGAAACAAAACTGTCAGACTGAATCTCCCTCAAATCTGAAATGTAGTTCTTTGGAAGGCTTCCATTAGAATACAGAACCTGAAGCAGCTCTGCAACATCACTGCTAGGGAAAAGTGTGCAAGGTAGCCCTTCAGCCCTGCTCGTAAAAATTATCCCCCATGTAAAACCTGTCATGGCCAGCCCAGAGGAAGTGACTTCCTCTCAGGATGTGGCACCTGTTTGTATCTAGTGGCATATTTTGAAATGTTACTCTACCTGTTTAGATTTTATATTTTATTTCCAATTAGGACAATTAAAGGCTGCTCTACAAATCTCCAAACACCTTTTCTAATAATTTAAAATTACACCATTAAATGCAAATTTATCTTTCAAACAACATCACCACTAAATGCAAATAACATGTCTACACATTGGTGATGAATTATTGTTGAATAAACATAAGGTCTCTTTTATATGCATTTCATGTTCTAGTAACACAAGTCTAATGACTATTTTACTTTAATATTTAGTATAATATTTGAAAGGTTTTTATACAGCTTTATGACTTTTAGAAAGTGATGTGAAGGAAAATGAGAGACAAACCAAATTAATCCATTCCTGCAGAATATAAACATCTGGATGTAAAAAATTATAAATGCGTTCTCTTAAATATCTCTCATATATGAGAATTCTGAGAATATAATATATGAGGATATAAAATTCTCATATATGTCTCACTGCCAGTGCCACTGCAGTGATAAACAAAGGCACTCAGCACTTTGCAAGGGCCAGCATGTCACTGTGTGCTCTAGCAATACAATTCACTTTCTTTTCCTTTGATTTTACAGGCAGGAGCTTCCCAGGTCATCTTCACTAATCCACTGGAGATTGTCAAGATTCGGTTGCAGGTAGCAGGAGAAATTACAACAGGACCCAGGGTCAGTGCACTTTCTGTCATGAAAGATTTAGGCCTCCTTGGTCTTTATAAGGTAAGTATTCCTGCCTTCTTGCAGCTCTGTTAACTTGGTTTATGTTAAATTTAAAATTGTTGAAACAAGAACTGCTTCAAAAACAAAGAAACCTTTTGAATTTGAGAACAATCTCTTCCTGCAGGGCAACCCCTCAGTGGAAAACTGAAGAAAACCCACTTTTATATTAATGGCAGTGGGATACATAAAAATACTCTCCCATTCTATCCTTTGGGCTTTTATCCCAAGCTCCAGGGAGTTCTGTATTGCAGACCTGCTGGCTTCTAGCACAGAGCATTTCATTTGGTGGGTTTGTGAAAAGTTTCTTTAGTTTTCCCTGTATGTTTTTCTTACATTTATTTCAAATCTCTGCTATCTCTATTGTTATCTTTGCAGTAGGATATTCTCTTTGTCTTAGTAATTTGACGACAGTGAAACACTAGTGGAGTTTAGCAGGATTCAGATCTTTAAGAAGTTAAGTGGTGGGATTTGTCAATAACAAATTCCACTGAAAAGAGCCCACACTGTACAGCACTTTAGCAGAATGCCAGTCAACAGATTCTTGCCCTGCAGGTACACTTACTGCCATCATTACAGATCAAATGTAATGGAGCAGAAGCTATTAGCTTCCTTAAACAAGGAAAAGTATTTCTTGCCGTACCTTTTGCCAGTGCAAGGGGTAATACGTTAAATTCAGCAGTTAGATCAGCTGTGTAGTTCAAAAATACTGTTTTACCTGATTTATCCATGGGTGCGCAATAATATTATAAAAGTGCGCAAATTTCTCTCTAAAACTGCAGCTTTTTTTTTGTTTTAATTCTGTAGATTGGATTCATAACCATTACATTTCCTAAAGATCACAGATATTTTAGTAGATGGGACAAAAGTATAATTTTTGTGTGCAGTAATGAACTGAGCTTGCTGAGAAATATGATTTTTTAAAATTGCATTAGCATTTTTGAGGACCTGTAAAAATTCATTTTACAGCATAAAATATTTGAATGAGAATTGGAAAATTGTCAAAGGTAGGTTTTTTTTTTTTAACCAGGTCTTCTACTGGGTCTTCTCGTGAGCCCCACACAGGTTTCACACTGTGTGTTGCCTGTTCCTCCGGAGAGGGCTTCAAAGGCTCCTTGGCTGGAGCTGCGGTCCTAGCACGGGGTCGCGGGGAGCTGGGGCAAGGAGCACATTCTAGTGATATGTTTGCTCCCCGGGAATGCACATGAGATTTTTTGACACGTAATCACTTACCTGAGCTTTGTACAGCAGGACTAAATTTAGTTTGTACCCGATTAATGACTGGAGTTACTAAAAGAATGTTAGATACATTTTGTTAACGGTGCTTCCACTCATTTTGCAGCATGCACACTTCTGCTGAGGAACGCTTTAATGCCAGGGGTTGGCCAAGAGCTACTGCTGGCAATTTTGTCCTGGGCCTCTGGTTTTGTCTCCGTGCTGCTCTGCTGTGTTTGGAGAGCCTCATTGTGGAGCTGCTCCCCTCTTGTTGCCAGCTGCCTTCAGTGGGGCAGGCGAGGCCGCAGGGAGGGCAAGAGGGACCTTAGGGCCGACTGGTCCTGCTTAAACACTCTGGGGCTGGATGGAAGGAGTGATGTGCAAGGACTTGCTGCAGCTGCTGCTTCTGCAGGTTCGTGTCAGCAAGACGTCAGGACAGACTTGTGCCCTTGGCTGCTTCTGCAAGTCTCATTCAGACTTGCCATGTGTTTAAAAAAATATTTACTGATGTCGGAATTGATGTCATGTGCTGCTTACCAAACTTAAAAATGAACCCTGAAGCTTTCTTATTCTTGAAACTGTTATAATATATGTTCTTTATTTCTTCAAGGTTCAAGTCTATGTGTTCTGTTTCCTAAGACACGTTTTGTTTTCCGTCTTATTTATCCAGCAGATCAAGAGAGTCGGTACTTTGTGAGCTTAGGATGCTTGCTGGATATCAATTTTAATCTTACTTACATCATTTATTTGTATTATGTCTCTTTTCTGTGTGACAGGGTGCCAAAGCATGTTTCCTCAGAGACATTCCCTTTTCTGCAATCTACTTTCCTGTTTATGCTCATAGTAAACTGATGCTTGCTGATGAAAATGGCCATGTGGGAGGGCTTAATCTCCTTACAGCTGGTGCCATTGCAGGTAATTTTGCAGAATGTTTTCTTGAAGCAATTTTTTTCTTTTAGTAATATTTAATATTCATTTGGTAGCCTCATATATAGGAAGGGTACCTTACCATTGTATCTGATTTAATCTAAATTTGATCACTGTTATCCTTAGTGGGAGGCGATGTAATTTTGATGAGAGCTAATTACATTTGCATAATGTGGATAAACAGCGTAATGCAGCTCAGCAACTTGTAGTCAAATTTGATCTGTCTGTCTCGATGGGGTTTTACTTGTTACTCTGCTCTCTGACTTGAAGGCTAATTTGAATCTTTGATGAACATAAAATGAGCTATGATAAGAGCTAAAAAGAAAATTACTTATTTAGTTTAGGGTTCCTGAATAACTGAGGAGAAACTTAAGTTACCTTTAAAGGTAACGACCAAAACTAGAGCTTTAATTTGTAAAGAAGCTAAGGTTAAAATATTGTACTGTGAAGTATAGAATATTTTAAAGACTTTGCAAAAGTGCTTATATAAACAGAATAGACAGCTGTGATAAAGTTATTTTTACTGAGCAGTGAGTAGTAGGAAGTGTAGTGATGGATATCTAAAAATGTGGGTTGAGATAACCCCATTCTGTGCTGCTGAGCAGACATTCACTGTGATTAAAAAACAGCTGAAACCTTTCGATCCTGAACCAGTCAGTACCGGCTTCTGTGAGGCTTAGCTAGACCGCCGGGCTGCACAGTCCTACCTACAGTTGCAAGAAATCATGATATAGCTGCAAATCATGAGCGCTCTGTATGTAAAGAGTATCCTGTCTTGGGCTTTCAGCAGAGCTTGTTTGCTCCTACTCTTGGCCAGTTGGATAATTTCCTTGGGTCACAGGGAAAGGGAGAAACCAACTAGGAAATGAGGAACAGATTTGTAGCTCTGTTCAGTCTCAAGTTATATTAATACAGATCTGCCAGGAATGGAAATTTATATCACTGTACTCACCAAGGTACAGACACAAACAATATACATGTTGTTTGACTTGAGTCTCACTGTTTTTATTTTTTTTGGTCTGCATGCTTCACAGCTTTATAAATTTGATCTGTTTTTCAGAATCATTCAACTATTATGTGAGGAACCCCATTAAAAATGTCCCTTAGGCCCAGTTTTATCCCTTGTACAGGAATTGCCTTTCTAAGCTGCAAATTTCCAACTCCTGATTGCCTGATTGCTGTTAGGATGCCCATCAGGGGCGTGCCAGGCAGGAACACAGTACGCCCAGCTCTGCCTGCATATGGTTGCCATTAGTGTGTGGTTTGTACAGTTAGCTACAGTGCTCCTGTGCTCCCTGAAAACCCTCTGCATTGAGCAGCAGCACTTGTGGGAGCTGTGATTACCTATGCAAATCACTGACTCTTTAAACTATCCAGTCAACATTAATCAAAAATTATCAAAACTCTAAATTAATTTTGAGCTCAAAGTCAGATGATGGTTTCTCTTTATAAGGGGTTGAAATTTTTACAGCTGGACCCTGTAAATACTGAGAAAGACCTCGGGTAACACCCACAGCTGTAAGCTGGGGAGTACATTTTTGAAAACTTTGCCCAATTCTTTGAACAGAAAGCCAAGAGCGGGCCCTGCAAGTGCAGCTTTGTTCTTTCACTGTTGTCTGATGTCACCTCATTGGTATTAAACAGATTTGTAAAATACTGCTAGTATCTTCTTTCTATATCTTTGAAGGTATCTATTCTCCTACAAAAGTTCTCAGGTTCCAAACACGATCATTGGTATAGTTTCTTAAAATATATAATATTTTGCAGGCTATTTAAAAATACTAAGTTTTAAACAGGCTGTTTAAAAAACAATAAGTTTGCACCATTGACTTCTATGAGGCTAGATATATGGTAAGAATGATATCTGTATGGCACTTTTTCATATTCAAAATTATTTTTAATGACACACCACTGTCTTGCTGATGCTGAGAGGATGATTCTGGTAATAGATTTTATTATTTCCCTTACCATCAGCTATAGCCCTTAAATCTAGAAGAAACTCGAAAGGATAATACTAAGAACAGCTTATATTAGTATCAAGTGTACGAACTTGTGTTTTTTGTAATCTCTAATTCTTGTAAAAAAGATTGAAGTTTGCAGTTGTATTTTTTTCAGTTAGAAGTGTTCCATCTTTTATGAGATTCCTTGTGCAAATTAAATGTGGTTTTCTTCTAAAAGGGGTGCCTGCTGCTTCGCTGGTAACCCCTGCTGATGTCATCAAGACAAGACTGCAAGTGGCGGCTCGCGCCGGGCAGACTACGTACACTGGAGTTATTGACTGTTTTGGAAAGATTCTTCGGGAGGAAGGCCCTTCTGCATTTTGGAAGGGAGCTGCAGGTGAGAAAGGCACTCAAAATATTCACACTGACCTCAAATCTGTGAAGCAATGTTCGCTTTGCTAAATAATCAAATTAGAGGGATATTTAAAAGGTCTGATTTTGAAAACTTTACGTATTGTTTTAAATGTTTAGTTTTGCCTGAGAAACTCTCTCCTGTTTGTGACATGACTTGTCATATTTAACAGCTCGTGTGTTCAGATCTTCACCCCAGTTCGGTGTTACTTTGGTCACCTACGAACTTCTGCAGAGATGGTTTTATGTTGATTTTGGAGGACTGTAAGTCAAATATTTGATTCTTAATTTGCACACAAATCTGTCAAGTACAAAATCTTGTTTTTTCCGTGCATGGGACCATTTAAATTTAGTGTCCCTAAGCAGTGGTACTTAAAATATTATACCACTGCGTAAAAAAACATTCCATTCATCACTAATAACAAGAAACTTCCTTGCATGCTACCTCTTTTCAGTAAGAACTACATAACACGTTGTGTTGTGTTTTTTAATACACAACATAAAATTTGTGTTTCCAGTCTTGTAGGGTCTGTTGTTCTTCTCATCTGTATTACTGGAATTTAAGGAAAAAATTAGTTCTAGGTACTTTAAAATAATTTACAAAGCTATCAGTAAAAGTGTAATTTCTGCTTAGGCCTCCATTTCCAGGTAAGTAGTGCTCTTCCAACTAACCTTACTTGATGACAGGAATGACTTACAGCTGGTTTTAATGATCTTGCATACTCAGATCAAAGCTTTAAGCAAGCAACCTACTTTGGATTTTATGTTACTTAGGCTTAAAAATACTTTAAATAAAAGCAAGGTGTTTGTTCTTATTTCTTTGAACAGTAAACCTTCTGGATCAGAACCTACCCCAAAAACTCGAATTTCAGATCTTCCTCCTGTTAACCCTGAGCACATAGGTGGATACAGACTTGCCACAGCTACTTTTGCTGGTATAGAAAATAAATTCGGTTTGTATCTTCCAAAATTTCGGTTGCCTAGTGTTGCGTCAGCTCCACCAAAAAGTAGCAGCTGAAGTCTGAAGAGATGGTTGCGTTTGACAAAGCGATGCAGTGGAAAACAAAAGTCACAAGCATAGGACGCTGTTTGCGCAGGCAGCTGTGTGCTGATGGAGCTGACCTGAGCTTGCAAATCAAGTTACTCTTTTCTAATACTAGTGCAGCTATGTGCATTTATTTGTTTATAAACTAGGCATTTGGACACAAGAAACTGCTGCCTTGGTTCAGTGCTTTGTTTTTACCAGTGGCACCTACAGCCTAGACTGCCTAGCGCAGCCTGCTTTTAATGTAACTGTACATATTGTACATCTCTGTACAGAGACATCACAGCATCTATCTACACACATTTATATAAGGGGTGTTGCGGTTCTAAATAGTTTAAAATGTACAGAATGTTTTGAATGAATTGTTTAAGAATCGTGACAATAAAATATTTAAAAACATTTAAGTCAATTCACTCCATTGTATTTACTGAAAAGTTGCGCAATGTGATCTTTTTTTCCCCCCCACAGATTAAGGATCATAGATTAAGGGTTAAGATTAGATCAGGTATGTATAGTACAGTATGTAGCCTTTGAAGGAATTCATTCCCCTCTTAGGTATTTAGAGCAAAGGTATTAAAATCAAGAAGACTGGTGAGATGGAACCTGAGTGAACAAGAACGGACAAGTCTTGCTTGTGCTGGGGATCTGCCTGGAGATGCATTTGATCTACATCATGCAAGAGGAAAACATCCTGCATCTCTAACTGGTAAAATGAACTCCAATAGGATTATACTTCTACCTGGTTCTGGTCTTGAAACAGGGGAGAACTAAGTGATTAGGAAACAAATAGATGGGCATCCATGGTAAGAAGAATAAGGAATTACAAAAATATAATTCCAGCATAAATTCCAATTCAGTGGTATAAGTTAGCGCTAAGTAGAGAGGAGAGAGAAAAGCTTATTTCAAGTTTTGGCAGACATTTTCTCTCTTTAGTTGGTATAGTTTTTCAATCCAGTAGGCCAGAGGAAAGAGACATCTACATTTCTAGTCCTCTAGCAAAAGGAGGTCAGAGCAGCTGTGCAGCCAGAAAGGAAAGGTGATTTCTAGCCTTGCTTATTGATGTGAGAGAAGCTCTATGCTTCAGTTTAACACCTTTCTTTCAGGATTACACACACTGGAACTCAATGAACCTCAGCAGTATAAATGGGTTTGCAGTTGTTTTTGTGCCCAGGACAGCAACTCAACGTCATGTTTTAGGCAGTTGTGAAAAGGGTTTTGAAACAGTGACCAAACCCCACAAAACCTTCCTCCAGCTCTGCCCTCAGGCTCCATGAAGAACCTGCTGCTGCTGTACAGTATTTTAAGGAGCTGGAGATTACAGGGCACTCAGGCCCTCACTCACAAGTCTGGTACATGCACCTAACTCCATTAAAAGGCTCCCTGACATTACTCCTTTCTGTTGAAAGGATAACCTGTTTTACCCACTTTGCCTAGATCTAGGCTTCCCAGGAACTCTCACTCCCAGAGCTGCTTACACAGTCTGCTGTCTTCTGAAGAAATACTGAAATGGTGCTAGGTACCCACCAGCCTTTAATCTTAAGTCAGCTGTGACAGACTTGATCAAAGCTTTAGGAGATCTGAGAGGGGGAAGTAGCATTTCTATTTCTTACTGCTCCAGGGCAGCCATTGGATCGTATGGCTCCTGGGATGGTCATTTACAGTATCATCCAGCATCACTACTGGTCTCTCTTTAACTTTGCAGATAAAATGTCTACATTTCTTTAACTTGATGGTATCTGTGAGGAAGGAGGACAAGGGGAATCAAAAGATAGTTTTCACTGAAGTCACAAAAGGCCAAAACTGAGCTTAAGCCTCATCTTACATGTGGCCTATGATTTTATTTCCAGCAAAACGTCTCATCAACTGACTAAGTCTGAAGGGTATTATGAAATAACCAAAAAATTCCAGGACGATAACAGAAAATTCTGTTCATTAAGGATTCCTGTGCCTAAAGGGTCATGGACAAAGAGCAGCACATGATCTGCCTCTTCTGTATACAGTTCACATGTTTTCCAGCATTCCAGCTGCTGGCATAAGGTTGAGGAAATCGTATGAGCAAATGTGAGAGTGAATAGCATGACTTTGGATTGAAAGAATAGAGGAGCCAGTAAGGCTACAGCGCTGGAAAGTTAAAGACCGTGCACTTCCCAACACACTGAAAGAACCTTCTGAAGACAGGAATGCTATWGCTSCARCCWSCATCCASARGKATTKCTAGTAWCAGAGAMAAAAAAAAAAAAAAAAAAAAAAAAAMMAMAMAMAMMMAAMAAAGGACAACAACAAMAAAAAAAAAMAACTTTTCTGGCCCTGGTGCTGATTAAGCAGCAGTAAAAACCTGTTTCTTAGGTTTAAGCATATAAAATGTCATTTCTGGCAAAATGTAGCAGATAGTAAGAGAAACTTGGGTACTTTCGGCCCACAGTCTTAAGTTGTCAGTCTGCAGGACTGGTTTATTGTGTAATCGGAACAAGTTAGAACATTTAAAATTGCAAGAAAAAGGCTCTTTAGATGAACTTGACTTGAATTTTATTGTTGTTCAAGTTTGATGGAAAGTTTCTAAATTCTTGAGAGATTAACTCTAAAAATTCAGCCTGTACCAGAAACTTCAGCCCTTCTGTTTTGAACTACTGAATGATGATTTCAAAAACAAATAAATAAACACCCCATCAACCCAGCCAAAACAAACACAGCAGCAAGGCTGTAGTTTACAAAACCCCAAATAATCAAATTAATTAATAATCCAAACAATTTAAATCAAAATCTAGCTCTTAGGCTCAGGAATAGCAAATTCTGACCACAGCCTTTCTCCTACCTAATTGCTACACTAGGAAGGAGGTTAGAAATCAACTCTATAGTTAGTTTGTAAAATGAAAGCAACAGCCTCAGCAGCTTTCTACCCTGAACTACTGAAGGGAGACAGAGCCGGATTAGGACAGCTCACGGGTGCTTATATAACATTTATTTATAAATCAAGTCTCACCTTTTAATGCAGCAATTCAAAAAGAAAAGAAAAAAAAAAAGCGACTTAGTATTAAATATGTATTTCATTAATTCAGGTCCAATTATCAGTAAGTTTGTAACTACAGACAAGTTTTTATTCACATGTATTACCCACTACCAGAGCCTGAGGCTTATCTATATATAAACAGTGAAACTTACTTGGAAGATAGGCATGCATTTCCATAGGTAGTTTGAATAACTCAATTTATAGGACCCTTCTGAGATTAAGTACCAAGGTTAGTCAGTGTAATACAGAAAGTTTGGTTTAGAAACATTGTCTGCTTTTCAGAAATAGATAAACTGTTATGAAGTGGAAGTTTCAGAAGTCTAACAGCAAATTTACACTGGGTTAGTGTTTCGGCAAAATAAGTTCCTGGCAAAGTCTAAGTTAACTGTATTAAAAGTTACACAAATCCAAGAATGGGCTTGTAATTTACATATAAAAAGTGACAACGCAAGATTTGACTTTCCGTGATCTTGACACATTATCAAAGTCCACAGTTTAATCCGTATAGTCTTCCCTCAGCTATTATTTAAACTGATACAGGCTTTTCCGCTTTCAAGACTTGCATCGAATCCTTCTCCAGTTTCGCCCTGCCACCTCTGCTGGCCATCTACGCGGGTATGCGGGTCGCGGCTTCCTCTTCAGCATCCGCTCGGTTGGCATTTATTTCTGCCAGTGTTCGACCAAATCGAGTCCACTCGTCGCTGCGAGGAACGGCAATTTGCTGTTGGCAAACATAATGTTACTTGTACCTCCTGATAAATGCAAACTCAGCACATTTTCAGCAGCAAATTCACAGGTAATGCTCAGAAGAGACTCTCATAAAACAGCATCGCTTTATTTAATATACCTTCTAAAAGAGTCTTAAGGTCAAAAGTGCTAACAAATAGAGGCAGAACTGGAGAGCCCTGTATTTAAGCACCGAGATGATACTATCACAAGTTCATTGATACACTTGTAAATCTGAGAGATGGTCTCCAACTGGTAATGAAATAGCAGTGAAACAGGCCCCAGTGTTGTAACGATGACTTCCAAAAATACCAGTTTCCCAGCAGGAACTAGACCAAGGCGGCTTCATTTCAAAAATTCTTTGTTCAACATTTCTCATATTATTACTGTTGAACACAATTCAGTTACAAAGAGGACAAAAAAACCTCTGTGATTGTTTCACCTTATTTTACCAGCCTTAATTTTTTTTAAACACACTTAGAGACTACCTGGCTGCCACGCTGCCAGCATGACTGCCAAAAAGTTAGGCTAAAATACTTGAAATAGAAAGAGAAAAGATTAATATGAAATTAATTTTAATCCTTGAAGAAAACTATAGCTTTATTCCTAAGACAGGAAAAATAACAGTTAAAAATAAGTTCAAGAGAAGGGTAAAAGGCAAACGGAAGTGTTCTCTATTTTGCCCATTATACGGTATACATACCTCTCCCACATCGTATATAACGATCTGCCCCTCAGAATCACCGACAGCGATCTCTCTCCCCGAATGGGTCCATCTCACACGGTTCAAGGCAGGATTGCCCTCCACAGAAATGCTTGCCGTTGGCACCTGCATCCATTTAAAACACATTTCTGTTTAAAATGCATTGCTAAACTGGCAGGAGGGTTTCCTGACTCTAGGTAGCCAAGTGCATCCAATCCGCGAGCGCTGTCTGAGGGGCAAGTGGCCCACGTTGGAGCTCAGGCTGGACAAGCAGGGCGTACGAGGGCTCTGAAGAGCCAGGAGCGGCGGCGGCAGCGCCCAGACAGACAGTGCTGCGCTGTGGGACAGAGGAGCTGCTGCCTCGGCAGGGCCGCGGGCACCGCGAGGCGGAACAGCGACAGCCCGGGGGCACCGACAGAGATGGTGACAGAGGGCAGGCATGAGCGCAGCTCTTCCTTGTATTTTATTACTTACTTCTTTTTTTTTTAAAAAAAAAGTATAAGTAGGGACTGGAGACTTCCGTCACCTACCAGTTTAAACCTGGAAAAAGGTTTATACTATGAGCAAATATATACCCACAGTAGGAAACCGAAATCTTTAAACTTTTTAAGTTTAAAATAAATTACACTTTTGCCAAAGTACTTATATGGCAAACAAGAACAGTGGCACAGAGCAAACAAGACGGCTCCCAATGTGAAGCTGTAGGCTGCCACGGCCAAACTGGCAGAGGTCTGAAAACACTTCCACAATGTGGCACTGACAGAGATTTTGTGCTTCTACACATAAGGCAATAATTAATTGCCACCAACATTCATTATAGGAAGCAATGTGAGTTACCAATCACAGAATAATATATATTACTCTAGCAGAATAACAATAACCTACTGGAGCTCCAGAATATGAACAACAACCAAACCTACAAACAAACCCTCCTCCTCACCAAAGAACTCCATCCAAATGCTCTGGTTAAACCCGAGCACCTTCCTCAAACTGTGCAAAGCCGGAAGCCCGTGGGCAGCCTGTGCCTGCCCGCGCTGCCAGCCTGCGCTGGGCTCCGCCACAGCCTCCGCCTCGGCCTCACCTCCGTGTCGTTGTTGAGGTTCCACAGGTCGAGCCTGCCCATCCCGTCCACACACGCGAACAAGGCCGGGTGAGTTGGAGACCACATAACATCATAAACGTAGTCCGAGTTGTCTTCAAATGAGTAGAGTGGCTTATTATTCTGTGAAAAAAAGCACACAGTATTCTGCGCTTCAAAGTCTAAAACCAACAAGCACGGCAAAATACAGAGAGGTCTTAGCTGCATTATCTAAACGTGATACACGTTCTGACTTGCTTCAAAAAATAATTCTGGAAGAAACAGCCAAAATTAACTAATTATCAGACATGATAATTTCCTGAGCATGTGGCCTTTTTGTTGCCTGCTACTATAAAAGCCACTAGGAAGCCAATATCATTGTAACAGACTACAAACTGAATGCATTTGAGGTCTCAGAAGTCAAGGCAGTACTCAGTCAGGGACAGTCTACATGGTTACCGACAGACTCTAAGTCGCTTCCTGCGCTCCGCGTTCCTTGGGATGGCAAGATGAGAGCGAGCGGCAGCGCTGGCAATGCGAGCGACACCTGTTTCTATAGCAGGCTCCTGCGTGGAGCTGATTGACACGAGTTTTGGTGCTTGTCCCCTGCCGCTCTAAAAATTGTAGCAAAACATTTGCCTGATGCAGGTTATGCGGTAACTGGCCCTGCTCAATAGCACTTAAAGACTGAACTGATTTTACAACGTGATTTGGACTTGCTAACACTAATAGCTGAAAATGGGTTGTAAGAATGAAGAGAACAGATCAGAAACGCGCACACGATGCGCAGTCGGAAGGCAAAGTGTCTTCATGTGGTTAGTTACAGTTTCGTTCCTCAGCTGTCTCCTCTTTGTAGGAGCCCAGAAGGACACTGTGGGTGAATGAGGTTGGTGCAAAGCCCTGGAGAAGGGCAGCTGCCCTGGGTTCGCTGCGCTTGCATTACAGCACCACCTTGTGTCACGCACGGTGAAGAGAAGCACTGAACTATTTTAGTTACCTTAGTTGTCCAAAGCTTCACTGTCCAGTCAAAAGAAGAGGTGACAAAAAGGTGCGAGAAGTCTACAGGCCCAACTGCTGCATGGCAGTGGATCCCTGTGATGGGTCCCTGGTGTCCTTCAAACATCTCGCTGATTCCAGCTTTGCTGTAAGAATTAAGGTTAATTTCTGTGAAAACCGTACATCTGATTTACTTAAATCCAATCACAAGCACATTTTCCTGCTTTGTACAGATGTTACCCAATGCCAAAGGCTTCATCACAGCAGGCATGTGGAAGGCAATGTTTCAATGTGGACCTTAACATCAACATCTCTTTTTTGTTATCCTGAAGTGTCAAAACACACCACAGGGAGCAACCCATGTCCCACCTGGCAGGGGCACATTTAACTGCACAGTTCTTCAGGCTTCGAGTCATACAAAGAACAGAGCCCCTCCTCAGAAATGAACAGGAACCTTCCCCAATTTTAAGCAGAAGTTACACGTACCTTGCTAAGACAAAGTTCAGACAGAAAACAGTAACAAGATACTTCCAACAGTTTCTTATCCAGAGGGATAAAAAGGAAGGGGAAGGCGGGGGGAGGAAAGATGAGCAGGATGTTACACAAAAATGATACAATTTTGGTTATTTCGAAACCAGAGAGCTGTGCAGCAAGGCTGATGTGTATTCGAGATGAAACCTGGACTCTCAATTATATTTAAGAAAGCAATTGATAAGATACAGCCAGACAATTTCAAAATAGATTGAACAGCAGGAGAAAGGCTGGCCAATTGAGGATCTGTGCGTGATGTTACTGTACAATTATTACAGCCCCGATACCAAGTTTGGAATGTTCCACTACAATTCAAATGAATAAAAACAAAGTGAGCTGAGATTGGCCTCATCTCTGCAAACAATTCTTAGCAGCGTAGAAGCAACTCAATATTCTAACTTTCTAGTTTGGATGAAGCTCTTACTTGGGTAAGAGTGTGTGCTGGATTTTACACACAGTTATTTTCAACTGCTTCAAAACCACGAACTGACCGCACGCTATAAATACACTTAGCAGTGTAAAGCACACAGGGACTTGTCCTTTTACTATTTTTATCCCTTAGAGAAATGAAGGTTTTACTCACCTGCCATGGCGACACGCAGTGTACACGGAGCCCTCCTCGCTTCCAACTACAAAGTTGTTGACGTCTCCAACAGGGAAGGACATGCACGTAACCGCCACTGCCTTGGACTGCTTGTGAACAAGCTCCATGCTATCCTGCAGTGACAGCAGTACACATGCTTTTGAAAACCTGCTGATATTAACATTTACACCAAGTCAGTTAGATTTTACTTGTTTAGTTTGGTAGGAGTAAGAAAGTTCTTTCTTCCTTTTTCAGAAAACACAATTTTAAGAAAATTAACAAAACATACAGAAAGGATTGACAGGGAATTACAGATTACACAGGAAGAAAATGTATTTTATAACCTGGTCATAAAGGTACTGTAACTGTATATGTTGTGTATTGTAAAAATGTTTATTAATGCTTTTTAGATTGCTTTACAAAATCCTTATCTGGATTACTGGATACACTACCAATACCCAAAGTTATACCTGTGGCTGAGAAAGCATGTCCAGACTCCACGAGCATATCTTCCCATCAGTTGAGATACTAATCAGATTATGAGCATTCTGGGTCCCAACGACATTTACGCAGTACACAGGATGCTAAGAAATACAAGATATTTTCAGAAAAAGGAATTTTCAAGCAACAAGTTCTGGTATAGTTAATATATTATAAAATATACAATGTTTCCTAAGACATGAAAGATCAATCACCGTACGGTATGAAGAATACTCTCCTACAAAACAGATGCTCGTCTCATTCAAAAACTAGTTCCTCAGCAATAGCATTGGAAAAACACGGACATAAACATTTAAGCATCATCAATCAAGTGCATTGGACGGGGTTTCCTAGAGGTTAAATACATCTCAACAGGGAAAACAGTTCTTGTAGATATTTCACCCCCTACCGTGTGAGCAGCAGCTGAGAGCGGAGTTCTCTGCACCGGGGTTCTCTTATTGCTGCGATTATCCCATAGCACAATCTGGCCCGAGTACGTGCCACCAACCACTAGGTTAGGATGAAATTTTGCAAATGTGGCTGACATCACTGCTGACTGAAAGAGAAAAGAAAAACCTTTATCATTCAACAATGCTATGTTTAAAACCAAAGAAAACATGACCAATTTTAAGTTTTCTGCTTAGATTTATTCAATATGGTATTTTACTATTCAGTTACACAAGGACTCACAATGCCTTGAAATGAAACCCCAGCACTCTTAGTTTCAATTTGTATTGATAAATAAAGTAGAAGGGAAATAAAGTTTCTCTCAACTAATAAAGTAAAAAAAGGTATATATTTCTCCTAGTACAGTGCATTAGCGCTGGAAGGTCCACCAATTTCAATAATGTTTTGCTACATTCTGAGGGTCATTACCTAGAGAATCTAACAACACCAGATTCATTTAATTTTGACTGAACTATGCAATTTCCCAGACACTATTTTCATAACAACGGCCATACTTCTATCCCAGGCTTGGTGCAGCAGGAAAGATTCACACCATTCTACCTTCACAAGTCCTCCATCCACCTGTTGCACTTGTATATTCCTAGTTTTCATCTCCTCGGGCTACTTTCATTTCATTCTGTCAGCTAACTTCAAGCAGTATAGAGTTCCCATCAATCCCTTCACATAAAAACTCTCTTTGTGGGTCAACCGTTACATAAGAGCGTTTCTGTTTGTGTTGAAGTCTCCAGCTATCAACATCTTTTTGCAGTACATGTGTTTAAAATGAACCCAACCCAACAAAATCATTATGCTGACAAATATAATGAAGGCACTTGACCATCAACATAAAACTTCTAGCCTGCAGAGACTGAAATAAATGCCCCATACCTGGCAGTGAAAGACATACTCTGGGGTAGTTTTCTTGTACTTCATGTTCCACACCAGGGCTACGCCATCAGGCTCATGAGGTGCATCTTCATTGTTATTGTAGGAGGCTACAAGTAATTCTGGGTACTGTAAAATAAGTGAAAAAGGTTCAAAGTAAGTAGAATGACAGTCTGGACAATCCTAGAACCTAACTGATAGAAATCTTAGCTTCTAAAACACAATCAACTTACATGCCACATCTTGTTCTATTTGTCATAGTAACTTGTCTGTAAATGTAAAGGCCATTACTTTTAAGTGTGCTTTGTATTTTAAAGATGATAACTCTACAATGTAACTTGTAAACAGTAACAAATATACTGAAGGCTTTTTCTGAATATTACAGGGATTTGCTACTTTTTTCAGAAGATTAAAGGTTCTTTTTGAGAACCATGGAACATCTAAGACCTATTCTACGTAACACTTAGCAATCAATAGTGTCTACTGAAGAATTACCTAAACAGAACTAGCAAAATTTACAGACAACTACTTCACGTGGCACAAGTGTTGTTTACCTGAGATGACCAGTCCAAACAACTGACAACACGATGCTTCGACCAACGTTCATCAAAAAACTGCCTATTCAAGGACAGTTTTGCTCCTGCTTGAATCTCTCTGCAAAGGTAAGTAGAAAATATTAATCTTAGATCACATTTCAGTTACAAGTTTTGCACATTCTCAGTAAAGCAATCAATGCTCTCATGTTACCCTTCTTTGTCTTCTAAGTCTCTTCCGCTATAGTCGAAGAAGATGTTAATCTGCTCAGAAAGGGCTCTTTCCACAATCCTTGTGGAGTGGTCAAAGAAACTTAAGAATTCTTCAGAATGCAAAATTTGTTGCTTTTCCTCTTCTGTAAGTTCATGAGGGGCAACTGCAAAAGAGTTATATATAGATTTTTTATAATACATATTTTCACAAACTGTTTTTGAGAAAGAATTTCCACTAACTGGAAATTGAAAAATTTGTTTCATAACATGCATACATGTTAAATACTTTTCACACTTTTTATTTACTTGCTGAGTATTAAAATGTAAGTCAGTCAAATAGATTTCAATTTAATGGAAAGAAAAGTTAAAAATTGCTATATGCCTTTCTTCACAGGACAGTGACATGTTCTGAAGTGAACTGTACCTTCCTCCTCCTCCTCTTTTTTTAATGTTTTTTCTTCCTCAGGTTCAATTGATGGCTTTGGTACAACCACATCATCTTCATCTTCCTCATCTAAGGAGAAACAGGACAGGCTGTCAGAGTTTTTTTAAGGGGAACAGTAAAATTTTATGTGAATCTCAGGTAAGTTCATATAAACAGGTATCATTTACCTTAAAATACTGAAACTGAAATAAAGCATATGAGAAACTGTAAAGTAGCCAAAGTGGAAATCTTCCTTAGAAGCATTAATAATTCCACAAAAAATAATACAGTCGATGCATGGTGTATGCAACATTCTGACACATTAATGCCGTAGAATAAAGAAAAATCAAATGTCTAAAATAGTCTTCAGAGCAGCTGCTTACTTGTGATCTGAAACCATCAGAGTCTAATGGGTCTTCGCATGGCATGAAGATGGCTTACATTAGCTTTCAGGTTGCTATTCTGAGGCAAATTTTGCTAAAGATAATAGCAGGGAAATTACTTTTTTTCTGTCATTCTAAATGCAAGTCTCATTATCTGTATCATGTTTGGCAAAAAAGAACTTTACAGCCAAATGTGTTTTCCCTAATTGCAATGAATAACATAAAATGCTAATGGTCAGGAATACTGACAAGGTTTCCCGCACTTTTCATATTCCTACATTTTACTCCTTCAACACTGTAAATCAGAGAATAACTTTAAATTACTTTGTGTTGTGGAATATGCATTCCCTGGCTTTTCTTCATCTGCTTTCTGGAAGAAGCCTCCGAAAAGCCTATTTTTATTGGCTAAACAGCTCTGTCATCTGTGTGCAAGGGGCCGGCAGCAGGCGCCCGCCACCCGCCTCCTGCAGCCTCCTATTCCGTGCAGTGTTCGCAGCCATCTCCGGAGCCCCGCTCCATGGCCCCGAAGGGCAACAAGCCCCCTCCCCTGCACAGGAGGAGGGCGCCAGGGGATGGGGATGGGAAGCAGCTGCCAGGGCCCGTCCCAGCAGCCCGGCCAGCTGACCGGGCCGCACGGGCAGATGGCGGCGCTGGGCCGGCGTCTCCGTCTCCGCGCGAGCTGCCCGCCGTGGCTCCGCCGTTTTCTGCCTGGCTGCTCCCAATCACAGCTCTCCCCAAAGGCAACTCCGCGCAATTACCCACACGCCAGGAGGTCCCCGCGCGGGCCTTGGCCCTGCAAACAAAATACAGCTTGTGGGCCATACCAGCTGCCAAGCCACACACATCGTGATGGGCTTAAAGAGGGCTGAAAATCTTCCTAACTCCATAGTGTAGGCAATAAAAATATAACTGTACCTGCAGGAAAGAAAGCTTTAAATGACACTGTATAATGCACGCAATAATACAAACTCCAACTTAATCAAAATGATAATGACGTATGCCAATCCTACATTACTTGAAATTGAGCGATTTTTACGTTCTGACAAGTTTACAGAACTAGGATAAATGGCATGAATGATTTCAATATATGCTCATACTTTTGAACCAAATGGTGAAGGTTAAAATCTTTCCTTTCAAGGGCCTCAATCAGCCACAAAGGAAAACAGTAATCACTGTCTTTTCAGCCAGCCCAACCGCATTTGTCAGCCCTTTCTCCGTCAATGCAGCCAGAGCAATCAACCTGCCAAACATTCAGAATGGAAAAACAATCTGAAAATACAGGGTATAATGCACCTGCCAGTGAAAATGGCCATTTCAAGAAAAGCTAGTGATCTCAGTGACCCTGCTGAGGAGGCGGTGGTGCAAAGGGGAAAGAACGCGTAAAAGAATTCTTAGCGATCTCCACTCTCTTGCACATTGACACTTCCTTACAAAGCATGCCAATTACAGCTTTTGTGCTACTTAAAAAAAATGAAAGCTTTTTTGGGCAAAATAATCACGCAGAGAAAGAGAAAGACACTGCTCCTTTTTAGATGGATTCACATGTACAGCAGACCAGTAACCTGAAAACTGTGCAACTTGTAGCTATTCTCAAGCCACTGAAATCCTAATGGCAAATCACTATAGGTGTGAACACTGATAAATGTTTAAAAAAAAAAAAAAAAAAAAAAGCACTGCAAGTTAACAGGCAGGATGTGGGGAACAACAAATTACTGAACAACATATGCTACTATGGCCACTTGGAGAAAAATCCCCGCCTGCTCCATCTCTCTCCACCCCATCACCCGAGCAGATGCAAACGATGCCCCAAGCAGAGAAGTTGGGTTCTGAGTCATCCCACATACATTGTCCTCACTCTGAATGCCCCAGATCAGAAATTTCAGCCTCCCACCCCCAGGTTAGCTGCACTACACTGATTCTAAGCACCATTTTCAGTGACAGGAGTCAAACTCTTGTCAGATGCAGATGGTCAACCCTTTAGTGCTAAGTGACCTTCTAATCTACATATTTTATTCAAAAAATCATGTAGTTGATTGCTTCTGTTTTTTAATGTTTGAGACATAAATGGTTTATATTACACAGATCTAGATTCCTTCATTGTACTTTCCCTACACACAGCCAACTGATATTAGTGCATTTAAAGGCAAGACACAGCACTCATTTTAATTTCTTCCAGGTATCCGACATGAAATTGAACCTGTCATCTCGCTATGATTTATCGGTACCTACCGTAGGTACCTACGTAAATCTAAAACCTTCTCTCTTAATTTAAAGAGCAGCCGTAAGCAAAACTGACTTTCTCATTAAGAAATCTGAAGAAAAATATCAAAAATAAAAGGTAGAAAAGCACACAAATTTCTGATATCATTATCTCTAAGCAGCGTGCTTTCTCACAGAACTTTACAATCTAAAAAGACAGCAAGAAGCTGTAAGACAGTTTGGATTTCAGAATTTTTATTTTAATTACTACTACTCATTTACCCTCACTTTATGTAATAACAGTTCACGTGCTAGCATTTGCAGGGAGCTGCCAATAATGTGCATGCAAGCAAACTTTGGAAGAACAGCCATTTCATTTGGGAAGAAAGTTTCACCCCTGGAGTCAGAAACCCACAATGTAGCAGTATGCTGCGTTTGTTGAAAGTCAGGTATATGAAAGGTAAATGAACTTGAAAATCTCCAAAGCCCAGTCGGTCTCAGTTCATTCCCCTCCTTATTCGTTATTGACTTCATCTACTTCATTCCTGCCACTTCAACTGTCAGGATACAAAATCCAATTGCTCTTTTTAACAGAAAGGCTGCTAAGACTTAGTAAAGCCTTGAAGATGGAAAACAGGACTATGTCACATCAACATATGGATGAATACTCATTAAAGGATGCTAAGTGATTAACTCCATGCTTTTTTTTCTGACAGAGGAACAGGGAATCTGAGGTTATAAACTGAGCAGTGAAGACTACATAAAAATAGCAGTTACTTTAGAAGTGACAAGTTTCTTGTCAATGAATGCTAAAACAGGTTTAATGAACCATTGAATTGTTACTTTGAGTTAACATCAAAATTGTGATGTATTTTGGCGAGACGGAAAGAAAAGCAGTGCTGTAAATTAGGCTGCACCCAGCAATAACACTACAGAGTGAAGTTCCAGTCGTCTGGGTAATCTGTTGCTGCAGAGTAGGTTAATCAAAGTTAAATCATCTGTGAAATGGATGGCTTTTGTTAAGTTCAATGTGTCTTCATATCAAGTTTTCCCATCTATATTTCACTGTACATTTAAAGCATGCACAGGAATCCACATGAATACAATGCTCCACTATAATACTTGTATAAAAAAAAAAGTTACATTAATTGTAACAGCATCCAGAGGCCCAGTCCTATACACCAAATTGGTATACTCTACAGAGTCAAGAAGCCAAAATATGTTTAATATTTATTTTACAACACATTCTCAAAGAGTGTAGAAAGTGCCTGGAGTTGGCTGCAATACACATATGTGCTGTATTGTGCAGCAGCACTGGACATAGTTATTTCATTAACCCATTAACCCTGGAAAAGTCTTAAGTGTGACAGTCTTCAGGCAAAGCTGTAGTCACCTATATGTCTATCTTGGCGTTAGCCACGTTAAGGGCTCATAACGTCTTTTTGGCTGCAACGGTAATTTCTTCCTATGCAATTTTCAGAAATATGTTACCAAGTTACAAAGGAAGAGATCAGAGAGCTGTCCAGCAGAAAGCAGTACAGCAAGAACTGCAGGTGAAGGGAAAATACAGTACCAATATCAGAGTACTCTGCATCAACAGTGGCCAACATGGGGCATGCAGAATATCTGGACAGATTCCACACTTCATGCATGAATTCTGAGGTTATATTAAAGCAACATATTCGTGCTTAAATAAAATAATGGAAGTTGTAAGAACTGTTAGGATGCTAAATGCATACGACAACATGGTGGTGTCACTTTTCAAAAATCAGGAGCTGGATATTGTACTGGATACGGTTATTGTATATCCATACATATGGGTTTTGTATAAGAGATGACAAGGCCATCTGGTGTTTTCAATACGGGTCTTTCCAGGGGTAAGAAAATGAAGAAATGGGAAAAGAAATCATAATTCTTGTGATAGCATTTTTTGTCTTAGCAGAAGGAAGCTGATAGTGCCAATGACACTAAAGGCAAATGGAATTTCCTTGGTTTCGACATCTCAACAGCTGAACACAGCTGAAACGAGGCAGTTTCAGTCAACTCCCATGAGGAGTGACCTTCACATCTTAAAAATCAGAACTCTCCAGGTAAAAGCTGCTTGCTATAACTGCTTGTTGTACTTAACCTAAAAGGGGTATCTTTGAAAGTGAACGTCAGGTTTAGGAGGTGGATCTCCACTACATAACTGTCACATCAGTGGTATTTCTGCAAAGATTCCTAGGGCAAGCAGGGAACTGTTTTGCTTTAAAACTAAACTTTACCATACTTCCCAGCTCTACTCCCCAAAAGATTAGTTTTAACTTCACTTTGTTTTCCAGTCTTCAAATAACCAGCCTGGGTTTTCTTAAGCATCATAAAGACAAAAAATAACCCACTTTTATTTGTGAGCTCTCAGCTCCTTAAGCAGCTCAATTTGTCTAATCTGCATGTTTACTAGGGGGTGAAAAAAATGCAAGTATTGCTAAAATGAATGTTAGACAAGATGTAGAATGACAAGAACATTCTTGAGCAAGAGCTGTATGAACTTAATGACAGAATTTGTATCAATCATCTTTCAAATGAACCTTCATTCTACCTTATTAGGTTTTAAAACCATGAAGTGTTGGTTCCAATTCATGAAGTCAACATTATTATAGTTGAAGAAAGAATTCAGTACTAAGTTAGTCATTCACCTTCCTTTGGTTGAGTCATAACAGGTGTTTGCGTCTCCTTTGTATAAGTAACAACTTCTCGAGGAGGAAAGTCAACTTGTGTAATTTTGGCCATTCCAAGCTTAACAGGCCCACGTCTAAATAAAATGAATAGAAACATCAGAAAAAAATACTTAATTTTACAAAACATATCATATTTAGTCTATAACAATACATGCTCATCACATCAGACAACACAGCCTAGTAAGAATTAAATCCCATGGAAATTAACCCCTTAAAATTCACAGGATTATTATTGCTATTTAAAGTCAGCAGCTATTTATACATTTAAGACAAGAAGATGTGCAAATGCAGATAGACATCTGGAATATAAATAGCATTTTAAAGTCTTACTCCTTTGCTGTTGACCAGGGTACTGCTGTGTACTGTGTCTAGGAAATAGCCTGTCTTCAGTGGAAGAGACCTGCTCACAAGTCACACTTGCAAGGTTAGGGTTCTAGGATTTCAAAGCTTGAAAAACAGCTTAATTGTTCTGAATGAAAGAGCATTTCCTAGTGCATTTAATGTGCTGCCCATCTTTTGATTTACCTCTAAGATGCTATTTAGAACCCCGAACTACTGCAAGTCTCATCTGAAGTCCACACAGGAACAGGTCAGTTATCCATGATGCAGTGTGCAGGGCATGATACTGGAAACCTCAATGCTTTCACTCTACCCTGGCTTATGAAGTGTCATCTTATAAACACAGATACAGGCAGCATCACCTAACTACAGTACATAAGGTACTTCCAAAAAAACATATTGTATTAATCAGAACCACTTCAGTCACTGTATTTTCCTATAAAAGGTAATTCCATTAGGTGTTGTGGTCAATACAGCAACTATCGAACAATTAAAAGCAGTTTACCCATGTAAGATTTAGTTTCTCATTATCTACACTTCACCTAGTTTAAGAGGAAAGAAGAAAAGGAGAAAGTCTTTTTTTAAGAGACTGGTGGGCTGAATCATGGCTATAATCACGTGTTATGAGTTTTAGCAAGACTTAAAATGAGCTACAATTTTTATAAGCAAACTTGAAATATTAATGTGTATGTTATATTAAAAGATAAGAGCCAATCCTTGCTTCAAACAATTACTTCTAAGCTTTGTATGCTAAAATAAATTATTTATAGAGTTTATCTGCCAAAGAAAAACATCAACCATTTAGTTTTGTTATGAAAAATAAGTAGTTTTACATGTACTTAATAAAATCAAAATTTCCTATTGTGAACCAATAGCACTAAGTCTTGGAACACTGTGAACCTTCATTAGACACAGAATATTGTCTTAACAAGTACTTAAGCTCTAGTACTCATTACTTATAAATATATTAAAGAGGGAATATAATAAATCTATGCAATACCCCAGATCGGAATCAGAGTGGAGCTGAAGAACTGATGGATCAGTATCCCAATGCAGCGTCCTGATACCACAAGTTGAACAACCATGCAGCATTAGCAAAAAAGGCCAGAGATTAGTGAAGCAAATACACACTACGAAACGCTAGAGTTATAGTAAGCTTACAGTTATTTCATCTCAAAAAACCCAAAGCAACGTAACACCAGTTAAGGGAAGTTCACTAAAAAATCAGTGCAATAAAACATGCAGCAAATACAAAAGTTGAAAAGCAAACACCAAATTCAGAGCTATTAGAAAAGAAATAAATTATTTTAAGGATTAAAAGTTAAAGATTTGCAAACAAACATAGCACTTATAAGAGGCAAATATAAATATTTTAGTTATTGACAGGAACTAATGCAGACTTTAAACTCCTTTGTAAATCTATACAGATCTGGTCACGTCCTATGAAGAACCTTTGTTAACATTATGCAGTCTTGCCCAGAGCATTAACTATGTGGAGGAAATTGTCATATTGGTGAAGGAAATGAGTCAACACATAAACCTTCTGGTAGTGAGGCAAAAACACATTTCCACTGGGAGAGAGAACTGCTAGAGTTTCCAAGATGTGACACTGCAGTAATTATGGGTTAAGCACTGCCTTGGGCTTGTAAGTGTCATCTGATTTAGACACAACTCTTTTTAAGGTACACAAATCTCTTAGATATAGTGGGCTTTATATTAATAATATATTTCAAAGTACTGTGATATCTTGTTGCAGTAACAAACATCCACTGTAAGTCACTCCTATATCAAAAGATATAGGAAACAGGGCCTAAATCTTGTAAGAACAGTAAGAATGCAAAGGAACAGTATCAAGCCGGAAAACAAAATTGCTTACTCATGAAAATAAAGCAAGACAGATGTAGGTAACAAGAGGAGCAGAGTCTGCTGTTTTACTAATTACTAAATAAGTTAAGCTAGAGGGAAAATTCAGGATCATAGAGAAAAAAGATTCAATTAATGAAGGAGGTCATCTCTGTAATGCACAGTCCCAGCACAAACTATAGAGTGTTACCAAGGAACTGAAATAATAGAGTGAGATAAAAGGGCAATATTGGAACACCTTAAACTTGCTAACGTTACTCCTACTGACGCAGAGCTCATACTGGGCTGCCAAGTATAACGCTATGGAATTATGACACAGTACAACCTCTCCATCAATTTTCAGGTTCAAGTGGATGTGTACATCAGGCATGCTTTGCACATTTTTACTAACATAGGAGGATACAGACATCTGTTTATTAGTGGACGGGAAGAACTTTATCCATTGGTCAGAGAACAAACAAGGAGAGTCTTTCTAATAGCAATACTATGCTATAAAACTGGCTATATGGTTATATCTGTTCTGCATTTTCAGGGCCCCTTTGTTTTCTAGAGAAAAAAAATATCTCCATGTCTTGGAAGTTATCAAGATGACCCACATTTAGTTCTAAGTCTTGCAAATGGTTGAAGCTAAGAGGTTTAACATAAAAGCCTTTGAGTCTTCATGGAAAAAAGTATGGATAGAACAGCATTACGTTACTATGTATGTGAAAAGTACAACTGGAGAACGCAGAATGCTCGCGAGGTGGAGATACATTCAGCACTCAGCATGAATGTGGAGTCTGGCCACAGGTATGTGACCTAAATATATTGCCATATTGAAGTCACATATATTTATTTCTTGCTTTTTCTCCTAGACAGTCAATTTAAACATAAAATGCCAATTTATTCACAATTCAAGATTACTAAAATTTTTCTTTTATTGAACAAAAGAACCATGATATAAGTTCTTTAGTTACATGACAAATGAACGCCAATTGCATAGTGAAAAACTATATCCTCAAAACACCAGTGTCAAAAAGAGTTCGTGTTTATTGCTTGTTGTATTTTTTCCTGGTTTTAACTTCATAGTTACTAAAACTTGCAACTTTTCTTTAGTCCATTAAGATCTAGAATAATTGGAGACTGTAATTCCGCATGTATAGTGCATATGCATACATGTTACTCTTGTCTTTTAAAAGATGTGTGACAGGGGTACACATATTCACTTTCTCCACAGGGAAGACTCATACAGGAACAAAAATAACTGAGAATATCTGTCCTTTAACCAGATCTCATCCATGAAGCATCTACACCAAGTTTAAAGTACATAAGCAATTAATTGGTGTGAATATATAATTTATCAATATTAACAGACAAATAGTATTTTTGTTTACAGACTGTGCACAGGATATGACAAATGATGGAAACTCCCTTTGGAGGTAATGTTTCCCATCTTATAAGCCATGAATTTCCACTTTGAATTCCCAGTTTAACAGAAATATTTAGCTGTCTTTAAAGCTGTAATTCTCAAACTGTCATGCACAAAAGAAAAAATTCTCATAGAAATGTAGCAAGTACTGGATCTGCTACAAGAAAAAAACAAACAAAAACCCCCATACCCTGCAGCTGTACCAATATGGTGCTAGGGTAGACAATATCTACTACTACATGGAAAAAGGAAATAGCTCATGATACATATATGCCCTCCTTTCAAAGGCTGAAAAAAGCCCCAAAGTGTGATTTTTCCAGTTGTTCTACTGTCCTTACATGTTCACGTGCACAAGAATAATACCACAATACATTCAGATTCATTTTACTTTACACTTGCAAGTTTAAACAACTCTGCTAATGCTACCAATTTCAAAGTAGCAAATGTAGCTGTATTTCAAATTCTGAAGTAAAGCACTTGGATAAAACAGTCACTGCTCACAGATTCAACACCACTGTAACCTCACAGTTAAATCATGACATTCTCAATTTTACTCGTGATTTCTTATAAAGTTTTGATTTCTTATAAAGTCTTACAAAGTCTTGATTTCTTATAAAGTTTTGATTATTCAGAATACAAGTGTTAAACAAAGGAATACGACAAAGAAAGTGGCATACCTAGATCCAACAGCGCCATCCCCGGAGTCCTGGCTTCCAGCCTCACTTGGCGTACTCACGGATTTGGAAGACGGAGAGGTAGGAGGAGGGACTAGATAGTGAAACAGACAGGTATCCGCTGTTACTACTCGCAGAGGTTGCACAGCTTAGGATGTTTCCAAATTAATTGAACATGAAGCATTTAAAAAAAAATAATGGCAAAAAAAAAAAAACAAAACATGGATGAAAATGAACAGTAGAAAGAGAGGGGAAAAGACAATGTTAACATTTCATGCTGGATGTTCATGCAATTTCCTGGCATATATGCACCCAGGGCGTATTTAAAAAAAAAAAAAAAAAAAAAAGAGAGAGACATGGAGGGAAAGACATTTAAGAAAAAAATGATTTGAAAATATATTTTTAAAACTGAACTTGTAGCAGAAGGTGGCAAAAACTTGCAAAAGAATTTCCACTAAATTATGTTGCTTAAAAGAGAAATATAACTGTTTGACACTAGTTATCTTAAAAATATAGGGCGGCAGATTTTGTGGCAAAACACAGTCTCTGAAGTGTGAAGAAAAAAAAAAAAGCAGTTTTGGAGCATGCTACTATTTTTGCTTTAGTTTAAGCCAAGCACACAAATCTTATGTTGTCTATCCCAGGTGTCTGGTACTGAGTTTTGTTTTTCTTTTTATTAGACAAACTATCTAGTACTACTATCTACTACTACCAGCTACTATCTAGTACGGTTATATGCAAATACACTTTAAAAAGCAACATGGTTTTTAGGAATTTACACAATACACTGAATGATATCATATTATTCGAACAACACAGAACTATTTCAAAAGTTCTTTCAAATTTTCTTTTAAAAAAAGAAACTTAAATTTATGCTTAAGAATTAGGATGTGCCTCAAAGTTTGTCACAGCTTCACATTTTAGTAATAGGTAACACATTCAGTCAACCCATTCACTCTTCAACTGAAGTATGTGAATTAGAAACTTATTTTGTCACCATTTAAAAAAAGACACTTTATCTAGAAATAACAGAAAAAATCAAACTAGAAATAAACTTGTAACAATATACATAGTCAAGACAAAAATAATAAATTAGGGCATTAGAGATAACTATTTTTAGATCTGGCTTTGTGATGTTACTACCCTTTTATTCCACCCATTCTAAACGCTCTCTCATTTTGCTAAATATTTAACAGCCTCTCAGGGTTTTTAAGGCCTCTAAAGTAGCTGTCAGTTCTGTTTTACGATCCATTGAAACTGTGGCACAGAGTCTAAAATATAAGCATTGCAATCAAAAAAATACATTGCATCATAAGTACAAGAGTAATCAATAAATGAAACCAAGGCTAATTTAGTTTTGAATAACTCCAGAAAAGAATAACTCTGTGCAAATGTAAAAAACTCCTGTAAGGCACACAAGAATTATAGCAGTTTTAAAATGGAAAGGCTTTATACAAATGAATTCAATTTTGGTGGATTTTTGAGAAGAGTAACAACAACAAAAGTAATTCTCAAATTTTCCTTCAACAGAAGTAATTCTCAAGTTTTCCCTCATAAAAGCTGCTGTTCAAACTCCACTGAGCTTTCCATTATAAAAAAACTGTAATAAGAGAGCAACATGAAAGAGAATGAAGGTAAAACAAAACATATACAAACAGAACAAGCTTTACTGCTATCCAAAACTTCACCGAAAAAAATTAAATACAAGCTGTTTCTTCGGTAAAAACTCTTTAAGCTTTCTACAACATTTTATTCAAAGTAAATATTTAAACTACACTGATTTTGTATATTTGCACACTCTTCAGTTAGCAAGTTAATAAGTTAATCTAATAATTAAAAAAAGATAATAAGATCATGGGCATTAAGAATTACACTGCTTCAAGAACTGAACCAAAATTTATGCCAAATTAAGTGGCTTAGTACTTGATGCTGCATTGCCCTCTTGTGGAGGGAGCTGTTTTCAAGGAATTCTTCCTATTAGTTACCAGATACCTATTTAATACATATGTCTTAAGAAAAGAGTAAGCATAATTCCACCTAGCACAACAGAGGATGGAACAATAGTCAACTTCTTGGAAGTTATTTTGTTTCACTAACTAATGCCTTCTTATATAAAAAAGGGTGGAAAACACACACTTTTCCTACTATTTAACTATACTTAATACGCTATATACTACGCTGCCATCTCCTGTAAGAAAGGCACCTTTCTTTGGCCTTCTACTGGGACACATTTTGTCAGGATGCAGTCAGCAGACTGAGCTCGCACCTCTGCACACTCTCTTGAGGAATGGCATAGGACATGTTAGCTTAGTTTCGGATCTGGATCAGTTCGGGGTACCTTGCACTGAAACAGAAGGAGCCTGAGAATCTGTGTGTACAGCCAGGTGTGGCTAAGGAGCAGCTTCCCGTAACAAAATGAACTGCTGCAGCTGCTCTAACGGAAAGTGCTTTAATGGTATTATTCCAGGCTCCGCTTTTAAACACCTCGGGGTTGCCCAAAAGCAATTCTGAAGATGTAGCCAAGCACAGACCTTGCCAATCAGAAATGATTCTTTTTCTGTGTTTGTCAGCATAGTTGAAAAAAATCATCATCATTGCATCAATTCTGGAAAGGAAGTTTTAACACTTCCTTGAATTTCAAACCTGGAGGAAAAGAAAGCGGTGTTCAAGTATCACTCTCTCTGCCCTTGTTTTCAAGAGAGACACAGCCAAATAAAGGCAAAGAGCAACAACCAATATAGTACACCAATACACCCATCCAAGAATGGCAAAGACATGAATTATCGTCCTACACAGTTAAGTTTTATACTTAGACTTACTATGACTCCAAAATCCATCAGGTATTTGAGATGAAGAGAATTAGGGAGTAAATATGCAGAAATGAAACAAGCCAACTCAATATGAAAATATCAGAATTTAGATGTGACATTATGAAACAGTGAGAAGAAATCCAGAAGAACAGTAAGCAGGGAAAATAGGTCTTAAAAAAGAACATAAATGCACCGTATTTGTACATTTTAAATATGCTAAAAGTGTGTCAAGTACAAAACATATCTTTTATACATATTATACTGAGCTTTTACTGAGACACTTCACTAGATATTACAAACGAAGACAACCATGCCGAACAAAGTACTACCAAAAGCAGACAAGCAAACCCAAAAAACAGCAGCCAGGAATTTAAGATATTTATATAAATTTCACAGTCCTAACAACAAATTATGAAGGGAAAATGTTTATTTTGTAAATTAATGCTACTATTCTTACCAACAGGAGAGTCGGGTGTTAACCCCATACTCTGAAGTAATGCTTCAGCTTCTCTCCTCTTCTTTTCAAGATCAGATTCTTCTTGTATAGGAAGAGCTTCTTTCTTCTGATCAGTCTAAAATAAAACAGTAATTAAATTATGGCATTTACATGGTAGTAAGAACCATTTAATTTTGTTTCTGACATTTCAATAGGCTTTCTGTGGTACTGAAACAAGTTAGATAATTATCATACAGGTTAGATAATTAAGCCCGATCCTTTCTGTAGATAAACAACGGTCAGGAACACTTTTTTTCTTATATTAATGCTAACCTGTAACACTATAAAATTATTAAGATGCGAGGCTGGATATAGTGTAGCTGTTAAGAATAATTAAAAAAGAAAGGATTTCTGATTATTATATAATTTCTGATCGTTTTAGCTATTTTTTTTCAAACAAAAACATCGAAGGGCTGTGAGAAAGCTTTCTTTAGAACCTCAGATGCATTCATGAACAAATATAAAACCTTAAAAACACATCCAAAACTATGCAATAACTGCTTAACATTGAGAAGTTAGCGACAAATTTAATTATTTTGTTTCATTTTTTCCCGAATTTCACACAACAAAAGAACAGTCACATTCCCATCTTCTTTAAAAGATTCTGAGCACTTCTCCACATTTTTCACAGCTTTTTCAATTCCAGAAATATAATTAATAATTTAAGGTATTCCCAATTCAAGCCACTGACAAGTGAACATTTTTGTAAATGTAAATTAATTATTATAAATACAAGGCTTTAAAAGAAGCAGCAAAAACTAGACAAGCCTACTCTATGACAACATCACAATTAAAGACCAATTACTCTTTGTATGACTGCACGTTATGCTTCTAGTCCATTGTTTTTAAGAATGTGTACAGACAAACACTCCCAAACTTTGGGGCAAGTTACCAACTGATCAGCCATTGTATCACAAGTGGAACCTCAAATACAGACAATATATTGGTCAAAATATATTTCCCTCGCCTTTCTGTCTGCATCATGTTGCTGGCAGCTGCCCAGTCTTGAGTCATATGCTAATTCAGGAGTCCTACAAGATCATAATCAAAATACAGAAATGTCAAGAAAAAATGCTCTAAACATTTTGTCTGTTGACAGCTTTTATTTATGATATGTAGTCTGCTGTCAGGAGCGAAGTGGCTAGACAACTGTGACATATGTAAGAAAAAAATGCAGAAGACTGTAAATAAACTGAGTCCATATATATTTAGCATGTATTGAAAGTGCTGCTCCAATTTTAAAATTCAGGTTAAGAACAGAAAAATAAAGTTATCAGCAGAACAGCACTTAGACATTTAACATGGGCATCCTGAGAACCGCATCTCAGAAATATGTTCTCTTAAGGAAGGCTTTTGGGCTGTATCACAGCTGCATCTCACAGTGCCTTGATTAACGATGTCTCATGCATATACGTATAAATATTGGATTTATGAAAATACAAGGGTGGGTTTTTCCTCTTGTTTGTATATTTTAATATAACTTATTGTATTGACAACTCTCTGTCTATCACTATTGATAAATTTAGGGGCATTTGTTCTTCACAGAAAAGGAGACTGTTACATTTGCACCAGGAACAGAACATTAGACTGTGACTAAAAAAACATATAGCAAATAACTTTAAGTAAACCTATCTTTATAGTTCAGGCAAGTAACACAGGGAAACAGACAAATTTCAAGGGAAAAAAAAAATCTTACTTCTTTTTTCTTTCTTTCTTCCTCCTTTCTTTTTTTCTCCTCCCTGATTTGAGCCAATCGCTGTTTCTTGCGCTCCAACTCTGCCTTCAGCTCACTTTTGTCAGACATGGTTGAAACTCTGATCAACACAAAAACCATAGAATGGTTATTTGCACTGTTTTAAACACAGCAACTTTTCTTTTAGTAAGCAGCCATTAGTGCATCTGTGCTAGTGCACAAAACCTGGAACAGTGAAATCTCTTAAAATTGTAATTAAAGTCATATCCCTTTCCACATTTCCCTCAACATAACACAATCCATCTGTTGAAAGGATTGTTTTAAAACAAAGAACTGCAGCATGGTGACAGCATCCATTCCCAGGGCACTTCTGAAGCTGTTTGAAAGAACACTTTTGAAAGATACACGTCGAGCACCAAAGATGGTGCTATGTGATCTCGCAATAGGATCCTGCACAGCTGTAGAGCCAACTACAAAACTAACGGATAAGAAAAAGCAAGAAGAGTCTTTTTGCATCATCAGCATTTACTTTTAATTTTAGTACTTTATATATTGACAAGCTGCAAGTTAGTATAGCTTGCCAATATTTAAAGAAGAGGAACTGCAGGATTCAAAAATATATATTTAAGAAAAGATTTAGTAGGATTAATAGAACTTGCAAAGCAAAGTAGGTTCAAACATCATAGAAAAAAATATGGCATGCACAGATGCTCACTTTCAAAGAGTACACTGTGAGCTAAAGTACGGGATTTTTCATAGCAAAAAAAAAAAAAAAAAAGAAAAAACACAAAAATGTTTTTCTACATAAGTAACCCCATTAAGTACAGACACAAAACTAGAAAAAAAAAAGCCCACTTTCACAGCTTTACAGAGATTTAAAACACAGGTATGAAGAACTGCGTAAATGGGCCAAGGAATAGAAAGTTAACTCTTCTGCTGTTAAGCAAATGCAATCACATCCAGTGTAAAGGATGCAAAAGCAGTTCTGCACCGAGGGACCTACAGATGCTTTCACATTCTGCTGGTGAGCGAGGACATCCAAATAAGTGTAAATAATACACTATGTGCCCAATTGACACCTGCAACTGTTTGCCTAGCACAGAAAAAGAAAGCAAGTCCAGCCGGCGGCAAGCCCCGCAGGCTCCCCTGTACGGACGGCGCTGTTTTTCATGCGTTTTGACTGACACCGGCACTGCTAATTCGAGCTCCGGAGCCCGCAGCCGGCGTTCCGGCATTTTAAGGCCGCGTCCCCGCTCCGCCCGCGCGTCCCCGCGGCCGCTGCCGCCACGCAAGATGGAGTTCCTGCCGGCCCCGCGCCACAGCCGGCCTGTCAGCCACAGCTCCCCACCCGGCCGCGCCGGCCCGGCGCGCGGGGCTCCCGGGAGCTCCGGCTGCCGCTCCCGCCCCACAGCGCGACCGCGGCCGCCCCTCGCCGTGACCCCATCCCCGCGGAGCGGCCGCGGCCCCGCGCGCACCTGTGAGCGACCGCGCCCAACCGCCCCGCGCGCCGCTTCCGCCGCTCCACAAAGGCGGCGGCTGACAGGCGGCGGCCGACGGCGGCCGCCGAGGACCAAACCCGTCCCCGACGCGTTTCGGGGTGCGCAGGAACTCACGGACGGGCGCGAGGGCTCGCTAGCGACCGAGGGCAGCGAATTCCGGCGCCGCGCGCGCTCGCCTGCCGCGAGGAGCAGCCCCACGGGAAATCACGCGGGGAAGGAGCGCGAAGCGGCGGGCGAGGCCTCCGGGAGCATCAGCTGCGGCGAGAACAACGACACCCAGCGTGCCCTGCGTCCCGTTCCGCCCCTAGGGCGCCGGGCATGCTGGGAGCTGTAGTCTTGGGTTGGGCGGAGCCCGCGCCGTGGCGCGGCCGTTATGGAGCGGCCGTTACGGAGCGGCCGTTACGGGGCCTCGCGGTGGCGCCTCGCGGGAGCCGCCCGGGTACCTCAGGCCTTGAGGGCGCGGCCGGGGGCCGGGCCTCGCGCTGGAACGTGAGGCAGGGAGATGCTTTGGGCACAGGACTCCTGGGAGGGTGAGGAGCCACACGAGCCCCGGCAGTGCCGGTGACCACGCCATGAAACAACTCAGCCTGATGGAAACCTGCACTGAGCTGCGTATTTTTAATCCTAGGCCAGGCAGGCTGGCAGCCATGATCTCTTCCATGTTGATAACACGTCATTGCCGGTGTGCTGCTAGGGGCAAAATTGCCCACGCTAAGGCTTAGCTGCAGATGTCCACAAGTGGAGCTAGGTACGTGTCAGGCTGCTAGCAGCACTAATCTGATATGGCATTATATGCAAGGAGGCTCCTTCTAGTGAGGACGGACTCTATTAACGTTATGTCAAAACTAAACTGCATCACTGTGGTTGTCAGGCAGGTGCAAAATAGCACAAATAGTTTTGATACCAGTACTGATGGCTAGTATGTGACATTCCCAGTTGGTAAACAGCAATTATCAGAATAAGAGTGTTACCAATGAAGTCTTTGATTCCTCAGACTGTGCTTCCCCCAAAACTGGGCTTATCAAAGCAGAATTAGTATGGAGAACTCATATGGTTCACGTGGAGCATGGGTTCACAACACTTAGTGAAAGGGAGTTTACAGAGGCAATAACTGTATTAGCTCCAGAGAAAGCTAAATTTTCTGCTGTTATGAACTGGAATCATTTCTTTAAAATCACTGGAGCCAATGGATCTATGAACATCCGTGTCAAGCAAGGGTATGTTCTGAACTCTTGCTGACTTGCTTGTGTTCCCAGGAAACCCTGGAAAAGGACTGAGCTTTTATTCAGGCTGTGTCATAAACAAACAGGCTGGTACTTTGCTGGGATAATTCCCAGGAGATACTGTCAGGAATCAGTGTTGATGATTCACTGCTCAGTAGTTTTTCATCTCAGAGTTCACACTGTACCTTAGTGAAAACTAGAAAAAGTATCTGTTGTCTAAACAGCTTCTGATCATTAAATAAACCTCCAGTACATTTCATAAGAGAATGGGTGTTGCCATTGAGAGAGATTGTAAATGTGTGTCAGTGAAATGGTCAAGGAAAATTGTATGATATGCAAGAAAAGTGTTTATGTCTTTCCTCAGTGATGGATATGTGAGAATGGCAGTAATGAACTTCAGCCAACACCTGTGTTGTTGGTTACAGCAGCTGAGGATCACGTTATCATGTTTTACATTTGTCTTATGTTTTAGAAAATAGACTATGTAGATTTTTTTTTTTTTTGCAGTGTCAGTATTCCTTTTTTCTTTATAAATGCTCACAGCTTTCAAATAGTTCTATCTGAGTCAATTTGGCAGTGACATAAATACTGACCGAAAATATATGCAAATCTGTACAAACACTGTGTGATTTGTTACCATCCATTCATTTCATAAGTAATAACAGATCAACTAAACTGTTTTTTTTTTTTTTTTCCACTGCAGATGGAAGGATCAGGAACTGTATGGTGGGAGGAAACTCTGTGGATCTTGATAAGTGAGTGTTGTCTCCTGGCGTCTTCTTTGTGTTGACAAATATATTTTGCTATAGGGAATCCCAATTTTATAATGATCTCTAAGAATATGGAAAATTATACCACAAGAGGACATCTTTCTGGCTCTAGGGATAGAAAAAGAGTAGTGTGTAGTGTTTTTAATTCACCCATCCTATGCCCTAGCTTTAGAGTGAGCACAGCTGGGTTCAGACCTGAGCACCTGCCTTACCAGCTATTGTGTACCCTAGTAAGCAGAATTAGTGTATTTCTAAGAAATTATTTTGATTTGTGTAAAGGATTGATAAAGACAAATCTGTTTTCCCCTGCAGACATGCATGATTTCAAACTATAAACCAGAAGACATTAATCAGTTCAGAAAAGCCTCTGCTTTTGTTTTTTGGAGAACATCAGATTCCTGTGCCGCCTGATTTGACAGATGAGTAGATAGCAAAGGCAAATGGGCCCTCACCTTGCTTAGCTGCCTCCTTAGGCTGCTGGAGAAAAGGAAACAGTTGTGATTTGTTCTGAAGAGCCCAAGAGTTCTAATGGAGAGGGCAGCGCCCTCCTGCAGTAACAGCCACTGCTGTGATGTCCTCTCTAACAGAGACTTGGAAAAGGCAGCTGGGCTGCTTTTCTCCGCTAAGTAAGCCAGGCATCATTTTATTTTTTCCCCATATTTCAGGAAAATTAAAAGTCCATTTTACAGACTTAGTGTAGTCAAAATTGTTGGGAAAGTCTTATCCCATAATATAAAAAATATTATTTTCTATTATCGTTGTAATAGTCTGTGGTTTTCCCTTCAGGAAATTTGTTAGGTTGTTAATACAGTTTCCTCTCTCTTCCTCCCCCCTTTACTTTTCCTGTTAGATGTATTTTTTTTTTTCCCTTCCTCTCTGTTGTGTCAAAATAAGGTGATGGTGAATGACGGGTCCTTTCTGAAATGAGAACACTTTTGCAATCTGGTAACCTTTGGCACAGAACGCACATACTAGTGAATGGCCCAGCACTTTAGAGTGATTCACTATGAAGCATTACAGAAAATAGGTTTACCAGTTGAAAAATTTCAAGGCAAGTTCTCTTTCGTCAGTATGGTCTCTGTACAGCACTCCCATTTTTTTTCTATTATGTGGTTAAGAAGAGAGGAGATAATGAGAGTTTCTTAAGGGATCCTCTAATGCACCAAAGTGTGTACTAGTTCTAATGATTTTTAAGGGAGAGAATGAAAACACTGGCGGGAGATTAGGTAAAAGAAACTATTTTCAGAAACATTGCACACAAGGCTATATCCTACGTTCTTTTTGCACACCTAACTCCCATTAACCTTTATGGAAGTTAGGTGTATTCATCAAAGGGAGGATATGTCCGAATATTTGTTAAGATTCTGAAAAAGCTGCTTTTGGATGTATTGTGTTATTAATGAAAAAAGTCAATAGAATAAATAGAATGTAATATAATAAATATGCAATGTTGACTATTGAGAATTTTTTAACTTTCATAATTCAAATAGTTTTCTGCAGGCAAGCAGAAGTACCATTTTGTAATACTAAGGTATTTTTTAGACTAAATATAAATAAAAGCACACTAAGATACTGAGATTTGCCAAAAATTAATTCTATTTTTCGTCTAATAACCTCAAACTATATTACTGTAAAAAAGTTAAATTACTCTTGTGAAGTTTATAATTACTTACAAATTAAATAAAAGAGCTAAAAAGACCAACTAATATGGGATTAGAATCCAGGATTACTGACTTCCAGTCTTCTATTCTTACCACAGAGTAATACTTATCTATTTTGGTATAGGAAAAAAAGGTGATTTCTAGTTAACTTTTCATAATTTTGCATAGTTTGGGGAATTAGTTGAGTTAGGTGAGTTTATGCCAATCCCATGACATGCAATTTTAAGACTTCTGTAAACCATAAGACAATGAAAAGCATACATCGTAAAATGTTAGAAATTTAAACAAATACCGCTTTTAGTTTTTAAAGGCTGGGAGAAGTATACAATTTCCTTCAAATAAGGTGTATTTTGTTGCTATATATGTGTAAAAGTGAATACCGCTGGCAATTTTTTATCCAATAAATGCTTTTTAACCACAGGCGTCATCTCCACAGGTTTCAATGGCTCTCAGTGTGCAATTTCCTGTGGAGCCAAATCTGTCCTTTTGGTCGGGACCAGTGTTACAAAACACAAGCCTCTTTGTCTCAGAGAAAATTTGTTAATGACAATTTAGAAGTTTATGCTTCTGAAATGAGGAATTTGACTCTGTTATTCATTGATGCTTTTCCTCTTTCAGACTTAAGTTGCAGTTAAAAGCAATGTAAGTGCAGATAAAGATCTATATCACAAATCAAAGAAGTAAAGCAAAAAGACTTCTGACCTATACCCATTATATATCATGTTATATATTCTTTTAATTTTTTACATTTTAGAATATTAATATTACTCTTTCATATATTGCTTATAAATGTAGTTTATTGAGCTTCAATTGTTTCTGATGTAAAATTAAAACATTTGCAGAAATGTTTTGCAGAAATTCGCAGGCTGTTTTTATAGAAATCTTTACTAGTCAGGAAGGAAAAAGCACGTTTTAGTGCAATGTCTGTCCCTTAAATGTGATCTAAAAATTCATCAAGAAAAGGATTGTAAAGCCTGTAAAAAGAAAACATTATTTATATATTTACTTCAAAGTTTTCAATGTGCTGCTTGAGTGCGTAGTAGAGGGTTTGCTTCTGGTAAAAAGCGAACTAACATCTATCCTGAGTTCCATTGCCTAGGGAAGAGTATGTATATGTTTATTTCAATTTACATGTTCTAATATAGAAGTTTTTAATGATGCATTATTTACAGTAGAGTCTAACCTGTTCAGAGAGATACTAGCCAACTGTATTTGCAACAGCCAATTAAAGTTGAAGAAACAAATGCAGATCCATTAGATTTTATTTTAGGTTTACTGGTGAATATAGTATTTTATCGCAGTTGTTTCTTTGAAAGAAATAAAATATTGTAGCTAGCTAATGGAATATTTTAAAATGGACTATTTTTTCCAGCTCTTGTCTTGAATCTGCAATTCTGTTCAGGGAGAAGTTACTTGAATCTTCTTCACCTTAAATCTAACCTAGAAGAGGCTTTCGCCACAACTAGTGTTTGCTGCTGATTCCTATATGACAGACTTTATTTATGCCAAATCTCCATTTTTCAATGTATAAAATTAATCATATTTATTTCAGTAATAATGTTTGTTACAGTTCACACTAATTGATATTTGAAAGGATTTGGAAGCTTTTTGAATGGCAGGCACCGTATCTAGTTGTTACTATAATCATGTCTGCATGGCATAGATTTTAACTCTTTTTCCCGACAAAAAAATCAGCATCTGACTCATACACAGATCATTTGTGAGCTTTTCCTTCTGCAACCTTTCGTAAGCTGATTGAGTTAGCTTGGTGACACAGGTTTGAAGTAAGGATGACAAATATTACCGAGAGTTTTAAAGGAGTTAACTTTAAATTAGAGTGATAGAGGCATTCAAATGGCAGTTAAGAAGTGACCTTCCAATTCTTAGCTCTATAGTCAACTCAAAAAAACCCCAGTTTTCTTACATATCAAATAATTTTTAGAAGTAAACATTTTAAATGACTTAAAATGTCTAAAATTTTATGGTTAAAAGATGACCTCTTTCAGGATGAAATTTTCTGTGGGCCATTGTTTGAACTTGTGCAGTCTGCTAAGGCAAATTTCATATATTTCCCCTGAGAAGGCAAATTACTTTTCATAGAAAAGGATCAAATGCTTCAGGGTGGGTATGCCATATTAATGATGGGAGGTGGGACAGTGAGGGTACAAGAATTGATGGGACACTTACGGTTCAAGGGATTCAGCACTTTTCATTTGTACTGGAAAAAATGTAAATGGTGTCACCCTCGCCTCCTGGTGCAAAGTTATCAGACAGGCATCACTAAGTGCATCATATATCTGACATTAAAATGATTGAAATGTTATTTCATTCTATTTCTTTTCTTTTGAAAATCTTACTGCAAATGAAAAAAAATCATGTATAATACTGGAAGAAACACTTCTGGATTATTGCCATGCTATCTCAAAGCTAATTGAAATCCAAGATGTTTGTATCAAAGCTGTAATGAGACACTGACAGGTATCTTTCTGCCCCACTGGAAATGTAATCTTTCTATTGAACATTTTGTCCTGGAGAATTTCATCTGCAATAGGAATAGGCATTTTGCATTTGAATCAAGAAGGTCACTGCTTTAGATCAGATGATATGGTCCACATTCCACTTGCCTCTAGATGAAATGGATCCTTTACTGTGCTGAATTAGATGGAGAATTTTTACATGTAATTATCTTATTGTTTCATCTGGGTGAATTTTGAATACTAACACTACCATCACTTTTTGAACTGTGCCGTACCTATAAAATATCAGTATGACTCTTAAAAAACAATCATTCCCTAGTAGTATTACGCTTTTATATTCAGTTGCATTTCTTAACTAAATTAAAACGGAATAAGATCACAGCAGTTGATATATTGATGATATGTTTGATCACCTGATAACATTTTCCTCAGTTTTGCAGCAGTATAGCAGAGCTAATATTTGCTCAGACTTTTTAAGGGCAAACTTATTAAATTCTAAATACCTAGAAATTATTTCTAAAATATATATTCAATTTTTTTTTTTATTTTTCTCACAAATAATTTCATTGACATGAGAGACACAGTAAAGCTGAATGGCAGTTGCATTGTACTAACTCACCTTCAGTGTTAAAGCTTGCATTACATTTTCTGGAAAATGTGGCCTGTTATTTTTGATAACAAATTATATCAAGTGTGTGTACAAAGACAATATTTTTTCTTCCTTTGTTCTGACATGAAAACATGCTATTAACATTTTCATTTCATCAAATGTATATATTATTTAGAGAAAAAAAAAAAAAAAAGAGGGGAGGGAATAAGCGATCTCTGACTTTAGAAGGGATAATGTGGAAGGCCTGGATAGCACCTGTGCAGATATGATCCTGTTCCTATGTAAACCAGTGGAAATTTCAGTGCTGAGTGCAGTGAAGGCAGGATCATGTCAATTAGAAATGTGTTCCTGGTAGTCTTTCAAAATGTCTCCGTAAATCACTGTTGGAAACCGATCAGTTTGATATTGGAGTTCATCTTATTAAAATAAATTTCATGGTATTGTGTAAAAAAAAAGGAAATAGCTTTAATTAACTTTTTATTTAGTTTTTTAAAAAGGTTAAGTCATATCCAGGATTGCCAAATATCCATATTTTATTTGCTGAAACACCTAAGACTCCACAGTACATTGATGTGGCTCTTCCTGTACTTGATTTGTTTCTGTGCTATAAAGAGTAGTGCTAATGCTAGGAAGCTGAGAGATCAAAAATTGCTGTGTTAGGCATTGGCCTGAAATACATGTAAAACAGACTTTTTCTGTGGTGCTGTAGCAATTGAAAATTCTGATTCAGTGTCTGTTAAGAAAGCGTTGGAAATGCTTTTAGATATTTCATAACTAATATTCAATTTCTTAGTTCAGTAATTGTAAAATAGCTAAAATATAGCACTAAGCACTTTTACTGTAAAAAATGTGGCTCATTCTAATTTGGATTTCTTTTGAATCGTCCATCGTTCGCAGGTGATTCGGTAATGGCTGAAGAGCACACGGCAAGCTGGCAGGGCCTATGGCATCAGGTTTGCACAGAGCTTCTTTCACACTTCTCCAGTCTTGGCCTATTGCATTCCAGGTCCAATAATCTGAGTCGTTAAATTGCATTCGTGTTAAACATATTGACCATGACATCATACAATGTTATGTTATATATTATGCTACATTGTGTTGCATTTACAAAGAGAACAGCATGTGATTTTGAAATCATAGAAATTATATTGTTTCTATACATTTTAAATTATAACTTTAATATAAATTTATATAACTAAGCTATTTTTACATATTTAAGATATCATAAAATATGTAAATAAGATTACATAGAATTTGACTATATAATGCACTTATCAATATGTGCATATAATACATATATTTGTTTATGCATAAATAGTTATATAATTAGGATATTGAGGTTATTAATATATTTAGGTTGTGAATCAAGTCACAATATATTGCCAATGCCTTATTATAGTTTTAACAGAACCAAAGAGCCAACAAGCTTCATGAAGAAATTCAAAACAAAACATTATTTTAAAGTGGTATATAAGGAATCATTCTGTAGTATTTATTTATAATAATGAGTAAAAGAAACAGGAAAAGATAATAAATTCGAAAAGAAATAAGGAAATATTGTATATCAATAAATATATAGCCTGAATCCTCAAACTGCTAAATGCATTCTTCTCCGATGAGAGAGAAAAAAAAAAATCTGGGGTGCCTTTTTTTTAAGAACAAGCACGAGAAATATTAGCTTAAAGGTAATTGTTTTGGAAAGTTAATTTAAGCTGTTGAAAACAGGGTCATAGAATAAAAGTGCCATTTCAACCATATAACTGTAATAAATTCAACTAATGCAGAAGTTCATTCTGGCAAGAATAAACAAGAATTGCAAAGCCTCATATAGTCAGAAGAGAATACAGAAATGTATCCAAGTGAGTAAACACCAAATGAAAGCTTAGCCCTCCTTGTGAAGAATCCATTCCAGCAAGAAATTGAACTCTGGACTTTTGCATCTGAAATCAATGGGACTCCCTAGAGAGCTAAAAGGGAATCGGCAGTTTCTGCTGACAGTAGGCCAAGGATCTCTGCACTGTGCTGTAGTTCATAAAGGCTCATGTTCCCCTGCTTCGCTTTACTCGATTAACTTCTTTACTAAATAGAACTTGGTGTTCTGATTTTTAAAAGTGTATTTGCCAGGTTTTCTAAGCTGATGCTTTGTATCCAAAAAAAAAAAAAAAAAGGTCGGATTTTCTAAATTTTATAAAAGGATATCAAAAATATTATGATATTCTGAAATGGCTTGGAAGGAAAATAGAAGTTCAAAAATGTTATAAATTTGTAAATTTGCAATACTAACAGTATCAGCATTAAAACGGTAGGCATTTATGGAGAAATACTTCATTATTATATGCTTTAAAGAGAAATACTTTATAATTGTATGCTTATACTTGAACTGGAGAAAGGCTATCAAAGGCAAGTAATAGAGAGAAAACAGGATCTGTGAAACTAGGTTTCATGAGACTGAGAATTTGTGGTGGAGAAGAATTCTGAGGCCTCAGAAAAAAGATATTAGTTATAAATCAGGATTAATTTTGTAGTGAAGGACCTGCCAAAATGACAGTGCTGGAGTATCACATATTGTGTGTGTGCATATATATATATTTGCATGTATGCATTGTATATATCTTAAATTCCAGATCACTGTCCTGGAACACTCCCAAGCAAGGGAATTACATTCATGTATAATGAGCTGCAAAGAGAAAGATTTTCCTATATCTTGATGAATATGATATATAAGACAGAAAGAACTGCTGAACAAGATAATGAAAGCTTGGGTACTCATAAAATTGTTAACTGTCTGAGTCAGAGACAATCTGTTAATCACATATGTAAAACCTGCCAGGATAAAGCTTTACACTTGAAGCCTTGAGCCTAATAATACTAAATTTTTTTAAAAGTATTTATTTTGAAAGTGTTTCTTCTAATTTCCTATCGTACATCTACTTACTATGCAAGACTTTCCTAAAACTATTGATCATCAGCTTTTTTGGGGAATTATTAAGTGGTCATGGCACTCCAAAGCAGAATTCATCACAGAGAGTAGCAGTCTGAGGAACAGTGAACTGTAGAACTGGGCTACCTGTTCCCTTGTCTTTACTTCAGTGATCCTTCATGTCATTCTGAATTATCCGGAGACCAAATATGGTTGAATATTGCACAGGTACCTCGGCTGTGAATCTTTTTCATTGCAAAACTTTTTGATAAAAATCCACAAAGACACCACAGTGACTAGGTAAGCTTGTGAGGATATCCATGCATGTCTCTGAGGTGAGAAACATGAAAAAATAATAACTATTCCAAGATTGTCTAACATGTCATTATTTATTTTGTGGTACCAAATTTTTTATGTTCCAAATACAGAAGAATTTTACACAAGTAAAATACGTCAGGAAACATGCATGCAGGAAATACAAATCGAAGTGGTTTATCTCTGTCATCTGTTTTGTGTGTCTGCCATAAACATGACTAGCTCCTCAGTTCACATCCCAAAATCCAGTTTTTCCAGTGGAAAAACCTTGAACTGTTAGCAGAACACTTTTCCTAGGGAGAGAAAAAAAGTCAAGCAGAGGAAGGGGAAGATTAGGCAGAGTTTAATCATCAAGAGCCACTTAATGAACCATCAAAAGAAACCAGGTCTTTGGCAGAGAAAAGATACATCATTCATACAAAGCAAAACTGAGTGCCATTAAACTAATGTAGCATGATCTGGTTAACTGGAGACATTTATGTAATTATTTGATATAGTACCTTGTGACATCTCCAAATTTGCAGTCAGATGGATTGATGTGGGTTACAGTGGATGAAGACATTATATACTGTAAGAAACTCATTTTTACCTCTAGAGATTTTCTAACTTGTATGAAATAATAAAGAATAATATTCTTGACTATATCGTTGCAGCATATATATACATGTGTATATGTATATATGTTCCTTTTTTTTCTTATCAAACACAAGAGTAGTATGCCAGTCCTTTTACAATTATAGCTCAATAGAATTCAATTAATTAAAGCAGTAAAAAAGACTGGGAAACTGCCGATAAGACTTCGGTGTTTCCACTTGAAATCCAGTTTGCGCACATATACAGGATTTAGATTTTTTTCTAATTTATGGAAAATAACTTCATTATATTTCTAGCTAGTTTCCAGTGATGTGGCATATATATGGTTTTATTTTATTGGGAATTTTACTTTCATGAAGGCTCTCCTTATTACATTGCTGATTTGGATCATAGTGGCTAGTTGCTTTTAAAAAATCTTGTTTGTTCAGATTTCCATGTTGAAAATGGAAATAGGATCTGATGACTTTGTGAATTTTCTCTCATCTTCATAATGTCACTTCTCTGACTTTTGCTGCAAGTGCAAAAAAGGATTGAAGCAAAGAAGAGCTATCTGCTACTAACATATGTATGAATGAAAATGACCAATAGAACTACTGGAAAGAGAGAGACTTGTTGCCCTGTTATAAGAGTCAGGAAATCTTTATGAAGCTAGAAAAGGCTTTATAGTTCATATGAAATAGTGAAAATTTCAGTTTATGTGAGCACATGTATCTCAAAAATGCCCTGCAGCTACATTTATCATACATAGGATACTGTACTTAGTAGGAAAAACATGAGCCTGCTCTTTGTCTGCACTGAGCTTGCTAGAGTCTTTCTTTGATACGGCAGCAGTTTGAACTAGCAGCAAGAAGCCCAACCTTGAGCCAGTTAAAGGTTTTAGCTGGGTTGCAGCGCTATGCAGGAGTGTAAAGTGACCCTGTATGTGGAGTCAGTTTAATCATGAGATAATCATAACTTTGGAATCAACAGTAGGAGAAAAATAGAATCAATCATTCTATTTAGGTGATTTAATTTTTATGTTTAACTTAATTAACAAAGTTACTATTAAATTATCTGCCAATAATTCCAACATTTGGAAACCTGTACCCTCTCAGAGCTAAGCTCTCCCACACTGCCTTCTGCTGTCAGTATTTACTGTATTCTTACTCTGGAGTCTTACTTTTCTCATGAAGTACCTTTCATTCTGTTACAAACAGAATATATATGTTTCAATATAACAAAACATATTACTGTCTATAGATCCTTTAAGATTAGCAGACAACAGCAGTTGGAAACCAGCTGTGTATGATTTGATATTGAACAGGTCTGCCTTATAAACAGATAAGCAAATATTTTATCCAATGTGTTAATGTTTGCCCATTCAGCGCAAAATGGAAGACTGCACAAGAGACTACCTAGACAATGAATTGCTAAAATGACTGTAACGATGCAGAGTTCTGTAGTGACTCTTTTCTCTATGTGCAGGATCCCTGCACATAAGCTGAACTCCATCTGGCAAATTCTAATGACAGTTTTTCTTACATGTATGTTACACAATGCAGCATGGTCAGCTCTGTATAAAAACAATATATTGCTTCCATTATAGGTAGGCACTTGTATTAGAATACAAATAGTTTCTTTGATAATCTTGATTTGCTGACTTGAGACAAGTAGCTTTCCATTTATTAGTTGCAGCAGAATCAAAAATAGAGGCTGATAAAATAATTGACTAGGAGTATAGCTGCAGATGGCATTGTCTGTGTGTCCCACTCTGTCTGTCTTGTTTTTTTTTCTCTCTCTTCTTAGGGGAAATCAGTTATTTTCCCTTGTGTTAAATCCAGTTGTTCTCCTTAGTAGACATGTAAATCTTGGTGTAAGTTTTACAGGAGAATAAAAAGTCAAATGAGCAGGAAACTTGCACATGAGAACAACAGGCAGCTGCAACGGGGAAAAAATCAGGCTCCTCAATTTGTTTTCTCTCGAAAATAAAAGCTCTCCGATATTCTTGGCTTTTTGAAGGTAATATGCCTTCAAAGAGCAACAACTCATTTCTGCTTTTCCTAATGTTTTGCATATAGGCTGCACAGGCTATATTCTCTCAAAATGCATCAGTCATCAAGTTATAGTTACAAAGTAACTAAACAGTTTTGAATGTAGGCTATTAAGATGAATATTACATATTTGTGCCAGAGTAGACTCAAGCCACAGAAGTATTTTTAATTTGAAATTCAATGGGTTAGATAAACAGCCAAGGAATTCTTTATTGTTAGAGTCCTACCTATCCAAAAATTGTACTAGTAAATTAGGTATGGGCATTTTTAATGTTTAAAGATATGGAAAGGAAGAATAAATATGATAGAAATTATGATACGATACAAATAATTACCATATAAACATATTGACAACATATAAAACTAGAAGAGTAAATCTGAATTTTAACCTGTTGGAGCAATGTGCAAAATGTCTTTCTGTCCAGTTATTAACATTTCATAAGAACTTTCTTAAAAGCAGATGAGTCCTTTAAGACATTAGGAAATTTTTTATTCATACTAAACTGACTTGCCCTCTCCAGAATGAATGATTACTGGGATTATAAAGCAAAGAAAGTGTACTCAGAGATAGAAAGGCTTGGGGGTTTTTTGCAATGATACAGCGGAGTGACTCAGGAAACAGAGTTAGGAGGAAATACTCAATGGAAAAACAAGGGAGGGAAGCTTGGGATAAGAAATATAACTTTTCCAGTGGAGCACATTCAGTGCTGGGAAATATTAATCATAATAAGTGCAGAATAGTGTAATTTTTAGGTAAAACTTGAGACATCTGAGAGTCTCTAAGGACTCTAATGGTTGACTTAGGAAGGAGACCTGGGCATTGCTGTGAACAGCTCAAAGTATATGGAAGTGTAGTCATATCCCCTATAGAGGTTCCTATATTCATTTCTGAGTTGGTAAACTTAAAATTCTGAAGAAGCTGAACTGGAGCACACAGTGCTCCCCAATGACCAATGTGGGTGTAGGAAGGAAGAAATCAAATCCAAAAAAACAGCACTGTCTTTACTTCGGTGCCTGGGTATTTTACGTTATAGGAAAATTAAGTGCAAACAAAAATCAGAGAATCAAACACCACTTCAGTGTCTCTGAAGCCCTTAACAGTTTTGGAAGGAATTCTTACCCGTGCTTACAATTAAATGGAGTAGCAGCAGTGCGAAGGCTTTGAATGCCTCTTACGCGTTGAGAATAGTTGACTGCCTGTTTTGCCTCTCATCTTTCATTTATTTGAGGATAGGATAGTGGTATTTAGGTCTGTACACCAAGGCTTTGAGCTTTTTGTTACATACCTGGAGTCCCATAGATGCGCAAACTCTTACTCATCTTTTGCGGTTCCCTTGGTTCTGCCTGCAGTGACATTGGCCTGATGCTGCTTGGAAGCAGAAAGCACTTCAGTGGGATACACATAGCAACCAGCTCTGTATCTGTTAATAAGAGGAAAGAACCATCAAGAAAAACGCGGAGGCTTCGTGATAGCTTGTCCTGTACTGCAGCACTGTGGAAGCTGCTGCAGTTACATTTTGCAGAGCCCTTTGAACTTCTGTGCACAGCGTGCGACAAAGCGAGGGTGCGTTTGTCTGTGCACACGGCTACAAGCTGAAAAAAAAAATAAAAAAAGCTATCACATTTCTAGCTGCTGTTCTTGTTAACTGTGGAGACTGGTATCAAGTGCCTACAATGGTAATTTCCACAAAGAGAATAAATTATCAACAGGAACAACAACCTAGGTCAAAGGGGAAAATTCTGCTTTTTGATTATTTGAAATCGGAACAAATGTTCACTTTTTCAAAGTGATGATTTTAAAGGGGTAATTTTTGTGTAAGAGTGAAAAATCACATAGCAAAAGTCAAAAAGTTCCTATTTTTTTCTAATTATTACTACTTTTCTATCTTGCATATAAGCTAAATCCCTAGGCTAGCATGCTCGCATATTCTCCTTATTTCTTCTTTTAGTTAAGCTTATACTTACAAAAAAATTACAAACAGCAGTTGAAGAAATCTGAGGTAGAGCAAAGTGAAGAACAATTTCCAAGTCAGAGAGATAAAGAACTATGTTTCCCTTGTCGCTTTTTAAAAAGTGTCCCTTTTAAAACAAAATAAAACTAAATATCTGTTTTATTTAAAGGCATGTAAGTCATATCGCGTAATTTGAAGCAGTGACAGACTAGCAGCTGACAGAGGCAGTTTTGGTAGTGCTTGCCACCTAGTGGATTACTGCTTGTATACACATAGAATGAAAAGGACCATCCTCCACAAAATATCTGAAAATCTGATTAATCATATTATTTAATAATACCCTGCAAACTTTGAATGCAGCTGAACATTCTTTTCTTTTGTCAGAATTAAATACTGTTGAAATTTAAAGGAAAATTGCAGGCATTTGTATACCCCATGAGACAGTTCAGTCACTCCCGACAGAGGCAGGGTGAGGTCAAGGAGCACTCAGTGCCCATGGACAGGGAGCTTGGACCCAGCCGCAAGCTCAAGCCTCGAGTTGATAGATGCTGGTGGAATCTGTGATGATCACATTTGCCAAACGTGAGCAAGAGCATTGACATTTATTCCAATTTTATCTTTTAGCTTTATCTGCTTTTAGAGTTCTGATATCTCAGTTTAATTTGCAGCTAATAGAATAAGGAAAAATGAGCATTTCTTGCATTCGTCGGCATCTGTTTGGTTGACGTGGACTCCAATCCTTTCCTGTGTATTAATTTACCCTTCCTAACTGCCCACTAGATTTGCAGAGATAAAAGTGTTCACTGTCCTGTCATACCAAGCAGAACAGTTCAGAAATTAGTAGCAAAGTTCAGAATTAGTAGCGAAGATTCAGTCCTTACCGAATGTTAAAAGTTGTGATTTAGCAACATAATACAATTCTGTATTCAGTGGTATCATAAGCTTGAAAAATAATTTTTATTAGCATACAAGTAAGTATAAGGAAAATACACATAATTAAACATTTGTTTTCATCTACAAATATGTATTGCAAGTAAGAAAACAATAACATAATTCTTAAAGTCCTTGTGAACAGACAGATACAGAGGAAAAAGTTTTGTAAAAGAATCAAATGAAAGTTTTCTGAATCAGAAAATATTTGGCAGTACCTTTTATTGTCTCAATAAAATTTCCATGTACACAAGCTATCTGTATTTACAGTCATGCCATCCTTTTGATTACATATAGTAAGAAGTGTACATGTAATAACTATACATTCAATATTAAACTCTAATTTTTACCATCATTTCTCAGGTGCGTTAATGTTGGAACAAAACACAGTTCTGCTGCAGTGCCCAGTACTGCAAGACAGCATGTAAATCCATTTAAAATGTTTTTTTCCCTCACATATAAAAAATAGTAGTTTTTATATTAGGCATGTAAGTTCCTATATTTTTATAGAAACCCAAACTTGAAAGGTCAGATGTATAATCCTATCTCTGTAAAAATGTAATAATATAGAATATTCCAAAGCATCCATTAAAATGCTGATTAAAAAAAGCTAGAATTGTACTTTTCACTTATACATACAGTTAAAAAATATATCATTTTAGTTTCCATGAGCTACTCCTACACATAACTGCAAGTTCTATGGAAGAAAAGTTAATGGAAGGCCACTTTGAGAAACAGATTTAAGATTTCTGTTTTTTTTTTTTCCTGAAAAGAAAACTCTCCAAACTCCTTATTTTTTTTTTTTTTAGTATTTGAATTAACTTGAACTAAGATATCCCTGCTTGCTTATGTGACACCGTGATTTCCCAGAATAATTTCCTTATGATTTTCTTCTAGCCTGTTTAACCTTAAAATTTGAAAAAGAAAAATACAGCCTGGTAGATTACCCTTGAAAGGCTGGTAGTCGTCGGTTTGCAGTGACTTTTATGTCTTCAGCATGGAGACAGAAGAAATGCCGCCGTTCTTTTCTGAAGCATCGTTACTCTTATGTAGTACTCTTGGGGATAATTACTACTATAGCTTAACTTTAACAGCACACAGAACTATGCGCCTGCAAGTTGCCATTTCAACACATCCAGTTCACTGATGTAAGAAAGAAATCACAGATTTTGTGTTTTATTTTTTCCAGTATACTGTATGGTTAGACTTTCTTCCAGAATATTCCCTGTGACTACCTTGCATGCAAATGTACACTTTTATTGGATGAGTTAGTGCCAGGTAAGGACTGAATGAGCTAATTTCACAGGAGGGTAAGACACAGTAATGGGGCAATACATGGCAACTTAAAACGTTGTCACCTCTGTTGCGCCTGATGTAAATAAATGAACTCATGCTCCAGGAGTGTTAACAGAGCACCTTTCACAAACACTGAATTTGCATCCACCAGCTCTACGTTGCTTACTGATTCTACGAAAAAACATAGGCTTGTATGAGCAGAGTATCACAGGAAACCACAGGAAAAAAGATAACAGTTAAGTGTTTTCCAAAAGGTACCGTGACTTCCTACTTAACAGGCAATATATAAATTTAGTAGGATGAGTTACATAATAATGGCACATCAATCAAATACTAATATCATGTAAAAAGAGCACTCAATTTTCTCTCACAAAGTCCTCATCAATACTATCTGTATTTATGCAGAAGTTGCTCAGTACATTTTCAGGGAAGAAATAATTTTGTGGAACTTGAAAAAGCACATCCTCAAAAATGGGGAAAAACAGTCCAGTGCACTGTACCCAGCGGGACTGTGAGTGTCACCCAGTTGGACAGCAAGGCCTTCTCTCATACCTCAGGTATCCACCCAAATATGTAAGCAATGACGTAGAACTAGAGGATGCAGCCCTTAAATACCAAGTGCTTTCTACACTGTACAAATAACTAAGTGTTATTACAAATCAAATCACAGGACCTGAGATGCACTTTGTCAAAGGAGATCCAAAATAATGCATATCCAAAATAGTATATACTAACATAACACTTTGAAGTAGAAAATTGCATATTTGGCAAATCTTAATGTGACCGAATGTTTTGAAAAGCTAAGCTAAATGAAAATTAATGTAGGCTTTAAAAAAGTAGGAAATGCTATGCTGTCTGAACCACTATGCAGCCTTCTTTGGTAACATGATTAGTGATAAATTTAGAACAGCTGTTGCAGTTATCAAGATTACTCTAGTGAGCTCTGCAGCTTTTGTAAGAGATCATAATAAAAAAGCTCATCACTTTGGACATGTGCAATCAAAATAATCTGCTGTAATTCAATGGTAGTAAAAATAAAAGCATGGCTTATATTTGTAAAAAAAGAGTAATACATTAATACTCTGATTATTAAAACAAGCTATAAAAGTAAAGTGCCACTACAGACTCAAATAGGATTATTTAACATATTATTTTTAAATAAGAGAAGTTTAAATGGCTTGATTAGACTAAAGTTTGTCTTCACTCGTGCAATGCCAGTGTGGAAATACCCATCCTGGCTTTCAGTTAGCTGGTAACCTTCTTGTTGTGCCGCTCTTTCTTGAGAGAAAACGCTTCTCACTTCAAGTTCTTCTCTCTGTGATCCTGCTCATCAGTCTACTCTGGTTTCCAGTTTCCTAATTTCTAGACTGGTGCCGTAAATCAAGTGAAATTGTACAATCAAATCAAGATAGTAAATACTGCCTTCTGGAATCAAAGGAAGACTTGATTTAAGTAATAGGTATATATAGAGAGATATGTATAGGTACACACATATACACTTGAAATATATAGTATGTATATACACACACTATATAGTGTGTATATATAGTGTATATATATATAGTATATAAGTATCTGTAGTTGTCCAAATAAGACGAATTCTGCCTTTGCTACCTCACCATTTCCTTTGCACCTCAGCGACAATCACCCACATCCAAAGCTAAATGCTCATACAGCAGTGTACCCAATGTAGTTAAAAAGGTCAAAATTTAAAATCTGATAAACAATGTAAATGTTTTTCAAAACAACATAACATTTCATGAAAATTTTAGGCAAACTGTTTCTTTACCTAAATTTAAAATCTGAGGCTAGAAATTTTTACAGTGCAACTCTGCAAAGTGCTGATGACCTCAAATTCCACAGATTTTTAGCAGCCAGTGAGAGGGTTCATCAGCTTAGAAAACAAGCCTTTTAGAACATGAACATTATCAGGAATTAATGCTAACCACTAAATTCTCTTCTCTGAAATTCACTTACAATTCTCACTCTTACCTGTAAGATTCAGAAAAATATAGTTTCAATAACTTTTCATAAGAGATATGGGCATTACATTTAGAAGTGACAGACATTTTCCCATTAGACCTACTTTTAAAGGCATTAAACTTGGCATATTTTTTGTTCCAGCTCTCATTTACTTAATGAGGATTAAGCATGAACTAATATTTAGAAGTTACTGGAATTCAAATTCATGTGCTGAGATCTTGAATAACTTTCAGCAAGCCCAGCCTATTTCTATATCGGTGAAAGTGAATCAGAAGTATTTTTGGCAACGTAATAGTGCTGTTAACACTGTATGTTTCCCTTACATCGTTGATCGCTGGCCTGCTTCATCAAGCTTGAGGTTTCGTTTTCTGGCCGCTTCGCTGTTGAAGTCCACGTCGGGTTTATCTGCGTTGCTGCAGTCGGTCATGGTGGATTCGGCCTCGGTGCCTTCGGAAGCCCCTCCATTGGGCCGCGGAGCTTTGGGCAGCTCTTCAGGGGGGCGTCTCCAGTGGGGCCGGCTGGCCATCCACAGAACCAGCGCACCAAAGATTACGATCAGAAGGCCGAGGCAGTTGACAAAAATGGCCTCTGGGGGAGATTCCCTGTATGCAGGATTTTGCCTGGAGGGAAGAAAGAAAGTTTTAAAAAGGTAAAAAAGACAATTTCTAATGGCAATTCTGATCTAAAAGCAGCAGTTCTTTGCTAGGCAAGATGTCTTTTTAAAACAAAACAATGACTCAATAGTAGACTGCTATTATTCTGTGTAAATAGGAATGCAGTTTGCAAAGAATAAATTTAATAAACAAAAGAAAAAAGTAAATAATACTTACAGTGAAAATATAAGCTTTTCTGTGATTCCCATAAGAGCTGATGCAATCACTGTTGCAAAGATGAGCAGGCCTGAATAAATATGTATTGGCATGAGAGCTGCTCGAAGACGAACTGGAGCAAAAGGGAGTAGAAAGACTGCAAAACCCAGGAAAAGCTAAACATGAAAAAGATTCAGAGATAAGAATTAATAGGATACAAGCTGCACTTTTCAAGCAGATTCAAAATCATCATAAAATTTCCATTTTGAGATACCTTTAGGTACAAATATAGTATAAATCAAGATTTTTTTTTTAATGTGTTCCCTTTCAATACTAAGACCAAAATAATAATTTTAGATTAGCACCTGTGAAAAGACATAAAATATTTTACAAAGAAAGCTGAATGATAATGTTGAAACCAAAAACAAAGAAGAGAAACAAAGTTTCAGTGTGAAAAGTTTATAAGACTTCAAAGGTGTGAGTAGCAACATTTTAACAGTCCTTTCAACTTCCCTTCAATTTCAATTTCTCTCCTTTTATTATAGATTTACATATAATTGAACATCATAAGGCAGTTTAACTATCTGTTTTTAGGGGACTATAGAATTCACCTTGTTAGAGTAGTTTGGATTATATTGGTGCCAGTGCCCAAAAGGCCCTGGTCTCCGTCAGAGCCTACCGGTCAGGTGGTGTTCACAGAGTGAAGGTGTGTGGAGGCAGGGGAGGATGTTCAGGGGCCACCCAGAAGGCCTCCCCTTAGCACTCGCTCTGTGCTGGACCATAACCCATCACACCACAGGGTTTCATCACAGACTTGCCCAGTCTCACTGGGACTGCATCCCACCCTTACTTTGTCACATCATTACTTACTCCTGCTGCTAAATTAGAAATGGTGAATGAATTTTTAAGTTCATCTTGCTTTAACTTCCAGCCTTGTTCTGTCTTTCCATGCTGCATTCAAGAGTCTGGTGTTTTCTCCCTAGGAAGCTTTTTGATATACTCTAATCAAATCATCTCTTCATCTTCTTTTAGATCTGAACAGTCAAGGCTTTGAAAGTCTTTCCAAGGAAGACAATTTTTTCCACTTCTCATATTACTTTTGCAGCTTTTCTTTGTATTCCATATTCCATACTTTCTGTATTGGTCTCCCTAATTTAATTATAAGAGAGTATTTTTACCCCTATATAACAAAATTATTTTTCCTGTTGTCACAGCATCACGAGAAGTCATTTGTGTCCACTTTGAATACTTGTTTTTCAAAGACATTGCTTTCTGAAAGATAGTCTCTATTTAATGTTTCTGCTCTATTCTCAAATGTGTAACTTTGTGCTATGCCATATTATATAGTGTATATAGATATAGACACACACCATATATATACTTTTGGCTTCAGCTCAATGTATTTACACTTCTGTTTCTGTAGATGTGTTATTATTGAGCATCTCCTCAAGAATACCACTAAGAATTATTATTATTATTTATAATATGACTATTGAAGGGAAAATATTTACAGTAAGATTTACTTGTTTTACCTCTTATCATCTTCGCACATTACGTTTTAGATCAACATACCACTTCTGGCAAATGTTACACAGAAATACTGTATTAGTATTTTATAGCACCAGTTCTCTCAATCCCTTTAGGCCTCTGACTGGAGACTTACATCCCTGTTTGAAAGACGTAATGCCACAGGTTGGTGTTACTATGGCCAAGGCAGACAGGGCTCTGAGTTAAGTGACACCAATTATGTTCATAGTAGCAAAATGAGAAACAGATTGAAGATCAGCAGATGGCCCAGCAGTAACTTGTTCACATGTCTCAGCCTTTAGATATTTACTGCCCCTTCTTGCACCTTGCACTTGTCCTGTCTTGAGGCCGAGAAATGACAAGCTATAACTATACTAATTGAAAAAAGACAAAATAGTAATTCAGCTGAGAACTCCTTAATAAATGTCCTAAACATATTTAAATAATCTGCTGACAAACCAAATCACTTATTTCTCTTTTAAAAAATAAACCATGGCTTTGTAAATGAAAATATTCTTTCACAGTGATTTTTCAAAGCAATCCAGGAATCCGTTAGAATCATGATGCTAGTCCACACATTTGCTAGTTCCCCTGTGATAACACCAAAATAAGAGACGTGGCACTTTTGCTTCAACTCCAACAGTTTATAGAGCTTAAAAACACTACTGTAAAACTGAATAGTAAATACACTGCAATTATCCTAGCAAATAAACAAAATATGCTTTAAAGTACACTTTTCTGTGAGGTCAAGGATAAAGTATTTGCACGCTTACATACTAATTTGACACATGACAGAATATAAAATAGACATCCCAATAGCTGCAACATAGTGCGCAATAGTGAGAGCTTACTGTACCTTAATTATTCAACACATTCTTAAACTTTACAACCTGGTTATAAATAAAGTTAAATGCTGACCTGGAGAGAATAAAATATCACAGCAGTCAGCCCAATCCAGCTGTGCAGGCTATACATGTTGGGAATGTTGCTGGCATTGTGGTAGTCAAACACGGCGACCATAGAAACAATTGCAAGAATCATAGCTATGGTATTTAACCCAGCGTGGATGAACTTCATCAGGAGTTTGCTGCATTTCCAGGTCCAGGGCAATCTATATACAATAATGGCTGAGGAAAGAACAGAAACAGGATTTCATACTTTATAGAATAACTTCTCTAAGATTTTAAGAATCATGCTTCATTCCAATACAAATTACAGGGAAATCAAACATTTAATCCTCTAAAGAAAAGTCCGTTAAAATGTTTTCCTTCTGCACAACCTAACACATCACATATTCCAAATATAAAACCAAGGCTTAAATACAGTTTTTGAGGAGATTTCTTCTTAACTTTACAAAATTTTAGGTACATTCTATTCCCAATAAAGGCCTTGCTCCTTAAAGTGATCTAACTTGGATTTTTCTAGTAGCCAGATCAGAGGAATAGGTCCAAATTCTTTTATCCAGAAAGTCAATCTCTAGGGAAGCATGTAAGAATGTTTTTATATTCATTGTCTTTGCCAGTTTTGAATGCTCTTATCAAGTAATTATATAGGTATTTATAATTATCTATTACATAAATATTAAGACTATTTTAAAGAGGAAAATGCTACTTTGATTTTAAGGGAATCATAATCTGATTCTAAAAAACGTATTTGGCAAATAAAATTCTTCAAACAATCTTAGATGAATATAAACTTTTTGTGTTATCATATGTAATACTAGCAGGCCATAATGTGTCTAGTCTGAACATAGCAGCACTTTCTAAACAGTGATTAAACCGCACATGCCCATGAGGACCTCAAGAGCTGCTTCTCGCAGCTCTTTCCTCAGCTCTCCACTGCCACATCCCTTCCACAACTCCCTGCCACGTGCCTGAGCCACAGATGCTTTCCCAGGGGAACCTGTGGCTTTCCCATGGATCAAACCACATGCCTGAAGCCCCAGGTACATCTTACTACAAACCTGTAGGATTTCTAGATATGCAACAACAAATAAGTACCTTCAGGTAATAGGGGACAAATATTTATGTGCATGCTCAGTTACTTGCCAAAAAAAAAAAAAAAAAAAAGACTAGTGCCCATAATACCTTTCCCAAGCAAAAAACTGAGCTTTATTGATCTGGTTCATCAAGAACTCCTTTAATATTTCTGGTTGTTAAATGGCATTGAGATTCCTCTATATAATTAGCTATACTAAAAAGCAAAGAATAGAATGTACACAGGCTTAAAAAAGAGTTTCTGTTCCAAACATTTAGAAGCACATTACTATGTGCACCAGATAAGAAAAGTATGTAATACCTGATAAATACAAAGATGAAGAATTGAGACAGGGAGTTCTCATGCTTTCCTCATTAACCTTAGTTTTTTCTTTATTCTGCATGTTGTGTGAAATAGTGCTGAATACTAACAAATGACAAATTAATTTTTAAAATCTATCTATACTTATATTTTATTTGGATGCATTCCAAAAAGCATAAGATTGTACCAAACAACTGACAAAGAAAACTCTGTTTACAAGTGGAATTTCCAGCCTGAAAGTGGATTTTAAATCTGTGTCTGCTTCTAGTTGCTGTGTCAGTATGTAATACTAGAATGGAAATGATCAGAATGCATAGCACTTAGGTAGTTCTCAGTACTTTATTTTTTAAAAAAGTAGAACTAGTAAATCAAAATCAGTAAACTAGATGCCTACTGTCCAGACAGCTTGAGAATAGTCAAGCTATAAAAGGTAGATTGATTTTGGTGATTCAGTACTACTGATTTGGATTGCTGATTTTGTACAGCATGTATGCCACAAGACCCCAGTTAAACCTCAATATCTCATGAAGGTATCTGAAACTGTAGGATAGAAAAGCAAATGAAAACAGAGTGAGAGCCTGGACACTTGTTAACATTGCCATACATCAGAGTTATATGGCGTAGGTTATATGCCATAGCCTAGACAAACGCATACCAGAGCATTTGCACTGAGCGCTGCCCATGACTTGGGCAAATCTGCTGGTCCACCACTGTCAGAAGAGAAGGTCCCATTTCCCTACCATCACTTTTGCTCAACATGTCACTGTATTGTCCCCCACTTTGTCACAATGGTGTGTGCCTGACCAGCAGGAGGGTGCTGGAGTACACTGAGGCACAGAGGGGATAGACGGAGACCTGGTGGAGGAGGGACCTGCTACTCTCAGTGGCTTCAGCTTTAAAGACTGCCTCAGCAAGAGGTAAAAGCACACACAAAGCTCCTGCACCCACACCTGTTTAGGTGACATGCTAAGGTAGAGCTGTGAACAACTACCTTTAGTTTAGCATCTACTGACAAAAGATGAGGATCAGGCATCCTTAGATAGAAGTTCTTTACTCAGATGTCAGTCCTGTTACGAGCTCTGATTTTCAACTTTCAACAGCTTGTGTTTGGTTTGAAATACCTGTTCCTCATCAACCATATCTAGCTGAAATTAGCTTTCTAGGATTTCTGGATGCCAAATGCTCTGTGACTGTCAAGGGCTGCTTGGAGATCCTCACACCCCAATGGAGTCACGCAGCGTGGCTCAGGCTGCGTGCACGGACATTGCCGCTCTGAGCTGCCAGAAGGAGCACTCCGCCCATTTCCTTTGCTGCTCCTTCATGCACAATCCTGTTGCTTGCTTTCTGCCAGTTCTGGACTCCTGCTGGCTTCTTTTGAGAACTACTTTAACACTAAAATGGACAAAATTAACCCAAAGGAAACATGCCCATTTATGATTTCAGCAGAGCTCAAACTAAGTGTATTGCAAGAGCTGCCCCTCCACAGCTTGGCTGTGATGAGACCCTGAGCTCAGCAGTTTACCCTTCACATTCCTGAAAATTCTACAACCCATCAGCTCCTGGAAAATACAGGAGTTGACAGTTTTTCCTTGGAACAGATGTTGTGTTATGTTCAAATAAATGTAATCCTAAAGTTTTGTCACATAACACAGAGCAAGGGGTTATCCTCAGAAGTGATTTAAAGGTGAAGGAATGTTTACTTTAAGAGGTTTGCATTACTGAAAAAGGATTGTGATCAGATGATATTAGAAAACTTTATAAAAATCATATTTACCATTGAACATCTTTTGATCTTTCTGGCCTGCTCCACCATCTCAGGCAACTTGTGAAACTAGCTCGTCAGCCATTGTAACCTGCTCCAAGGATGGCTTCCTGGATGAATCCAAGAGCATCATCCGTTTTCCAGCTATTGTTAGATGGCTGCTTAGTCCCATAGAGCAGTTATATCTGGGCACTTTGCACCTTCTCTGGCCAAAGACAGGAGGAACCACTGTTACTCATTTACTCATTAAACAGAAAGGAGGGGATTCTCCTACACTATTTTCCCCACTCTCTCCTCCTCTCTGCTTTTGTGCATGGTGCCCCTTCCCACTTCTGCCATCTATGGCACTTTTGAGACCTGCTGGAATGAGTTCCATTTGGTAATCCAGCAAAATCTCAGTTTTTTGAGGGTGCTTTGATTTTCTGATAAGCACCAGATCCGACAAGCACAAGAATTGGCACAAACAAAGAGGGACAGGAAGATGAAGCCAAAGCCCAGAAAAAGCTAAAACAAACAGAGGGCAACAATGGGACTGTTTTCAGCTGGAGCGAATTGTTAGATTGGCCCATGCATCTATGTAATTTCATCCATACAGAAGAAATTTAATTGACTCTAGAACTTCACATGATAATGTGGTAGATTAGGCCTTTTTCTTTCACCTTTAAGATTAAGAAAAACTTCTGCTGTATTCTTTTATTAATACATTTCTGCTCCTATGCTGTTGCTTTTAGGCTCCCGGCTCTGACTCTGTTCAGTTTGCTACAGCCCCCAGTGTTGCCGACGCGGGGTCGGCAAGCCTCGTCCGCTAGCTGGGCTGACCTGGGGTTGTCCTCACCCCAGGGCCCTAGAGCACAGATGCCAATATGGGGGATGCAGCAAAAAGGCATTTATTGCGCAGTTCAGTCTGCCTATATACTCCAATAAAACGCGGAAACTCACCTACTACCCAGTTGGGAGACTAATTTCTACTTTTTGTCTTGTATGGCATGGGGTTATCAGTAAACTGCATAAATTAATTCTGCTCCTAACTCCCGTGACATCGTGAGATCTTCCAAGCGCTATGCCCTATGCTCTATGCCCTATGCTATACTACATCATCTGCTTTTGCTAAGCTCTTTACCTTATTAAGCCCTAAAAGCACAAAAAACTCCTACACCCCAGAATAACCAGGCTCCTCCTCAGTCTACAGCAGAGATGGGCAAACCCACAACAAACAAACCCACTGATCTGTTCCTCTATTTTCTGCAATTAAATGTATGCAAAAAAAAAATCTGTAATTTGATATCCTAGCAAAGTCAACAGGTGTTTTATTATTCTTTTACTTATTTATAGCCTAAAATTGCACCTCACATGACATTGGGCAATAGCAGCTAACTGAAAATATACAGCAGCTTCAGAGCGTCGCAGTGCAAGCAGGGCGGTGCTTGCTGCTCGTGCTTGTCGAGCCTTGAACGCGCCTTCCAGCTCCTCTGGAACCAAGGTCCAGATGTGCTGGCCTCCTCCCTGGCTGCGTGAATGCTGCGTCGCATTCACCAGGGAAGCTCATGTAAATAAGGTTATTAAACATCAAATGGTACTTAACTCCACCTCTTACCAAGTACTCCTGTTCACACTTATATTCTGCATTCTTCCTTACTTAGGAATAATGAAATCTTCCCCTCAACTCTCCACAAAGAAATCAGTGGCAAAATTATAGAGCATTTCCACTGTTCTTCTCAGCAATATTTATTTGTCCTGCTTGGACATTACTGATGGTTCATTAATTCTGCTCATGTTGAAACTAGTCTGAATTTTATCACTGGCTTTATGGGAAATTATTGCTGTAGTTCTTCTCTCTGCTTCTTTCTCCTGTTATTTTAAGGCATTTATTTTCACCTCCAAATTTCAAGATTCCTAAAGTACTGTCCAGCACCTTTATTTTTGCAATATTTAGCTCTAGTGTAATTCTGTGCATAGGCATAGCTAAGTTAGCAGCTCTAAGTATTGCATTTTTCTTTTCTTTTTTTTTTTACCGTAAGCTGAATTCATTTTTGAACTAGATCAGGTCGGACTTATTTTTCTGTTCTCTTGGAATTAGCTGTCAGTAACACTGACAGCAAAAGCACAGTTCAAAATCCACCATTTTTATCACCACAAGAAGCCAATAAAACCTTGCACTTAAGACGCAGCACTTTAGACATAGCACACTAAGGGCGTACGATGGAGAAAAGAGAAGGGGGGGTGTTGTTAGTGCCGTAATGGGGCGCACCGAAGGGCGCTCGCCTCGGCCGTGCCGCGCTGCCCAGGCGCCGGGAGCCGCGCAGTTAGAAGCGCGTCGCAGAGCGTGGCTCGCGGCGGCGCGCGGAGCTCGGCAGCGCTTCCCCCGCGCCCCCCGCTCCCCCTGAGCCTCCCTGCGCGCCGGCGGCTCCTCGCCCCGCGCCCGGCCGAAGGGGCGGCCGCGGCGCCGCCTACAAAGGAGCCTTTGTGCCGCCTGCTGCGGCCGGGACGCGCCGTCTGCCCCGCGGTCCCGCCGCGCACCCACCGATGCCCTGCACGAAGATGAAGCCGGTGACGACGAGGACCGGGTGCCAGTTGAACTCGCCCGCGCCGCCGTCCCAGCTGAGCCCCTCACGGTAGTGGAAGACCCAGACGAGGGCGAAGATGACGGACACGAAGCCGGCGAGCAGCGCCGAGACGAGCAGCGCCAGGAAGCGCCAGTAGTCCTCCATGTTCGGGGGCCGCGCGGCCGGGGCCGGCACGCGCGGGACGGGGCGGGGCGGGGCGGGGCCGGGGCAGGGGGCGCCGGCCGTTGCCGCGACCGTTACCCGGTACCAACGGCTGCCCTCGCCTGCAGACCCCGGGCTCCTCGGCGCTGCCCCCTGCCGCGGCGCTGCTCTCGTTTATTTTTTTCCGTTACGTGCTTTTCACAAACTTGACAAATTTTTCTTTGCATTCGGAGCTCAGATTTCAACCGGCCCCTGTGTGTCAGCCCCAGCCCAGGCCCCTGCTCGACTCGGCGCCGTGGCTCTGGGCATAGGGAGCTGTTGGGCCAGCGGGTGCGGTGGGTGCTGCTGGATAAGGAGCTTGCAGAGCTGTTACAAAGATAACCTCAGCAGCCACAAGCTGCGAGAGATAAACCAGAAGAGGGAGAGCGGGTGTGACAGGGGCAGCACAGGGGGAGTGCATACTGTGAACACACTCACAGGAGGAGCGCCCGGCACGCCAAGAGTGCGCCTGGACTTGCTCCCCGTGGCCGCCCGTGATCCCCTTCACTCGTGCTGCGCCCGGCAGCTACCCGCCTTCCTGCACGGACGCTGGCCCAGATGTGCGAAAGTGTTTGGGGCTGCTCCGCTCAGTGTTGCAAGACCTGCCAAAATGAGGCGCTTTCATTACACGAGAGGCAGAGACAGGAAGCTGCTGCCGAGTGGGCGGTGCTGCGGCCGGCGCCCCTAGCCACACATCCCTGCAGAGCGGAGCCACGAGGAGAGCAAGGGAAAGCCCTGGGGCTCGTGGCTACTTGTGCCAGTGACACTGAAGCACCAATATTGTTAGCTTTCCTAGGGCAGTGTGTGTAAGAGAGTCATCTCAAACGTCCGCTCACAAACAAATTAATTCCAACAAATTAATCTATATACCCTTTATTTCTAAACCAACAGATAATGAAATCATAAATGTCTCCTTATCTACAAAAAATGTCTTGTGGCACAGTATAGCATTTATATATGATACATACCAGGGCATTTTTACATGCCCATAAAATAACAACTTTGTATCTTCAGTCCTTCACCCATTGGCTTTTAAACAGTCGAATATAGAGATATCACTCTCCTCTAGTAGTATTTTTGAAAACCGGTGTTTAAAAAGTATCTGTGAACCTTCCAGATTTCTGTTGAAATGCAACAGATCACAAAGTATCAGTTTCACATAACTGTTAGTTCCATGCATGAAATCACAAATTATTGCATATAACTGCACAAAAGGATTTTTAGTCCCCCAGACTTATTCATTCTTTCCAGTTAGATGATATGGTATAATAAAATGTATCTTGTCTTCCTACAGCATACACACACATAAATATTTCTCTTAAGTCATCTTTATGTCTGTAAACCTAATCCTCCAAATTGCAAAATACTTAGAGTCAATAACAAACACAGAATTTTATTGAACTGTGAACAGCGAGAGAGGAGTTTTGAGCTAACCATGAGCAACATGCTCTCTTTTTTTTATTGTTTTTGAAATAAAGCTTAAGACACTTTAAAGCTTACTAAGTGTTAAATAAACCAAACCAGAACAAAGTGCAAAAAAAAACCAAAGCAGATTAAGCGAAATGAAGGGTACTTCGAGAAAAAACTGTAACACAGGAAAAGACTTTAGGCAGCACGATTAGCAACTCCTGCCTGTATTTCTCATTTCCTTTTCTTCCACCTCTTTTTGCCTATCTGATCTGAGGACTGAACTGTGAATTTAGTGATCTGCCTGGGACCTGCACCCCCCCAGGTGTGAGAATGAGGCTGGCTTGTACCGGAGGGTAGCCCGACTCTTGGATTACTGAAGCCTGCCTTTGCATCACTGTGAGTAGGTGCCACAGCAGTTCATGATCTCTCCTCTGGACTAGTCATTGTTTGAGCCTTAGAACAAGACATTCCAAGCAAGTTACAGTCTCCCTCCAAACATTTGGAGAAGCTCTCGGAGGCCACATGGCTGTTCATTGCATAAACACACAGAACTGCTGAGATACTCCAGCTATGTTTGCCCTAGCAGGCAACTTAACTGATGGTGGCAAAAAGGCCTTACCAGGAGTAATACCGACAAGTGGGCTGAATTAATTTGTTTTGGACCAACACCAACAAGCCAGGACATTGCTTTTACTCTCTTGGCACTGAACTCCATGTCAAAGAGGCAGCCACATTTCACTTTGTCTGTTGAGGGCCTTGCTAACTGAGCTTTACAGGAAACGTGGCTAGTGAACAGGACTCTTGCTAAAATAATCTGCTTACATCCTTGAGAAAGCTCTTGCTGAGATAAGTAAGGCAGGTAGTGCGGGTCCAAAATCCTCTGTTGGTTTATAGGCCAGTCATTATTACCTATGCAGTGAAAAATCTTTATTGTGCCTTAATCCATAGTTATTTTCCTTCCAGAAATTTCAAAGTAATTTTCTAGTACATTTGAAGTCTTTTGTAACAATTTTTGAAAACTGTATGACAGTGGGAAGTTGTTGGAAAGTTCCTTCTATATGAGTAAAGATAAAAAGTTCCTTCTACATGGGTAAAGATAGAACAGCCCTTCTGGGATGTGGGCTTTGTTTCGCTGAAGAGGTCATGGGGAGGTGGAAAAAAAGTGATTTTGCGAAAGTACAAATGCTGGAAGGCTGTTGCTGTGTTGCTGCAGTCCATGAAACAGTTCTTTATAAGACAGAAACATCAAGCCAGCTTTTAACCAGGAAAGAGAAGGGGCAGCAGTGTTACGAAACACTACAATAAAGGAAATACTGTGTCAACAGCAGGGACTTTTCTAGGTCTCTGCTCTGACCATGCAACTGTGCAGCAATTGTGCTGCACATCCACATATCCCAAAGTTAAGAATAACTGTGGCTCCAAAACATAACTTCTGTGGTGTTAGTCTGAATGTGGGCCAAGTGAGCAGCCAAATAAACATGTCCAAATACCCATAATTGTTTTCCCTCATGCTCTCATCTGGCAAGCAACTGTTGCTGGAGACTGGCTGATGGGCCCGCGATCCCACAGACATTGCTGCTCCGTCTTCCACACAGTGTCTCAGGTAACCCAGGGCTCTTGAGCCATTTTCTGGAATTTTAGCTTCCCCTTTCATGCTTCCTTTTTCCTATTCTTGAGAAGACTGTGCACTTATTCTTCCTCAAGAATATAATGTTCCTAAGAACGGGATGTTCCTTCCCCAACTCACCCAAGAATAAGGAATTTGTATGCCTCATTTACCAAATAAGTTGTTAAGCTGTATCAACAAGGGCAATTGTAGCATTTTATCTACTCATTCTGCCAGGGGAATATCTAGTTTCTTTTATTATTTTAAACACTCCATTTTTGTACTTTATTTGTAATCTTTCATATTCAAAGCAAGCATTCATACTTATCTGTCAACAGCAGGATGACAGAAAAGTCTTTTGCTGCTCCTGAAAGTTGTCACCATTTTGTAACTTCGTTAAAACAGAAATAAGAGCTCGAGTTACTAATGTTTAGATACCAAATCTAGCAAAAAGAGAGCTTCAGGTAGTCCTCTCTGAATATCTAAGATTATGACAAAGATATAAACAACATGCTCCCTTCCAGTATCTCTTTTGATAAAATAACAGGACTTATCCAGAGAAGTCAAGAAACTATGTAGAAAGTTCGGGTGATGTCACCTAACTGGGAATTTTGCCAAGAATAGCCAAGATCCCTTCAATTTTGTTTGCAATATGCATTTGAAAGTGTACTTGTGTTAACAAGTCATATACATATATTTATATTCTAGATGTGTTTATGCATTTTTTTTCTTGGGCCACTAATGCCAGCAAAAACATTGCAACAATGGGCTTTTGATTTTTTATCTTCTAAGGCATGCATTTAAAGCCTAATTACTTGAGGCTTTATCTGCAAACTCTGGAAAACAGGACCTTAGCAGTAAATACCAACTGAAATTTTAAGTAATATAACTCAGAATTTCACAGCAATCATTCCTTAGGCCAATTTTCTGTAAAGCTGCAAACTTTACAGAAGCAGTGAAGGGATTTGCTGATCACAACTGTTAGCAACTGTTTATGAAGAGTGAAAAAAATACATATTTTTCATTTTATTTTAAAATGGAAGTAAAAAGCATTTGAGTAAGTTAGACCTACTTTTTGGGTTTTTTCTTGGCTAGTATTTTTGTTTTTCCTTCCTTGTAAAAATGTCACACTTCGATGCCCATAGAAATGATTATGGGGATCATGTGCGCTAGATTTTTTTTCTCCCCCTTAACGGGAACCATATGAGCATTCTCAGAATTTATCTACTTTACAAATACTCTTTAGCATAGTGAATTATTCTGATTTTGTAAGAGCTTTTCAAATATCTAATTTACATTATGGAAAAGAGAAAGTTAAGTGTTGTAGAATCATCAGATATGGGCATCAAGCCGTAGACTTACAAGTTAAATTTAATGCATTTATTGAAAGCTCATATCTATTGGATACTGCACATTAGCACTGCTCTGCCAGCATCAGCAATCAGAACTTGTTTTGTGCCTTACGTATACAAAACAAACTACTGGCTTTTTCTGGCAAGAGTTTTGAATTTCAAAATTTAATTTGAAATAAAAGTTGTTGACAAAGGTGGCCTGCAACCAAGCAAGCAGAAATTTGCCTTTAGTTCAGGTATATGGTATTTTATGAAATGTAACTAACAAGCTGTGGTCAGGATTTTCCTCTCTTGAAATATATATATATATATATTATATATATATTATATATATATTTATATATATATAATATTTATATTTATATAAATATTTATATATATATAAATATAAATAATTTATATTTATATTAAATATTAAATATATATATTAATATATATATTAATAAAATATTTATATATATATAAAAATTCTTCAGGGCTATAATAGGTACAGAAATCAATGCAGTTGTTTACACCTTGAGAAAGCACAACTCATAACCATTTACTGACTCTGACTCTCTAGTGTGTCCCAGCCCTTTTATAAGTAGGATGACAAATACACTCAGAGAGGCACTCAGGGCTGGCCATTCTGGATTCACTGTTCTTCAGTACCTTTTGAAGTGTTTCAAGTTAAACAGAATCACATCCTCCTAAGCAAGAATAAAAATGTCTGTGCATGACCTTCCATGATGGAACATCTGCCATTATCTGTAGTTTAGCAACACACTGTGTATTTAGAATAATATAATTTCAGAATATTTCAGAATATTTCAGAATATTTAAGGTTGGAAGGGACCTCTACAGATCATCTAGTCCAACCTTCCTGCTCAAGCAGGCACACCTACAGCATGTGGCACAGGGTGGCATCCAGGCGGGTTTTGAAGACCTCCAGAGTAGGAGACTCCACAACCTCCCTGGGCAGCCTGTTCCACTGCTCTGTTACCCTAACAGTAAAGAAGTTGCTCCTCACCTGGAGACGGAACTTCTTATGCTTCAGTTTGTGGCCATTACCCCTCGTCCTATCGCTGGCCACCAGTGAGAACAGCCTGTCCCCTTCCTCCCTGCATTCTCCCTTCCTGAACTTATACATGTTAATCATATCCCCTCTGAGCCGTCTCTTCTCCAGAGAAAACAGGCCCAGCTCGCTCAGCCTCTCCTTCAGAAAAAATCTGTCTGCTTCATCAAAGGCTGGGTTGCTGCTGGTCACGCTAAATAGCCACATTTTTCAGTGAGTGGATGTTGATGTGCAATTGTTGATTTAGTACACACTGTCACAAGCAATGGCTCAAAAATAACAGTTGCTAGAAAAGTAGAAGCATCAGCTGATCTTTACGAACTGTACATCTACTATACAACAAACACTTATTTTTTACAATTAGAGATTTAAATGTCTTGCTTCGGAAACTGAAATATAAACTAAAACGTAAAAAAAAATCACAAATATTAGTATAAAAATGTCAATACTATTGAGATCTGCTTTTTAGGACTGCATGGCACTTCCGAAGAAAGCAAAATGTTCACTTACCTTTTTTTTTTGGAAAAAAAGAAAGGCAACTTTGCAGTAGCCTCATTATGTCTGTTTCTCTCTGTCTACTCCGGCCACTAAGGGGAGATTAATGATCATCTGGAAACTGGACTTTTCCTTTAAAAGGATAATTTTAGTGTCACTGGCCTATTTTAATTTAATGGCTCTTTATTAATAAAGATTCTTATATCTGTCTTGAAACAATAAATTGCTGTGTTAACAGCTATACAAAATACTTTGCATATATCAAAATAATAGATATAAGATATAAGAAGTATTGTGAAAACCAACCGCAGCAGTTTTCCCTTAGCTCTTACTTCTGCTCATAAGTTATTGGAAAGAGAATAGGGAGAGAGGAGAATACAGAAGCAGCGATTTGTGCTATCCCAAGAACAGGGAGAAAAACAAATGAGAGGAATATTTTTTGTTTGTGTTAATTACTGATGCACTTCTGCTTTCCTTTGTTGTTGGTCTTTTGACTGAGAAAAATGTTCTTCCCCTTTCAATATAATTTTCTTTTTTTTTCCCAGTAAACAGCTTTGGATTTGTCTTCATTGACAGAGGTGAGAAATTCTTAGGGAAAGGAAGTTAGTTACAAATAACTAACTAATGCTCACTCAGAAGAGAAATTTCTGCATTAGTATAGTCAGTTTACTAGAAAGGCTTTCACTGAAAAAAAAAGGTAAGTAAATATTTGGGTTTGTTACTCTGTGTGTGAAATGAAAAGAGAGCATCGCTCCTCCCACCAAGACCTACTCAACTAAGGCCACTTGTGGCCTGCATTTGAAAATATTCTTTGGGACCATGAGGTCCAGACCCTGTTTTGTTTATTTGTTTGTTTTTCAAATGAAGGCTTGCATTCTGCAGGGTCTGAGTATAGCACATGGGACGCCCATGCCTTGTACAGGCTGCACACACTGATTGGGTTGGGTGCCTGGTATATTTGGTTCAAAATGAACAATTCCTGAACATGACATGGGAAGAATCAGAGAACTGCTTGTTTTGTGTGTGTGTATATTTTAAAGCAGTAAAGATATTTAGGTGATTAATACTAAATACCAAAGCTAAAACAAGATAGAAAATGGCTCAGGGTTTCTAGCTATGTCACACGACAGAAACAAAGGTAAGATTTTGTGTAGGTGGTTTAATGGTAAGTCTGTCATTTTTATATTGTATATAAAATTTATCAATACAATTTTACTTACTTTAACATTAAAGTCTGTATTAAAACTGCATGGATAAAACTACGACAGAACACAGTAGACAGGAATCTGTTGATAATCTGTCTGTCTTCTTGCTATCCTGTATTTCACTCCAGTTGATGAACAGGAGCAATAAATGCTATACTCAGCAGGATGAGCGACTGGTGAATACATGAAAAGGCAATTATGGACTATAGATAAGTATACCATGTTATACCACAGTGTAAAAAAAAAAACATAAAAAGAAATAAAACCTCTTATGCTCAGAGAGTAGCATAAAATAAAACACTGGTTGAGAGACAGGAGTCTACTATTTCCAATTTATGAAGTTCTTAAATAATATCCACATGGCAAGTCTCTGTAAGTTAAGAATATTCAAAAAGTCTCCCTCCTTTTTTACAAGAAACTCTTCTCATTTTTTCATGGCTTGAGCATTCCTCTTCTTCTGCAGTACTGCAGACCATTTGGTAAACATAACAACTGAATCTCCTGTTCGGCTTCTGTTCTATATGTAACACAATGTCCCTGTCAAAGTAAACTTCATGACTGTAGGTCTGAAATGAGAAAAGTAATTTTGATTTCAGTCTCAATTTTCACAACTGGTGAAGAAAACTGTAACAATTAGTTATGCAATTAGTGCTAAAGGAGGTGCTTCAGGGAACAAGTTAGACCACTGAAGTTTGACACCTAAATTTGAACTGCAAGAACTGCCCATCACATCTCTCCAAACAGACGTAGGGAAGGCCTTTGCAGTTACTGCGACAAGTTCCAAAGCTGATCTGCAGTAACTGTCCAGGGAGCGGCTATTTAAATTGATAAATATATCAGAAATTCTAAAGATCAAAGAACATTTTGAATTCACACCAATGGGGATGGTGATCAGATACTGTGTGATGGAATACTTAGAAATTTAAGTCATAATTACTATGTTGTACAAATCTTATCCATAATACAATTTATACACAATTTATACATCTGCTTCAAATCTGGACAAGAAGTGAATGTGAAGTGAAAAGAGAATGAGTGTGGTGATACATTAGCATGAATAAAGCATAAGATTTCTACTCACCACATCCCAGGACTCAAGTAATGGAATACTCTTTAGCAGAATCCCACGATCATTACAATGAAAATCAAGATGAGCTCTTCCCTCAGCTCCTATTTGAGTAACTGCTACAACGGATAACAAATCCAGTTCATCTTCGTAGTCCACAATTTTAAATGTCTTGGGAAAAACAAAAGCTCAAATATACACATCAGACATAACTTTATTTTTCCTTTTCCAGGAATTCTATAGGTCTTTCCAGTGAAAGAACAATTAGAAAATGTAAAGTAAATATAGTTCAAGTCTTATGGCATCATAAACTTTGCCCATTTGAAAGATACCGAGCAAATATCTTTCCAAACACAAACTGTTCATCGTATCACAACAGAATTCCTTATGATAGAAAGAAAAGAAAATGATGTTCTGAATAGTCCTAATGTGCAAATGCCTATATAATATGCAGTAAATAGAAGAAAAATACATTGAAAATACTTCGAAAGCAACAGAAGAAATGTGTCATTTAAACTCCATGTTCTCTTCTGCTGAAGCAAACCTGTTAACAGTATGGTTAACATACATAATGTTTCCAGGCACAGCACCTGAAGTCAGAATGACTTCTGGTCAGCTAAACTTTAAATAACCCCTAATTCACTTTTCTTCACTACCTAACAGTTACCTCTTGCTCTGGGTCATCATCCAGCAAGTTGTAACGTTTTTTCACCACTCGACCAGAAGCTGTTACAGTAACAGCACTGTCCACCTTGGGAGGAAAAAAAGTGGCTTCAGATGATACAATGTTTTAAATTGCTAATAACTATTTGACAAAGCATCTGTTTCATGAACATCTTCTTGATACCATGTTACTCATATATGGCTATAACTGGCTCTGTTGCTGCCATCGTTTTCTTATGAGGGCTTGTCAACTTGGTGGCTTTAAGATACTACTGCTCTCTACTCAGAGATCTTGGTCCTTTAGAGGTGTCAACCGAAGAGGCCAACTTCTCAGCTATTGCAAATTTCAGAAAAATAGAAGGTGAAGCTTTGCTGAAGCCAAGATGCTGAATGGTACCTAAGACAGCTGTGTGATCACCAATTTGCTTCTTAAACTGCTCCAGATGAGGAAAGTATCTTAACCACAGTTGTTTCTACTGGATATCACTAATACTGAAAAAACTCAAAATTAGGATAGCACTGTCTTAACAGAATTCACAAGGAAAAGCTACAGCACAGACACCACTAGAACTTGTATTTCTTAGCCATTATTCCAAGAAAAAATATCTTTCCTAAACAAATCATAATAAACACACTAAGTCACTACCTGTCAAACATTGTTTGTTCTAAGTTCAGTACAAGTTCTATTTCTCAGTTAGTACAGATTTTTCATATACATACTTTTCTTCTAAGGTAGTGTCAAAATTAGAAATCAAAATTCATTAGTATTCAAACTATAAAGCAGTTGCTTCTGAACATATGACTTTGCATGCTGAAACAAAGCAATAGTTCTAGGGGCAATCATAAATTTTTCTTTTAAGATTTGCTGTTTGACCTTTTCTGTTATTTAATCCCTTATGTGATTTTCTATCCAAAAAGATTTCATGATACAACTGAGGTAATTTAACAGCTCATCTACCAAAATGCTCAGATCACCCCCTTGTCACTGTGTTCTACCTTTCTGCAGTCTTCTGACCCATTGATGATTCAGTTCTGGTCCATTTCAGCTTCAATTCCTCTCACCAAGACAGCAGCTGAGTACTCACCTTTTTTTTTACTGGACTATTGTGCTATTTTAGTGCACTAAATTGGCACACCCATGATCAGATGAGTGCCAAATGCGTCACAGGAGAGTGAATTGTGCATGGTCAGGAGAATCATCCTTTCAGCAGCAACAATGTGCTGCCTTTGTTGTCTTATAAGCTTATAAGCTTAAGTAATAAGAGACTTGAAACATTTTGGCCATTTGTATGATTAATTTAAAGACTTCACCAAAGTACCAGACGTGCACACAATTATCTCTTGCTGGCACCATCTGTTGAAGAAAATCTGTCACCATCTTCTAAGTATGTTTTGAAAACATCAGTGAACACACTGTTATACTGTTCACCATAATGTTTTCTGAGAACTTGAAAGATTGAAGGCTTCAGAAAGCTATCCCGAAAACACAGTTCATTTTCAAAATTTCTTTCATATTAGCTTAGTGGAAATCCAAAGGTTATTGCACCTTTAGGCTCAATTAGGCTCACAGGATGCAGCTTATAAAACTCATACGCACAAGCCCTCTGTGCACTGCTCAAAAATCATACATTGAAATCCTGGACATTAGAAAATACTGTTACCAACTCACACTGTTTTCTCTGTTGGCAACAATCATAAAATCTTCTGCAATTTCCATTTGAGTTATATTATTTTCAACCTCCTTAAACTTCAAAACTCTGCAAAAGAAACAGAAGATACAAAATCAATCATGTAACCCACCTGATACCATAGTTCTATATTTATGATTAAAAACACTTTTTTTTTTTTACTGTTACTTTACCGTACAGTTAATAACTTACTATTTCTCACATATGCATCTGCATACACATGCGAACAGTAATCTAGAACCTGTTCTGACTCTTCATAATCCACAGTCCAACTCATTCCTATAAATCTATGCATGGGCAGGTACATAATTATCAGATGTACAAGTTTACACAGTTGTGCCAGAAGAACAGATTTTCTATGAAACTGTATACAGTTTTTTCTTAATTAAAGACATTTCCCTGACCCAGCACACACAACCACAGCAGGCCTACTCCGACCCTTGTCTAACTCCCATGTAATATTCTAAAATACAAATACTTATTACAAGTTGACCAACTTCCTAACAAAAATAAGATTTGAGAAAAAATGCTCATACTTTATCAAATTTGGTCCAGCGTGGATTATTCTACCTGACATATCTGGATGGAAATATATCCAATCAGGTTCCAGTGAACAGCATTTCATATCTTGTATGCCATTTTTTGCCTGAAGAAAAAAAGGGAAAGCTTAGAATATTAATATTCTGAAAGTCTCATAGATGTAATTAAAGAGGAAGTGCTTAGTTCCTTTCCACATGTATCTGAAGGATTATAAAGATTACTGATAATTTGACCAGAAAGGATGGCAGTGAGACAATTATGAGAAAACAGACTAGGACAATTCCAATTCTAAAGGAACAAAAGCTTCTGCATTTTTTATTAAATAATAACCAATGACTTTATACATCTCCTCTTGCCTCTCCTAAAATGATGGCACAATGAAGCTTAGGCTCTGCAAACACTTAAGCAATTCTAGCAATATGTGTTGTTTAATGCCTTCAGAAAAACATTTCTACAAACTTCTGGTTCTGCTGCAAACTTCAGGTGCAGTCTCTGTTGTGCAAATGTTTGCACTATGTGCAAGCCTGTGATAGTTCGTGATTTCAGCTGCTAACTGCTTAAAACCTCAAGATTTTCGTATTTTTTGTTTGTTGTCATTGAATTCATCTGAACCTGATCATTCAGAATTTCAAATGCATGAACCCATACAAAAAAAAAAACCTATGTGAAAGGTATGCGTAAGTCCCTTTGAATCAAATTGCAGTAATAGTTGTGAAAAATCTGTTCTAAGATAAAAGAGACAGGAGAGAAAACACTGATTTGATCAGGCTAGTAAGAGATGAGGCCATTCAGAAATAGTAAGTTTTTAGTGAAGAATCCTTAACTGACAGGCCCAGGAGCTGCCTTTACTACAGAAATATTTTCAGGTCAAATGCTGACCCAAAATAAAAGCTGAAATGAACAGCTTACAGAAAAGAATATATGATAAACAGTAATTTAATAAAAATAAATACACCCAAGGATGCTGGATTAATGATATCTTTCAAGAAAGAAGATTCAAAACTACTATAAACCATACACATTAAAGAAACATTCCTCAGTTTCTTTAAACTTGGCGTGTTTCCTCAGTCATGCCATTTGGCAGGCTGAGTAGTGAGAGGGCAGTAAGATAACCCCGTGTAAGGAACTCAGGTGCAAGGACCTGCTTAAACCTTCACTTTTAAGCTGGGAGGTAGTATGTTATATAGCACTGGCACTGCTAGGTCTGAATGATGTATCAGAAGCAATCCTAATTCAAAACAAAGTATTTTAGAGATGACTGCACTGGACTGCAGACACAACTACAAGATGATCCCTATGAGAGCACCACACTGGAAAAAGACACTGATTCTTCACGCACTAATCAGAAGGAGAAATGAGGACAAACAATGAGGACAAACAATGAGGACAAACAGAGACGCTGCTGAATGTATTACCAAAGTCTTGTCTTTCAGAGAACAAATATGGAAGACTCCTTTATGTTTTTTCTTGTTAGGTGTGATGATATAATGCCAAGGGTAACCTCCAATTTGAAATGCATTCTCCAGGGAAGATACTTCAAATAGCAAAGGTGGTGTATCTGCAAATATTGGGTAATGTTAAGAGCATTAGTAGCAGAATATGCATCATTTCATTGATGCTTACAATTCTAAATGCCAATAAAATGACTAATTCTTCAGAACATTTGAGGACTGATTGAAACACCCAGGTAGCAATAATTTCTCCAGCACCTGCCACACCACCTCACCTAGCATAGAGGGGTACACCTGCACTTCCCTAAGGAAGGTTACTGCCTTCTCACATCTTCGTGCTGAATTTCTCTTCCAAGGTCTTTGACTTATGCATTCCACATGAGCTGGGTAAGCAAAGGCTTAGAAAACATGACTAAAGCTAATCCAGCCATTTGAATGAAACAGGAGAAGGGACATTCATGTGGGCAGATCAAACAACAAAGCTAAAGGAACGTTGTGATCTTGGGAAACAGGCTAACAGAGGCAATCTCTTTAAAAGCTGGCTTGGTGAAAAAGAATATGACACCAAACATCACATGTCATTACTCATGTGGGCGTTCACGTGTATTAGGAAATATAGTTGAAGAAATTTGCAGAATTAAACATAGAAAGATGTCTGAATCTGAGTGCTCCTTCCCTTTTTGCCTAATACAGCAAACATTATGGGTCATAATGTAATCAACAGTGGAGTTCATAAAACAAAGGAATTTTTTAATTAATTGTGAAAGGAATCTAGTTCTCCTTTTAATTCAGTGGGAAAAACATAGAGATAATTTGCCATTCCTACAAATGTTTTGTGTACTAAGCAAAAGTAAGAATACACGTTTTCAGCTACAAATTCTAGTACATGTTTCTACAACTAAAAATATGTCAATTTTAGTCCAAGAAACCCATCTCTCACAGAAGTGCTGTGGAAAAAAAAAAAAAAAAGCCATTACAGGAGAATTACAAAAGGCATTTAAACAGGCAAGATATAAATATCCAAGTTGAAGTATTGTGTGGAGAATATGGTTCTCATCTAGTCTCTGTGTTTGTAATTATTAGAATTAAGTCTGACTTTAATTTTATGTCTTCTGAAGATTCAATTTACAGTCATACTTTTCCTAGGAGGCTGACTGAAAATTATGGAACAACCTGTATCACTCTGAAGTATCTTGAACTTTCCTCAAGGATTCCTCCAATTTTGACTTGGTCTTGCTCTGCTTATTCTATATAGTTAGCCAGACCCTAACTGATGATATTAAGATGTCACATCACATTTTCATTCTTTCAACTGTGACTAAAATCAAAGTCAGCAATATCTAAAACTCCTTACCAGTCAATAACTGCTTGTGAACCTACATGTTTTGATCTCTATACATTTCCTCTTGGGTACTTACAAACAGTTGAATTACAGTAAGTGTAAGCTTCAACTGCGCAACTCTAAAAGCTCCTTCACTGAAGGAGTTACATTATGCTGAATACTCAGTCAGCCATCTCATTTCTTAGAAGAAAACAACTCAAAAGCCACAGGAATGCAGCTATCGGAAACAGCAGCTACGGAAAATGTTTGTCATTATTTTCAAGACTTAACTACAAATTCTTCAATACAATTCAAGATCAAAAACATTCTTCCACAGTACTTTTGACTTTAAACTGAAGTCTGAAAAATACTTGGTATCAGCTGCCTTTTAAAGCTGCCACAGCATGTTTTCCACTCGGCCCCTAACACTAAATTGTCGTTTACCAAACTGAGCCAGGGAGGAAAATGAACAGAAATATCCCTTTGCGGGACCCAAGACATAGATCATAGCTCCCTCTCTTTGTTTTGATGAAGTATTGCATTGTAACTGAAAGCATTAACTAGCTAAGCGTGCACTTTGTGCACCCTCCATTTAATGTCAATCTGTCAATTTGTTTATTTTGTTTGGTTTTGGGTTTTTTTTTTTTTTTTTTTACAGGGAGGTTCTCTTGTAAAAATATTTAATACAGAAATAGTCAAAGATTAAAAAAAAAGCACGCATATTTGGTATCAGTGAACGACCATTTATCAAAGCACGTAAGTGAATTTGCAAGAATGTACTTCTAAAGGAAAAAATGTTTCACACAGAGTCTCAGTCTTAGCACCACATTCTAGATCTCAAATGCACCATCAAACGTGACTGTTCAGTTGTTTGGTGTCAGAGAAATTAAAGAAATCAAATCTCCAAAATAAGAGATAACATTCATAAGTTAATGATTTCAGGCATAGGAGTTGTTTTCAGAGATAATCTCAAGGATTAAGTTTATTTGCAACAAGAAGAATCATCAAAATGCAAACTCGGCAAATTATATTCTGTCTCCTTGACTTCCTTCTGCAGGCTGTCTCGTGTCTTGTGTTTATAGAAAGAAAAAAAATGTATCAGTGTATTTATTCTGGGTTTATATAATAGTTGTCCTAGGCCTCTCTTGCCTCCCAAAGCAGCTGTGTCTCAGGAACAAGTCAGGGATTCTGCTTCATAAACTGCTTAAAATATTTGAAATAGCTTAATTTCTCTTCCAATTTTCTAGGAAAGCCTTATTTAATTAATTGTTGCAATTAGAGTCAAAGCACTTTTTTATATATAATGTAAAATCAGACAGTTTAGTAGACAGTTTGTTTAGTAGAGTCACTAAACAATTAAAATAAGAGTACAATAATTTTAATGCTCCTTGGAGTGAAATAGTCATAAATAAACCATAAAAGCCACCAGCCAGGATAAAACAAAGATCATAAATACCTGTTATTTTAATGTTACACGGAAGACCAAACGGATACTTTCCTACAATTCCCACTTGACCATTCCAGTTGAATTTGTTTCCCAAATCAAATGTCTCTTCCATGAACTATAATAATGCAGAACAATTTAGTTTTATTGAAATATATTTACTTGTTTAGTTTTACTACTCTATTGTTACTGCATTTATTAATGTCCTCTTGAAGTTTTATTTTTGAATTAACATCAGTTTTTTATTGGAAAGAAATTAAAATCCCCCTGCAATTCTGTTTCAAGTTTTAAAAAAAAATCTTCCATGTCTATCAGTTTCTAAACTTAACACTTTCTCCTGCAGTTACGGAGCAGGTGAGTAAAGACCAGCATTCTTGGCTTTTGTGTTTTCATAGGTACTCTGAGTGGGTACTTAAGTGCATCCCAGCCCTTTTCCTCTTATGTTCTGCCTCCTCTGACTGGTGTTGGGTAGAATTTTCTGATAGCGTCTCCATTTGCATCTTCAGACTGTAAACACATTTAGGCAAGAATACCTCCCTTTGGCACATGCCCCATGCACCCACGTGGCTATGAATATTAATGCCCTGCTGTACCAAAACAGTGTGAACTGTATGAAAAATTTCCTGTTCTATTACCTTTTCAGAGATGGCCTGGAAGTTATAGAGCCTGACCAGACCCATACTATGCATTATGATCAGAACTCCATTAGAAACAGCAACATCCGTCACACTATTGCCAAATATCTGGAAAAAGGAAGAGAAAAATATTTTGTTGGGGAAGACATAATTGAGAGATGACAAAAAATACTGAGATTATTTTCTTAATTTTACAATCACCTTCATTTTGACTATGACCAAAAGTGATGACAAGTGTTTTAGTGGCAGAAGGCTTTTGTAGCTCATCTGTGTTCTGCTGAGTTTCTGTAATACTTTGCGTTACAGTAACACCTAAGGTTGGATAAATCACCCCCTGTAAGCACATTCATTCCCCTATTAAGTCTCAGTATGTCTCCAAATCATGTTACCCAGTTATGGCAATACATGAATAGATGATATTACCCAGTATCCAACAGATAGTCAATAGCAAAGCTAACACTTCAATCTGAAAATACTGATTTCACATCTACTGTTCTTTCTTCATCACCAGGAGAAAAATATAAGTCTAATCATGGCTCTGTGACTGCGCACAGCTGCAGTAAAACTACATTATCCAGCTGTCAGAACACAGAATCCTCTGCTGAATTCCAATTAGACACAAGCATGAGAAGCTGACTACCCCTTTTAATGATTACACTGTATTCATTTTTGCTAGCGCTTAGCATAGCTCCACTGAAAAAGGAAAACAAGCAATTCTTAATATTTAATGAATAACACATGAAGATGGTAGAGTTCTTTTTATAAAGAATTTGGAGCAGTTTTTATCTCTTAGCTGGAATTATTATGCAGAAATTAAAACAGCATTAACAGATACAAAATCAATAAAAAAGGTGAAATATTCCTAAATCCTAACACTGTCAGCAATCTTGTGGTCAGTTTCATCTTGAGATTAAAATGTGCTTCTGAAATCCTGAGCTTTTATTTAGTCTTGTGCCTCTTAATATATTTCTTAGATTAAAACAGTTTTCTCTTCTCAAACTATTACACCTGAGAACTTAGTGTCAGCTTAGTATTTATTGTACGTTCTTCTCAATAGAAGTGTTGTATAGCTGCATTCTACAATCCTGAATGATAAACCTAATCCTAACTTGAATATCAACAGGTATATCTCAGGAACAGTTAAAGACAAAAAAAGTAAACGTATACTTGAGAACTTAGCTGTAACCAGGCTTTTTATTGAGTCCTGACTGACTAAGACATTTTTAATCTTTAAGTACTAACCATGCTTACAGCACTGTGAGTACAGTACAGTACTCACATTGTGAGCCCAAAATATAAATGTCTATTGAAAAGCTACCTGGTATAAGCCATACATGTAGCCTCTTCTCAAGAAATTCATAACATCATAGGCTGAATTTACCCAATTCTAAATATTTGCCCTAAATCTATTTGACAGTATTTGGTCCTCTGTAGGACAAAAACTTAAAAGTAACCTCGAGTCCGTACCTGTTCCCTTCCCAATTCTTGGTCTGACAGCTTTATCAAGTCAAAATTGGATGTTCTCATTTTCCAATTCTGAACTGTCACCCTAACCAAAGGACTAACACAATTCAAAGCTCAATAACAAAGTTAGGGAAATAAAAGTATTACTAAGAACTGAACTAGTCCAAATTCTAAACTTAAGTCCAGTAGCCCCATTTCATTTTTCTTTCCTTCTTAATAAAATTAAAATTACACTTGAAATTACAGTAAATTTTGGAAATTGGGATTTGAGAGTACCCCCATCAGACACTAACAGTTACTCTAGTGATCAGTACAGGGACAGATGAAAATGTACTTTTCTACATGGCTTGTACTACATTCATGATGAATTTGGTAACCCACCTGTAATCAGATTGAGAACATCTTTGATACTTATAAAATCGTTGTTTTACAATCCTAACCTACTGGCAGCTCTAGAACCCAAATGAAACTGTAGCTCACAGAGCCTTCATACCACCAGCCTAGATAGAGCCTGAACATTTGCACTATACTATTTATAAGCTGCATCCAGAACTTTCTTGACCTTAAGCATACTTGTTTTTTCACTGGAACCCTGGGACTTGTCATCAAGCTTGAGTCTCCGAATGTACGTACTCCTCTTTTCAGTTGACAAACCAAACTTTAAAACAGCTTAGAAAGTATCCCATCTGTTTATAAAACAAGGTGCACATTTACCTTCTATTTTATGCTTCCATACAATCATTTGTCACTGTATACAGACTTCAGAGACTATTATTACAAGCAGATACAGAGGCATATCTATCTTTCTTGAGGAGTAAAAGAAAAGTCTGCAAACTTTATGTTTCCCTAATTTTTACAGATCCCTAATTCTAATGATTCCTGTAAGCAAAGGCTAGTTAAAAAGTCTTTCTGCATGTAAAGAAACAGCCCAGTAACAGAACGCACATATATTTTCTGGTTTGACCTTTCTGAATTAAGACTCTTTTTCACCCTCCATCAGACATAAAATGGACTCTCTTCATTAATGTTTCTAGACAATAGGCCTTTCTAAGCTTATGAATGACCTTTGCAATACTGGAACACTTGCTATATAATGATACCCATCATATAACACAGTAAAGACCATGGTTAACAAAGGAATTAACTTACCTTTTTGTTTATTTCTAACATTCCAATAAATGAAAGGGGTAAAACTTGGAATACAGCAAGATGGAACAATGCAGATTGTTGGATACCTGCCTGGAAAGGAACAACACTGAATTATTCTTTAGGCCATTGGCTATTTTCATCATCTAGCATAAGAAAGCATAGTATCTCCATACCTGCAAAATTTTTGATTAATTTGTAAATATTTAACAATAACAGATATTTTTCCAAAAAACCTACCTGCTGTGCTGCTGCAGGTAGCTTATTCTGAGATGACTTTATAACCATTACCTCTTGAGGTGTATCCCAGCTCAGGTATCTATTTGTGAGAAGAGGGAAGGTGAAATCTTAATCATTATTAAATCACCTAATAAGAAATACAGTATTTCACATAAAATATCATCTGTTAGAACTAGGCAGATACCTGTCCAGGCAGACTTTATCAGTACCTGATTTGGGAGAAGTCCCCAAGATGCTCAGTGCCTGTAACTATGCAAAAGTAATGAACTACATACCAGAAATGGCATATTTCACATATGATCACGAGAAAACTTCCAAATATATTAGCTGTTGTAGTTTTTCTCCTTGCTTTCATTTTTTAAAATTTCTTTTTTTTTTAATCTTTCAGCCTAAGAGTAGATAATTTCCTCTAAGAAGTGAAAAAAAATCCACCCACCATCTATTCAGTTTACCAGAAGCAGTAACTGCTCGGTTTTTAAACAGCAAAAAAATGGATACTGTTATAGAAAAGAATGCTCCTAAGTTAAAAACCACATTTATATAAATTTGATATTTAATACCTGAATTTGCAACAGGAACCAGCAAGGTATATTTTTTCCAATATTTCTCCACTATCAGCAGAAAGACGTAGAAGCCAGTTCTGAGCTGTTAAGACTACCAGGGAAGATTTATAGTCTGATGGACTTGGCAGTGTCTCCCCCTATGTAACAGAGGTTTATCAGAGAAAAAAAAAAAATTACACCAGGACTATACATAACATGTTAACACAATAACAAGAAAACAAAAGTGAACACATATTCCTAAAACTAAAGGTAGAAAGTAGCCTGCTAATCACATCGGGCTATCCAAGCTCATGTCTGTGCTATATAATCATCTGACTACCACAAAATATCTGTCATCACCTTTTTTACAAAACAATTACTTTTGAAAACGTTCTTGACCAGTATGAATAATTGCAAGTATACCTGCTCATGGATCTAACTGTTATCAGTCTTTATGAAAAAAGTCAATGCAAGAATCACAGACTAAGTGATTACTCAGCAGCAACTGCCCAGCTTAGAGCATCTACCGTGCTTGCCAATTCAAAAATAAAACAAAACAAGCAAAAAAAATTCAGAATTTACATTGTAAGGCATTAGAGTTGTACAAGCATAAGGCACTACATTTTTAAATCTTCCACAGAACACCACATAAAAGCATTCAACTACGCTGTTAAGAAATTTAGAGAGGTGAAATATGTATCAGTAGGAGAATATACCACTCAATCAAAATAAATAAGCCTGTATTTCAAACCTTAAATGACCTTAAACTCCTCTAAACTGTTGAAAACCAATTCACAGGGAGAGAATGCCCTTTTTTTTTTAATACTAATTTGCATTTGCAGAACAATACTCCAGTGAAAAGCGATCTTACCAGTGAGCATTCCAATAATAAAGCATCTTCTATTTTTTCTGATTTAGGAGACTTTGGCTTTTGGTAAAGTATTCTTGGCTCTTGTGCAATGCTGGAAAAAAAAAAAAAGATTGCTTATAGTTAATCTACTTTATGAACTACTTCCATACGCTTTTATGAATCTTCTCCTTAGGAAGGTCACAACTCTAAAACAGCTTGTTTTTACTTTTACAAGTATCACCCAAAACTGGTCTCAAAATACAGCGTAATAAATAATGATTAATATAAAATAATATTTAAAAGACAAACTTTTCTGTCTTGGGGGTCATTTTTGAAATGGAAGTCTTTAGAGTAACATTCTTACTTTAATGATATGAATTCTTACTTTAATGATATGAAATGCTTCTTGTCTCACCAGAGAGAGGGGCAAGAAGTGGTTTGGGCTGAGCCCTGCCTGCGCTGCCCCCAAGCTCCGTTACTGCAGCTCAGTGTGGAGCAGGAGAGGGCAGAGACCTGACTTGTACATGAGACACAGGAACTGCGAGCACTCTGCAAACTGCACCTTTAAGTGAACAGTAATTTGTTCTAATGCAGAATTTATAAACTGATTTTGTGACATGTTCTTTAGGACCACAGTGGAAATAACTGCTGGTCACTCTGCCTTTCAGTAGAAATCCTACAATGCTGACAGTAATTAAACATAGACTTATGCAACTGCTTATTTTCTGGTTCACACAAGACTTGTGGAGTCTTGGATGAGTAAAGTTAGTCACACGTCTAGATCAGAATTAAACTATAAGCCCATTACCTGCTAATACAGCACCGGTAATTGTCAAAGTAAATTCTTCCTCTTTCATAAGCAATAGGAGATGTAGAATGAGTTGTCCAAACATTCTTGAATTTAGTACTTTCCTGAAACAGATAGTGACTGTAACAGTGAAGGCTTTAGAACAAACCACGCTTTTGGAAAATATTTCATTTAGCTCCTGCACCTTCATAATTTACTGTAGTTGAATTTACGCTGCTGAATACATACGGGTATTGAAAACTAAAATGAAATAAGATGTTGGATTTGCAGGGGTTAGGAGCACCCCCGGGCTCCTCCCGCGGGGCGGGCTCCGAGCTCGGCCTGCCCGCCATTACCTGGCACACGATGCTCCGCAGCAGCCCCATGTTGGCCCTGTGCGCCACTCCGGCGTCTCTGGCGTAGAAGCCGCGCGCCCTGCTGCTGAGGAGGCGGCAGGCGTTGCGCGGCGCCATGCCCGGCTGCGCGGGGCCGCTCCGCCGGCCGGGCACGGTAGTTCCGGGAGCTTCGCGCCCCGCCCGGGGGCCGGGCCGCGCCGGCGGGGCGGGCTGCGGGCCGCATGGCCGCCCGCGAGCGCGCGGCGGGAGCGGCCGAGGGCGCTCCGCGCGCCACACGTGGGAATGTAAGTGCTCCAGCTCGGGTTCCCTCCGCAAAAGCGGGGGAGCCACCGCTCGCTGCTGTAGGGATAGCGGAGCTTAAAAAAGAACTTAAACGGGCGGTTCATTCTTCCTTTTTTCCCGCTTCCCGATGAGCAGTAGGCGCCTCCCGGCAGCTTGAGGGGGCTCGAGCCCCCGCGCTGGGCTGCAGCGGCCTCCCTGGCGCCGGGGGCGGCCGTTGGTCTTCCTGACTCCCTGCAGGGTTAGGCCGAGCCTGCCGGGCTCTTGCTGTGCGGTGGGTGCGTGGCTGGGGGTGGTACCGCTGTGTGGGGGAGCTGCTTCGTGTCTGCACGGCTGGTTCCTGCGTGTAAAACCCTGAGCTTTCGGTCGCAGGCGATGCTCAGCTGCACAGTTGTGGTTAGCAGTGATTGTGGCGACTGTTGGGTTGGACTGAACGTGCAGGGGCATGTGCATGGGATTTGAAATAACTTTTAAGCTGCGCCTCAGTGAAGTCCATTTAGACTTAACAGAGTCTTGTAGAAATGTACAGAACCTCTGAAGAGGTTCTTCAGAGTAAATAATGGTCCTTGTAAAATACGTGTTGCCATCTCTGTTCTAAGCACCCTTTAAGATCATTAAAAAAAAAAAAAAAAAGACAAATCATTATCTGTCAGTTAGTCTAGTTATATGTCCAGTACTTTGTAGAAGCTATAGCTGAAAAGCAGTTTCAGTGACTGAAAGAAGAGATTTAAATGTAGCTTCATGGTATATATACATAAATTCAACTTTTTTTCTTTTTTTTTTTCCTCCTCCCTACCAAAGCAGCAACCAGCAGAGGGTGCACAGGTTCGCTAGGAACCCTCATTCCTGAGCTGTGTTTAGCGTAGATGGCTTCCTCTTGATGCTGAACTGGTGAGCAGATTATTTTGTTGAGTCAGTTCCGTGTTACGTTCTACTGTATAAATAACTGAAAGGGAAGTGAAGTGCCTCATGGGAGAAAAAGAAAAAAAAAAGGATAAAAAAGGTGGGGGAAAGTTAAGAATTCCTTTTATTTTGAGTGGATCGCACAGAATCTTTATGTATTTAATTTTTATGTCTGTCAGATAATCCTTGTTAAGTAAGGGGACAATTTGTCTGTTAAGTTAAACAAAGGCGTTTAGGTGTTTGCCGGATTATGACCTAAGGCATTTTCTGTGAATTTCACTTTTTATATTACTGTGTATTATTTAGGATTTTTATACAAAGTGAACAGTATCTTTCTAATTTCCATTTTCAATTTTTTGTAGTTCATAGTATTTATAAGTGCAGCTTCCGATTATACTGCCAGCACAAAAGTGAAAATTTCGTTACAAGATGGAGTTTAGGCTATCAAAATATAGTTTTAACTTCAGTTGGCTTGGAAGTTGAAATCATGATATTTTTCACAAGTATGTTGAACTTGACTAAACGCCTGAAACTCCATTATAAAATTAAAATACCCTTTGATAGTAAGGACAGTAATAATTGTCCACGGTAGCATTCTGTTTGCTTTCTTGCTTTCAGAAGTGATTATATAGTATGTACATGAATTATTTTGTTCCAAAGAATGTTTCTCGAATTAAATTCATCTTCTGCATATATAACTCCAGTAGATGTTCTCAGTAAATGGGTAGTCTTATTGGATTTATTTTCTTCTTCTTGATTTGAAAGTTATGGTCAAAGGAATACAAAAAGCTTTTTAATGATCTACCTGAAAAGTGGTGTTAAGAACAGAGTCTTTTTACTCCATGTTTCTGTATTAGTTTAGAATCGCATTTGTTGCTTTCATATATTAACACTAGTCAAAAAGCAACCTTTTTTTTAACTAAGGAGTCATAATAATAAAATACTCTGCCCTTATTAATCAAAATTTATATATTGTTTGTTTCGTTTTTCTTTCACTGTTGGTAGTCAGAGTCATGTAGTTAAGTTTTACTAAGGTCACTGTGTGTCTCGCAGAAGGCCCTGTCATTCCCAGGGATAATGCATCCTGTAGGAAAAACAGTTTGGAGTTGTAGATATGCTGGGTTTGAAAAGCTGTGCAGTATCTCATACTTGAAAAAAAAAATAGGTGCACTTTAGAAACAACATAATTGGAAGACTAATCATGAAGCCTCAGGAGGGCACATTTATTCACTTTGTAAAATATAGTAACATTTTAATAGCATTTTAAGCCTTCAGCTTGTCTTTCTGTAAATGTTATATTAGGTGTTCTCAAAGAAGACTTTCGTGCCAAGCTCCGCATAGTCTAATGCATAGGGAAATGCTCCTGGAAAACTCTGAAGTTTCCCAGAGCTCATATGCTGCCTCTCATGTGGTTTTCCACCATTTCTACTTCCCTCTTCCAAATTCCTATGCTACTTTGTTGCATAAGATGCAAACCCCTTAATTTCTTCCCAGATCATCTGTATTATTTTCTAGTTTCTTGACTTGATTTTCTTAACTATTATTCAGCTGTATCAGTTCTGTGGAGAAAATGTTATCTTTATTTTCTAGAGTGTTTAAAGACTTCTTTCAGTTGCCTGCTCTGTGGATGAGGCCCAGAAAGGGCGTGTATTTCTTCTCTTCCTGCTTCTTCCACTATATCATTTTGTTACTCGATTTGGGTTATTCTTGGGTTATATCTAGATTTCAAATATTAGTATAAGTGTATTTTTAAAATATACACAGATAACTCATAACTACCTTTTTTTGTATTGTCTTTTTTTTAAGGTTGTTTTTTTACTGTGTGTTTATGATTGTTCTTTGACCTTGTGCATCTGTTTTTTGTAGCTAAGGCGTTCAGAGTTTTGGTGATATTCAGTGGTAATAAAAGCAATCAATATATGTTTTACAGGAGAGCCCTGGAAAATAACTGGCAAATGTGTAGATAAGCTTCCCAGTACTAAATAGGGGAATTAATTGCATGAAGTTCATTGTTTTCAGAATATTTCTCAACAACTTGTAGAGTTAGCCTTCATGGCTGCAGGATGGGAGGAGCTGCTAACTTTGTTGTCAGAAATCCGTGAAATGTCCACACGTTTTCACCCAAGAAGCTCACAGGAACTACATTCTCAGTCAAAAATGACCTTTTTTTTTTTCTGACATTTGTTTCCGAACTGTACTTCCCAAACATTTTTGTGCATCACTGGATTACAAAATATTTTAGTGCATAATTTACTATTTAAGAACAAGATTAGAACAATCATTTTCTCTTACGTCTTTAATTTTTCTTTATGGAGATCCTTTGAAGATTTCATTGCTGATATCAATTACAAAAAGTATTATTGCTGATCTAGGTGACAGTTAATGTGTTAAACCTTGTTTTTGTGTGCCCACCTTCACCAAACTGCACTAATGGTGTGAAGATAGATTGCTAGGGGAGGGGAGGTGCTTGTTAAGGCTACTTTCTGTAAAATTCCCAACTAAAGCTGAGGATCTGATCTGTTTTTGTAAAAATGGCCAAGTTCAAAAGGCCAAAATGCAGCCCTCTATAGAGGGAAAAAAATCTATTTGACTTTTGAGCATCACTAGTGAGTGGGTTGTTTCTCTTGTTCTATTTCCTTATTTTTTTCCTGAAAAATGGTTCTAATTCTTTCAGGGGACAATATTCCTTGTTGTCATTTCTTGAAGATATGATCATCTAATCTGACAAAGAGAAAGGGTGGTTACTTTTTTCATTAACAAAATTAACAAGGGAACAATGACTCACTTCTTAAAATATCGTTTCAGCTTCTCAGTTGCTTAGGTGTTTTATGAACTGTTGGTAGCCAGATTGCCCATTCATCTCATGATCTGTGGATCTCTCTGGCTCTCAGGGATGTGTGCAGGTCTCCAGGGAGATCCCTTACGACAAACACTCAACACAACGGGAAAATTAATTCCCCACCCACCCCACTATCCTTGCATTATCTTGATGTGTCAAGATTTAGCATCTAAACTTGTGCAATTACCATTGAAAAGGTCATATTGTCAGAAGAGCAGCTCCATCTTTGGATTCTTACTGATGCCAGATCATCTTAGGCATCTGACTGTATTTCCCATCTGTGCATCTTTTTATGTTCTTACTGAGATATACAGAAAGCCAACCAGAATTATTTGACTAGCCTAGTAGCTGAATCATTGTATTTTATGTTGAATATTAGTGCAGGTACAGAAAATGCAGCATCTTAACTCATGTCTTTAGGAAGCAAATTTGTAAACAGTTTGCAATGTGGTCATGGATTTCTTTTATCCAGGCATTTCAATAATTTAATAATATTTTATGATCATGGTTTTCTTTTTGTGTGTGTTTGTGTGTGTTTGAGAATGATCTTTTGTCTTTGTGTAAATCACACAGTTTGCAGAAATTGCTCAGGTGTATTAATTTTTATGCCTCATAGCTATTACTTGATAGTATTCCATATACTCTAATAATTATGCATTATTTTATGAATAGTAATGTATGTATATTTTCAGAAAGAGAGTATGGATGGTTTATAATAACTCTAAAAAAATTACTTGTAAACTGGTATTATTTTAGTTGTTCAACTACATTAAAAAAAGAGCTGTAATAAACTTGTTAAAAATAGAAATGCTTAAAATAGTTTTTTTTTAAATGAGACTAAGTGCTACATTTTCTCTATAATGTGAAGCCCCATAACCCAGTAATATGATGCAGTCCCGGGAGATGAAAAGTAACATGATTCATATTTAGTACTGACAGCCAAAAGGCAGAAAAAAAATCATTGACAAATAGAGGAAATAGAAAAGTTATTATTTGAATTTTTTTCTCTCATTTTTTTCTTCCTTTGTGGGCTTACAATGAATAAACAACGGCCTTTTAAAAAACATGACTCATTCAAAAGTACACGTTAAATGAGGAATTGTTCGGTTAATTGAAGCAATTCCTTTGCCAGATTTTGTACTGATGTGTATAGATTAATCTTTTTTTATTCGCAGTACAAGGCTTATGATCAAGTAGTACTATTTTTCTCAAGAAAAAAACCCCTTCATTTTGTAGCCAATTTGCACAGAATGTTTTTTTAATAATGTCAGTATTTATACTGTGTGATTTCTCTTTAAACATATTTTGTATTTCCAATATATTTTATTTGTATGCATGCTTTATACAGAAGAAGCAATCTAAAAGTGATTTTTATTTTTTTTTTATTTTTTTTTTTTTTTAAGTCTTGTGCAGAACACTTGGAGGAAAAAAGAACAAAGGCACATCAGAGTAAAAGTAGTAGGTGGAGTATTTTATTTTATTCATCTGCTAGAAAGCCTATATGAACAAGAATATGCCAAAGAAACCAACAAGACAAAATGCTGGTAGTAGATATACACACTTGTTATTGTTCATTATTAATACTGTATGAAGAGACTCCAAAAAATACAACAATATAAGAAAGAATCATACATATAATAGAAAAATCTAAAGCACTTTCTAATTATTGTGAATATGAATGTAATGTTTTAAATCATTCCTTATCAAAGGAAAAACTAAACAGGGATTCCAACAGTACTTAGTAGAAGTTTTGGGATGACTTGTCATGCATAATTTTTACAAATGCTTGTTTGGATCTTTCATTTCCTATATAAAAGCACAAAACCACAGTCAAAACTCCAGAATTAAATCTTTGGAAGACTGTAACCTTCAGAGGTGGGGTGAAAAATGTCAAGCCCAATGACAGCATGTTCCTGCTAGAACAAGTGGTTTCTTTACTGATTGCTTTTTGCTTGTCTTTTTAAAGGTACAAGGTCGAATTTGTTTTATTGTTTTATTTATTTTTTCACTGCCTGATAGAACTCTGAAACTGCACCAGAAAAATGGTTTATCTTTCAGATGCTCTTTTTGCAGTAGCCTACTTTTGGCTTATTTGGGCTTTCAGCACACTCAGGGGACATTGCTATTTGAAAAGAAACAGAGCATTTGAATTGATATTATAGTTAAAGATTATTCTTAAAGTTGATATTGGTGCTTAACTATTTGACCAGTTTCTCGTTTAAGTGACATAAACAATTATGTTACCACAAAACTGTAATTTGCTTTAATTGTGTTTTGTAGGTCTCTGAACAAAATGAATTTCATTACAAAGTTTTCTGCTTTATGTCTGAGGAAAAACAAGATGCAGCAGAGGTACAGGAGTAGTAGACGACCAGCTGTTCCACTTGGATCACGGATTTTGACTGATTCTTCCAAGGTTTTTGAGCATAACATGTGGTAAGATAGCTGTTAAGGTGGATTTACACACACACGCGCGCGTGCACGCACACACACATATGTCTAGCACTGTCTTCTCACACACGTGTGTACGTGTACCTATGTGTGTGTGTGTCTGTCAAGGTAGTGCTAGGGAGAACATGAGACCGTCAGAACTGACCTGACGGTAATGGAGCTGTCAGTGACTTGCATAAAGACCAAACTCCTGTAAGCTTTTTGTTCAAGGAAGCTGGAAGATAAATGGTAATTGTATTTGAGTGTAAAGTGTCTTTGTTCTATAAATCTTTATTTAGTGTAGTGTCTGAGCATCTTGCAGACTTAGTACCTTCTGTTAATKGRAAARGKTTTTTTTTTTTTTTTTTTTKTWAAAGCTGATTCAAAWGTAGACTATTTTTTAGATAGAAATAGGTTTTAAGAATAAGGCCACCCTTTTTCTGTAACATTATGCCTCAGCAAAACTCAGTTTTGTTTCATTTTTTTATATTTTCTTCCAAATAGCTGCTGATGTATAGCTTCAGTTTTTCCTGCTTTCAGGACCATCTAATATGGAGTTCTCAAACTGTGATAGACGTGTCTGGGTGGATTGTGGTGTGAGGAGGGGACGTACAAAGGTCTGTTGGGAACAGCATTGTTCAGGCAGTGACCTGTAGGTGAATCCATAGGGCTGATAGATCAAGAACAAGGCTTTGAAACTGGGTGGGGCTGCTTGGATCTGAAGCTGGCTGATGCATCAGAGTTCTCCTTTGGGAGATAGGAGAATCAGCGTGAGCAGCAGTTGAACTCAATAGGTCACCCTACATGAATAGGGTGAATAGATACCCTACATGATCTATTCATGTAGAGTAGGCATAAGGGACAGATCTTCCGCAGTATTCTATGTGAGGATTACTACATCCTCCTGTTTTCCATTCATTTTGTTAAGTATTTTATAAAATGACACTCATCTTTTGACGGGGAACCAGGAGCCTCCGCCATGGCTACTAGGAGTACTAGTAAAAAATTAAATTTGGGTACTAAGCTTTAGATATTCGCCATGGTATTTTTCTGTCATTCAGAGCGAGAATAATCTGAATATTGGAGCAAAAAGTTTCTTCTTCCATTCAGGTTAGTAATTGGCTTAGTCTTCATGTGTTAGAGGCTCGGCGATAATTAGACCTTATGTTGGCAAACAGACTAATGGAAAAGAGAGAACCTGAGCAAGCTGAAATGAAAGTAGCACTGTCTAATCTTATGTCAGGTCAACTCATGTTAGCAGTTTCTGATGTGGTTAAAATGGAGACATTGCTTTGCCACTTTCAAAGTTCAGCTTAAAACACTTCTAAATTTAAACACTTCCATGCTTAAAGTTATTCTGTATTTATGCTAGTTTACAACGCTGAAGGAGCTCTCATTTTAAGCACTGAAGCTATTTAAATAGTTTATTAGAACTACGCTGTTTCCACTTGCTCACAGATTTTGGTCAAGACTTGATGCTGCTACTGCCCCATTGTTGCTTGTGATGTCTGTCATATAGATGTTCTAGGAAAGAGCCAAAGATATTTCCTCAGCAACAGAAAAAAACTTGGAAAGACAAAAAGAAAAAAAGAATTTTTAATTAAGATGGAGAACCTCAGACACATACAATAATGTATGTCCAGTACATAAGAGTTCTACCAGACACATGATGATGTGTTAAAATTCATCAAGCATGCAAGCATGCAGTGAGCCCTTCTGACAGATACTATGGGCCTCTGACTAGTCCTTGGTTTCAACTTGCTAGAATGGGCAAGGTCAAAAATTCAATGAGGGAAGCAAGTTTTTCCAAGAGGGTGGCTTCAGTGGCTCAGTTCTGTTCTGCTACAGCACATCATGAGAGCCTTAATGCTGCACAGGAGTACTCTGTATATGAACAAATAGAGAAAAGAAAAAAGGAAACCTTCACAGGATAACAATGAGAAATATTTCAGTAGAAATGAGAAAATCTGAGGCAAAAAGGAGGAAACACAAGGAAGTCTGAGGCAAGCAGACAAATACATGCCAATTAGTCTACCACAATTAACCAAGAGAAGCACTCAAGGCCTAAGCTACCTTTTTGTCAGCAAGAATAGAATGAGAAGATGCTAGATAAATTGTGGACACCATCAGCCCTTTTCAAGTTATTATATTGTTCCCTTTCCCACTGAAATCTGTGGGATTTTGGTCATAGGTTTTCAGTAAAATGATTTAATTAACATTAGGGTCTAATAGATTGCTTGAATTCTGTTGTCTGACTTCATAGCTTTTCAGTCTTTAGCCTGAAAGATTTTGCGGCATCTTGGGCAGCTGCTTCATTTCAAAAAGCTGCCAGGACATTTTGGGGCACTCCTCATTGTGACCTGATGCAAACACAGAATCTGCAGGGAATGCAGGAGCTAGGCCATTAGGATGAGGTCTTGGCTTGATTCTGTGTATATTTAATGAATTAATATAATGTTAAGTGAATGACTTCACACAAATGCATAGCATAGACTCTGGAACCATCATAGCAGTGCTTGTTTTTTCTTACAGATGTCTTGTTCTCCGTTTTTCAATAGAATCCTCTTTCTGTTCCCTGAATAGGTAAAATCTTGTTCCAGCAATTCCGCTTACTCTGCTTGAATAGGTGGAGTAGGTTCTGTTTCATGAATAGCTGATTACCTAGCTAAGTGACCTTTGTTCCTCCTACCATAAACATTACTAATATGAGAGGCTTCTTGCATCAGATCTTTGCTAATAGGTCTATATCCAAGTCAAGTACAAATCTAATGGGAGACTTGAAACACACTCCTATAAACCCTGTATCCTATATAGTAATTCCATTCTTAAGACAAAGGTGCCTACCACTTCAGCCCCTTTGTAGATGGAAAGTTTTTCTTGGTTGTTTCACTTGAGTTTTATCAATGTAATTTGTTTTTATCTGTAATAGACTGAAGTCTGTTTTTAACTGCCAGTCTCCTTGTGGTCATTTGTTTGCACTACAAACAATAGAAGTATTTGAAACATAGGAATAACAATTTTTGAAATCTTGACTCCTGCCATAGTGGCTGTTTGCAGATCATAGCTAAATATTTTATTAAGTTAACACTATAGCACTGTTTTCTATGATACTGATTCCAAATAGATAAACAAGCATAGGCACTGCAAAACATCTCGCTAACCCCTGCCTATCATGAAATTGTTGAGTGAGTTCAAAGGAAGTATGGTTCTATTTGACACATTTCAGGTTATCTAATACCAAATACTGTGACTGTCAGCTCAGTGGAAAAGCTAAGCCAATGCAATGTTTTTGCTGGAATATACTATATATTGCATTACTTGAACAAAATGGATTTCTTTCATATAGTTAGAAAATGAAGGCTAATATGAGAAAACAAAGAAATGATACTACATTTTTTGTCACTGCTAAAGTGATGAATTATTGAGCAAAAGGAAGTCTAGAGAGTATCTCAAAGGAAAAAAAAAAGATGGTGTACAATGGAGTTAGTGAAAATAATCAGCTAAGATTGTTGGCTAGGAGAACTGTCTGTCAGCATAGTGGCAGTTGGAGGTAAGAGGAAAGCAAAAAGAAAAAAAAATCTTTTTTTTTTTTTTTTTTTTTTTTAGATTGAATCTGTTGGAGTTCCAGATTTCCTTGGGTTTGGGCTCAACTGAATGAGCATCTTGCATCAGCATGTAGTTTTGTAATATTGGAATAAACAACGTAGCTAATTTGAGACTGCTCTCTTGCGCCCCACCCCTCAAAAAAAAAAAAAAAAAAGTATTTAAAGGCATATTCTTCAACTACCTTTTTGCAGGGACCACATGCACTGGTCACAAGAAGAGGAGCAGCATGCCAAGGACAAAGCAGCGGAGAATTCGCTTGTTAAAGTCCAATTAGAAGACCAAGGTAACAAATTGCATAATGGTTTAAAAATTCCTATTTTAACAACAGGTATTAAAGCATTTGAAGATACTTTAAAAGTTCAACAGCATTCCTTTCATTTTAAATGTTTCATACTAGATCTATCTTTTGTAATTTTCTTTGTTATCTGAGAGGTTTGTTACAAAGTGCATTTTGCTTGCAATTCACTTAATGGAGCAATTTTGTCTTTTTTTGGGGCGCAACAGGCTTTAGGTAAGATAATGAAGTCGGCATGTTGAGATTGCCAGTTCTGTCCCTCATTTTGCAGTATTGCAGAATAAACCTTCCATCACACAGACTGTTACCTTCACCAAAAGGAGTGAATTCACAGGCAGGTGAATTCGGATCTAAAGTTCCCCTATACAATATGCAAATACTTTGCAAGAAATCTGCCCTGTTCAGAGGGCTAGTGTTTCTACATAATACCATATTTCAGGTAGGTACCATAAAAGTTATGTTACTGGTTCCTGCTTGGTGCTTTGGGCAGCTGAAAGTACTTCAGGATGCAACGTGCCCACTTCATGTGGAAGGTGTTCCCATGCATCGTGCAGAGTCCACTCTATAAATGACTAAGGAATTTCATGCTTCTCCGTAGAGGGGAAACTTCCATTTTATTTTCTGTTTCTGTAGAATGATAGCTTTAGGTTCAAACTGGCGTATTAAACTCCAGACCAAATCTTTTTGTCAAAACTGGAGTACTAAGTTGATTGTAACATTTTAAAAAGTGGATTTTTATTTTCTTTTGTTAGATAGACATTCTGAAGATAATTATTTTGTGTGGCCTTGCCATCAGTTTACTTGGTGTGTCTCGAAGCTGTCAAATTGGATAGTTTCTTGATGACTCTCTGTTCAGTTTAATTGATACAACTAGGGTGCCTGCTGGACTGTATTTGAAAGATACCTCTGAAGGTATCTTGGATTGTGTGCCCTTCTTCAGTTTGGATGCCCTGGAGACCTCTTTTTTCCTAACACCTACTTCTTTGTGTGCTTTAGTACAGCAAATAGACAATCTCTTTGGAAGATAGCTGGTGAGAAGCAGTCTTTGCATACTAAGCTGAAACTGACCCTATTCTGGACCTTCCATTCATCCTGCCCTTTTATGTTCTTGTCTCTCTTTGTCTTAATCCAGGACGACAATACTTGTTTTTCAAAATTGACATCTAATATTTTCATTGTTTTTGTATGAAACAGTTGAAAATGAGCTCATGGCTGACAAGTAAGCTGTTTAACCATGCGGCTCAAGGAACCTTTTCCTCTTCATCTACAGTCAATTAGAACGTAGTTCATGCTTGTTAGAAATGAAATAATCAAGCTTTTGTCTATTACCAAGACATACAAGAATCCAAAGACATTTCCCATGAATGCGTCTCTGTTTAAAGCTTGAATAGGTGAGCACTGCTGACATTATTCCTTCAAATAGCTTCAGCTTCATTCTCCAAGTGGAAGTACATTTTGGTCTATTTGTGTTCACAATGAACTAGACTGAGGCTAATGAGCAGATTATTTTGGGGCCTTAGAAATTACAATAAAAAGGAGAAAAAAGATTTCCATAATACTATGATATCACTAAAACAGAGTAGTTCTGGTCAGCCTCAGTAAAACAGAAGTAAAACCGAATCAACTTCTGATACTAATTTTATGTACTTGAAATACTTATTAATGTGTCCTGTTTTTTTCTCAGACATGACAACTGGTGTAGTATCAAATACATATCATAACAAACTCTATTAAGAAAATTAAAAAAAAAAAAGGACCAAGTAAAAGATTGCTTTTACTTCAGAAGGGCACATTCATCAATTCTTTAGAAAATTCAGTTGTCAAGCAGCTTTTTAAAATGAAATGAGCAAACCTCCCCTCTCCTTCAGCAAACCCCAGGTGCCAAGAGTATAACTGTCCACCCCATTTTAGGAAACTTTTGGAGACTAACAAAATAAGACTACAGAGTTGTTGAATTTGGCAAGTAATATTTAACCTTATCTTCTAATGAATTCAGAAAATAACTATTAGTAAAGTCTTTTCTTTACTAAGTACTAGTACTAAGTACTGAAGACTTTAGTCATTACTTTCGTTTATTAAATCCATTCTGAAATCTAGAAAACATGCTGGGAATTTAAATACAGAGTTCTGAACAAACCTGTAGAAAAAATAGTAACTATAGCAAGGGGTGATGATGATTTATGAATCTTTTGAGTAAAAGATTTATTTTTATCTTTGAGCTGAGCAATCTCTATAAATATGCAACATAAGACTACTGAAGTCTTATATAGATGACCTCAATTAACTCTTCACTTACACTGTGAAATAGCTCTGTACAGTTATTCAACATGCCTGAGTTTTGTCCTTTAGTAATACAATAGAATGCATTAAATGTTAAATTTTAAAAATTACTCAGATTTTTAAGACAAAGCATGCTTCCACTTCCTTGCCAGTTCCCACTACTTATCACTGTGTCTTATCTCAGAATTATCTTTTGAAAACAGTAGCAATTTAGAAACAAGTGCATTAAGATTTAAGTGAGCATAATAAGTGAATATATGTACTGTATTTTTAAAGAGTACCTAAACAAATAATATGAGTAGATAGGGGCAGAATCAAAAAGATATTACATTTTAGGAGGTAAAGCTGGCAGGAGATGTCAAGGGTAACAAGAAATACTTCTGTAAAAGCTTTGGGAATGAGAGAAAAACAAGAAAAAGATTTGTTCTCTCTTAGCAGGAGAGACGAAAAAGGGCAAATTCTCAACAGATGAGATGCTGAAAAAGCTGAAATTCTTACGTTTTTATCAGTCTCCCTTTGTAGGGGGTAGATGCAGTCTAGTGGCTAGCGCTGTTAGTGCGGGTGAGAAGATGACTTATTCATTAGCGAGAAAGCACAGGTTACAAAGCACATCCGTAGGTATATGGATGACCAAAATTACTTTTTTTTTTTTTTTTTTTTTTTTAATAGGAAACAGACAGAGAAGAGTTAGAGAATTACAGTTTTAAATCCTGGAAAAATACTGGAAGAAATAATCAAGTGCTTGCAGACACTGGGTTTGGAAAAACAAGGGAGATGAATACTGGCCAACAAATATTTTTCAAGAATAAATCATATAAAATCAGGCTAATTTCATTCTTGGAGAAGATTGTGAGCCCTGAAGATAAGGAAAAAACAGCAGATGTTCTAAAACTGCTCCTTAATTAGGCTTTCAACTGGGTTTTACTTGATATCATATAAGCAAGTTAGATGAGAAAGGTCTAATGAAACTACTGCTGAGTGAATGAATGCTAGAGAGTTTCTTTCAGAATGGAAGGTGGTACGGGCAGAACACCATTTTGTTTGGTATCCAGTGCTGTTTGGTATTTTCATTAGTGAATTCAAGAATGGGAAACTTGAAGACGATAATAAGTGAAGAGGTGTTTCGAGCATGGTGAGAGTATTAGAACTGAGAAAGACCTTGACAAATTGGAATAATGAGATGAAAGAAATGGAATCAAATTTGCTGATGATAAGTGCAAAACACTTCGCTTAGGAATAATTTCCTGGGAAAAAAAATACTGGGTTACTGGGTTCTGGAACAATTGGTTAGGTATTAGTTTTGCAGAAGATCTGAGGGTTTGGTGAATCACCATCTGAATCAGCAGTGTCATGCTGTTGCAAAATGGCAAGCCAAGATGTATGAAAAGGATTACAGCCTGTAAGACTCATTAAATATTCCTTTTGCTCTGTGTTGATAATGTCTTTTCCTGAAGTACAGCACCAAGAAGTGTATCAATTGGAATTTAGAAAAGAAAAAAATGATCAGAACTCTTAGAATCATGGTTTCTAGGTGTAGGTATGTGTGCAAGACTTAGAAAATCTAGAAAAGAGATTGTTTAGGGAGAACATAATGAAAGTCTTCAAATAAATAGCTTTTGCAAAAAGAAGGGATTAATCTTTTCTCTATCTGCTCTGTTAATGGGACAAGAATGGAAAAAAATCAGGTTGAGTAATGGAAAAAAGTTTCTAACTGTATAGGTGGTAAAAGACTGGAATATATTACAGAAGGAAGTTGTCCAACCTCCATCAGTGGAGGTGTTAAACTTCTAGGTTAAAAGAAAACAGGTTAAACGAACTTTTAGGTGAAAGCATTGTGAATTCTTTGACTTAATCAAGTCAAAGTCCTTCCCAGTGCCTTTTTTTTATTCCATAGGAATATATCTTATGAATTAAAAGTTACACAAAGGTCCATTATAAAACTTTTTTGAAGTTTTTAAACTTCAATAAGGAAGCCATTCTATAGTTTCTGAATTGTTATTGCTTTTTTGTTATTTTCTGTCAAAAGGGGGTTTTTGAATGGATGTGAATTTTTTTTTTTTTCTTATTGGCTATGCAATAGCATTGATCAGTTCAAGGAAACAGATTTATAACTGATGTTTCTAGAAAGATGGATGTTGCTGTCAGATTTTCAGTTGCTCACGTAGTTTCATAAATCATGGAATAAATTTCAATTCAGTATTTCTTAAATTGGAAAAATCATGGAAAATATGTAATTGAAAAGAGCCATTGGTTTTATAATTTGGGATGTGAAAAATGGTCTAAGAAACTCATGACTACATGTTCTAGTGATAGTGATGCTGTCTTATTATGTCACTGTATGCCAGCAGAATTGATGATGCAGAAAGGCCATCCGTCCCATCCTGTAATAAAATCTAATTAAACTGTCATAGAGTTTTTGATGAAACCCAAAATACCCAGAATCTGTGTGTTTTTATTTAAAGATGTGGAATATGGGAAGCACACTTCTTAAACTGTAGGTTTGGGGTCCGAATTCTATGGTGTTTACATTATTATGCAGTTAAGCTCATATTAACCCCATTTTTGTTTTGTTTTTCATTTCAGATAAATATGAGAGAGAAGCCAGTAAATATTGGAATGAATTTTATAAGACTCATAAGAATAACTTTTTCAAGGATCGCAATTGGTTGTTTCTGGAGTTCCCAGAAATTCTTCCAGAAAATAAGAGAGAACAGTTGAAAACAGAGGAAAAATCTTCAGAACCCATAAAAATAAATATTACTAGCAGTTTTCTTCACAAGGATTTTCCTGGAACATTTGAGAAAGGAAAAGAATACTTGGGGAATAATTATGGGGAACACTCTACTTCTGTGCAACGACAAAAATATAGCAGAAAACAAGCAAAATCTGTTACTCTGAATCCTCAGGGTAAAGACTGTAGAGAAAAACTTGGCAAGCTAGAATCCTTTCCTGGTAGTGGTGCTGCTTATAGAGTGTTAGAGGTAATGCACTCCAAACATGCCTCCTATGATTTACAACTCTACGAAATTTCTCAAAAATATTGATAAAGATGCTTAATGACTATCTAGAATGTAAACATTCAGAAATTTAAGTACTACATTCATTAAGGCAATATCTTTCAGAAGAACGTAGGATCTAGGTTTTGTTTCTCCTTTAGATTTTCTTCCAATTTAGGATCTGGGATGTCTATATTCCATTGAAAGTCACTAGATACTGAGTTTTTAAATGCCTAGTGAAAGTTCTTGCTTAAAACGCTTTGTTCTCCATAGTCAACACGTTCTTGCCAGATAGTGAAATTACACAAGAATATTGTTTTTTCCTATGCAATTGTTCATCAGAGCTGTGTTCTTTCGTAGCATTGGAAAGATATTGAGGGGAAATTTAGTCATAGGAGGAGTGATATGAGCATTTTTGCATAAGCAATTTTTTCCTTTCCTGTCCAAGATATCTTCAAGTCTTAAATTACTTGGTAAGCAGGATCTTTAAGACAACAAAAAATTAAAATATGATGCTTTATTTGCTTATTTATTTTAACTTTCTCTTTCTCTTTCAATACTAGGTTGGTTGTGGTGCTGGAAATAGTGTCTTTCCTATTTTGAAAGTTCTATGGTAGGTAGTGTCAGATTTTCAAATACAAAAGTTGCCTTCTTCCATATCTTCTTCAAATCTTGGTGCTAGACCGAGGAGGGTTGCCTGGACTTCTTTAGAGTCCTGAATTTCTGATTGATTCCAGACCACACACACACACAAAAACAAAAAACAAAAAAAAACCAACCAAACAACAACAAAAAAAAACCTGCAGGTAGTGCCTTTACAATATATTCCTTACACTGTTCAGCTCTAGACTTGAGGTGACCATGTGTGCTGAAGAAGTATATTTGTTTTCAGAATGAAATTGACTTTTGGTAGTTAATCTCAGGTAAGTTAAATTTCCTTGTCCTTTGTCTCATGTCTCCAAACAGTTACCAGGTATTGTTTCTTCAAGGGACCAAAATCAAAGACAGTAAATAATGGCACATGATTACTGGCAAGAAGTTTTATTTCAAATTTGACTAATATACTTTGTCATGTTGCTTCAGGTTTTAGTGCCAAGGAAAGCACAAGCCCTGTACTGCATTACTTAATTCCTTGAGACAACTAATCCAGTTAGCTTCTGTTTTCAGAAAAAGGTGTTATGACAGCATACCCTTCCTGGCAGGCAGGCAGGTTTTGTTGGAAAGATGATGTGTGTATCAAGGGAGGTTGGAATAGGTTTCTTTATGCCTCCATGTATACAGTAGAGTTCTTATTGGTCAAGCACCCTGGTACCATTACTAGCATCACCAGAGTGTGAAAGTACTCCGTTTTGTGGATACACAAACGGAAACGTGTGTATACTAGGATCATACGTGAAGCCTATTACAATGCTAGCATGTCATTTTTGTCCCCAAACAGATTCTTTGCTTCAGACACATAAAAGGAAAGGGGAGCCCTATGTCCAATGAAAAGTTTGAGAAATAACTACATAATGGAATTGGAAGGATCCCAAGTGCTTCTATTGAAAAACAGAAGACAAACTTTCCTGCTGTGCCTCATGAGAGGCATTAGTCATAGGTTAGCATTTTTGATAATTAAGGATCCATTCATTTGGTATTTTACCTTGAGATCTCTATTCTTATGCAAATCTTTTAGATGATCAGATCAGTGCATTGAAAAACTGACACTTTTGTCTGATGGAAGCATCTCTTGCCTCTTAAATAATTTTTAGCACAGTTTTTTCTAGTCTGTAAAATTACCAGATTTATAAAAATTTCCTTTAGCATACATGCAAAAAGAGCCTGATTCGAGTATGGTTCCACTTTAGCTAGGAAAAAATATATACCTAGGTTTGTAACATAGTCTTAAAACACCCTCTCCTTGGAAATTGTCTGTGCTTTTTAATACAAAGCGTCATGAAATATCCATCCAGATCAAGATGTGTCTTTGTTTTAAATTGATCTTTCTCAGAGCTCCTATTCTGTTTGGAATACGAGCCTACACTCTTAACAGTCATTTGTGTGTAAGTGGCCTGATCTTTCTCAAGCATCTGACTGGGTCCAAAGCCTAGCTTCTTGTGCTCATCCCTGGTAATCTAAGACCTAAGCTCACAGACTTTCATGATAGTCACAGAGCTAATGAAATTTTTGTTCAGATATAAATACTGAAGTAGAATTTGGTCTACAACCCGAGGAATGCTCAGAGGCAGGTCACTTGTTTAGCTATGTGCGCTATGAGATATCACAGGCACTACCTTATTTCTCTCTTTTCCTTTCTAAGGAAAATTTTATCCAAAATCTCCAGTATTTTACGGGAAAGTATCTGTTCAGGAATCATGAGACTGTCCCACAGTTGGATCTTGATGTCTTTGCTCAATTTCCTTTAGAGAGGTTTTTAGGAGCTAAGAAAAGCTTCTCCACAGAGTTACTAGTGTCTGATGTACAAGGAAATTTGCAGCTGGCTTAGTCTCTTAGAATGGGAGGAGGAGAAAACAATATTCCTATCTTCCACAGAAAACCTGTATTCATCTTGGTTATAAAAGAAAGAGGATAGTAGAGGGAAACAGCCAGTACTGCTTAATCTTAATCAAAATAAGGCATGTGGCACTTGGGATCCCAAGCCTCCACAGAACTGTGTATGACCTTTTCAGCTCTGAAAAAGACAACAAAAAAGCCCCCCAAAACTCATTGCTAATTAGCCTACTTACATGGGCTAATGAAAGAGACCCAGTTCAATGCTTCTGTAAGAAAATATGACCTATTCATGTGTATTTATGTAATACAGCACTAGGACATTGCCATCAATCCTGACAGCCCTTTGTGACCTTCTTTCTTTTCCTTTCCACTTCTTGCCTGACAAGACCATAATTCTTTTTATACTAACTGCCTGTTGGTATTCTTACAAATCTGTCTGCCCTCTTGCTTCATTACAAGCTATGTGGCTTTCCAGGTGCTAGACATCAATAAGGCATGCTTGATCAAACCTGCAGAGAACCCCAAAGGGCTATGTGTACTGCCAAGACTAGTGATGTAGACTTTCATCTTTTCAATAATAATTCTTTAACTGATGTTGGTTTTGTTTTCCTAGCAATACACCTGGTACCTTTCTCTACTGTTGTGATTTTGCTTCAGGAGCAGTGGATCTGGTAAAGGTAATTCATATGCTCACTTTAGTATCTTGTAAGCCTGTAATTCAGGAGGCTGCCAGGAAGCCATCTTTATGAAAAAGAACATGATGGCTTTGACAACTTTCAACTGAAGTTTTCAGTATTCCAAAGAACAAAGTCTTACTCTGTACAAGGGAGGAATGAATACCATCAGTGAGCTTGCGTCTCAGCTTGAGCAAGATACCAGTCAGAATAGGCTTTTGTATGAAATGTTTTACAATACTCAATAATTGAAGGAAAAAAAGTTTCTTGAGTCATAGTAAACGTATTAACTACTACTGTTATCTCTGGGCCTCTTTTCATCTTTTTCCTGACAGTCACATTCGTCCTACAGTTCAGCCTGGTGTTTTGCCTTTGTTCATGATGTGTGTGATGATGCTTTACCCTATCCTTTTCCTGATGAGATCCTGGATGTCATTCTCCTTGTCTTTGTGCTCTCTGCTATTCATCCTGACAGGTAAATGAAGACTAAAGGGCAAAGCAAATAGGTTAAATCTCTTTTATCACTAAAGATTTTCAAGAATATCAAAGGAAGATGATGAATCTTTAATTTATTATTTAGTAAGATATGATGTATATAAAACAAGGTATTTTAAATGCTGTTTCCCATTTTCAGGCTAGAAAGACAAGCTGGTCAGACTACTTAATTAGGAAACCTCCTGTCTCCAAATTAAACCAATAAAATTGGTTTCTAACAAAACACATTCCTATTCAAACTGACAGTGCTTCAAGAAAATTACAAATCCAGAAACTGACTGCTAGCCCTTCAAAAGGAAATTATTCTTAGTGATCAAAAGCAAACATTCTTGTTTTAATATCTTACAATATATTGATAAAGATTTAGGTTGCTGATTAAGCCCCCCATAGATGTATATAAGATGGCCTCTTAAGCTACACAGTTCTGTGTGTGTTTTGGTTTATTTGGATTAGGAAAAGTTAATCTAATTTGCTTGCATAGTATTATGTTGAGAGCTATTAGCTTTATTACTAAATGCTTGGCAATGTCTAATGAACTAAACTTCATGGTGGTTAAAGCTAGCTAGTTTTGAAAATACACTTTTTAATGGGGAAAGTGTGAAAGACCACATGTAAATTAAACTACTTGACTCTTTCTTTAACTAGACCTTAAGAAGGGAAATGTGTTCCCTGTGTATGATAGGGCATTTATTGCTTTAAGAATATCATTAAAATGGGCTTGGCAAAGAGAGCACTATTTGCCTAAATCTGAGGCTTGTTTGCCTGCCTGCTTGCGTTATTAATGATTAGCTTTACAGAAAAAAATCTATCCCATATAGGATATTGCTCCTTCCTGTTTGTTCAGAGATGAGCGTATGAGTCATGCAATGCCTGGGTCCAGATTTAAAAAAAAARAAAAAAAAAAARAAAAAAAAAAAAAAGTAAAAAAAAAAAACAAGCAGTAGATCTCAGATCTCTGTAACTACAGTGATGCAGCCAGGAGGAAATTAGACAATAGAGACGCATTCATTGAATCCCTTTGCTGGGAGAAGCAGTAATCAGATGTTCTATCTAAACTTCTGTGGGTCTTTTTCTGTTAATTATTTGAGAATAAAAGTATTTGTCTATGTTTCTCCCTGTGTTAACAGCCAAAGGCTGACATCACTGTTTTTGCAAATACCTGTGTAGAAATACCCGTGTAATTCATTTGTGTGATAAAATCATCCAGAATTAAAATTATAAAGAAAAGTGTAATCCAGCCCCTTGTTGCTTAATATTCAAATACCGGAATTTTGGAATGAAGGATATTGGAAAAGAAAACTGAGAGTGATGGTGGCAAACTTCAAATATATGTATTTAGGAGACCTGGAAAACATGTGTAAGAGATGCGCAGCTGTGATCTGCACCACTGTTACCTAGTGGTTTCTCTTTGGGCTCCTGTGATTGGTTTTGTATCTAAAAGGTAACACACTTGTCTTCTGATAAGTCCCCTCTTAAAGTTGGTCTCAGAATTTGAAAGATATTAAACTTTCCTCATGCTTTGTGGTTAGTGTGATTTAATCCTAAAAGACCAGATTTCTCACAGCACTTCAATTTCTGTGCATTGTTTTTGCCCCAAACTTATGTTTGTGTAGGCAAAGTGTGTAGTGCTATGCATTTTCTTGACCGGTCCATTATTCTTATGTGGAACTATCTTTTTTTCTTTTGTTGCCAATATCATGCATGAAAAACAAGAGATCTCATGCTCCAAAAGTATATATTGAATAATCTCCTAATTCAGTCCCATAAACATCAAGGTAGGATGTCTGCATTGCTGTTAGATAAGTACCAAATGGGAGAAAGCTGACTAAGATGCAGGAGCTTGTTATGCAGTAATGCTGATCTTGCATATTTAAGGAGGAATTTATTTTCTCTAGTTCTTTTCAGATACAGCAGCCTACCTTACTTATCCATTAAATTACCCTCCCCCTGCTTCCACATCTCTCACTCTGCCCTTCTACTTCTCTGAGGAAGGAAGGGTTTGAACTGGGTTTGCGGTATCTCGGCTTTCCGTAGTAAAAATAAACACACATTCTCATCTTGATTTCAGAAATCTGTGTATATTCCAAACATCTAGGGGGAAAAAAATGTTAAACAGTCTTCTTTGGAAATTTCACTACTATTCCCTCTATTTTCTAAGGATGCAAAGAGTTGTAAATAGGTTGGCTAAACTACTGAAACCTGGAGGAATGTTGTTATTTCGAGATTATGGAAGATATGATATGTCTCAACTTCGTTTTAAAAAAGGTAACTACTGAATGTTTTTATATTTTACTATTTAATTTAAACTCTCTTTGAAAACATGGCTTGCCTTTTTACTCTTTTAATTTCCTAGGTCATTGCTTGTCAGAAAATTTTTATGTACGAGGAGATGGAACCAGAGTTTATTTCTTTACCAAAGGTATGAAATGATTTAGTTTTATAGAAAGTGTTGACTGTTTCCCAAGATGATTTGAGTTACAAAAGCTCATATTAAAACAGAATTTTAAAGTTTTTTTCTTCTCCTATTTTCTGCTTTTAAAAAGCCCAAAGCTCTTGTGTTTCCATTTTCAGACAATATTGTTTCTTTATCTGTCTGTCTTCACAGAATTACACAGAATTATAGAATGGTTGAGGTCAGAAAGGAGCAGCTAGAGTTACTATAAATAAATAATTTTTATTTAGTTGTTTTTTGTCTCTATTTGGCAAGACGCATTTTCCTTATAACAGCATAATTACATCAGATCTGTGAGCTTAGAAAATCACAATAGCAGAGCCCTAAGGAGAACACAAAATCTGACCAGCAATGTACATCTACTTTGATTCTAAATTTCTAGGTATAAATAATAAGCCAGAGTAAATTTTTTTGCCTTTTTTTTTTCTTTTTTTTTGCCAGTAAGCAACACCAAATCTGAATTAGTGTTAAATTTCTTGGACTGAATTTTGTTTATCTTCAGGTTTACCTGGTGCAGTTGTGTCTTGCATGTTGCCTTCTCCTGGTTAAGGTGCCATGAAATTGCCATCTTGATTTAACAAGAAGCTTTTTATAGGTTCATAACTTTTTCTTGGTTGTTGTCAATGACATCATTTGTTAGATCTGAGGATCTACAGGATTGCTTGCAGCTACTGCCAGAATTTCTCTTTGTTTAAACATCTTGTGAGATTATCAAATACTGTTGAAGTATTTTTAAAATTCAGACAAACAGGCCTGGAAAAATAATGGTCAGGGCCTGATATTTGTCTGCCATGTTGATAAGCCCTGGCTATATACATGTGGCTGCCCTTTCTCTGGGAGCTAAGCTCAGTTCTTGGCCATGGATGATTATTGCCCTTTTCTCTTCTACTCACCTGGTTCTGTTGACGGTCAGCTTAGTCTGACAGCCAGCAGCTGAAAGTTGTAAAAGTTAGCTTTACACTACTTTTCTGTAAACTAGACTGTAAATAATTGAGATGGATCAGAATTTCTCACAGCTAGGGTAATTTTAGAGGTGAGAAAGAGGATCTAGGACATGTCTAGGAAACCACTTTAATTCTAAGAGCCTTCTCAATTTTTGAAAAGATGTTCTATATGTACTAATGAAAGAGAAACTTTAAAAGGTGTTCAGTTGTGACTGTAAATGAGATAATTACATTGTCATAGATGTGTGGATTGGCAGATTAAATCAGTATTTTTTATTGTATTTTAAATTGATAATATGAAAACAATGACCGAGTGGTGTGTGTTTGTTTTCCTCAACCCTAGCTTAGCTGAATCGTCTAAGAGAGAGATCTATAAATGCCATAAATAATAACCTATGTGCTTTGGGTCTCAGCATGACATTTCTTCTGTAATATACCTGAAAACTAGGAAAGTGGATTTATTAACAGAAATTTTTTTCCTGTCATTTTCATGATCTTTCAAATAGTAAAATAGAATTAGTTTCATCTTTGAATGAACTGCAGGTTGTTAATTACTACATTCTATTCTGCAATTTTCCTTAAATTATTATAATTCTTCATATGAAAAAACAGATGAGGTATGGAGCATGTTCAGCTTGGCTGGATTAACTGAAGTACAAAATTTAGTTGATCGGCGATTACAAGTCAACAGAAAGAAAAAAGTCAAAATGCAGCGAGTCTGGATACAGAGCAAGTTCCAGAAACCATTGCTGCTGCCTCTGAATAATCCTGAAGAAACAACCAAAAAGGACCCGTATGGTTAAATATACCATAACCTCCAGAAATGGAAGCAAATTTGAGTATGTATGTTCACTATAAATCTTGTATTGGCTACTGAAAAGGAGAAAACTATTGAACTAAGAACCCTTCCTTGATGTTTTATAAATGTATGTATTTGAAAATGATCTTGAAAAAGTTGCTTTTCTAACTTCTGCTTTATATAAAGGGACATACATTAATCTGCTCAAAACTATGACCTTGAACTATTTTACTGCCTTGAATATGAATGCTTAATAAAAATTAGAATGTATCCAGTTTCTTGTTGAAATTTGTGATGTGTTAACAAGTATTATACTGATTACATTTCTTTCAGAATTTTGGAGAATGAGGATATATGTTCTCATTTACACAACAAGGGTTGCTGGCTTAATTTTTGAGTTGTGTCTCCTTTAACCACTGTATTTCCTCTTTTGGAGGAAATATTTTGGTGCATAAACACAAACCATTACTTTCTACATTCAGCAGAAGGAAAGTTTTGACAGAATCTGATTTACATTAAAATTATTATTTCATGCCAGCTGCATGTGGTGTATGTGTGGTTCCAGATTAGTGATTACCATTTTGCAGTGTGACTGGCTTATTTCTCTGAAGTCTCTACTTTCCACGTACAAGCTCAAAAGAAACATGCCAAACTGGAGTGTGTGCAACAGGTAACACATACATTATGTTTAAAGTATCCTAAGTTGTTGAATGAACATCGTATCATATAGGAAATCAGAAAAGAATGCCTAAATCAAATAGTTCACCATTTGTCTGGATGAATAGAAATGTTAGTTTTCATGATATTTAATCAGAGACACTAGAGGGAAGATCAAAAAGCGCAATTCAGCGTCTTTGTTGTTACGGGATAGTGTGATCAGTGCTATAATGACTATATACATGGCAGCTGAGATATTTTTGGTATTTACATAGACCTGAAAATACCAAAAATGGATTTCTTCAGGGTTTGAGTTTTAGAAACAGGACACCATCATCTTCTACTGATGCTATGGAGAGATAGTAAGAAGATGAGAATGCACTAATATTTCAGATGCTTTTAAGGAGAAAAACAAAATGCAAACACTGTTTTGAGAGGTTGACTGTGATATTGAGACACTTCAGCAGGTATTGAAACATGCCATATCTTTTTTTTTAATCTAATTTTAAAATCACTAAACCACAAGGAAGATAGTACAAGAAACAGGTGTCTGTGTTACTTTAACAAGGATATAGAACACATATAATTTAGAACATGCTGTTTTGAGTGTCATTCTCAAAACCACTTTTAATCTGAAGGATAAGCACATCACAATTGACAACCCATTTTTTTGCCAATTGTTAACTATTAAGATAAGTGTAAGTGATTGTCTTCCAGAAGGAAGAAAAATGTACATTTGAATGCTTAAGTATCTTCATCACCTTTGGCAGAATGAAGGACCTGCTTATTTTCCATAAAATCAAATGCCTTACATGAAGTCGGGTGCAAAAAGGAGTCTTTGAGGGCAGGACTTGTGTTTCTGCTGCTTTCCAAACTTCCACTAGAGTAAGATACTATTTTATGAATTAAAACGTTTAGGAACATTTATGGTGTAAATCAGATTAAAGATTAAAACATCACAGTATTTTTTAAAGCTCTAATTTTAGGATACTGTAGAATCTGCAAGGGAAATGTAAATAAATTTCTGCTTATATTTTAAAGAAGTTGCTACCCTATGCTATTAAATATGCTTTTTGATATACATAACTCTGAGCCTAATGCAAAGCATATTCAGCTATATAATTTTGTCAGGGGTTGATAATGGAGGTAGCTTCTCGAGTGTTGTAAAATCTTATCTCTGTGTGATGTAGATTTTCCATAATAAAATAAAATTCTGTTTACTTTTATTCTCACACTGATATATTGATTTTGAGAGGATTTTAATGTGCTACGTTAATTAAACAAAAATGTGACATCACAAGAAACCAATTCTCCTCTGTCCTTGAACAAAATTGATGCTCTATGTTCCATACCTTACAGTTTGTGTTGTATAAATTGTGCCCCTTTTAGAAGTGGTAAGTTCAGCTGCTATTTGTAGGACTGTAGACTATCCACTGTAAAGAGAATTTGTAACTAGTCTGAAGAGTTGCAAACTTGATAAAGGGGGAAAAGAAGAAGACATATTTTCTTTCCCAATAGGAGGTTGAACTAGAGAGGACTTTCCATCTTTTTAGCTTTGTGGAATTCTGTTTTTTTGAAAAGCTTAATGAAGGGTATGTTTCTTTAATTATTTTTAAATAATCTGTGCTACCTGAGAAAAACAGAGCTATAATATTGCCAAAAGAAGAACCAGTAAAATTGAAATAAGAGAAATAAAAGCACATGAAACAATCATATTGAAAATGCACTTTTTAAAATGACTTACTGTTTATTAACATATAAAAAGAAAAATTGGGATATTACAGGCAAAATGTGCTTGGTTTAGAAGAATGTTAAATTTTACTTACAAATTCTGAAATTACTTGTTTTTATATAAGATATATGGATGGGCTCTTAAATGGAACCAGGAAACTTTTTTATGTTGTTTCACCATGACTTCCTATGCTTGCAAAGCAGAATTGTGATTAAAAATAGCAATTGTAGAAAAATGATCATGTTAGAATTAAGTTTTGTCTTCACTGGCTTTGGCTTGTTTTTACCATTAGAGTGTACTTCTTGCCCATGTTCCACAGTTATTGAATTGAGTTTATGCATAGGGATATGTGAAAATGGTAGCTGTAGTTCAGACCAAGGATTCTTCTGTCTCGTGGAATTTTTAAGCATGTGCAGAAAACAGTTTTATAGTAAACAAAGTGATTGTCTTTTTTTATTCTAGTTCTGAAGTATCTATTCAATAAGCCATGTTAAAATGTTTCTTCTCTAACCCATAGAAACATGGAACAAACAATCCTGAAATTTGTATTAAGCTTCAACAGAAATCATTCAACATAGATTTTACTACTTTGTTGTGATTCATGGTGTGATCTTCAGCCACTGCTTTGCTGCACTCTGTGTGACACTGTGACAGCTCCCATTTCTCTTTTTCCTATGCACAGTGGATGATTAAGCAGTTTCCACTATAGACATGAGCATTTGCAGTAAAGATTGCTGGCGAGGTTGTTTGTAGGATGTAGGATTTTTCCTTCTGTGTAAAACAGATTTCTTTCTCTTTCTATATGAATGAAATGAATTGTATAGATGCTCAATATAGTGATATTCACCTTTTTTATTATTTTAAGCCCAATATATGCTAAGGTATATTATGTGTAAAGGCAGCGATATTAGGAGACACTTCCTCTGTCAATCATTCTTTCTTTTAATTGATGGTTAAATAGCATTGGAAAGAATGTGTAAATATACACATTATATAATATTAAGAGTTTTCATTAGGCCTAGGAACCATTTAAATAAAATGAAGGATGTGTTAGGGAAAGGGGCACTGATCTGTTATAAAAATAGGGTGAAACTCTGACAAACAAATAGGGGTAAGGATTTGAGAGGGAAAATGTTCTTTCGAAGGCTGTATCTCACAAGTGGTGCTGTACTTTAGCATCTTAGTGTAATATTGTAGGATTTGTCTTTCATCCGTATATACATAATATATTTCTATTTATTGCAAAGATGGAATGTTTCATTTGTTTTCATTTATATGTGCTGTGCACATGTGTTTAGAACAGTGAAGGTGGGTTTATGATACACCTGCTTTTGCTTTTTCCTTAGGGAAAAACGTTTTTACCTTCTTTCAGGCAGAACTTTGAAGTGACAGAAGCTACAATCCCAACCTGAGAGGCAAATACACAAAAATAAGGAAATCTCTGCACTCTGATTATTTGCAGTCAAGGTAGGACAGTTAAATTTACTCTGTATGTTCTGATGTCCCATCTAAATCAAGACCATAGCTGCAGATCATCACATTGAAGTGCCTCCCAGTCTCTGTTTGTTATACTTGCATCTGTTCAACAGAATTAAATGATTTTTCTATAAAGTAGAAATACAACTTAGAAGGAAAACATGCCTGAACAGTCCATTGGCCTCATGTGGGACTACAACAATTTAAAGTCGGAGTCTCTTTCTTTTTTTTTCTTTTTCTTTTTTTTTTTTTTTTTTTTTTTTTAAACAACAGAAGGCCCCAGACTTTCAGAGTTACAGAGGGGTACCCAACCCAAGGCCTGGAAATTTAGGGTATTCTTCAAGGTATGATGTACTGCGTCAAGGATATTAAACCTGTTACCTGCATGACGAATCTTTGTAGCTCTCATGTTAGCCAACTGGACCTTGCCTGCTGCAGCAGTGAAGAAGCAGCGAGCAACTGAAAACATAATGGGCACGTTTTCAGATGATATTGCTGGAGAATAAAGCTGAATGCAAAATTGGTCTAGTAGGCAAGTTTTACTGAACTAAGTAGAAATAAGAGAAAAAAAAAGGAAAATAGTAATTGCTGTGACAATGTGTAATGATCTGTAACAATCATACAGAAGTTACTATTTCACTGAGAATGACAAATTCAGTGCTTTGCATGAGTTTTAGCACACTTTTGCCTTAGGATGATATCACTGTACATTTGGAGTAGCTAACAGCTAAGGAATAGAAAGAATTGGTTTGCTAAAAGAACAAGCAATTGATTAATTATGCTTAGGTCAGGCTGGCTGTATAGGAGGGCTCTGCTGCAGAGCCAATATTCATTTTCTCTTTCTTCGGTGTCAGGCACATTCTGGCCTCCATTTCCTCCCAAATAACAAGTGCTCTTTAAATGGAGGAGCCACATCTTTGAACTTGAATAAAAGGGTCATTGTGCAGTGCAGGGTTTAGCAGATGGGCTAAGGAATCCGAACTTACTACTAGTCTTTTATTCAGCGCTATGGAAAGCGTTGCCCCTTTTAATGGCTCTGTTTGCTACGTACGCTATTAAGCACAGTAATCAGATGTCATTCTGAGGAATCGGGCGGCATAGTTTCCACTGACACAGATTATGCTCAGCAGTGAGAGGAGGATGAGAAAGAACGGTGGGAGGAGAAATGAAAAGACAATGTGAGGCATTTCCAGGAGGAGGTTTGCACTCCAGCACTTGCATGTGGGTGAAGACCCTGCTGCGAAATGATTTTTTGCTCCGATGTGGAGCTGAGCTGAATCTTCTGCATTCACCTGGGTTTGATCTCCATCCCTGCGAACAGCCCCTGCAACCTTTATTAAGCATTTATTTAAAATGAGGAGAAAATAACAGTAGCTAGAAGCTGCTGCATCTGTAACTGCAAGTTCACAGAGAGAGACCCTGGCACATTAATCCCTGGCATAAATGGGAGTAATTCTCTATGATACCAATACAAAGCCTGTTTACAGTGGGACTAACCTCAGCCCAAAGCTTAGTTCAGTATCGTTCAAAATCAATCACTTAATTCTTTCTGAATTTTTGTAATCTAACAACTAAAGAAGTTTGTGCTAATAAGAGAAAGTGTGCCAAAGCTGTGATTACCATTTAGCATGACTTGTTTTAAATAAGGAAAAATGGTAACAAATCTGCTAATGATGTCATTCTAGACAAATTAAATACTTTATCTTTTTACTTAAGAACAAATATTAGTGAGTTGAATAAATACTCAATGATGGTACCTACAATATGAAGTAAGGTCTATTTTAAATTGGAAACGACCTCAGCTTGCTTATACAAGAGGGAAAAACAAAATTGTACTGGCAGTAAGTCTGTATTTTATTTTATTGAGATTTACAAGGAGTCAGTTGATATATTCTGTAAGAATTTTGCTTTTGGTTTCTTTTTGTTTTGTATGTATTTATTTTAATAACGAATAAGATAAATGAAAAAGGAAGACATGGCAGATAATTCTGCAAAACATATAAGTATTATTACATCTTTTAAGATATTTAACAAATTACCAAACCATGCTCTTTTCTTCTTACATCAATTGGCTTGAGGCAGTGTATCAGAAACAGTAAATATTTGCTTTGCTTTGAAACAATTAATGTTTAGTAAAAGGTCTCAAGGTTAAATATGAAAGAAAAATGAAAGAAAGTCACTTGCACAGAGACAATAGGTTTACTACTTTTGTTATTTTGCTTTAAGGGATGAAATTATTTTTGGTTTGAGATCCTCATTTTTTGTGTTTATATTTTAACGTCGAATTGTCAGGCTTTTTTATCCTACAACTTTCAGTAATGGGTACTATTATGAAACCTGACAGGTAACTAAATGAGCCCAATTGATTAAGATATGTGATTCACCATAAAACTATTTAAGTTATTCATTTTCCTATGTAGTTCTCATTCAAATGCTTGAAAAAGCATTTGTGAGGAAATATGTCTATTCCTAAACTTCACAGCCCTTTGAATAGCCAGAGGAAAATCTTAAGAGAAATCATAAGATTTCTCTTCCATCTGGAGATCGAGTGGTGCAGTCTGTCTAGAAATCTAAGTAATTTACCTAAAAAATATTAGGGTGTTTTTTTTTTTTTTTTTTAGGGGAGATGTAGTCTGTGATACTTTATCATTTTCACATTCTTATTTCCAGCTATTCTTACTTTTCAAGTTGTATTAAACAGCTTTTGGAGATTCTTAAGTAGAATGTGTTAAGTATTACTTTTTGTATTCAGAAAGTGGAAAAAAACAAAAAAAAAAAAACATAAAATCTCCACATGTAACTACATGAGCAAGGACAGCTTCAGGCTTCTTGCTTTTCATCCACCGCTTACTAGGTGAGATCAGCAATGAACTTGCAAACCTTCCCCAAGAGAGCCTAGAGCGGCCTTTTTTTTTTAATCTATATGAGAGTACTGCCAAATATTTCAGTGCCTCCTGAATTTTTATTAAAAAGTTCTTGCCAAAATCTTGCCAAAGAGAAGCCCTAAGGGCTTAGATAAACAGATATCTATAGATAGATAGATAGATAGATATTTGAGAACATAGGGAATATCAGTAGTCTGGGAGGTAGGGGAGGTAGAATTGGCAGGCATCCAACTAGAGTCCAGGCTGCACGTTCTTCTTAAAACCAATAATACTATGGCATCAGAAGTAAATGGAAGAATATTAATGAACTTTCAGATTTTGGTCTGGAAGAATATAAGCCGTAACTTTCATGTTTGGATTTTCTAAGCACTTTTATGTATGGGGCCTGAGCATCCGTATTCTTCTGCAGTTGGTCTGGTTGCTGAGTCATCAGGAAAGTTGGCCATCTGGTTTTAGGTTTTTAAATATAGAGGTGAACTTTCAAAGCCCCAATTTGGGAAACTTTGGTGACCTGAATGATTTCACTCTTAACAGTGCTCCTATCATAACCTTACTTGTGCCTGAAAATCATCGATTCTGTGACAAACTACTATTATTTAGTGTAACAAAAATGAAGAAAATAAAAGCTATAGGAGAGTGGCAGGTTACAGTCTCTTAGCAAGCATCAAAACTCTTGCAGGAGGACTCATGTGCTCTCACTTTATCCAGAAGAGATGGAACAAATACACCTTTAGGGAGGGAGCAGAAGAGTACCTAAGTCAAGGAAGAAGACTTAGGTAAGATTTGTTTTCTGAAAAGGTTATAACCCCATGACGGGTGAATTCCAGCTATCTGATTGGGTTGCAGCTGTTGTCTTCAGGGGTTGAAAAGCCTGAGTTTGTGGCAGGCTGCCTGATGATTATCAGTCCTCTAAATAAATATGATCAGAGGAAGCTTGTATTAACTTTCTATTTGCAGTTGATAAATTACAGCAAAATCCAGTAGCAAAATCCAGAGTTTTTTTTTTGTTTTGTTTTGTTTTTAATTTTTTTTTAATATATATCTGTACTTCTGCCCACGGTTTGGAACTTTGCTAAGCTTGGACTTTATTTTCCACTGAAAATGCCATGTCAGGAAATTAGAATTACAAAAAAAAGAAACTGGCTTCTTTTTGTATTCAATATAGATAAATTTGTATAATACAGAGTTTTTCAGTAGGAATTTCTTTGTAAACAATGAAATTTCACATTGGAGCTTCGGTGGTTTGTTATTACAATATTCTGTGCCTCCTGTATGAATCCTAGATCAAGGAATGTTTTCTCAGTACTTCCGCACGTGAGAGGAGGGGAAACACAGTGATGCTGTTAGGTTACTAGTTATGGCAGCGCGACTAAACACAGTCGCTGCAGCAGGTGGGAAGTCACCTCCGTGCTCGGGCAGGCTGCTCCTCTGCTCTGCATGGTCTGGCATTCAGGGGTGCCTATCCAGCAGCTGAATAGCAACAAGGAGAAAGATTGCTTTGAAGGAAGATAGTGTTTTCCAAAAACTTTCAAGTTTTAATCCCAAATATGCACATTGTCTTTCAGGAGCTAGTTTTTGCAAGGAAAAGAGCTGGAGAGAGGAGTTTTAGTGGGTGCAGAAAGCAGGGTGGTGTGGTGAGCTTTGAAGGACGAGCCATCACATCACGCGTGCAGCCGTTTTGTGCCATGGCAGTTCACCTGCTGCAGATTGGTTTGCTGAAAAAGAAGTCATTTCTCTTATGAGATGTGAGCTTCAAGATGAGACTGTGCCCTCATTTTCCATGAGAACTCACAACATGCAAAGTTTGTGGTTTTAAAAGTTAGTCAGCCATATGTGAGTTGCAAAACCACAACGAGTTAGAAACTTATGTTAAAATTTGTAATGTGTATTTTTTATTTGCTTCTAACTCAAAACCTGTCTGATCAGCTTCCTTCCATCTATTGTAAGACATAAGTAAGAGAGTTTTACAATAAAGTGGGGTTTCTTGCAAATATTACAGCAGGGTGCTAACCAGACCCTTCGATTAGGCCAAGGTTTGACTGACACTTGCCTTAAAATAGAAATAGTCTGCCCCTAGCCTGACTTCTAGCCTGTTCACTTCTGTGAACACCTGCTGAACTCTCAGAGCATCTCAGCAGCCTGGAGATTGAGTCAAGATACTGGATTCTAAAAGACAAATGCCTAATACTTGACTTATGGGTGAATTTCTGCAGTAGTAGTCATGATTTCTTCCACTAGGAAAAAACACAAAAATACTATGTTATCCAGCTCTCTATAGTGGGACTTTCTAAAATCCTTTGGAAAAGCCTGAGTCCTACTTTGAGTTATGGGTGATATGCTGAAGGTAGTTATTTGGGACTTTGTTACCACTCTCAATCTTTATTGTAATTGCCTTTATTTCAGATGCTGGCTTTGCACAAGATCAAAAACGGAATATGTCTGTTTTTTTTTTTTCTTTAAATTGAACTTCACACTGTTATTTGTCTATTTTACACCCACAACTTTTAAAACACTACCTATTTCATGTGTGCTATCATTAATAGATTATCGATAAGACCTTAATGCAACTTTAAAAACAAAGAATGCAGCTGAGATGAGAAGGAGATATGGAATCTGACTTAGTGATTATCTGATATCTAGCCACGACTCAGGCCTAAAATCTAACACTGCATGATCAGTTGCTGTGTTTCATCCTTGTATAAAAAGAAACATGGAAAATGCAAATTATTTTCCATATCTATTTAACCACTAGTGCTTTTTTTCTGCAGTGAAAATGGTTTCCTTGTCTGTAACAGTAAGATATCTGCAGTCAGGCATCAGTAAGAATTCCCCATAATTTCATTTGATTTTTGTGGAATTTTCTGCCATTTTATTTTGGTCTTTTCTATTGATCTGAAAGCTCCAAAGTCTGTCATCTCTGTTAATTTGGAAGATCTTGCTTTGTGAGCTTTGATGAAAGTAGATTTATATAACAAGCGCAAACTGTCTATCAGTATGAAATATGCTTGTAATTTCTCTAGCAAATGTGCCAGTGCCAAAAAGGGGCATTACACAAAACTGCCAAAAAACAATGGCAAAGAGGACAACAGCTTCCTAGTCTGTGGCTGCTATTATAGAGCATTTAAATTATGCACAAATGTAGTCCCTCCTGTAGAGCATCTCTAATCTGACATGTTTTAAATACAATAGCTGTTTTGCATGATTCCTAATAACCAGGCTCAAGATATAACAAATACTACTTAAGAGTAGATGAACCCATCGAAAGTTCTGCCACCAACGTCTCTTGAGGTAAGACTTTGTCATAAAGATATTTAATACTCAGGTCTGAAGCTATTGTGTACACTTGCTCAGGTAGATCTGCTGACACTTTGACCAATTTAATACAGTGTATTGTTGGGCCACATTTTCTGCAAGTTCTTGATATTTGTGGTTTTACTCTTTCAGATAGTAAAATGTGGAATGTTTTGGCTACATGAAAAGGAAAGAGACAATCTGGCAGCTTCAGTAAGCATGTACTTTGCTGCATCGTCAGGACTACTTTTTAAAATTAGTTTTTCAGTTCTTCTCAGAGGTGCTTTGGTAGAAGATTAATGTTGGTGTTCAGCAGTCACAGGACAGAAGCAGCCAGAGCTTGTATCTGCTCCTTGTAGAAAAGGTCTATAATAGAAGCAGCAGGATGACTTAATACAAAGAATTCTGGAAAAAAAAAAAAAAAAAAAGATGCTAAGCTGGACTGTGTTCTCATTTATTAGACAGAGAAAGGGAACTGAAGAGTAACCTTTAAGGAACTCAAATCTCACCTGAATAATTTGCATTTAGAAAGGATGTTCTTTTCCCATTCAATTGGTTTATTGAATCTGTGTTAAGATTCCTATAAATGCTGTACAGCTTTTGCATCCCCAGTACTTTGCCTAAATGGAACACTAACCTTTGGAATTTGGCTTGGCTATATTACATTTGTGTTTAGTATAATAGGGGTGGTAAATTCTTTGAACTAAATGACACAAATTCCCTGGTCCTTTAGGAGCGATTTTCACAACAATTGCATTTGGATGTGGGGAGTGACAGGAGTTAGCATTGTTCCTATGTGCAAGAACATGTTTGAAACAGCACTCATAAGTCCTTATTTCAGTAATCTATGAGAGCCGAGCATGATGCCAAAGGAGGAAAAACTCACTACCTTTTTAATTCCCTTGAGAAATTGAAAAGAGGACAAGTGCATGGAGTATTTAGCAAGCCTCCCCTCATCTTGATTCTACTGACTTGTCAAACTTGAAACAAAGCTCATGTTACTGAACAAACATATTTTGAAAATGAGAGCACTCGGGCACCAGGGGGGTTGGTGTGAATGTGGTCTGTGCTCATTTTTTTCCCCTCTGGCGTACAGTATATGTTTACAGTAAATTTTTCTTATAGGTAGTGATCAGAAGTTTTGCCCTGCAAGTCACACCAAAAACTGTATATCTATCTGAAGGGTAAGAGAAATCTAGCTGCCCGTGATGTGGGACCTATATATAATCTGCCTATTCCAATCCCTTTCAGTTTCAGCATTTCCGTGTAGATCTCTCAAGTATCTTATACAAAGTCTTTATGGACCAGATAGTATCTTGCAAGGTGCTTGAGACCTGTAGTGTTTTACAACTTTTTTTTTTTTTTTNTTTTTTTTTTTTTTTTTTTTTTTTTTTTTATCTTTGTCCGAAAGCAAGATCCTGCTGAAATGAGATATGAATCCAGCTTGTGATGATATTTGGGAAGTACTTTGTGGGAAAATACCCATAGTCATTAACAGCATTAGAGCTTTAACATTCTACTAAATATACCCAGCACTAGACACATCAGATTGTAAGTAGCATTCTGAGTCTATTATAGCAATAGCTACTTGCTTGTGTTAAGGGAAGATGACGGTTAAGCTGTGATCCTGAAAAGTTGTAAAAACCTTTTTTGTTTATGTGAACTCCGCAGTCACTTTCTCTTTATGGGAACTTTGCAATGCAAGTGCAATTGTTTTGTTGAGCCAGAGCCCAGCATCTCCTGGGTTACTCTGGACATTTGCTACCTTAGTCAGGGGCTTCCTGGTCCCCAGATAGACTTTCTTTCATGACCCTGCAGATAAAGGTCACCAGAAAAGGGCTGGAGTTCAGAATGACAGTACTGAAAAGTGTTAGCTGCTGTAAAAGCCTTCAAGCCCTTGTAGACTTTGCTTTCAAAATGCTGAATCCCACCCCAAAACGCTATCCACCAAGCAGTAGGTCATTCTTGAACATCAGGGCCGACAGCCATGGATAACTGCCATCATGCAGGACCACTAGAACTGTGGTCCTAAAACCATAAAGCCTCCTAAACCATAAATAGAGGTTTCTCAAACAACCTGGATATTTCGTACCTGTCACATCAGCAAAAAGGGCATATCAGTAATCCTGGAACTCAGTACAGCCACTTAACTGTAATTGGATGTGAGTCTGACTAAGAAATTGTCCCATCCTGGTGAATAATAATCTCATCTCTGTCACTTTTTTGTCAGCTTGTGGCTGGGTTACAGCAATATGATAACTTGCATAGCAATAACTCTGGTACTAAAGACTTGCAGCTAATGTAAACCAATGCTGCATTTTCTCAGAGGTACAGGATACAGCCATTTGTCTTCTGTTCTTTGCTGTGGCCTTTGAAAAAACAATAATCAACATCAGTGTCTCAGTCTATTTTCTCTAAGTGCCCCAGGACTGAATCTTGGAGAATTTAAGAGATCTGCCAAAGCTCAGAAGTAAAACACGTGCCATCTACAGCAATGGATCCTTCCACAGTAAAAGCAAAACCTGATTGTGTAAGAGCAGAGTTTCCTTTAGGAATGGTTGGACTCTGTCTAGAAGCTTCAGAAAAGGGGTATTTCTTTAATATTGTTTTCTTATAAATAATGAATATGTGAATATGTATGTAACCATACATTACTCTCTATCACTGAAGATCTAAAAACTTGATTTTGAAGAAGATATGCAGAGGATTTTACAATTTCTTTGGGATTTTTTTTTACTTTATAATAACTTAGCATATGAATTCTTAGAATACTATGACACTATCAACAAAAAGATCAAAATAGTGACTAGAAAAATGGAAGAACTGGCACAAAAGTGGATGGCACAAATGAGGTACATTTATTATCCAGAGTGCAACTACCATTGAGAATTTATGGTATGGAAGTGGGTGTCATACAAATCATGATGACAGATGTCATCTCATGAAGGACTATTATTATAGGAAGCAGGTAGTCTCCTTTAAAAAGGTGTGCACATTACTTAAGTTTTTAGAGTGCTGACAGCCAAAGGGACTGTCTGCCATTAGGCACTTGTCCTTGCTACTAGAAGTCGAACTGTCTCATTGTAAAATTGGGTAGGATTTTTAATGAAAAAAATTGAAATTGTATAGAGAGTTGTCTGTGTGGGCTTTATGACTGATTTTAGTGGTTTAAGGTAAAGTTTTGATTGCAGTGAAACAAATAATCTGTCTGCTTCTGGATTCTGTGAGCTTCATTAAATACATGAATAACAAATACCTCCACACACTAGGTTTATCTGATAACATGCTATATTCTCCTAAGCAGCTAGGCTGCTTAAACCTGACTGAATCCTATCACTTAACATAGGCATTTTTTTGGCTTCTTTCTGTGACAGTTGAATATGAACAGTGAACCTGTCTTTGGGAGACAAAAAATGAGAAGCATTGTCTTTTAGTGGTCAGGAGTGATAGATATGCTCTTTCATGTGTCTGCACTGAGTATTAGATAAGATTTTGCAAAAGTGAGAATAAGTTTTCCCTAGGGAGACAGAGGAGGAAGAAAGGATTAGTACATCTCTCCATACAATAACTCCTAAAGTGAAATTTTAGCCCTATTTATAACAATGAGATTTTTGCAACTGACTTCAGTAGGATCTGAATTTTACCCCTAAGGTGCAGCTGTGCTTTCCTGGGAAAGCTAATGCATAAAATAGAGTCTCTGCCAGCACATCATCAATGCACTGCATAGAAAGAGGATCACACTGAATGACATCCACAGCCAATAATAGCTACTTCAAGCATCCTGTAGAGCAGTGTATTAATTTAGTCACCAGCTATTTTCTTCATACCTGGGTGAGATAGGCTCAGGATGAGTTAGAGTTCTTTGCAGAACATTTTTTTAAAAAAACTTTTTTTAAAAAACTCTGAAAAGAATGTCTGATGTGGTAGACTTTATTTGATTTTTATTAATAAATCATATAATTTATAGCTGAATGACTTTTTAAGGCCTTTCAGTCTGATTTTTCAGCTCTCATCATGTGGCTCTGTCTGGCTCTATCCTCTCCACAGGCCTTTTTTAAAGCAGATACTGTTGTGGACACACATCTGTGAGGTATCCTCCCTCTCAGGAGCTAGGGAGCCATGCCTGGATCCCAGCTTTCCCTGACCCACTGCTCGGTAGGTAGCATGCTGTGGACACATGCAGTGTCACCGACTGCTGTTGGGCAGTGTGTTGCCTACACATCATGGATTGAAAACTGTTGCTCAATCTCTTCCAAATAAAACTAGCATACTGTCTTTTCTGATAGGGCTGTTTAGGTATCAGCTAAGAAAAAACTTGAGATGCTTGCACGAGAAGGTATCCTGTAGATAAAATTGTAGCGCATAGTAATTTCCTGCAGCTCCCCAGATACTTGTGCAGGGCAGTCCAAAATGTAATTCAGCCTCTCCCTATGAAATTGGATCTCTACTTTATACTTCTGATTGCTTGTCTCAGCTGGATTCAACTGGATTGATGACATGGAAGCACTTGTTCTTCTTCTGAATAGTATCTGGGTCCCTCCTGCCAAAGCAACAGAGATCACCTTCTGCTGAACTTGAACACGCACGTGGCAATAACAGCTGTAGTGGCAGCTTCGGTGCACTGTGTGGTCTTTTCTTTTAAAGGCGGGGCTGACATGTTAGTCCTAGTTTTTCCTGCTTTGATTGCACATTTAAGATCAATTGTCCTGAGACTGCTGTCTGTTTTAGCAAACTCTTCTCACTGTAAGTAGTAAAATAAGACTGGTACTGAAACTGACCTTGGAATTTCTTTGTTGTGATCCACCCTGAGAAGCTTAAGCATCCTTGAGTGCAAATAGGAAAACTCTTGAAGGCATGTCTGCACATGGCTGAAAGTACTTAAAAAAGGAAGAAAGAGATGATTATTAAATAACTTTCCAATATAAACTGAAAAAAAGTATATCAAAACACAAAGAAGCAAGACAGCTATGTGAGGTGACGCAGTTCTGTAGGAGGCTCAAAGCAAAGGAGAAGTATTGTTCAAGACTGGGCAGAGATCTTCTTTGCAAAGTTACAGGTCACTATCCATAGATTTTTAGCTGGGTACATTGACCACTTAATTACCTCATTTCATGCTAGTGCTTTTCTAACTAGTGAGCCAGTATTTGGCCAATGTCTCCAGCATGTGGCTTATTTTAAGATGTGTAAAAGATTGATTTTTCCTATTCTTACGTGTGTTTTCTTTAGCCTTTATGGATTCAAGCTGTCCCTTAATCAATCTTGCTGAGGATGCAATTTCTATCTTTTTCTCTAATATGTAAACTATGATACCAAATTCCTCCTGGCATACATCAGATCGGACTGAAAACATTCAGTTATAGACACTTCCTTACCAGAATGGGGGCAACAGATTGGAGACAAGCTAAAAAAAAAAAAAAAGAGGGATTGAAATATAACATAATGGGAAATAGAGAGTATCTTAAAATAAGGTTGTAATGAAGGACTTAAAATGCACATCTACAACAGAGCACAATGCACAAATGCACAAGCAGCAACAGAGCATATTCAAGATATGTAACAATATCTATATACTGAGAGTGATGCTTACAATGCAAGAAATGTGAATTGTTTGTGAAAAGAACAACCTTGAGTTAAGAGGTAACATAATATTTTTGGTTACATGAATGGAGTAAATCAGAAGGACTTTAAAATTTTTCTAAGAATTATGCAATAAAATTTAAAACTGTAGACTAGCTTTAAAGGTGGGTCAAGACAGCACCTGCTTACCTTACAGAAGTTAGTAGGGACAATAAACTATTCTGCAAATTCAAGTATTTGTTTTTAGTGGACAGTATTTGGAAAAATAGGTTAAAGAGAAAATGCAGAAAAAAAAAAAAAAGATAAAAGCTAACACTGCCAGACCATAAAGAAGAATGCTGGAGGGTACTGAGAACTTACCGGGCTGCAGATTCACCTACTAAAACCCACTTCTACTCAATATGGAATTTGATACTGTTATATATTTGGAAAATGTAACAAAAATCTTCATGGACTGAAGGATGGATGGAATCCTTGTCCATGTCTATTTTTTATGATTGTTAATACTTCTGTGAAACACTGCTGGACAGCCATTGAGCAGATTACAAGCAAGAGATGAATGAGTTTGGTTTGATCTATGTGCCTCTTTCATAAAGTGCTGGGAAAAGTCGATGTCATTTCTGCATACTGTAGCATGTTTTAATATCTGCTGTTATTATCTGGGTTGCTTTGCAGTTTGAGTCTTTAACTTGTGACCTGATTTTGATTTAGCCTTTGATTATACCCCAGAAGAATGGATTCACTTGAACTACAGAGTGCCTGCTTGTTGTGGTACTCACAAGCCTTATGCTCCCTGAAGGCTGCCATAGAAAAGACAGGGAGGAGGCCTAGCAGGCTTGACACTGTCTTTTGTCCATGCTGGAGCACAGGAGAGGGAAAGATGTCAGGGAATTGTCTTACTCTCATATGCAGATACATGAGCATTTTTATTTGTTTATCTAATCTTTAGTTTCTATATACCCTCTTGGATGCTTTCTAAATGCCTGTCTTGACTCTTTGTTCCTGAAGTAAGCAAGGAAAAGCTGTATGACAAGCATTTAGTTTTTTTTTCTTTCTCAAGAGCAGCGAGTGTCCCTTGTGCTGAGAAGAAAATGGAACCATGTGGAAAGCTAGGTTTCAATTGACACATCAAAGGGCAGTTTGTGGGGCTGTGCCTATAACTAAGGGCTAGCTGTGTTGCTGGCCTGTGGGAATTTTGTATTTTCCTATGCGCTCGTGTATTGCATTCTTACCTCTCCTACTCTCTGCTTTTCCTCTGCTTCTCCAAAGGGGCAGAGTGAAGCAATATAATCTCGTTGAATGTATTCTATGGTTCTTGCTGATGAATTAGATGAACAGCTGCTGGGAACAGTCTGGGAATACAATTCGGTGGAAAAAAAAAAAAAAAAAGAGATGCGATAAAACCAAATTCCCCTGTGATGCCATTCACTCTATATGCAGCATTATTGCAGAGGGGTGGAAAGATGGGAAGATCTAAAATTCGATCCCAATTTGAGCTGATTTTAAAAGAAGCAATTCTGCGTACACCTTACCACAAAAGCAAACTTCCATTCTGTGAGTACAGTCTGAAAAATTTCTTGTGTGTATTTGTTTTTTTGAGTAAGGACTTGTTATTTAAGGCACAATCATTGTACTTGCTTCTCAATATTTCCCAAACAGTTACACTAATTCTTACATTAGATAGTCTATACCTTCCGTGAGCTTTAAACAAGGTTGAGATAAGAAGGAAAAAAAAAAAAAAAAAAAAAGGCATACCCTTTGGCATGCAGAAAATTGTTGGTGAAGTTGATATATGTCAGTGTTCCAGTAAAACTCATGTTTGTGCATTGTAAAACTCCTGCCTCCAATTGTGTATTAAGACTGGAAATTACAACTAATTAGTTCCTTGGTTGCCTTACAAATATTCCCACCTCTCAACTGAAGAGGTGGACACGTTGCTTTCTCGTCTTACTGCTTTTTTAGGTTACTTCTTAAGTTGTCCTCAGCCAGCAGCACTCAGAATTAAATATATTCAGAAGTAAACATGCCTGTCTACCAAAATGAGAGACCCAAACGTAAGAATTGCATTGAACTTGGATAAATTACTGGTTAGTTTGGTTCTAATGATTCATAGTACTATCAAGTGCTGGATCGGATTTGTTTTGGGGCAATATGGGATACGTTATGTATAGCTCATGGTCACACATCTCATATTTTGAACTAATGTCTGTGTTTAACTGATTTGTTTCCTTTTATCCATCTTTGGCCAAGTCTATGGAATAGGATCCTTTTCTTTGTTTCATTGGTTGCAACACATCAAAAACTATTATGCTGTGGTATATTTTGTAAACTCTCAAAACATAACCATTACCGAGTTCTAGGAAAGTAATTTTAAACAAATATTTGAAAATGTTACTGGAACAGAATCTTTATTTTATGGTTGGGTAATTAGAAGAGGCCCTCTTGGCATTTATAAAAAAAGTGGAAAAAGAAATAAAAAAGATTTTTTTAAATTAACCCTTAGAAATCATCTAGAACTTTAACAGTAGGCATGAAGACTCAAATGTTATTCTTTTTTCTTTAAAAGAGTTTGCATTAGCTCTCAGGATGAAAGCGTGAGCAGCTCAACTGTAACTATAGCTCGACACTTTGTACCTCTGTGCATGTGCGTAGCTTGATGTTATCTAAGTACTGAAAACAGCAATACCTGAGGCTACCATGGATAAACATTGAAGGTTTCTGATGGCAGCATCCTAAGCACAGGAGAAAAGTTCTCATGTGGTTTATGGTATCATCACAATCCGAGGGTGCTGACAGAGCTTCATTCTTCGTTTCCCTATGAGTTGTTTTTCTGCATTTCATGTATCATCTCTCTTTGTTGCGAAGAAACAGAAATAATTTTTCTGTTCAAATAAGACCAGATTAAAATTAAGAATTTTTAAAATTACCTCTTACTGCCTTGGTGATTTTAAAGGAATTCAACAGCTCATTTGATATTTTAGTGGCTGTTTTTGGTCAATAGATCTGGATTTTAAAAAACAAGTAATTAATCAATGACAGAGTTTTCTTTAGTTAAATTCAGGACAGCACTGTGATTTTTTGTTCATTCTGATTACATAACAGTTAACTCTGACACCACTATTAACAGAGTACAGTGAGTATGGGATGAAAGATTTGCAAGAGCATCTAAGTGCAAGATGGGTAAAAAAAGTACTGATAGTGCTTGTCATTAAGAAATCTCTTTCTGTGTTCTTCATGTTTGTATTTTAAAGTTGCTAAACTCAATGTTCTTTTTTCCTAATTATTTCTTATTTTAAATGGAGATTGGGTTTTTTTAAGGCCTTGACTGCACACAACAGTTGTACTGCTTTACCTGTAGCAACCGCTTTAGAGGAAACAGGTCCTCTAGTCCAGAAATTGTTACAGAGGGCAAAAAAAGTAGAGAGGCAGGAAAAGATCTTAAATGATCATTCAATGATCATCTAGTCTATCCTTGTTCCCAGGCAGGAAATGGGTAACTAGGTCATCCCTGACTGATGTTTGTGTAGGCTGCTGTTAAAAACCACAAATGAAGGGGATTCCACAACTTCCATAAATCCATTCCATCTAATCTAGACTTAAGGTTGAAAGAGTTTTGTGGGGTTTTTTTTCTTTTTCCTTTTTTTTTAATCTACTCTTCTTTTCTGCAAATTAAGCCAATTAGGCATTAAAATTCAGGTGGGTACAAAGAACTGTTGATCATTGCCTATTGTGTGATGTCTTTGAAAATACATATTATCCTCTCGGTATTTTTTTTTCTAAACTAACCAAACCCCATTCCTTCAGCCTTTCCTTATAAACTGTATTTTCAAAACAGCTTATCATTCTTGTTGATTTTATTTCAACTCTATCCAAACTTTTTAAAATTTTTCTTGGAATGTGTTGCCTAAAATTTTTCAGAATGCTTCAGTTGAGGTCTCGGTAGCAGTGCAGATTGCAAAATAATTAGGTCCTGCATCTCATATAATGCTCACTTCTTACTACATCCTGGAATGAGAAATGGCTTTTTGCAGCATCATCATGCTGTTGACTCATATTTGATATCCATTCTAGCCTTCATATCCTTTTCTGTAATGCTGTAGCCCTGTGAAACTGTCACGCTATTATGTTGATAGGTTCTGCTTTATTGTTTGTCATGGTATCTGTAATTTGAGCGTGTTAACTTAACAGTCTAACTTTATATAGATGTTTTGAATTCTGATCTGTGTTGTAATGTGTCTGTAAACCTTTCCAGATTTTCTGCAAATTTTAACAAGTTTACTCCCCGTTCTATTAACCAGCTGTTAAATGGAAGATTGAATAGAATAAGACCCAAGAGAAAGCCCTGAAGGATGGTAACTGCAGTGCCATTCTGATTTTTCAGGAAACTGTGATAAATGTCTCATGGGAAAAATATTTAACCACTTGTGTGTCAACTGTTACTTGATTTCGTCTGCATCTTTTTTTTTATATTTTACTGCAGGCAAAATTAGAGAGACCAAAACCAAAAGCTTTGCTAAAGCACAGATATTGTATTTACTGCTTCCTTCTTCTTCAATAGCCTGTTACCCTAAGAAGGAAATTAGGCTGGTTTGTTGCAATAATGATTACATCCTAATGTCTTATTGCTTAATTCTCTTTTATCATTATTATCGCATCATGCTAACTGCCTAATACACTAACTGCCTAATAGCCTATGATTGTATCTTTCAGAGATGGATGAATTATATATGAAATGTAGGTCAATTGAACTCTTAACTCCAAAAACATGAGGTGTATTTTCATCCTTTCCAGTCCTCTAGGATCTTCCTTGTAAATGCTGTGAATTTGCAAAGCATGAATCATCATTCAGAGGTTGTTTTTTTGGTTTTGTTTTTTTCTTTTTTCTTTCTTCTTAAGCACTCCAGGGTAATGTTTAGCCTGTTTCCTGATGGGACCACCATTTATGTGATCACACTATGTACTTGCCTGTCAGGCTGCACCATAACTTCTGAATTGGTTAGTTGCTTTCCAGCCACATTGGACTAGATAGTAGGGTCTCAAAGGTATCACATTGCTACAGGCTTTCTGAAAAAAAGCATGTGCAGAGGGAGTCCTCCATGGCAGGAGAGAATTCAGTATGAATGAAACCATGATATTTAGTACAGGAAAATTCATATGGATGGATCTTCTTATGAATATCCCGTATAAATCTCAGTGAGAGCTTTCACTATGAGCTAAGCTGAGCAGGAGACATAAGGCTACAGGGAAGCAGGTTTATCCATGCTACACTTTATCTCAACTGTGCTTTCTAGTCAGCAAGATCTGAAACTGTCTGTCATTTCTTAATATCGTTTAACCCATTCCCTCCCTTTCTTGGTGTGTGCTTCTTGACCTTTGTTAAAAGTAATAGCTTTGCATATCTGATAGTAAGTATTTTTTCTTTTTTTTTTTTTTTGGTAGACACATTAAGCAGAAAAGAGCATTGAATATTTTAGTCTTCTCTGTGACATCTGTTACTTGCAGTTTTTTGTACTATGTAATGAATAGGAACCTTCCACTGTCTTCCTGCTATATCTACTCTGTGTATGTATGTCTGTATGTATATAATCTTTTATTGACTTTCATGCCTTTTCCAAGTTTAACTCATTTTGTCTCTTAGCCTTCTTGACTTGATCCCCATGTGACTATTCCTTTAAACTTGCCCTTAGTCATCTGTTCTTGTTTCCACTTTTTCGTATGATTCATTCTTGTTTTTCAGGTAGTTAAGGAGCTCCCGATGAAGCCTGCTGCTATCTCTTGGTGCTTCCTTTCCATCAGGATAATCTGCTGTTGTGCCTTTAATGTGCCTCTTTTAGTAACTGTCAGCTCTCCTATGCTCCTTTTTCCTTCTGAATTTCTTCCAAAATATCTGCCCACCCATTCATTTCCTAAGCCAACTAAAATCTGCTTTTTGAAGTCCCATCTTTCTGCTATTCCATGCCTTCTTTATCTTCATTAATTTTACTGTTGTGATCAGACATATAACCTTCCATTTTATCAGTTAATACTATGATTAAGCTAGATAATATATTATCTATTATATCTGTTAGATATAATAGCATTTTCCCTTATCACCTCCTCAACTCTCTGAAATAAAATTTATTTTCAGTACCTTCAGGTATTGCCAGGGGACCTTGTTGTGGGGGGAGGATAAAGGAAGAAAGATTGTCCTGGATTTGCTGACTATGGGGTTGTTAGCTTTCTCTGGGAAGGATATGACATCTCTGGACAGAAGCAGGGACAAGACACTGGACTGGGTGGCTGTCAAATCAGATCAAGCAGTTCCCCTATTCCTGGCACAGGGGCATCCTGAAAAAAAAGTGGCAGACCAACTGAGCTAAATCTGTAAGGAAACACACGCTGAATCTGAAGATGCTGTCATTTTAATATATAAAGTTTTGTTATCTGACAGACCTATCGTTGATTTTATTTGGCCATAATTTGAAGTCCTTACCCAAGAAAATTTTTGCGGGGGGAAACTAAGTCAATATGACTTTTGTCTGCATAAAGCTTCAAGACCATTACCATTAGAAATCACATGGCTCTCAACAAACATTGTCCGTCTCTAATGGCTTGAAATCAAAGGCAACAAAATAAGCTCTAGGCGAGACAGATGCTTCAGGAAAGGAGATACTGGGTGTAAAGAGTGAGACACAAGTATGAAAGATATATGGAAAAGTATGAGCCTAAAACAAAACAACAGAGAAGAAGCCCGACAGAGGGGACTGTTTACCTGAGAGCAGCATTATAAAAGGAGTAGTCTAAGTGCAGGAAAAATTGGAGAGAGTAGCAGACAAGTAGCTTGCTAGGGATGCAGGAAGAAAAGAATTAGGAGAAAATGAAAACAAACAGGTGGGAGAATAAAAAAATGTATGTAGCATCCATGAGGATTAGGTTTTTCTTCACCAGAGAACATTTAAAGCCAAATTATTTTTATTAAATGACACACAAGAAAGGATTGTAAAAGAGGCTTTTTTTTTGTGGATTAGAGCAGGGAAACTGAAGTTAAGAGAAACACTTCTGTGGCAGGAGGACAAGGAGTTTAATATTTGTGTTGGGTTTGAAGGGAGGCTATTGGCAGGGTTCTTGGAGATTTGGTGTAGAACTAATCCTAGCAGGGTTGGATCACTAGATCTGACTGCTGCTGATGATATGAAAGGTAGATGATAAATACAGTTTATGACAATTACACAGATAAAAATAGGTCTTTGCTTACGTGCTATTTGTGTCTATTTCTTCAAAGTAGGCTTAATGTGATACCATTTTTTTAATTTGTGCTTCTTGTCATTTTCCTATACTGGTATATTTAAAGAAGATAGTTCTGCTGGTATATTATTTATGTATATTTTTGTTACCTTTTAATTCAGAGTTGTCTATCAAGTGCTATATTAAAAAATGCAGGAAGCATGTAGTGCACTATGTGGTTCAGGGAGACAGCTCTGATTCACTGAGCCTCAAAATTAATTTAATCAAGATCTGAATAACATCTCCTCCTTATAAAAATATCATTATTTTGAATCTGTTTTAGAAAAGTTCAACTAAACCTAAAAATTAAGGTTAGCACAGTATTCCTACTTGCTCCAAAACGGAAATCCACTGTGAGAATCGGGTGTGAAAGGCATTAACAATCTGGGGCAGTGTTCTATCACAGTAATGTATTTGCTGTCACAAGTCGCTTGGCACTCTACTTTGTGCTCCTGCCAAATCTGCATTTTTAGTCTCCTGAATGCCAGGACGCAGCCTGGAAGATTCGAGCTGGTTGGGCCTTGCGGGGCAGGAGCACGTCCGTGCGGTGTGGGGACGGTCCTTGGGGCGCTCGGCTGCTCAGGGATGGGAAGGACACAGCATTTGAGCTACAGACTTCCAGCATTCCCCAGGACAGGAAGCACTATTTTCTTCTCCCAAACAATGCTTTTCCAGAATACTACATTCAATCTAACCTAGAACTGTCAAAAACACATCCTTTTAATGATGAAGTGATGTAGGCATTTGCTATTCAAGTTGTTGTACTGGCATGTCTGCTTTAGGAAAATATCTTTTTCTTCCATGAAATTAAAGCAGATGGCTGCTGGTGTGGACGTAGTAATGGGGTGTTTGTATGTCCTGTGTATGTGGTAGGTATGAGTGGGTGTGTATATGTGTGCATAGACATACATTTATGCATATACATATGTATAAAATTGGTCTGCATGGTATGTATGCTGGTGTATCAGCATAGCAACTGAGGAAACCAAATTCTACTTGGTGCTTGAGAGCAGTGAAGGTGAAGGTCTAAGAACAGGGAAAAATATTCCTCTGTAATTGGTCCCAAGAACAAAGAATATTCTTCCCTGAGAACATTTGGGATATACTTTGTATTTTATCATAATTTATGATTGAAATTATGTCTCTTTGTTCTGTAAAGAATCTATGTAAAATTTTTTTTTTAAATTACATTTAACTTGACTGCACTGTTTGTTCTGCAGATGCAACGTGAATAGCTCTAGAGACTAAAACCCCAGCAGAAATCTCACTTATTTTCCCTGTGCGGCCTGACAGTCCCTTCCTTAAGTTCTTTACCTTCCTGTCTCCTACTTTTGACTCCTTCTTTTCACTCCTGTTACTTTTTAAAGATTTACAGGTTGTGATTGTGATGTTACAATAGTGAGAGTTACACACACACAGTAATTCTACTGAGAGAGTTCACAGTTTGCACCATTTTGTTTCCAAATGTTTGTTGTTTGGCTTTTTTTGTCTTTAGAATAATGAAATTTCATAATGCTTTTCTGTTCTTCAAGGATCCTTGCTTTGAGGGTCAGTGCTGGGGTGAGCCTTTGGTAACTTCCATTGGGCATCCTCTAATGTGAGAATAGCACATAAGCACTTCACTCCTCCTTGTTCTGATTTTAAGATCCTCTTCTTTAGCAATTAGCAAAACTAAATCTTCCTTGAGTTTACCTTAGAATTTAGATTTCCCTTGTATGTATGTGACACCATCTTCTTTATTATCCAGTGCCATCCACTGAAATAACATTCCAAGTTAGGGACAACATTGATGATATGTGAGGATGGCACAGGAAATATTGGTAGCAGACTATTCTGCTCCTGGAAACTACAGGGCCAAGAAAAAAAAAAAGTATTTATTATTTTAAATAAGCAATAAAAGAGTAATACTTCTTCAGTGCTATTTGAGAATTTGATTTAGTTTTTTTTAAATTTGCATGAGTAACAGTGAGCTGATTGCTCACCACTGTGCATAAGAGGTTATCTGCCTGGACACTAGTGTAAAATGGGACAGGACATTGCCAATGACTTTGACAAGCATTTTTTTTTTTTTTTTTTTTGCATTTGTGATGCCTTGTAATAAGGTAAGTCTTTTAGAACATGGATAAACATTTCTAAAAGGTGTTAAAGAAGCTTTTCTTCTCACTTGCCATGATATCATTAAACTAGAGCAATATGGTTCTGCAAATGAAGAGCTTCTGTAAATCACTGTCAGCTCTAAAACCTTTAAAAAGTATGTTTCCTATGAAATATGATTATTTCCTGTTTCTAAAAGCCATGTAGACTGTCTTATCTGGAGTCAGGATATAACTCACACCCTGCTTTCAAACTGCATCAGCCCCTCACACGAGCACGGGCTGCGGTTCCGCTGCCATGTTCCGACGGGCAGACAGGGGCTCTGCGGCCCCCCGAGCTGCTGTGCACGTGTCGCAGAGCTGCCCGAGCGCCTCAGCCGGCCCGGGTGCCGCGTTACGAGCCCTCTCGTGGGGAGCCCCGCGGTGCGAACGCGCTCGCTTCCTGCTCCCCCAGCCACCCCCTTGCTGTCCTCAAGATCCCGTCATTTTCCTTAGTGCTAATGGATGGCACTTTGCAGAAACTGCAGAATTCCTGGAATACTTAAGCTGTATATTAAATATATATAAGCACAAGTATCACAAACAAAGCTTGTCTATGTACGCTCTTGTGGGGGAGCAGGGGCTTGTCTGAAGCGAATGCAAACGAGCATTCCAGAGGCACTGGATTTCCTTAACGTGTTGCTCCTCGCTTGGCATATTTCAGGAGCAGCGTTGCCGCAGGAGGAGCGACTCATCAGGGAACAAGGAACATGTTCGCTCGTGCCATGGTATGGATTGTGGGACTGTGAGTTTGTTTTATTTTTAACCTCGCTAGAAGTTTCTGTGCCAGCTGCTAAATATGAATATTGCACATCAATATTCAGAGTGAACTGGTGCTGTTTCACTTCATGTCTGAATACTAGTAATTTCTGGGTGTAATTTGCATAGGTAAAGCCTCAAAAATCTTCTCCTTGATAAAGCCCTTAAAAAGCCAAACATGTCTTGGCCAAAACATCAGAATACTCTCACTTCTCTGCTAAGAGAGAAAAAAAAAAGTTGATCTGTAACTAAATATATGTTCTGTAACAAATCTAGTTAGCAAGTAAACACACTGTTTTTTCTTCAGAAAAAAAAATGCAGCTATGAGGTATACTTGTGGGAGGTGAAGATCTTAGATAATTTGACAGATGTCGCTTAAAAAGGAGGAGAAAGAGCTGGTGGTTCCCATGCTGCAAGCAGGTCTGCAGCCCAGTCTCAGGAATCTGCTCCTGCTCCTCGCAAATTCCCAATAAAATAGGTTAGTAGATGACCAGGATTTATCCACGCGGCAACTGTAAAATGACTTCCGTGCCTGCTGAGGAGAAGACTTGTGTTTGCACAATAGTACAGACCTGCCAGCCACGGTATTTTTAAGTAATCAAAGGTATCACCATCCTTAGGTGCCCTTATAAATTAAAAGGCTTTGTTCTGGACCCGGCACCCCCGCGCCCCGCGTTCCTGGGCGCGCCGGGGGGGCTGCGGGGCGCACAGGGGTGAACGGGGGGTGCAGGGGCGGCTCTGTCCGCACGCGGCTCCGGCGCCCGGGCTCGCGACGCCGCCCTGGGGCTCGGGGCGCCCTCCGGCCCCGGAGGCAGCAACGTGTGTGTGTGTGTGGGGGGGGGGGCCAGGTCCCCGCTGCGCGCGGCCCCGCGGCCTGCGCGCGGCCCCGCACGTGGCGCCCGTGCCCGAGGGAGCGGCC
>NW_020454092.1:1009337-1095450 GCF_003342845.1 Nothoprocta perdicaria
GCCCCCCGCGGCGGCCGGGCCCGGGGCTGCCCGGGGAGGCGGCGGGGCGGCGCCGGTGCCGGTGACAGGCGCCGCGCAGCGACCGCAACTTTCCCCCTGCCTCCATCGCGGCGGAGGCGATAACGTCCCTGCCCTCCCGCGCGCTCCTCCCTCGCGTCGCACCGACCGCGAGAGCGGGGCGTTGTGGGTGCTCGCGGGAAGAGCCCGCTGAAGGTTACGGGCGAGCCGGTCCCTTTTCTTCTTCACTTATTTATTTATTTCCTTTCCGCTTCAGTTATTGTCCGTTGTTCCCCCAGCGCGCGAGGCGCCGCCGCGCGGCGCGGCCGTTACGGGGCGCGAGGAAGTTTGTGCGCGCGGCGGCGGCGGCGGCGGCGGCGGCGGGCCCGCCCCGCCCAGCCCCGCGCGGGCACCCGCGGCCTCCCCGAGCCAGGTTCCGCCCGCCCGCCCGCAGGAAACTTCGGCTCCGCAGGGACCCGGGAGCGGAAGCGCAGGCTCCGTGCACTTCCAGCCTTCTGGGGTTCCCTCCTTGCTTTCTTATTTTATTTTCTCACTTGGTTAGCAATTTGAGGACTTGATAAGGATTCCGTGCCCTGAGAACGTGTAATGAAGTAGCAGCGCCCCTTGTTCTCCGCGCCGGTAGTTGTCACGCTCGTGTCACTCGTTGTCACTTGTGCACACGCTCCTGCGGGCAGATTGGCATGAAATGCTCTAGAAAATACCTGGGAAGGAGTCGCGGTGAGCGCTGGAGACGCGGAGCGGCAGGCATTTTGTGCTCGTGCTCCCGTAGAGGCTGAAGCGCAGCGGCAACAGGAAAGCTCAGCTGAATGTGCAGTTTATTTTAAGTTTATTGGGCGTAGGTTTCTTCCCTGCAATGCTCGCTATGAATATGTGTGAATATAATGTCCATATAGAGGGAATGCAAGGTATTCTTGGATGTGTTTTGGATGCCTAGCAGACAAGCCTGAGATGATGATTACTGCAGTACAACTTCCATAATTTGTTTGTTTTAAAAGGAAACATGCTGCCTGAATATGTTTGCTTAGGCATGGAAAAGCATTTTTGTAAAATTATTTTTTGATGATGCCGTTTACATTTTTTTTTCTCCTTCCTGTGACTCGGTTGTAGATATTCCTGGATACTGGAATTCATATTGTCTAATTCAGAGGTTATAGAGCAGATGCAAAACCCTGATATGTGCTCGGTATTACAATTCACTGTATTTGCATAGTGTTTCTGTGATGATTACATGATTTCACGAGGCCGTTCTGTTTGAAAATCAGTGTAAGCTACCGGCACAGCTTGTGTTCGTATTCTGCATTTCGATGTGCAGGGCGGTGGTATCGCACCTTTGTGTATGTGTGTTTTGTGATAAAGTATCTTGCGTGAAGGCAGTACAGCATAAAATACTCCTGATCTGTCCGTAGACATTGGCTTCAGTATGCAAAAGAATTGAGTCGGCTCACTGCTAAACTAATTGGTTTGAAGTATTTGAAATGCGGTGCATTGGCGGGAGTTTGTGCTCGCATTGATTCGTAACTTGTAAGACCTTGTACCGCTAACGGAGGTTAGCGGCTTGTCTGAAGCGGTGCAGGAGGGAGGCCTCACGAGACCAGAGAGGCACTTGCGTCTTCTGTGTGTGCCTTAATGCCAATACCTTTTTTGAGCGACAGCACTGGCAGATATGATGCTTTCAGCACAGAGTCGAGTCTATGGCCCAGGCTGGCCTTTGGTTTGTTGATTCGCGGGCCGTGTGTTAACCTGCATGGCAGTCCTGGTACCTGCGTCGCCATCCCAGGCCCTGGTTCATCCCGGCCCACGCGTCACTCGGCTTGGAGGCCTCGCATGGGTCCGCATCTCTCGAGAGCTTTTGAAGGCTGCGGCTTGTTAAGTACCTAACACACCAGGCCCCTGGCTGAGCGGGACCTGAACATGCTCTCCGAGTATGGAGAAAGCACAGAGAAAAGCTTTGGTTTATGTAATTGCTTGTTATTGTTTATTAACAAATAATTGATGATGATTATTATATGATGATGATTATTGATGTGTCAGTGTTGAAGACTTAACAGACACAGAGTGAAACAGGATGAAGAAAAGAATCTTTTTTTGCAATATGCTACCACAGGTTGCACTAACCTTCATTGCATTCTTATAGCTTTACTTTTGGGGTGTCATGGCTTATTCTGTGGGTTTGAAATTTTGCTTTAGGATTTTCAAGTGGGAGTGGTTCAGATTTTAAAAGGGGTTTGGTGTAGACCTAAGTACAGTTGTGTCTGAACACTTTTGTTAAACCTGAACTATCTTTTGTTTGCATTTCAATATAGCTTCTAAGTTACTACATCCTAGTTTTGAATAATACGAAATCTTTTGCACTTCTTTTAGCTCCTTGGATATTCTTGCATAACATACTGTGGGCTGGTCAGTTACTTTATATGAAAATAGCTTATGTAGGGGGTACCTGGTCATTTATTCAAGAGCCCTGCAAAATCCCCTATCTAGAGCATAGGGAGAGCTGTTGTTATGTAGCAGTAGATGCTGTATGGGACTGTGTAGCTAGACCTTGTGCGGCAGCTCATATGAAGCAATTGTACCACTTCATGCTCAAAATTTTTTGACTTTCACAGATTTATCTGTGTAACTGATACAACAAAAGGGGAGAGTGCTGTTTCGTAAATGTTGAGGTTACTGTAGGCGAGGCAGAGAGAAGAGATTTTGGGACACATGTATAACGTTTTCTTTGGAATGTCTTGAAATTGCTTCTTTTTTCAGTAGCAAAATTTTTTGAGTAGCAGTACCACAGTGTCCGGTAGTCAAGTATGATGCTTAGCAGGTTATTATTTGTGTGTGCTGCTGATTTTAAATGCTTTGAAATGAAAGCAAAACAGTCTGCCAAATACAGCTGTGAACTACCCTGAGAGGAATGTGCATTTCAGGTTTGCTGGTATTCACGTGTCACGCATACTGCGTGCAGGGTGTTAGTGCACAAGCAGGAAAGCTGCCTCATTTTATTAGAATTTTTTTCCCCTGTTATTCACTTGTGGTAAAGAAAACGAAATAAAAAAGAGAAGTGTTTTACTTTTTTAACTGATAAATTCTCAGAAAGTCACTTCTTATCATTAAACTGTAGATGTAGAGTTCTGAGAATTTTTTTTTTTGGCCAGTTATTATGTGGGAACAAAGCAATATGGGAATACTTCATAGTTGAAGATGGCGCTGTATTTTTACTTAGAATAAACAGAGCAATCTTAAAACTTACTCAGGCCAACTGTAGTATAAGCAGGTCTTGTGTAAAGCTCTAATGTAAAGCTCTAATGTGCACAGATTCTAGCTTGGGAAATTGCTGGTTTTGTTGCAGGTGTTTTTCTTAGAGTGAGCTGATGCTTATGACAAATTCTTACGAGACATTGCCATAAGACCAATGAAAAAGGACCTTTTCTTTTTTTTTTTTTTTTTCCTTTTTTAAACGTAGGCCCGTCCTTCCTTGAATCTAGTTTTCCAGAAAATACGTGCTGTAGAGAACAGAGCAAATTAAGCTTGGATAACTGTTTTGTTTTAATTCTGTTTTAGCTTGCCTAGATGGGAATTTCTCATTAACCTATTCCATTTTAAATGAAGAGAGAATCAATGACAGGCTGCATTTATTTATTATCATCTTTGTTCAAATGACGTGTAATAATGCTATTTGAAGAAATATCTTTTTTTTTCCCCTCTCCACATCAAGTGGAAATAAGTTCATTTCATTGTAATAACAGTAGTGCAGTTAGTGACAACATTACTTAGGATTTTCTTAGAGCTTGGTAATACTAACTGCTTGCAAAATCTTGTATATTGTAGATCTGTAAGTTGTGTTCAGAATTAGGTCTGTAGAATTTTACTACCTGAAGAAATGATTGAAGATTATGAAAAAAAATTGCATTTAAATAATCCTTTATACTTTTGTCTTCCTGATGCAATTTAGTGTTTTAAAGTAGTGTTTGTTCCCAATCTAGTTTATTACCCCCATGCGAGGCTTCTTACCCCAGCACCAAAGTTTTCACAAAAATAAAAGCTGGAATAAAGTTTAATAAGACAGTTATATTTATGAAGTGAAATATTTCTTGACATGCAACTCTCTTAAGAAAGAATATAAGGGGGGGAAAAAGAAAGTTTTGGCCTTGTTTCATGAACTTTTTTTTTTGTTTGTTTGATTGTTGGAGGGAAAAACGAGATTTAGTTTGCTGGACAGCTCTAAAGGGAAATGAATGCACACACACACATGCACACACAAGAAATTGAGCAGAAGTCATTAACTTTGCTGTTTAGAGCATTAGTGCTGAGGATGGATCCATGGAGCGCCTAGCGTCTTGAGTTGCTGAACAGTTAAACAAAAGCTAGAAAAGCTCCTTGCAGAAGTTGACTTCTCAAATATAATCTAGTTCCTAGGGTGGGCTCATGAGTCAGAAAAGTGTAATGTGACATCAAAGACTGTGGGGGACAAGTTCTCCGTGCACAGTATTCAAGAGTGGAGTAGAGTAACAGTGGCGGAGGGCAGAGGAGCGGAACAAGGGTTTCTGCATGCCGTATCCCTCATCCAGAGCCAAGCCCTTACCAAGACGCTCTGCTTAGAAGAGAAACTTGAGGTCTGCCTCCCTCTTGGACACCATCTGTTTGGGGGGCTTACTCCAGCCTTAAGCTCCTGAGCAGAGCTTGGGATATTCCAGAGGAAAATCCCGGCATGGCCTGTCTCTAGGGAGGTCGCAATAGGTGATGGGACCTGCAGATTTAGCAGGGCCAAGTTGAGCGTCATCCCGAGGCAGGAGCTTCCAGGGATGGTGGGCGAGTTGGAGATGCTTGAGCGGGGAAAGCTCCTGTTAGGAGGCTTTTGGGGTGGGTCTGTGCTGGAAAAAATGACTGAAATCAGAGTGATTATTTTACTAATTTTAATCATGGCTTAAATCAGCAAGCAGGAAATCCTGATTAAATAATTGTTTTTAATTTTATTTTGCATTTTTGCTTAATTATTTTTCCTAAAGAAAAGTTGATTCTAATTGGTCTAATTTGATCATACTTTTTGTGAGGCAGGAGGGTACAGATCTCTGCATTTAAGTAGTTATGTAGCTTAGATTTGTAATGTTTAAGAAATGTGAATTCCCATCTTAGAGATTTAGCTGACTTTATTAGCTAAATAAAATGAACCTTAATTGTGCTAGGTATGTAAGAAGAAACAAATATATCCAAATATGTTTTGCATTTAGAACAGATTATATACAAGTAGATTTGCCTGTAGTTTGGGAACTGAGACAGTTATTTCTGGTCACTGTGCCTTTCAAGACTTACCATTAATAGATAAATCCAGTCAGCTGTCCTTCTTGTTCATCATTTGGAAAAGAAAATCAGACTTTCCTGCTTTATAAATTGTCAGTTGTTCTTTCAGAGTTGAGTGAACTAATTTTTGAATTGAACTAGTGGCTTGTTATTTTTTTTCTTTTGTAAATAATAGAGAATTATTCATTGGGCATGGCTGGAAAATATATGCATACTTAATACATACATTGCTCAGAAATTTTGCTTTAATAGCTTGCCTTCAAGGCATATAAGGGCAACCTAGTGGAAGACTGTGTTAAGCATACAAGTGAGTATTCTGATTGTTCACAGTCCACGGATGTCTGAAAGAGCTTAACTTGGATTTTGGTCTTGGCATTCACCTTGTTGAGTTTTCGGTGCCTTGGGATCATCTGGTTGTAACAGCAGAAATCCTTCCTGTCACCTTCAGCACCGAGCTCTCATCCAGAAGCCCTTGGTCCTGGGGAGGCCGATACAGAGGATGCTCCAAGTAGGGTTTCCATCACTTCTTGCTTTAGCTCCTGTGCCTTAGGCTGCCAGGCCCGTACACTGTTCAGCTACATTTGATAAATATCACTTTTTTTTTTTTTTTTTTTTTTTTCCTGCTTCATACTGGTTAGAGTGGTTCAACAGTTTTGATAGCTGAAGTAACTCTTGTAGCTATGCTTACTCTCTGTGGTTTCTTGTGCCCTAATACCCTCTTTCCAGTTGTTTGGGTCCTCAGGGAGACTACTGTCTTTATATACATATATATATATATATATATATTTGTTCCTATAGAGCAAATGAAAATAAAATCCCCGCACTATGACTAGAACTGTCTTTAATTCTGGTGTCTTTACTTTTTTACCTTAATATATAGAAAATTACATCTGAAAGAATATTTGTTTATTTAGACTGGAAAATGGATATTTTGGTCCACACTTGTAACTTAGATTCTAAAGTTTTATCTTATTAAGTGATATCATTGTGAAGGCGCATTTATTTGCACATAAAATATTTTAGTGAAACCAGTTCTCTTAATAGATCTGCTGTATGCTTGTCATGAGTGAAAGATACATTAACTTTGAAACCACTTCAAATTTCTATCTTTTACATTTTTTCTTTTTTGAATAGGAAAACATTTGGTGGGTATGACTCTTGAGGTCTTTCTGGGAAGAGTCTTTCGGTCTTGATGAGCAAAGATCTGTTTTTTGACAGTGCTGTTGAAAGTTTTACTAAAAAGGTAAAACTTTTAGACCACCAAAAATTTTTAAACGTTCATGAACAGGAAATTTTGGGATGTTTTTCAAAGTAAAATGTCCCTAATATAATGCAAAAATATTTGGCAAGAAGAAAGCCTTCATTTGCTGTCTTTGAAATTGGAATTTTTAGCCCATAAAAAAATGATCATACTGTGGTTTAGTTCAGATATGATATTTAGAAGATAGTAGACTAAATATTGTGTATACACTGGAAAGAAGAAATACGTGTTTCAAGTTCCTTCCTTCTTTACTTTCAGCATTGTGCATGTGTTATGAGGATATGATGTCCATTCCTCAGGCTAGCTGTTTATTGGAGTAATCATATCAAACTACCACATATATTAATGCCCTCTGAATCTGATAGTTTCTGTGCGTTGGTTACTGAGAACAAGCTGAGTAAGAAAACATAACCAAATTCCAGTTTATTTATAGTACTTGCACAAACTGGGAAATAGAACTTTTAAAGGTAAGATGAATTTGTTGGAAATGAATTGATGTAAAATGTGCTGAAATCAGCTGGAAGTATTAATGCATTGGCGATATAACGTGATGTTGTTACTACAGCATTCTTTAAACTACCTTTATAGCTGATATACATTGATCTTCTAGTCATATACGCGTCTCTCTTTGTCAGATTGCTTTAAAAAAAAAACTATTCTGCTGTCCTAAATCTTGCTCTCTATCTTGAATGTTAATTTTTGTTTTTGTATTTTATTGTAAAAATGTAAAAACAAACTCCGAACTTTACTCTTTCATAAAACATAAATACGGAGGAGTGGAAGAGTTTTTTAACATAGCGAAGCAGCAGTTCGGCTGTAATTAAAAAGAAAAAAAAGCATTTTTAGAACATCAGAAGAATGCTTCTTAAACTAAGGCTGACCATTCTGGAATTCTCCCGAACCAAGGAGAACATATTAAGTGTGTGTCTGTCTGTGTGTGTGTGTATTTAGTTTAATTTAGTACAAGAACAGTCTGCTCAGTATTTTCACGAGAGAAGTTGGGAATAATGACAGGTCTCTAGCAGATACTGGAAAGTTAGAACGTATGTTAGAGAGAAAATAAATATGCCATCAATGCACCTTTGTCATCTTCAAGATATTATTTAATTATTCTTTCAGGGCAGAATCTCTTCTTTTTCATGCTTTAGTATTTTTTGAGGTAAATATTTTTTCCCAGACATTTCCCTGCCAGGCCATTAGCTGAGGCCAGAGCTTATGGTCCTGGAAGAGGGGAGTGTTTTTCTAGCAGTGGAACTCCCTTCCTTGAGTAAGGTATTGTTGTTTTTTGTTTGGTTATGTTTTGTTCATGGTGTTTGTGATTAATTTATGAAGAATAAGTTTATCTGTACTGATTACTAGGTTTTGTTTTTCCTTCTTTCTTTTTTACGCCGGTTACTCGTTGAGCAAGGTGTTGTTTGAGGTGTTGATTGTCTTTGTTATATGTTTTAAAAACCTTTTGGTTGTTAGTGTTTCATTTTAGTTTCAGTGGTTATAGTCACAATACTGAGCCATATGAAAAAAACTTTCTTGCAAGTTTGCTACAAAATTTAACTTGGAATAGAGCAGTTTTGAGAGTTCCAATTGTCTTTGGTTCTATGAAGGGCTGCTATGAGGAATGAGATTTTCCTGTTTGGAATTAATATAGGGTACAAATACTAAGAGTTCCTGGTGCTGCTGCCTTAGAATTTTTAAATGGGCTACAGAAGAGCGTTTTTTTTTTTCCCCTGTGGATGTTGGTTCCTCAAAATGTGATTGCTTTTTGTAAAGTTTGTTGTCTATTTAACTTACCTCTAGTTATCTAATGAGATTAGTATATCTATCTATCTATCTATCTTAGTATATCAATGCCCTTAATGAAGCAAGCTTTTTCTAATTAAATTGCATTATTGAATAATTGTAATATCAATATTGCATAAAAGGGGTAACACCAGTAGTCAAACTATGAAAAGCAAATACCATCTTTACTAGCTTGTTGGATGGTATTGCTGATGATTCTGAACTTAAGCTTTTTTTCAGTCCCTTTTTTGATTTGTGCAATCACACCCAGAACGTCTGAAAGGTTAATTTATATGATGTTCTTGCATGTGTATTATACATATAAATGTATGTGAAGCTACTCCCTGAGCACTATAGAGCCTGCTAGGTAGGCTGAGCTTACCTAGCAGTGTGTTTTGGCCACACAGTTGCTTGCTGCATCCTTCTTAAAAACACACAATTTCATTTTTTTCAGATATGTCATTTTTGTCATAATCCTGCTGGTGAGCATTACAGATGATACAAAACCTGACTGCGTGATTCATATTGCCATTTTTGGGGTGCATTAGTTGTACCTGGAGTTTTAGCTTTTTCTATTACTGTTTGCTTTTAAACAGACAACTAGAGACATCTCTAGGTCACAAATTGACATAATCTGGTTTTGTATTACGTGAGAATTATATTTCTTGGCTTGATCTCCACATTCATTATGCTTGCAGTATATATCTCAATTTGGAGATAAAATATTGATGTTAAGGCGACAGCAGAGTTTCAATGTAGTAGAGTGACCTCACTGATGATTTTTCCCTTGTGCTGTGTGTGTGTGACTGAGGATTGACCCTGTTAGGTCTCTTCGCTGGTTGCAGCGTGCGGTTCTCGCTGGGCCATCTCCTTGTTTTCTCTCTTCTGGGGAAGTGCAGCAACAACCATGAGTCTGCCAGAGGCTGACACCACCTTCCTGCTGCTTTCTTTGAATCTTTCTTCCTCTTCAAATTACTTTTTAATGTGGAAAAAGAGACAACCAATAGGTTTTACTGTTGTTGCTGCGCTTTTGGCACCCTCTTCTGAAGCAAACAGGAGACGACACCACCAATAACTTGTCAGAGACTGCAGAATTGATCTGAGCACCACCAGCACTACCGAGTTTGAGCTTTCTGGGCAGGATGTGTCACCCTTTCCTAAGCCAAGTCTCTCAGACTCTGTCTTCCCACCATTGGTTTCCTTTTCTTACCAGAGTTTGGCCACAAGCCTGACCTCAGGCACCATGAAGCTCCTCTGCTTCCTCTGCGCTTCTGTAAACGCTCATTTTCTGCCTCCGGCGGAGGTGCCCGAGCTCAGCGCTGGTTCTTGCCCCGTGGCTGTGGCAGCCGAGCGCAGGCTGCGCCACCGTGGGTGCCGGCAGCGCGGCCGCCTCTCCACGGGCACTCAGCAGCACGTGGGGCGCGAGGGCCTCGGGGTCCCTGGGAGCTCCTCCCTTCCTCCCGTGGCTGTCGCCCGCGGCAAGTGCTCGCACCCCACACCAGCAGCGACAGTGAGTACTTGGTGCAATTAGTGGCTGGCAGCCACAGATGTTGGTGTCTAGAGACACCGAAGAATGTTATTTTGTCTTGTGTGTCAAGAAGTTCTACCTTATCACCAGTTACAGCTTGAGCAAAGATAAAATCCAGCTTTAAGATTGTAGTGGTTAAAGGTCCAAAATAAGGACCTTGTGGAAATAACAGATTTTTGAGTGTTGTTCAGCCTTTTTGTTAAGAGTAGTTTCTTACTTTTACTTCGACCTTAAGTTAAGACAGAACACTACAATTGCTTTTTGCTGCATCCATTGAGTTGTTGAATCCATTGGTTTTATTGTCCAAATAATCTGAAGATACTGAATGGAACAGATTAATTCTGATTAAAATAAACATTCCCACTATGAGTTCGCTAGTTAGACAAATGTTAGTCTGTAGTTCTTTTAGAAAATCCTTCGTTGTTTAAAAGCAGTAAATGAAAAAAAAAAATTCACAATTCAAGTAACTAGCAAAATATGTACAAGGAATCACTTGTTAAATATTTAAATTTGTTTCATTATAGATTAAACTGATTTTTAAAGCAGTTATACCATAACTGCTATATATATATATACACACCATATATATATATATATATATATACACACACACCATATATAACTTTGTAGCATACTTCAGTGTATGTAAAATTTTCTGTGTGCCAATTTTGTTACATAGGCATGTTAATTTTGGTAAAATAGCATATGCGACAACAATAGTCTCTGTTCGTAAGAGACATGTGTCACATGCCTAAGCTTTGCTTTGGCCATGTCCGTACTGTGACAAAAATGTAGTAGTAAGCTAGTGATTCATTAAGGGAGAAACTTAACAAAGTTTTTCAGTGATTCTTGTTACCAAAATTTCACATATGAAGGACAGACGTAGATAAGTATTGAAGCCGCTGTCTTTTTCCTCTTTCAGTTGGTTATGGGATTCTCCCTGTCTTGGATACAGTGATGTGCAAGATAGTGAGGGGCTTGGAAAGCCTGGAGAGTCGGGGTGGTTAAGGGCAGAGCAAGGAGAGGTGCCTTTGACTGCCCTCCTCTTTCCCTGGGAACTCACATGTCATGCAGCTTTCTCTTTCTTGCTCTTCTGTTTAGTTTTTACCAGCTCTTAAATTGCAGTTGTCTTAAGCTCTGTGTGTTTGTGTCTGAAGTAGCCTATGAAACCAGTGTATCTAAATGTGCCAGTCAGCAGGAGCGTGTGGCAGCCCCCTGGATCTGGAAACAATCAGACAGCGTCTTCACTTCTGCCTGGTTATATGAGGACTAGCTTCTTTTGGGCTCTTCTGCCTCTTCCAAATTTATGCAGGTGGATCTGACTCAGTCCTGTGTCCTTGCATTATATAAACCTTTTTTTTTTTTTTTTTCTTTTTTAAGAAAATCTTCAGAGCTCTTAACTTGGTACTTCGTAGTAGCAGCAACCCCACAAGTCAGAAGTGTGGAAGCAGCAATGTTGCAGTGTTCAGTGTGTCCTGGGTAAAACGCATCCCACTGTCACCTAATGGTACTTTCTGCCCTTACCTCCCAGTAGTAAAAACTTGCTGCTTTGTTTCTGTCAAATGATCTGTAAGACACAGGCTGTGTTGAGCTTGTTCATGTTAGACACCTGTAGGCTTGCATGGCCCAGCCTTGCATCGTGCATGAGCTGCATAAAAGGAGATTTGGACTGTGTCCCTATTTGGTGAAGAGCTTGCATCAAGCTTATTCTGACTAAAATTATGGCTATGAATTGCCCTAGGTAGTCCCCAAAGCCAATATAATGCCCTTTTGCTAAAAATAGATAGGATGAGCTTTGTAGTGCAACAGGTGCTATAGAGCTGAATGTTCAGGTTCTACTGTCGCTGTGCAGGGGTGGTTAGTTGGACCATACTATTTTTAATGCTTCCTTTGGATATATTTTGAATATAATATGTTTTGAATATATATTGTAAAATACTTTTCATTTGCAATTATCAAGTAGTTACAAATGTGCCCTCCACAGATTTCTGGTTGCTGTCAGAACCGTAACCGGACGCATGTGTTGGGACTTCAGACACATGTTCGTGGGCTTTGAGCCGTGGGGTCCGTCCCTCGCGAGGCGCGCAGGGGCTCAGGCCTCAGCAGAGTGCCCTGTTGGCTGCTGAAACAGGATCCCTTCTTCTTCAGCTGTGAAATTTAGATGAATGAAAGTGAGATGACAGTGCAGCAGAAAAGCAAGTGGGCTTAAAATTAGAATGTGAGTACTGGGTAGGAGAAACAGCTGTAATGCAGATTCCTTTAGTGCAGATGCTGAGTAGCAGTAAAGCCCAAATTTTGACAGATGGTTACGTACGGTGTTTCTTTGTGCATGAGCTGGATGTGCACTGCATTTTTAGAGATGTTGAGTGCTCAAAGTGGCAATTGAATTTAATGTACGCTGTTAGTGTCATCAGGTAGTTAGCTGTGGTGCAACCTAGAAGGAGGGAGGGCAGAGTTTAAAATAAATTTTCCCTCAGCTCTGTACTTGTTTTTTTCACCAATTCATGTGTGAATTCAGACAAATCTCTCTTTTTTTTTTTTTTACCCGGTGCTTAGAATGGGAATAATCCTGTGAGATCCTGGGGAAATGTAGATGTAGTCGTTAATATCTCACCCGTGTGTGTGTGTAGTTTTTATTTAGAGCTGCATTCTGAGACACTGCTTACAGGGGATGGAAAGAAATGAGCTTCTTCCCATGCTCGGTGAAGGTTGGACACCGTTGTCAGTTAAGATATTGCCAGTAATTAGGAAAGATAAAATAAAATATCAGAAACCAAAACCACCCCACAGTATTTAGTATATGGGAATTGAAATTAGAGTTGACTGTGATGTTGTAGAATAAATAGATAAATATATGTGGAAATAGTTTGGATTTTTTGTTCAGTTGCCTGTTTGTGGAAGGTTTCTTGCCACGCGATGGTGGGAACGGCAGAGTTTGGAAGTGCATGGGGTGACCCGGCATTACTTGGGTGCCGCTGGGCAGCGGGGCGCTTCCTTTGGCCGTGGGGCTGTCTGCGCGGCACAGAGACCTGGAAGATCAGAAATGGCACGAGGATCTACGCAAGTAAGGAGATTAGGAAGTCCAGGGAATTAATAATGGAATCACAAATCTATCACCACAAATTTAGCCGTTAAATGCAAAATGACTAGTATAATTACACAGAAAAATAAGATGGTTTTATTCTATGAAATTGCTTTTCTTTTTTTTTTTTTTTTTTGTCTTTTTTTGAATTGTTATTCTACTCTGTAAATAACTTGTGCACTTTTTTTGTGGTGGAGAAGATGTAGAATTTGTATTTTTTCCTTCATGGTTCATTTTTTTCTGAGGAGTGAATGAGAGAAACAGGAGAATGAAGTGTGTTTGGGGGAAGGCGTTCGACTCTGCCTGCCTGGTAGGTGACCTCTGCTTTTAACTTCCTTTTCACTCCTTCCTTAGATAGCCGAAACTGCTGTTTGTTTTTGATATGTGCAGAGGGCCTGTGCCATTTTAAATACTTGCAGAACAGCCATTTCATGCACTTGAACAGTGTGAACTCCTGGTTTGTCTCCTCATGTGTAGTAGTCCTTTAGGTAGGTATTGCTTGTGCTATCAGGATTGCTTCAGGCTTTTAGTGGTTTGCAGCATAGAAGCATGGATAGAGCAGCAGAAAGCGGTGAGTTTCATTGAGGATGTGGTGCTGCACTATTTCAGCATACGCAGAACTGGGGTTGTCCTGTGACCTGTTAGTGTTGTCAACAAGTGACCCATAAACTTTGAACCTTTCTGCATATTCCCCAAAGGAGACGGACAGCATCTGTGTTTGCATCAGACGAAGCCGAGACAGGCAAATTCTGCTTCCCTCTTTCTGTTTGGACACCTTTAGTAGGACTGTCTGGAAGCACCAGTAATTGTGGCAGATTCCGCTATGTATGGATGAAAAGGGAGTGCACAGAGATAGGAGGCAGCGCATCATGTGAGTGGCCTCAGCTGTATCGTTTTTTATCTCTCTTGACATAATGTTGTGATCAAGGCGGATGTGAGCTGCTTGGGAAGACAGCGTCTTTGTCGTGTTCCTGCCACAGACATCTCGCGTAACCTTGGCCAAGGCCTTAGCTGCTTTCTGTAAAGTGCACATGTGTAGTTCCTACCTTTAAGGGAGGCTGCAAACGTAGACATTTTGTCTACTTGTTGTATATTCGTTCATTTATGTATTTATGTAGCACAGTGCAATATGGAAATTCTGCCTCACTATGAGACATAGGGATATCTTTACTTTCAGATTCACCGAGGATTCCCAGTGGGCTAAGAAACACCTTAGACACCTGTCACACCTAGCGCTAATCCCTCCTCTAACTTGATAAACCAAGGTCAGAAACAATTCATTTGATACACTTTTCGCTAACCAGAATGTTGTTCCCAACTCCAAAGAAAGGAAAATTAATTGCTTTTGACCTTAAAATTGTGTAATGCCTCTCCTCTCCACAGGAGAAGGCAGCATGAAGCCCGGATCTCATTGCTTAGGGCTTTACAGGAGAGCTCAGCACACCGTGTCACAGTGACGCAGGCGCAAATTGTGCTGCCCAGGGATGGCCAGAGACGTCAGCAGGACGCATTCGTTGGCTACCGAGTTGCTGCCAGAACTGAGAGTTGTTTTGAACAAAAATTGATGACAAGCACTTTAAATAAGTGCTTTGCACCTCTGGATATTTTGTCGTTGTAGCAGGTGTTGAAATTGGTCATTAAAGAAGAAAAATCTTTTAGAAAATGCACCTGTTTTGCAGCATCAGTATACATTAATTTTGAATGCACAGAATTTAGTGCATGAGTTCATCAGTCAGTTAACTTGTTTGCACATTTCACTGCCTTTGGCTGCGGAAAGTGGAAATGGTCAATGCAGACTGTGTTAATAGTATCTAACTCTATATAAACAAAGCCTATTTGTTTCAGTTAATACTCTTTGGCTCTGCTAGTTCATTATTAATGTAAACAGTAGTAAAAAACGGTAGTTTAAAAATCCCAAAATCCTTCTGGAAACTAGAACCTGCTGGTTGATCACCTGGTCATGCTCTTTCTTGGCAGTTAAAAAATAATGCAAGGAACTGTTGCAAGTGATTAGTTTAGATTAAAAGAAATAGCAGGAGAGTGACACCTGTGATTAATTAATAATGAGTTTCAAAAGAAAAACGGGTACCATAGTTTGTAATGAGCACATCCAGGGTGCCATCCACCTAGTGTGCAAATATTCAGAGCATTAACTTCTTTGTCAGGGTTTCCTGACAAAGCCAATTTTTAGCCAAAAATTCAGGAAATACATTTTCAGCGAAATGTTTTATTACTAAAGTTCTTAGCTGTGTGAGTTCAGTATAAGCTTTCAAAAGGGAGAATACTCACAGATATTGCTTCGTTGTGGAATATTTTGTAGAGGCTTTTCTATTTCATTGGTGTAGGAGGGTCCTCATGATCCAGAAAGACAGTTTGGGACTTCAGTATAGGAAGTACACTTAGATCTTCCTTAACTCAGTACTTTAAAAAGAGTTTTTAAAGAGTCGGAAGGAGTTACTGTATGTGCAGGAAGGTCTGGAACATGGGTGGTTACTCTTCCTAGTGGACTCTTCTGCTGATTTGGCACTGTCATGTATTTCTTTTGCTGTGTTGGTGAATTGATCTGCTGAATTTTAATCTAGCTAAGAAGGGTGGAGAGCTAAAAGAAAGGTGCCGGTCATCAAAGTGTAACGTCCTTCGCACTGCTGAGGGGTAACAATTCCAAGACCAAAGCTGCCCAGACATTAGCATTATGTTGTTCTGTTCTCTCCATTGTCTTTGCCCCTGTCATTTGTTAAGCTAAAGTTATTCAACAGGCTCAGGAAGGACCTTGTCGTGGTTCTGCTGCTCGTAGCATTCTTTGCTGTGCTGTGCTTCCAGTAACAGTGCAGATGGGGTTATGTGCTTGGGAAGCAGACAGGTAGCTCCAGTGTTGAATGTTTTGCGCTGTATCTTATTATTTTATACCTGTCAACTCCCGTTATCAAGATGGGAAAAACCATTGCAAGGAAGTTGGCATGGTGATCTCTGAGACAAAATAGGAAAAAATTGTTCAGTGAAGAGTTGCTGTAGCAAAAGTTAGTATAAGGAAAAGCCTAGCTAAAAACTGACCTATTATAGGGACACGTGCCAAATAAAACTAAATGTTGACTCATGTTTTCTGAGTAATGAAAACATTGGAGTGAGACACAACATGCCTTTACCGCAGCGAATGTTGCAGGAGGAGTTGGGGAGCTTTCAGGGCCATCAGCACCATTATTGCTAGTGAAGCGTGGGTCTCGAGGTTGTCCCAGGCATGCACATGGTGACACTGCTATGCCGGAATGTAGTTTTAAAGGTACTCAGTCGTTTTTCCTTCCTCTTTTTCAAGCATCTCTAGTGCCTACATTAGCATTTATCTTTCATGGGCACCTCGAGCAGGTTGTGCTTAAACCCGTGCAAAGGGTTTTTTGTCCGTGGCGCTCCGGTCGAGCGTGGTGGCTGTTATGCAGGGTGTCAGGAGGAGGCTGTCACTGTGTCCTGCGAGCTGCCGCTTGCTGCGGGAGGGCAGCACGTGCCCCGCAAGCCGGACCGGCCGCCCCTGCTAGCGATGGCATCTGCAGCGGGGCCTCATGGCCGTGTCTGAGCCTCGCACAGCGCAGCAACCCGGCCCCTGGGGAGCTGCTGCCCTGGCTCTTGCAGGACTCGTCCCCGAGCTGCGGGCGAGCTCCGCTCGGGCATGTGGGCACACATGTCCCCGGCCTGTGACTGAAGGAGGGCGGCCGGAGGCGGCCGGGATGCTCCTGTCTGCCAGGTTATTGAAATCCCAAACCTGGATGCAGAGGTGGCATCTAAGGCTCAGTAAGATTCTTTTTTTTCTTCATTAAAAATTCAATTTCTGTTTTAGAATAATTAAAAAAAAAAAGACTTTTCTATCCAGCACCTAAACTTTTCTTTGGTTTAGATTAAATTGGAGTCATTAAACTGTTGAGAAAATGAAATAAACCTCCGAAGTGCATTTAAAAAGATCATCTCTAGGCATTTGAACAGCCTTTAGTAAAATAATTCCTAAAAGAAAACAGAATGCTCCTCAGAGGAAAACACTGGATTTTCCTGTTTTTTCAGCCGCAGGAGAATTAATATTGAACTGTAGAATGCAGGTAACGCAGCCATGTGACCAAAGGCTCCTGGGCTTTGTAGTTCATGATAAATCATTCAGAAGTTCGTGAGTTTTTTATCCTCTTCATAAAAGCCTTTTCTATAGTCCTGGATACAAGCTTGTTAAAATGCATCATCATACAGCTGTATTCAGCAGACAAATTTTATCAAAGCAATTTGGAAGTGGATTTTCAAGTCACATTTGTCAAAGAAAACTGCTCTCCTGATGTTTCTAGAGAAGATTCTTTTTGTTGTGATTTATTAATTTTATGCTAGGTATGCTTTTTGAGGCCAAAATTGGTCAATTATATTTTTCCTTTCCCACAATTTGTTTTGTATAGACTTCATCTGTCTGCCTGTTAATTATGCATTTTTCCCCTGAATTTCTAAAATATTTAGAGATGTAAAGGATGCTAGAGATAATTCAAGAGGAGATTGAGTCTGTTTTGGGAAGAATATGTCAACTAAAATAGTTTTATTTGGAAAGATCTTGAAACTGGTATGAATGGTTGTCTCTTGTGGATGTTCGTGTTGGAGTTGCACAGTGCATGGAAGTCTAAGGTAAAAAGCAATCAGATCTCTTTCATTTTGTCTTTTAAAGCAAGAATCCTTCCTGGTTAGTAAGGGGGTGATTCTTGACACTGTATTCTTTTGCTTTCATGGGATTTTAGTGGTACTTTCGAAGAGCACCTAACATCTAACTTGCAGAGAGAAGTTGTGCTTTTGCCTACATACAAGAAGAAATGGTATAAAGTTTGTCCATCTTGCTGGTTTTATCTTTGGATTAAAGGGATCCTGGCAAAATCTATGCCATGTCCTGTTTTCAATGAGATTTTATTGTAGGGAATACTTTATGAGGCAATTGTTTAATTGCTATTGGACTTCACCTGCAGTGTTCAACCCCCTGCTTTGCTGTAGTCTCAGTTGAGGAGCTCACATTCTTTCTGTTACCTTTGAATTGATCATAGTGGGTAGATTAATAATGACTTTATTAAGTCATTATTAGCTGACTTTAACTTTGAGGATTGGTTGTTGGTTGGTGAATACTGTTTTTCTTCTTTGATAATTATTCTGGTTGGTGGTTAAATTGGGGGAAATTATGTCTGAGTTGAGTCGTGCCCCCTCCCCTTTGAGCTTAGGTCTCTTCCCGATGTCCTCAGAATCAGGAATTGCTCTGTGCCCTTTCCTCCCTTGACTGGCCACCTTGCACTTGCTAGTGCTCCCCTGCCCCTTCCTTGGGACACCTTCCCAACTCTAAAATACCAATGTAGCTTTAAAATCACCTGGCTAGGTGAAGAATTAGGCAATAAAGGAAAAGCTGTGAAATTTGTTTTGAAGTTTACTGTAAATGCAGAAGGGAAACAGAGAAAAACACTGCTTAATTTAAATTTCAGTTGCGTATCCAAGCAGTGCTTCTAAGAATACTGTGAAAACAATATGTAAATATTTTTCAGGCAAAATTGTGGTTTTATGCTGTTGGATCTAAACACAGAATGCAGTATGATCAAAGTTAATCTAATAAATTAAGTAGCAGACAGTAGTACATTAAATGTTATGGAGGTAACATTAGGCAATTTTCATGTCTTAAAATTACGTCCTCACAAGTTCAGTCCTAAATGGCCTTTATTATAAAGCATCTGCTATCTGCTATTCCTAAGTTTCCTAAAGATGCCTCTTTTTGTTTACTTAGATTTGATGGACAAAATAACACTGCTCTTGCTGCAGTTTGCACAACAGTTTGCTTCTTGCTGGGTTCATCCCTCTAAGGCAGAATTTATCAGAACCTATTTCCTTTCTGTAGCACAAGTTTGCATCCGTCAGTCTGCAGTTGTTGCTGAAGCAAGTTGCTGTGTATATGGGGGTTTGTCCTAGTGCTGGTAGGAGGAGATGGGCAGAAGGTGCCTGTGGTTCTGTCCAGGCAGGTTTTGCTGTTGTGGTAGCACTAGAGATGCATTGGCAAATGCTCGGTTTCTTGTTCTGGCACGGCCTGGCTCATGCTGGCACTTGGTACCCCTAGGCAGCTTGCTTCTACTTGTGAGCTTAGTGAGGCTGGGGCTGTCTGGAAGCGCAGGCAGGATGGTTCTGGAGGAGTGGGAGGCTCATTTGCTTTTGCTTTTCTTCAAAGCAAGATCTTCTCTTTTCCTTCAGGCTGTTATTCTTGGATTTCTTCCATAGGGCTCCCAGAGACAATGATGTAACACAGCTTCAGGTGCGAAACAAGTAGCAGTCGTCTTAAGTCATGCCTTACATAGTGCTGTGATTGCCCTTCCAAAAGCGTCCTCTCTCTTTTTCTTTTTTGAGTGACCACTTTTTGGAATAAAAGTTCTCCCTGGGATCCTAGGGAAGCAATGTAGGCTCACAGGAGCAATCTCGCAGTAGTAGCGAGTATTGGTTAGTAAACAGATGTGCCTAAGTCAAGTAGCAAACCTGAGGAAGAAGCACTGGTTTTACATGTATTCTTTTTCCTTGCTGTTTACTTTAACAAGCTCAGGGACTGAATAGGATGTTTTCACTGTGCAATTAAAATGACTCTTGATTAATGGAATATATTTTGTATTTTCTTAGGTATATATCTTGCATACATCTTATTTACACTATATATGTATCTTAGGTATATATATTCTTTCTTTGCAACTGAATCGATACGTTTGATTTCAACCACTGTGAAGGCTTTAAGCTGAACTGTACACCATTCCGTACTTGCTCGTGTCACTTGCTGCTTGGAGGTTGTAGTGGCTGTGTAGTGCTGTACAGAACAAGATTTTCTCCCTTTTCTTTGGAAAATCAGCGACCATAAGCATTTTGGAATTCCCAGGCTAAAGCAAGCCACAGCTAATCAGTAGCAGTTTGTTCTTGCTCTGTCGGGTGTGTGGAAGGGTTGCAATCCTGGGACTTTGTCTGCCTGGCTCTTGGTACCCGGTGTGTGGAGTTTGGGACTGGGGATTCGGTTCTTGTCCTCTTTGTTTTAAATCTAGATACGGTGTCTTGCTGCCTGCCCTCTTGGCTGCTAATTCAGGTCAAGTGGGATCTTATTGACACTTGAGGCTGCGGTGCTGAGTAACGATGGCCTTGGCTGTGGTGCTCCTCAGCGCCTCGGCTGAGGAAGGGCCGTCTCGCTGCTCTTATCTTGGAATTGAATTCTTCCTTCTCAGATTTCTGCTGCTTGGCCTGGTGCCACGCAGCGCACATCTCCGCTTGTCTGCTCAGCACCTGAGGAATTTTCAAGGCTATTTCTGGTTCTGCTTTCTGTGGTTCTCCAAAACATGCCGTAAAAGACGGGTTCTTCAAGGCTTGGTTTAGGAGCATAGATCAGCTTTGGTGTAGTGATTCAGTTCTCAATCCTCCTGCCCAGATGTGCTATTTTAAATCAAATAGTATCATTTTTATCAGTTTAGAAGTTAGAAAAAAAAAAGGCATTCACTCCACATGGTTTGATATTTTACAGTATTTTATTTTGTTAGTTTTCTTGGAGGCAGAAATTACTTACTACCATATATTCCTAGACAGTGAAAAAGTCTTCCCTTGGCTAGGTCAGCAATAAGGGAAGTCCAGAACTTTGAAAGGATGAGAGAGAAGGAAGCTGTGTGCACCATTTTGTTCTTTTTTGAGTGAATTTCAGTCTCAAAAGGCAATACATGAAGATGCAGAGATGAGGTGCACCTGCACATTGGTGAGTTTTCCAAGCAAAGTCATTTTGTGGGGATTTTGAGGTGTTTTAGGAAACTGCTTAAGATTTTAAAATCTGTATTTTCATTAATTTTCTGTAATCTGCTTTGCTTTTAATATTTAAATCTCATTGTCTGCTACATGTACACTCTAGAATGACAAGAGCTGTCATCTTCAATTGTTATGAACTTAAATTACTAGAGCATTAACATAGATAAGTGTATTTTTAGGATATTACAGATTGAAATAAACAGTTATGTAAGGGCTTTAGGGGTTGTATTGCAATGCTCTTAATCAGTGTTTTCTATACCTAGGATGGTTACACTAGCCCTTAAAGTTAGCATTCATTAATTTCAGAGATAGTTTGGGACCTTTAAAGAAGTTTTGATTACAAAATTAAAAAAAAAAAACTTTCAAGAGTGCTGCTTTTCTTGCCATTCAGGTTGTATCTTGATTTTTTTTTTTTTTTTTTTTTCAATCTGAGTATTAGTTAGAATTATTGACCTAAATGATGGGACTGTCAGTGGAGAGAGTGTCTGTTGGTAACATCATCAATGTTAACATCAGTGCTCTGATAAAATAGGTTGCACATAATTCTTACACCATGTGAATCACCATAATATCCAAGTGCTTCCCAGGAGTACATTAGAAAATTTGATTTACGTTTGAGCTATGTTGAGCTATAGCCTCGCTGTCAGTAGGTCTCTGTGGTGAGGCTCTTTGTTTTGGCACTAGAAGTTCATTAGTAGTTCAAGGCATATAGGTCTGCTGTAGACAGCAGCCCAAACCAGGGCACCTTTCACTGGCTGGGCGGTGCTTTGCGCTGGCCTTGAGTGCCGCGCCGGGGAGCTCAGTCTCGCCTTGAGGTTTGTTCTGAGAAAGACTTGCTTTCCTGTCGTGAGCTTCACCTGCCTCGTAGCAAGGTGACAGTGTGAAGCTGTTGGCAGCAGAGGAGCTCCATTGCCTTGTTCATTACACACCTTCCTTTGGAAAACGGGAAAACGCTAAGGAAGAGATTAAAGCAACTTGAACTGGCAAAATGCTGGAGCTGCTACTTTTACCAGGAAAGGTAGTGGTGACTTTGTGCTGTGACATGCCCGAGTGGACCTTCAGTGACCAAAATGTGCTGTATAGAAATGTCTGCTAGTTCTTTTTTCTGTGGTATCTGAGAGTAATGTAAGAAAGTCCCTTTGTGCCAAGGCAGTGGGGACGAAAGCCATGCTGAAGGCCAGGCTGTTGGAATAGTTACCTGCTAGGCAGAAGTTACTAGGAACCCCAAATGCCAGCTCTTGTTTCCATGAAAAGAGAATTCCAATTTTTTTTTTTTAATAATGCCACTTAAATACAGGTGATCTTACTGTTAGTTCTTTCTAAAATAGGCCTCTCGGGTTGAAAAGCACAAACTTTATAAGATTGTATCTTAGTGTAAGACATGGTATAAATACATATCACTTGATGTAGTATTTGAGGGATTATTAAAAATGCCATATGAAGTCTTGCCATTAAATAGTGTATTTAAAATAACTGAATTGTTTCAATTTGAAGATAAACTGAACATTCAAGTAGTCAGAAAAATGCAAAATAAAGAAACAAGGCTTCTGTAAATACAGAGAACTATTTGTCTAGATCATCCTTCAGACTGATTAAACACTTGTAAGTGATTTAAATACAAATTAGAAAGCTGCACATCGTGTTGTAGCCTGCTTATGTAGGCTGAGGTTATTTGAGCTCAACGGAAACTGCTTTTGTGGCTCTGTTTCCCTCTCAGCTCCCTGCTGTTCTGTCCTGGTGCTGGGGATGCTGCTCCTTCCCGGGCAGCCAGGGTCTCTCGCAGCCCCCGTCCCTGACCAGTATCTCCGTTGCTCTTGGCCCCTCTCGTGCCGTGAGTCCAGTTCTTGCTCCCCTGCCCTGCAAAAGCCTCCCTGCAACTCGGCATCCCCTTCACACGGGTTAGGGACTATCGGGTATGCCCTCGTTTCCCCTTTTTGCTGCAGCTCTGATTGTCTCAGGTTGTCAATACATTGATGGATTAAACAGTGTAAATAATATTGAGAGCAAGGAGATTGCTCAAATAGGAAGTTTCATGCTGAAAAAGTATTTTGCTTCTGTCAGCCGGTTTTTTGATCAGTAAACAAGTATCTCATTGGTATCACACACCACAAGTTCCAGGTCTCTTAAACCCCTTTAGCAGCCTGTAGTTTTAACCAAAATTAAGAAGGCTCTTCTGAGACTCGTGACTTTTCCAGAAATTTCTGGTCCATTCATTATTGACTGTGATGAAATGTAATTGAGTGTAAATCGAGTGTAAATCCCTGTTTTGCTTAGGCCAGTGACTGGCTTGATTGTTTATAAAATACTTCACTGCAAAGAAGCTTTGTAAGGAATTTAATGCCTTTTTTTTTTTTTTTTTTTTTTCTTTTAGGAGCAATGGATGAACTTCATAGCCTGGATCCAAGAAGACAAGAATTGTTAGAGGCAAGATTTACTGGAGTAGTAAGTGGCAGCACTGGGAGTACTGGAAGTTGCAGTGTTGGAGCTAAAGTAAGTTCTAAGAGTCGTCATCCACACCTTTGAAATGTAACTAGATCTTATTACATCTCACCTGTATATTGCCCGTATTCCTTACTTGTAAAGGTGTTAGGCTAGAAGGGATTGTAAGGAAAAATCCTTTTGAGTCCATTATTTTTCTCAGAATAGGATTGTCGTTGCTGAACTGATCGGTGACACATGGATATTCACTTGTTCTTAAATGGCAAAAAAAAAAAAAAAAGAAGAAGAAGAATGAGCTTACATGTGTTCTCTGATGATTTTGTTTTATCAGAGGTGGAGTCCTTTTCCCTGTACTTAAGTGGAGTTGTCACTTCTGCAGGTAGCCAACTCCTTATTGTTCCACGTCATATAGACCCAGGCAGTCTGGGTGACCTCTGTTTTTATGATTAATTTGTTGGAAGACTAATACACCTAGATTAACAAAGTACAGTTCTCAACTTTTCCAGACATGGATATCAATTTTACATACTCTCGTTATAGACTCTGCAGCATGTTTATTAGCATCAAAACCAGGATGCAACACTTCAGGAAAAACCTTAAAAACATAGAATAGCATGCCTTAGTTACCTCCCATATGTTGTATATTGCCTTCAGTTAATATATCTGCAAAATAAATTTACTTTTATTACAAATTCCATTCAAATCATTTGATTCAACTTTTGAGACTGTTTTCTATGATAGTGTTGTCTAGACAGAGATGTACCATTTTGTATGTATGTGTTTCTCTTTACTTCATATGATATGTTTTTAGCTTCACGTTATTAATCTGGAACATTTTGGAACATTTTTCTCTGATTACCAGAGTTACTTTGAAATCTACTTTTAAATTGCTTACAGCAGCTTTATATTTTTTATGATTTAATGCAAGCTTTGTTAGTAATTTTCTCCTTTTATTCAGTATTTTCATTAACAGTCTAGATGACAGAACAAAATACTGTATCAAATGAGATCTTGATGAAAGTTCTGTAAACCTGTGATGTATTGATCACTGAGTAATTTCTTGTTAATGGACTGTAGTGGAGTGAAATTGCTGCAATAGCCATCTCGCAGCATAGCATCTTCATTTGCTTTTGCATGTGACATGAAGGTCACTGGCAAAAGGTTTTTTGAAAGGTGACATTTTTGAAAACAAGAGAAAGAGACAAGAGAAAAAAAATCTTTTTTCATTTAATTGTCTTCAATGTATGGCTTCAAAGAATGTATACTTTGCCATTATCTTGTGATTAAAATCAGATTGCGACATAGCTTCTGCTCTATATTTTTTCCTTGAGCTCCCTAGTGCCACTTCCTCTGCCAGTTTATTTGCTCATGGTAATACTGGCTCAGTAGTTGTTCAAATGACTATTAGTCCTTCTTTAACAACTAGATTAGTACCTTCTTTTGACTTCATCTAACTTCTTGTATTTCTATAAGCTTTTTTTGTTGTCTCTGAAGTAGCTGTGTTGGTCTGTGGCTGTTTTGCCAGTCTTTCCTCCTCAGGATTATCCTACTTCTGTGTGCTTACTGCATTTTTTATTTCCAAAGTAGATGCAAGTAGAAGAGCATGGGGCTCTTCAAACTTGCATTCCCTGTGAGTGTCTGTTTAACCCTTTAATTAGTCTGTTCAGTCCTTTTTATTGTCTGTTCATCAGCTGATTTCACTTTTATCCAAATTTAGGTTCCATTTTCAGGTTCTCAGTTTGTCCATCCACCTTAGTCAGAGAAAAAAATGAATTAAAAAAAAAAAAAATCATTTATTTTTCAGTACCGCTATGCAGAACATTAAATTCTTGTCCTTGGCACATTCCAAGATGTTTGAACAGATAATTGTGTCTCATGCAGTTGGTTTCCAAATGGATAGCTGGGTAAAGGTTTCTAATACTGCCAAATGCTTTGATAATTGCTTGCAAAGATTCCGCTGCCATCTTATGGACCCTCATGTAATGCACTGCTTTGTTGTTTTCCTTATTTTTAAGCAGAAATATTCCACAAATGATCCTCAGGATACAGTGCAATGGGGTTTTTTATTTTTTTCTTTTCCTTTTTTTCCCTTTTTCTTTTCCTGCTTACCTTTTTGGGAGAGCAGGGGAGAGTGGAAGGGAAATGCCAATATCTAGTCCTGTGATTTATTCTCCCATCAGTAAAATGACAATGTTGTCAGTTTTGTTTGCATTTATTTCCTTACATTCCTAATAACTTACTGTTTGGTGCAACCTGGCAGATAAATGGGGTCGCTAATCTGTACCATGTTCAGAATGATTTTTTTTTATTATTATTTTCTCTAGTTTTGGTGGGAGACATTGCGACAGAATTATGTGTGTTTTCTTGTTTTGTTTTTTTATAAAAAATTAATAAACTTTTTTTGGTTTGATATGCAGAGGCATTTGGGAAAAAGGGATATATAAATATGATTTCCATTGGTCTGGTTTTGCTTTGAAGACCAAAATCCACACATGCCTGATTCTTGTTTTCTGAACCCAGCAAAACAATGCACAAGTGGTAGCTCTGTGTTGGATATTTTCTGAAACACATTTTAATATGGTCCCTTAATTGTTGGGACTATTACTTGTGAAAGGCTCCCTCATCTGCTCTTGTTCAAGAACTCTAGAACTACCGAAAAAAAAAAAAAGCCCAGGAGATATATATACACACACATACATACACATACACACACACACACACACACACACACACACACACACACACTATATATATATACACTATATATATATAGTATTATATATATATAATATTAATATATTTATATAATCTATATATATGTAATTAATTTGTTTTTTTCCAGTAAACAATGGTCAAAATGTCAATATAAATTATCGTTTTACTGGTCAAAATATTGATATTATCATTATAAAATAGCTACATTTAGGCACATTTAACTCACTGGGAGTATAAAAAGCTAGAAAGTTTGTGTTTACTTAAATTTCTGTAGAAATTCTAATTTAGAGATGCTCTGGCTATGCAGAGGATATCACAGGCCAATATCACCCTAATAACTGATGTAAAGTCGGAATTTAATGCTGCGTATTTGTCTTGGACATAGTTACTGATTTACTTCAGAATATTTTTGTGCTTTCCTATATGGAAGAAGAGAATTAATTAGCCATGTAAGATTTTTTTTTATTAATTGGCTCAAGATATTTATTATCTGAGCATGCAAGAGACTTTCAATAAAATGTCCATGCTGCCATTCTGTCAGAAAGATCTCTCCATAAATCAGCCTTAGAAATTTTGTAAATAAATATTGCAACTTGAGACTGTTACACAGGTTTTTCTAATTCTTTTTCTAACTAGACAAATCTTGTTATTTAGGGGAAAATAATTTCTGTTCTAAGAATGTAGAATAATATTGTCAATATGTGATTTCCTGCAATTGAAGAGAGGGGGGAAAAAGTCGCTGCAATGGCTAAGTATTTGTCTTGGGGAAAATTAAGAGCTCATTTCTTTTACAAATGAAATTTGCTAGTAATCTCCAAATCTTTCAGCAATGTTGTCTCTGTAAGCCCATTCTCCAGGGGATTTGTTGTTGAATGTTTTGCTGCTTTCAGGTAAGAATGAAACCTTTTCGGGTCTTGTCATATTGTTACTTTTAAAATTTTTCATCAAAATGAAAACTTATATTTTCCCAAAGTTGTGTTCCTAACTTATTAATCAGTTATGCAGCTTCTTGAGCCTGTATATGCTCCCCCCCACCCTTCTCTCTCGGATGTGTCTCAAGCATCCTATATGTGATTCTTTCTTCAAGTCTTAGAACATGTGTGTAGCATTAAAGCAGTTAAAACAATTTCCTGTGCCAAATCCATGTACATGCCCATTAAACTTCATACCCCTTCACAAACTGGCGAATTACTATGGTTGGTCAGTTTTTTTTTTTTTTTTTATAAAGCATGAAATTTGGTTACTGTTACTTGCTGTCACTGTGACTGATAATAATGACTTAGCAAATTTATAAATCTGTATATAATATTTAGTGTTTTATTTGTCTAGGCCTCAACAAATAATGAAAGTTCAAATCACAGTTTTGGAAGCTTAGGATCTTTAAGTGATAAAGAATCAGAGGTATGTATGCTGGGCAAAGTCATTTCACCTCATACAAATATGTCATAATTTTAGTCTATGTTGTTTTATTTCATGTAGAATAAAATAGAATATGAAATTTTCTTTCTATAGAGTAAGACTAGAAAATGCATGCGATACTAAAAGATACCATTTCTTGAAGGTGGAGATGTGACTTCATACCTGTTTCTTTGGGTTTTTGGTCCTAAGATGAGTTTTTATTAACCAGATTGTTCTAAATCCCTATTGTATATGCAGTTTTGCTGTGACAATATAGCTTTTGAAGTTAAAAATGCATCAGTAGTTTGTTAAGCTTTTTCTTTATTTAAAGCACTCATAAGCACAGATAGACTAGTATTTAGCTTGTTTTTTAAAAAAAAAGAAAAAGCTAAAAACTGATTTCCTTTGCTACATTTTCTTTAAAACTATAGATTTACTCCTAGGTCAGACAGTTACTAGCATTTACATTTCTGAAAGTTGCAATTCTTATTGTTTGTTTTCTTGTCTGATACCACTTCATAGTCAAAAAAAAGGTTCCTGCCTTTAGCAGATGTGAGTGTGAGTGCGGGCTTCTCTAGCCTATAAGAGTTTTGTATTGCCTGCCAACGTTGACGTAGGTGCATTAATGTGACTTTTAGGTAAGAGCTGCTGTGTTTGAAGAAGTGTAAAACTCCAGTGGTTTTGCCTGGATACATCACAGATTGTATCAACTTAGTTATAGTCATTGGAAACAAGAATATGTTTCTAGCCCAGACTAGATTTGTGTTTGAAGTGTTTTATGCTGGAAGGATAGTCTCTTGGAATGTGAGTTTAACATTATTTTCACCTATTAATATTTTTGGATTTAATTGTATGTTCACTACAAGACACTGTCTGGTGTTAATTTTCTAGTATGTTGGCCAGCAAGGGGAATTACTTGCTTCCCAAGTCTGTTATCTGAAAAGTAAAATTTTGTGTGTTGGATTTCATGTTTTCATGTTTAAAAAAGACTGGGGTGTCTGAGTGTCTGTGTGTGTGTGTGTGTGTGTGTGTATTTCTTTGCATTTCTTTTTTTCTTTTGTTCTCCTTCCCTTTCCTGGTTGGGTTTTCCTTTGAATTATGCATAGAATCTGGATTTTAAGTGTCGTCTGGAGTGTGACTGCCGTCAGTTTTCTTCATGGCTTCCTATAACACTGGAACTATTTTCCTGCTCAGTGTACAAAAGTGACTGTAGGTGGGCTTTGAAGGTCATTTATCATGAAATACAGGGACATAATCTATATGGTTACTCTCCCATTTTTCAAATAGAAGTCACTCTTGCATTTTCAATAATTTAATTACTGTATAAACATTCCCTGAACAAAGCTTAATAATATTGCTCGAGGTACTGGTAATGGTTAAAGAAATGAGTAGAGGATCCTAAAAATGCATTTTCTAAAAGCTCGTAAACAGAGCAATTCACTGTTCCACATTCCTTCTGTGTTTTCTGAGAGTCTTTGACAATGTTGAATACAGAAATTTATTTTTCTGACCCATTCTCAAAAGTTGTCAGCTGTATTCACTTAAATGAACTCATAATTGTATTACCAAATATTTTAATTTTTTAGACTTTTGTGCTTAAAATAACACTCATTTTCTTATATTCTGTAATCCTTTAAAGAATGCATTTTAATTTTAAATATTACAAACAGGTTTTCTAATGATGTGACAATGAAGGTCTGATAATAGAGAATTCCTTGTGTGGAAGGTAGGGTGGGAATACAAAGACATATTCATACGGCAAGCAGTGCTGTGATTTGGTGTTGAGAAAGAACTGCCGTTTTACAATAGATTTTGGGAGAAGAAAGTAGTAGAAATGCAAATTGCAGGCATATTGAAATGACTTTATGTAGCGAGGATGTCAGTTGCTCATCAAATTGTGGTGGTGCCTTCATGTCATTGTGTGCTTTAATCATTAAGGAAACATTTAAAAAAAAAGTCTTTGACACTTATTTTTCAAAACAAGAGAGGCTTCATGTGTGTGCGCCCCTTTTTATTTCCCTGACATGTAATTTTTTTTATCTCTGATTTTCTGCACATGGGATTGAAGCATTACAAGTAGAATTGTGGTGTTTCCTCATGCCTAGTGGTTCATCAAAAGGACCATCCTGTTTGAATCACAGTTTGAACTAAGAGGCTTTGCAAGGTAAACTTTGACCTACAGAATAGCTTGAAACCAGAATTTATCATGGACTTAGTTCAGCACCATGAGTGATAAACATTTATTGGATTTTTGATCTTAACATCCAGGTCTTTATTTCAGTTGTTGCAGTTACAAACATATTATTTCCATTATAGCTTTATTCCATTCTCCGTAACTGAAGCATTTTCAAAGTAAGAAAGCCTAGAGCGTGGCTCAGATCATCCAGTGTGATTAGTTACTTGGATGTTGTGCTCTGCTTGCTTGCAGCCGTTTCGTCACCGCAGTTGCCTGGAATACAGACCCCTCATTATGAACAGAATCTCAAAAGTAACGGGAGGTTTAATCTAATTGGAATTTAGCATGTGTTGCTGAGGAAAGCAGCACTGATGCATTTTGGTTTGCACTAGCTGTGAAGCTTTGCTAGGGCAAGGGCAGGAGCTAAAAGAAAATACTTACGGAAAACTATCAGTGCATTCACTAGGCATATGAAAAATATTAACTATTGAAAAAATCATAACCACTGAGCATTCTGGAGATTCAAATGTTGAAAGAGGAAAAGAATAAAAGATTTTTTGATCACATACAACCATTTTCCTGCAAAAATAACTCGTCAAATTATGCTCTTAGGGTACCATAATAAATGTTTAACTATACATTATATATATATATATATATATAAAATATATTAATCTAAGTATTTTTGAAAAAGAGGTGAATTAGTTGAGAGTTGGCACTTGCAAATATTTGTTTTGTATAAAGGAATGTTACTAGCCAAGATTAAAAACTATGAATATGATAAGAAGGCCTAGGGGAACCACACTGTCTACGTGAGCTAAGCCAGAATCCTGACCGTGATGTGTAAGACTCTGCTAACATGCCAGGCTGTGGGTAACTCTAGAAACTATCTATCCAAACTTGGAAAGTTTGGATAACTTCAATAGCAGTTTGTTCTCTTCCTGTAGTAGAATTTTAATCTGAATGTGGCCTGTCTGCAGATCTTCTGAATTGAGTCTCAGGCAGCAGCTTGGATCCCGCTTTAGCAGGGGGAGAGGATGCGCTCAGGGGCTCCGCGCGTTGGGAAGGGCTTTGGAGACCATTCAGTAGCGATGGATGTGCCCTGTACGTTGCCATGTGACTGCTCTGCTTAGACAAGTGCCAGTGACCTTGTTAGATACGCGTCGAAACCTCATTAGTGTGCTAATACTTCTTGTTTCAGAAGGTTAAATTAGACAGTAAAAGAAATGGGAGAAGAGCTTAAGGAAATAGGTACTTGTTTACAAACTGTTTTTCAATTTTTAAAATGTAATCTTCTTTAAAAGTCTGCTTTTAAAATAGAAAACTAGTTGCTCTGTGTTGAAAAACATTTTTTTTCTTGGGAGATCTTAAATGACCTTAATTAGTTTGTAAATACAACTTTTTGCTGCCTTAGTCTATACTGAAATAACTATAGCATTAGAAGCTGGAAAATAATAAAGAATAAAATGAAAATGCTTAGTTAAATATTTTCAATTTAGTTTTGTGGAAAGATAGTTTGTGTTAGATGTTTACCCTTACAGTAATTGTAGATGATTAAAATAATATTTGTAGGCTGTGCTTTCTGCTTTTAGAATTTCAGTTTCATTTGCAGAAAGGTGCCCTGTTCAGTTGGCTAACATATAATAGCATTGTAAACGACACACACATTTTGTGTTTGGAAGTGTCTATAATCAAATTTAATATTAAATGTAATATGTATATGTGATTTATACTCTATTTGCAGCCTGACACAACATTTAAAAGTGTGAAACCTCTAAAGGTGCATTTATGTAACTATTGACAGAGTTAAATCATATAAAAAATATGGTATAAGTAAGAAAATAAGACCTATGGGTCCTTTTTTCTTTTAATAGAGTACTTTTTCTACAGAAGTCAAATAACCTTTTAAGTGGTGTTTTGCACACATTTTAGGATTTTTGTTGTAACTTTGTATTTGAAAGGTATCCATGTGAAGATTTTGGAACTAAAACTTCCTCAAAATGTTTTTACTGATTGGTTGAAATTTGAATTTTAGTGGTATTTTCTATGTTGAATAATTTGAACCCGAACTGACAAAAATCATGAAACTATATAAAATGATAGTGTCATAAAATGACGAAGTGTCTTATCACCTGCCTCAAATTTTCTCCAAGATACTGGCTTCTGTGCTCTTTTCAGTTATGGGTATGGGCTTTCCTGGAGGCTGAACACACAGCGGTATCTCTTCCTTGAACCTCAGCAGTTTGTAGAAGCCAAACAGGAGACATTCAAATCCTTGGCTCAGTGGAGAGCAGCAGCCCTCTCTTGTGTAGCATGTTCTTGATTATGGTTTCTAGGCAACTGTATCTATTATTCTTTGTAAAATATGTGGTTAATTGACAACTTAAAACCTCAGGTAACTACTAACTTTTAACGACAGCTGAGCACCTTTAAGAGAAGTTTAACAAGTTGCCTGTGCCTTTTTGAGATACAAATATAATGAGGAGGGAGAGGAAATCCAAATGCTTAGGTATCAAATTGTGTAAGCAGGTTTGTTGATTTTTAAAAAGCAGGTTCTAAATATCAGTAGGCTACAGCTTACATTTAGTTTAAGGATGATTTCTGCAGCTATAAAAATTAGTAGCACTGTTGGCTTCCTATTCAGTGTTTATACTCTGGCAATGTAAAGAAAACAACATCAGGAATCACTTTATTTCACTAAATATAATACAGAGCACAAGATCTTGGTGAAATGTGTCAGGAATTTGAACAAAATTGTGTTCATAAAATCTGGAATGGGTGAAAAAATGTAATGACTTTGTAATTAATATGCAACATCACCCTTGGGAAGATTATTTCAGAGCTATTTTTCACTTTCCTAAGGATATCATTTAGTGTATATATTTCTGATTGACCAAGGTTCATGTTATCTAATTCAGCTAAGATCTGAAATGACATCTCTGCTAAATCGTGAAATCATGTTTTATGAATGAGTTCAGCTTATTTTACAGTAATAAAACAATTATATAAATAAATAGAGCTGCTGTTGGATATATTTTTTCTTTTGTAGACTCCAGAGAAAAAGCAGTCAGAACCTTCCAGAGGACGAAAAAGAAAGGCAGATACCCAGAGTGAAAGCAGCCAAGGTAAACTACAGTAAACCTAAATTAAATAGTTACTGAATGCATTTAAACAAGAAAATACACAAAATATTGACTGTTAGCCTTGAAAGATCTGTTTCTGTTTAATAAGACAAGCTGTGATTTTTGATTCATAAGTCAAGTACCTTTTGCCCTTAACCTTATCAATCACTGGCAGGGACCATCAGCAAAAACTGTATTTGGCTGGTAATTGCCTATAAGAATTGTGTGCTGCTGCATGTATAGCTTGCAGATGTGATAACATTCTATGTACCTCTTCAGAATTACAGCAGCTTTTCTCATCCAAAGTACCTCTGTGCTCTGTGTTTCTTTTCAGGAGGCAGGGGAAAAAGAGGATTAGTGATTGTCATGTGTAATTGCTTGTTCTTCACATACATTTTAAAATAACTAAATTTTCTTCTTCCTTCTGTATGGACTGTTTCACAGGGTAGAGAACTAGAACAGAGGGGGAATCAGAATGAGATAGTTAATTCCAGTTCAGTATTTACATAATGCAATTTTTTCATTCCTCTCTTTAATCTTCTTTGGGAGAAATGGTAGAAATTAAATCTCTAGATAGATACTCATCAAAAGGAAAAAATAGTTTTGATAACATCTGTACTGGCATTTTGTTTCCAAAGTGCACTAGGAAATATCATTTCAGTTATATATCTGTATGCTGCATATCCAGAAAGCTTGATGATGCAGCATGCTGTTAGTTGAAGAATTACTTATCCTGACTAAAACATTTCTTGGAAAGAGTTGTTTCACAGTCACCTGGGTATTTCAAAGAAATTGGGGGGGGGGGAATCTTCCATTGTTCTAGTGCCTCATTCTTCCTGTGGGAATTGAAATCAGAGAGGCTAGAAAATTTTGGAATTTATTGACATGTATGACATGATTCTGATACCTTATACTTAGTGTTTTGCTCTCAGCAGCAGTGCGACCAAATATTTTGCACAACAATAAACTTGCAGAATGGGCATTGCAGGATACTGCAACATGTTGGTGTGGTGCAATGTGGTATAAACACAGCAAGTGCAGCTACTGCAGCAGGGAAGGGGAATCAAGAGATTGATCTCTTGTATGCTGCATACTTAGGATTTTGATTTCCATAATATGGAAGGCAATCAATAAATTCTGAAGTATTGTTTTGAAAATGGGTTTGGTTGGAAAGGAGGATAAAATCAGTGTAAATGTATTCATGATTGACTGTGCCCAGCTAACACGATGTGTTCTTTTCCTACAGAATTATGTAGCATAACACAGAATAGATACTATAGTCCAAAAAGAAATAGATTCTATCTAATTTTTCCAGATGAGAGGAAAGCATTTGATAAGTGATGTAATTCTCATGAGTTAAGCATGAAGAAGAAGGGAATCATTAGTGCAATAGAAAGTTGGGGGGAAAAAAGGGATCTGCAGAGCAGTGGCTGTGGTATAAAACAAAATGGAATTATTTTATCCAATAAATTTATGTGTAAAGTGTTGACACGCACAGGTCTGTCACATATTTCTTCATGATACTTGTGAGTGAGAAGGCTATGAGGCAATGCCAGCACAGAGGGATGTAGGATTAGAAAGAATCATTGAGGGTTGAGGTAATATAAAACATGAAAGTCTTTGGTAGAAAGTGCAAAGTTAAAACCTTACACTATGGGTAATGATGACCTAATATATTCTAAAAATTCCTGCTTATGTAGAAGAAAGTTTTGAATAGTGGTCTGATCTTAAGAAGTCTCTGAGCAGTTAGTATGATCTGTGCAAAATACCAAGTTTTAAGATTTATTAACCAATTTACATTAGAGGAGAAGGCAGCATTAATGGCATTAGGCAAAACATTGGAGTGCTGCCTGTGGCAAAACATTGGGTGCTGGTGGCTCATGTTGGAGAAAGATCACTGCAAACCAGTGCTGCTCAGGCCTGCTCCATGCCCACCCTGTTATTGGCGCTTCAGGAAATCCTAGGGCTGGAGGTTTGGACAAAATAACTCTTCTAGAGCATATAATTCTAATAGACTTGGTTACTTTGGTATTCTGAAAGGGTGTGAATGCTGTGACAGTGCTTGAAAAGGAAGGGAGAGAGACTTAGTGCTAGGTGTTTCGTCTGATGAGGACAGAGATGTATAGACTTGTTGCCAAACCAGTACAAAGTCTGTGAGGTTTTGAAGTTGAAGTCTGATACAGTTTTGTTCCTCAACAAGTGGTGTAAGAAACCTCTTTGCTGTGACATGATCCCCTAATTATCTGCATATTGAGATCCTTTATTAGCACATCAGTAAATAAGTGATAATTACCATTTGGTTAAAAGTCTGTAAACAATTTATTTTATCAGTTCTAATGTATTAACATATTTGTTTCAGGAAAGAATATTGGGGGACGTGGTCACAAGATTAGTGACTATTTTGAGGTAATTATTTTGTTTATTAAAAACTTACAGTTATGACTTAATTTTGAAAGCAATTGTACAAGTTACTTGTGAACTTAGGGATACCAAACTACAGTGGTGGTACAGATCTTCTTTGAACTTAGTAGCCTGCCCTAGTTCAAAGTACATATGAAAATACTGTCTATACTATGGGCTAGCAATTTTTTGGGGGAAAATTATATTTAGGTGGACTGTATCATTCAGCAAATGTATAACGTGTTTTGATAAGAAGGTGGACTAATTTGAGGAACACATATTCCTTTCAGTACCAAGGTGGGAACGGCTCGAGCCCGGTGCGGGGTGTCCCTCCTGCGATCCGATCTCCTCAGAATTCACATTCCGCCCCTTCTTCTGTAAGTTGCTGAACTTCCGAGTGGCTGTGGATGTCTGCACACTCAGAGTGCTTTGAACTGAAAGCTATCTGCTTATAGGGAAAAAATTTCAAAGGAAGGAAGTGTGGGAAGGAATCCTCGCCCTCTCCCTGGCCCTCTCCTCTGTTTTAGTCTTCATTAACGTCCCCTTTATGTTTCTCCTATCAGGAAGAAGTTCTTCAGAAATAATTTGAGTTGGTTGTTTTTTGAGTTGTGAAAGTTCAGGCTTAGAAAAATGAGTCTGTAAGACTGGAATTGCCTTATGTCAGTCTTAGGTAGTCCTAAATCGTTCAGTCTGTTTCTTAACAGTCCTAGTTTTCTAAGACTTTACTGCATCATTTCTAGAACATAAGTGATATTTAACAGCATAGTGCTAGTTCTTGATGCAGTACTCGACATAGAGCTTTTTATTATCTTCTGTAATAAAGACATCATCTTTCTCCATGCTGTATTATTTTCCTGATAAGACTTGTAAACAAGGTTATGCTCACAGATGAGTATTAACAGTTTTATCTAAAATCTTTTGGTTTTGTGCATTCCAGGTTCGACAGAATAGTCCTTCTCCTACTTCATTAGCTTTCGGGGACCACCCTATCACACAACCAAAGCAGTTATCTTTTAAAATTACTCAGGTGAGCACTTTTGTGTAGAGTTATGCCATATAATTTCAGACAGCAAATAAAACTGGTAGATATGTATGTATGTTTGTCTTTCAGCTACATCTAAACTCCTCAAGGCTTTGGAAATCTTTGCTTTTATCCATTTTGCCAAAATATTTTGAAGTTCAGTAGCTTATAATTCAACTCCTTCTGATTAGTTTTGTATTCTCCACTTGCTCTGCTTCCAGTGCTGCACCTCACCTGCAGTTAGCTTCTGGTGGATGCAGTATGCTGCTGCTCAAGATGTTAGCTGTCGGGTGGTCTTAGGAGAGGAGGCTTCTCTCTCAGGCAGTACTTGAGGTGACAGCCAGCACTGTCAGGTTACAGTTCAATTATAACCTTGAAGAAGAAAAATTAGATGATAATTAAAATATGATATATTTAGATCTGTCATGACTTTTGACAGCCAAAAGCAATTGTTGTATCCTTTCTGCCATTTTTCATGTGACCTCTTCTGTCTTTCACAATGAGTTAGAGCAAGGCTACTTTACCTGTTAAAAAGAGGCAGAGGACATAAGTAATTAGCTGATATTTACATTCTTGCCCTGCTGTGTATACTTATTTGCAAAGAATTAATTCTGAATTGGTGTTGAAATCTTTTAAACTGTTAGTTATTCATCCCAGCTGTACCCAGTTTCTCAGAAGAAAGAAAGCTGTTTTGAGTATGAAGTTCCCTGTCACTTTTAAAATTCTTAAAAATGAGATGTGCTGGTGAGAAAAGTGAGAAAAATAATATTGTAATTTTTAAAGAACAAGATTTAATATTCTAAAATCTTCTTTTTAGACTGATCTCACAATGCTGAAACTAGCTGCACTAGAAAGTAATAAAAATCAAGACTTGGAAAAGAAAGAAGGTCGTATAGATGACTTACTCAGGGTAAGTGTTAAATATGGGAGAAATACATTATTTCAGAACACCAGGCAGTGAATCTGTTTCAAATATATATATATTTTTAATGAATAATACTTATTTTAGAAAATTAGCCCAAAATTACCACATGAAAAGGTGGAAAAAATGTAATTTTTGTAATTACTTTTTTTCCTGAGAAATGGGGAAGTCTGCAAAATTAAACATAAAAAGCTTATTTTTCTGTTTCTGTATTGTGACTTATTAATGATTAAATATGTTTATAGACACCCTGAGGATACAAAGAAAGTTGATATTGTTTTGCAGGCAGTTGATTAATTCCCACATTTCTTATTATAATTTCACATAATAGATTTTTTGTTTTAATTGTAAATAGCAGTCATCAGTGCAGCAACTGTTGGCAGTTTCAGAATGGAAGTGTTTGTGACAGAAATTGTCTTGAGCAGTAAATAGTTACTTTTATTCAGAAACCTATGTTATATGTTATACAAAGATGAAGGAGTTCTGTGCTTGTGGTGCTGGTGCTTCTGAGAGTATTAGAAATGTGCTACATAGAAGTATAAAAAATATAAGCCACACACTAATGAAACACGAACACTATCCCGGCTCACAAAGTTTGTTTAATTTACCCTCTATATGGGACACATGCATGTTTACCCAGGCCATACCATAGGTTTCTAGAATATCTGTTTTAGCATATGTTCAACAATATGGAATACACAAAGCTTTTTTTTTTTTTTAATTTATTTTAGCCAAGACAATACACCTGTTTTTCTAAGATAGTAAGACAAATCTAAATGAAACATAGGGTATTTGTTATTCTTTACTCACATAATTTAAATGTATGTCTTAGTAAATTCTTACTTTATTTAAAATGATCAAATTTTACATGTTTTAAGCAATCAGAAGGGTAGGATCTGGAGATAAAACTTAAATTCAGTTTAACACTGAAAGACTCACAGAGTTACTAATACACTGCTTCTGTGTTTTAGGCTGAGTGCCTTGTGATATGAAATGCAGTTCTCTAAAGGAAATAATGGTCACAAATGTGATTTCATTCAAGTTCATTCCTTTAATTTTAAAAAATGAATAAATGCATCCTTTTACAGGTTGAGTTAGATGTCCAAAATGAGATTTTCTTGCCTATAATCAATAGCTGTGCTTTTGTTTCTATGTGCATGGATATATAGGTGATCAAGTACACTTATATATATATATATAATTGCTATATATACATGTTACTTAGTCACATAAAAGAAAATGCATGTTGAAATTAGATACCTTTGGTTTCTATGGTTGCTGATAAAAATAGTGACTCACTAATTCTTTAAGTAAGCATTTTTCTTTTTGTATTAATAAGGCTAACTGTGATCTTAGAAGACAAATAGATGAACAACAAAAGCTACTTGAAAAATATAAAGAAAGGTTAAACAAATGTATTTCAATGAGCAAGAAGCTTCTGATTGAAAAGGTAAGTTTGCTTTTTTAAAGATGTTTGTGGCTAAAAGAAAAATTTCAAATTCATCTTTGAGACTGAAACTTTCTCCGTGTGATCTCTATCTGGAAGGAAAGTGGAGGGGGGGGTTGTTTGTCTTTTTGTTTTATGTTTTTTTTTTTGTTGTTGTTTTTTTTGTTTTTTTGTTTTTTTGTTCTTTTTTTTTAAGCTTGAGTAGCCCAAGCAAAATTTTAAATTCAGGTTGTAGAAAGTGCATTATTGAATGCAAGGCTTTTGTTTGTTTTGGTTTTTGTTTCCCCTGTGATGGCTAATTTGGATATTGCAAAGCATAAAAGATAGGAATTTAGAGTATTACTAGTCTTCTCAACAATCTTAGGTTACAAGTAGATTAAAAAAACCGACATAATCCACTATAGCACAAAAAAAAAAACCCTCTTGGTAAGACATCTGAGTGATTAAGGACAATTTTGGATATAAATGAAAAAATGAAAGATATGTTAACACACAGTTAAAGGAAGTAAAGGCAGGAATTGGGCTGTTTGCTTTCATGTTCCTTTCAAAGAGGTGACAACTTCAGATTTGGTGTCAAATATATTTAAACAAGCAGCACTTCCTTAAAAGGCAAGGATACCTTGTTTCTCCCCTCCTCTTCTTAAAAATATTTTTTAAGTGAATAGGAAAACACTTTATTATAAATTACAAATACAAAAAAAAAAAGATGAACAAACAAATTGGTTTCCCACTACTACCTGCTATAAGCTGCTGTCCAATACAGGTGCTTGAACTGATTTGTAAGAGGATTACGGAGAATTTCCTCACTAGCCTGTCATAAAGGATAACTTCATTCCTTGTACATTCCAGCGTGATGAGAATACTGAGAAAAGCTGCATCCAGTTTGTTCAGCATGGAGCAGGATAGGCAGTCTTTGGCTGGGTAATATCCACAGGCATTTCTTCCTTCAAAGGCCCTGTAGGCCTCCCGTTCAGTACAGAAATCTGTCCTGGAAATCTCCAATTCCATGAGCTTCTCCCTTGCCTTTGCGGTCGCAGCCCTGAGCAGTTCTTAAGAAGGCGGCGGCACTGCGAGAGGCCCGTGTCCACCAGCAGTGCTGCGGGCGTCGCCGTTCCTCGTGTCCCAGGGAGGCCTGTGCTATCAGTGAGACGAGCAGTCACCCGTATTACTGCAAGCGAGTATGTGGTGCCTGCCCTTGCAGAGCTTCCCGAACCCAGGGACACTGGCAGGAAGAGTAATTTAGTTTGGGAAAAGTGAGTTTGCAGACAAGGTACCCACTAGATACGCTCCTTTTGTAGCTAGGCAGGCTCGCTTAGGACTATATGCCTCGTGTCTAATAGACATTATGTTTGTTATATTTTTGTATGATGTTGATGTCCTGTCAGAATTGTTGCGTTTACAAATAAGATGTTTTTATTAAGTATGATGACTAGTTAGCGTTATGTATGGGATCTGAGTCCATCTCAGATATTCTGGTACATGAATCATGATAATCATCAATATAAATTCTGACAACTGCATATGTTTGAGTTACGCGGAAATTAGAAATGAAGTAATAAAAGAGTATTTTTATCAACTCTCCTTTTATCATTTGTTACTGTACAAACTTGTTGTAGGAAGAAACCCAAGTATTTTACTGACTTTCTGAACACTTTAGTATTACTAATGTGAGTGTTTTTGGTTTTCTTAGAGCACACAGGAAAAGCTGGCAAGCAGAGAGAAGAGCATGCAAGACAGATTACGCCTGGGGCATTTTACAACAGTTCGTCATGGTGCTTCATTTACTGAGCAGTGGACAGATGGATTTGCATTTCAAAATCTTGTGAAGTTAGTCAATGTTATGTTCTTAAAATTCTCAGTAATTGTTAGTTCCCTCTAGTGGTTTTTTTATTATTATTATTATTACAAAGAGATTTTAGGATTGGAGCAACTTTTCGTGTGTTGTGTTTTGCTTTGCTTTTTGAAGTCTGAGAATACAGTACAGAACTCCCTTAATCAGCTGACAGAATAGTAAGGCAGGATGTCTTTGAAAGATGATTAGGCTTCTCTTGATTTTAATTATCCTTAGAAAAAGTGTGCACTAAATCAACAATTATTCAGCTCAGCTGACAAAAAGGAGCGCTAAAACTAGATCACAGAATCACAGAATGGTTGAGGTTGGAAGGGTCAGCAGGAAAAGAGCTACTTCAACAGGTATCTTAGCAGAGAATGGGGCCTGTGAGACAGCTGGTGGTGGTAAAACTGATTGTGCAGTGGTTTGAGGGATATTCTTGTTTGTTTGTTGTTTGTTTGTTTCATCTGATTTGGTCTATAGATACACATACATGTTCACCAGCATTTTCATTTCCTAGAGGGAAATGTAAGTTCTTAGCATTATGCAATTGCCTGGGCCGTTAGTTTTTGAAGACATCTCAAAAAAAAAAAAAAAAAAAAAAGTCCACATGACAGGTTTGAGAATTGCTTGCAGATTTAACACCTTGTGATTCTGCTTTTTGTAACTATTGCTATGTATGTGGTTTGCACAGAAGCTGTAACTGTTTGCCATATAACCAACCTGATGGTTTATTTAGGAGCTCAAATGCAGTATTTACATTATAAACGATCACATATTCCCTGTTGATTCTGTTGGTTTTGTTAGGTTATGTAGACCAACGTATGCACCAGGTCACACATACATTTTTACCACTAAAAATACTGTGAAAACCTTTCAAAACACACGTGAAAAGTAAATTATGCCAAAACCTTGAAAATTTTTTAAACCTCGTGAAAACTATTGCTCATTTTCCAAGGAAACATTTTCACATTAACAGGAAGTTTAAAAGAAAAAATAATTCAATGCGTTATCAGTTTGAAAAAATAGTCCTTTCAAAAATATAAAATGGTTGAAATTTTAATAAAGCTTTTTTGGATTTACAGGCAGCAAGAATGGGTGAATCAACAAAGGGAAGACATTGAAAGGCAAAGAAAGCTCCTGGCCAAGCGAAAGCCTCCAACTACAAATAATTCTCAGGCACCATCTGCCAATTCTGAACCCAAGCAGAGGAAAAATAAAGCTGTGAATGGGGCAGAAAATGATCCCTTTGTTAGACCCAATTTACCACAGCTGTAAGTTTAACATTTCAATCAGTCTTTTACATAAATTCTCAGATATTGTCTGTGTGAGTTTTATTCAAATAACAGCATAAAAAGACACTCAGTATATTCAACAACTGTCTTCTCACTGAGGACTTGCTGATGTTAGGGAAATTTTCACCACTGCCTATGAAGATGCTGTACAATTGCCCAATTTATTTTTGGTAAAGTCACCAGAGAAAGGCTGGTTCTGTGTTCCTTCTATTCTCCTAATCTAGGAAAGTCTTTATTTTAGTTTCATACTCTTGTAATGTTAGTGTAATGTCACAATCTATTGAACTATTCTTAATCTATTTTGGTTTAGAAACCTGTACTTTAGAACAGCTTTTAGCTGATAAGAAAATACTTTTTTTCCAGGATTTGAAGACATTATCTAAAAGCACAGGGAAGATTTTTTTTTTTTCCTCTAAATGCAGATTCTGAAAGCAATTGTCAGGAGTATCCTATCATATAAATGTAATAACTGAGAGCCATCAAAGAGTTTTCCATTTTCCATGTGGCTTTTTTTCTTGCAGACAGCAATGGTACCATTTTGGGCACAAACAGTTGTGTTCTTGATGGTTACATTTAAGTATGATAAGATAAATTAAAGAGTAATTGAAGATAAAGATAAGATAAATGCTGCTCTCATTTACTGCCCTTGGTGCTAAGAGGCTGCAGCCGATGGTGTGTCTGTGCTTAGTTTAAATGAAGACTAAGCAGGTAGATTTAAAAAGTCAATGTGTTCTGTTTGCAGAGGTAGATTAAGTGTGTCCAACATGGTCAACTATCGCTTTTCCCTTGTCTGTGTAGTATTTTATACTTTGGAATGGGGATGTCACTTCATAAATGACTCTGGTTTGATCTACAATATGTGTATTATTTGTACCAAAAGTTTGAAGACAGCTGCATACATTTTGCACAAAAGATCATTCTTCAGGTTCCCATTGTGAATTGTTTGGCTGGGATAAAAATAGGGAAAAAAAATAGTAGGATTGGTCTTATAGGCAAGTCTTGAATAGTGTTCCAGGTGTGCTTTGGTAGAGAGCAATAGTAGAGTCATCACCCCAGCTCTTTAGTAAAATTTAGTGTCAGTGTTTCTTCATCTTAAAACATAATTAAATTTCTGAATAGTAGGGTAAAAAACACCACCATTTTAAAAATAACTCTTTGTTGGAATGTTATTAAATCCTTGTGCTATTAAAAATAACACTTAAATAATGGATAGATTTGGAAAAGGGCGAATTTTTTATTTGCTTCTCCTTTTGATAGCATATTATTTTTTCCGTATACATAAATCTCTTTGCTTGAGCAATCTGTGCTTTTTGGGTGAGTCTGTCTGTTCCATAGTAACAAAGAGGTTTTTTTGTCCTTTTTTTCTAGTTGTTACTAAGATTCAAAATTATGAGCGTGAAGAGCTAAACAATATTTGCTGGAGTTAATATGACTGTAGTCATTTCTTTTTAAATTTAAAATAATCAGAAAAAAATCTTCACCTTGAGCATTTACCTTCTCAATGGAATACCAGAATTTTTATGGGTGCACTGAGCTGGTGTTATTGATCCATATTGTTTGTGGGGCATGTTTTCTGGTTTAGAGCCTACTGTTAAGCTTACATGTTAATACGGAGAGATAATAATAGCATTGCTTTTTAGACACTGAGTTTATTTTTAAGATCTCTTTGAAATATGCAAACCAGAATGGTTCTTTTTGAGACTGTGCTCCTTAGATAGTAGTTGGTGATATTTTTCTTCCATGATTTGACAATTCGTAACTTCCTATTCACTGAGTAATAGGAATACACATAAATATCGAAGTGATGGTAGGAGGTTTGAAATTCTCATTTCTTTTGTTTATCCAAAGGAATTCTGTATTGCTTTTATTACTCATCATCAGCATACAAACTTTTTAAAAAATATATAGTTTTAAAAACCCAGCAATTATTGCTCCTTAATATTATTTATTAGTGTACTTTATTAGTGCATTTATTAGTGCATTTGGCCATGTCTCTATTAATCTTAAATTTCCATAATGTTATTGCTATTTTAGGAGATGATAAAGTATACACTTGAAAAACGATATAGAAGTTATGGTCTAATTAGTATGTAGGACAAGGTGATTTCCTGAGAGAGTTTTTAAGTCTCCGGTGTTAGGCAATTTCATATAATTTTCAAACATCTAAAAAAAAATCAAATTCACATTCAAATGTACTTAACCAGGTACATGTTAAATGGTACATCAGAATGCATACTGGTTATGAAAAATCAGCTGGAGAAAAATACTAATTGCACTTTTGTATTTAATGCTGGCACACAAGTAAACTATTACGGAATCAAAACTAGACTGTCTTCAGATATCCAAACTTGATTCTGCTATAACTTGGATGCTAAATTGCTTGCATATGCTGTGAGGTTAGAAATGTATTTCAGATCTCTTTGAGGAGGTCTGCGATGTGTCCTGGGATCACAAAATCTTTAAGCCCCATTATGCCCTTGTGCTTTTAATTGGAAAGAGTTTGTTTAAATGCTGTATTTATGATTTGTTATAGTTCTGTTCTTGTGGTGTATTTATGATCTGTTCTCTTCTTCCTAGCACAGAATTAAGTAAGTTTTCTGTGTCCCTTATTAAAGCAACTATTAATTGTGCTTTTCCATTTAAGAATTCATTGGTCATCTATTGTATGTGATTTTCTGCTAATACATTGGGCTTATAGTGATAAGTGGTTCCTCTGTTACTTTGAGAGTAGCAGTCTTAATTACTGTAGCCAAATAGAAGAGGTTCAGTTTAAAGGTGCCTGGAGGGGGATCGGAGCTGCTGAGATTAATGAGCTGAACTGGGAGCAACTGGGCCCTAGGCAGGGCCTGGGCCAGCCCCTCTTGAAGTAAACCAAAACCTTGCTGAAGTTGTTAGCAACAAGTGTCACCACCACCGCACTGTTTTGTTCTAGAAGATGGCTTCATCTGCCTGTATTGATGAAACAAAAACAAGAGCTTTGTAACAAGCAGTGTTATGGAAGGCAATTGTGAAAATAGTGTTTAACAGTTTTGAAACCAAGTGAAGATTTTGCTGGAGGCATCCTTAGCGAGCATGGTTTTAGTGTAGTTGAATATACTATGTAAGCTTTTATGAGTTCCAAAGCCATTTTTTTTTCTTTTTAACTGAAGTTAACAGCACAAAAGTGGTCGTCAGTCAATATTTTGTGAGTGAACAGGGGTGCTGGTATTTAATAAATAGGTATTAGATGAGTCTCGGACAATTGCGCACTTTCCCACTAAACAAAGCCATGTTATTAGTCTTGCTTGAAATGTATTTAAAGAAAAAACTCGTACTTGGAATAGATGTGCATTTCTTAGTCCTGGAAAAATATTTCAAAAATCTATTCCAGATTCTTGGTGATTTGAGAGATTGTGTGTGCAAAGCTAGGCCCCGCTTTTTCAAAGCAGCTCTTATTTCATAGATGACGACAATTTCTAGAAACAGTATTTTATTTAGCTTAGGTAGTGTAGCCCTTCCTCCCCAGCTTCAGCTATTTTGGTTGTATTAAATTCCCATACGTTTCTTCCTCTGCTTCCCCAGTCCCTCTGTGGGACTCTGCGCGCACCCTTGTGCCTGACTATAATTTGAAATAGGAGGGTAGAGAGAGCTGGCAGAGTTTACTAATGTAGCAGAACAAATGCATCATTTAGAGGGAGCATTCCGTTCTGTATGGAACAAATAAAAATATTTTGAGAAACGTTTTTTCAGGCTAAAGTGCCAACAATGTGTCTAGGCTTTAAAGGACAAGTAAAGACAGCTCCTTTCCCCGGGCCTTCTCTTTCTAAGGCAAACTTGGAAACAGCGGCCGGGAGACGTGGCAAAAGAGTTCATGGAAAACCTGAATCAGAGTATTCAAGGCTGGTCAGTGCTCGCCCCTTTCTGCAGAAATTCTAGGAACTTGCAAACAGACTGCTTATGTGGCCATATCTTATGGAAATTCAAGTATTGCACGTGCATACTGCTGCCCTTGGGTGTCCCCATGCGGTGCAGAAGGACAGTGGTCTGTCAGCAGAGCCCTGCCAGCGGGCACCGTCATCCCCTTACTGCACTGTTGGTTGCTGTATGCTGCTTGAACAACATAAGGGTAAACTGAGGTATGTTTATGGAGGAAAAGCAATAAAGCCCTGCTTTTTCAGGAAGTGTTTCCAAATAGGAGAGGATAAAGTTTGGGGGTTTGTAAGTAAATCAAGAAAAATGAAGTATGTTTTTGTATAGTTCAGTGCTTTGCGTGCCTGCCCTCAATACAGTGGTCAGTATTGACAGCGTCAGGCCTCTGTGAAGCGAGAGTCACCTCTTAGAGTGTTAGATCTTTAAGGAAAGTGAATAAAGGAAAACAACCTTTTACTAGTGATAATGCATGGTAAGAGAGACTTGGAATCTTAATGTTTTCAATGTGATGTTTAACTGATCTCATGCTCTGTGCCCATCAGGCCCGTGTAAGAACTTTTTGGAAGTCAATGCTGCTTAAGTCTTCTAGGCATTTTGTCATAATTCTGTGCATAGGTAGCTAGGACTACAGGATTACTGTATTATGTTAGTTTTCCAGGAGCTTTATGTATTTAGAGCTGTCAGTGTTCAGTGGAAATCTTGGTCTAATGTTGTAAACTTTGTATTTTCAGTGCTTTTTGCATTCAGGGTAAAATTCACATTCAGGTTTCAGCTTTGCTGAACATTCAGGGTTCAGCTTTGCTAAGCCCTCTCCATATTTTTCTCCTGGCAGGCTGAGAAAGGCCAAGTTTACTATCTGTGTTTCTGGAAATAGATGCACAAACCTATGATTTATGCTACAAATAATAGTCTGGGAAAAATAATATTAAACCGTACCCACATTGGCATGGATTCCTTACCTTTCTAACTGAAAATTTAATTCATGCTAGAGTGTTAGAGTATCTTTAGTCTGGCAGATGTGTTAGATCAAGACACCACATTCCACTTTTTTTAAGAAACACCATAAATTGTTCATACCCAGAGGAGGTTTGGTCCCAAGATCTGTTATTAAGGATCTTTTCACTCTCCTGAAGTTTTTTATGCCTCTTGCCATTAGAATACTTGTGGATTTTGTGATTAGAATACAGGGCTGCTTTTCACCCCAGTATGGAAAAAGATACAAAGCGATTTTGCGTAGTTTTCTTTAAAAGAAAGGATCACTTCCTTCTCAAATTCCAATAAGGAATTTTCCCCATGTGATAGATGAGAAAGTTGTGAAATAACTGTTTTGTGAAGCTGTAACAGGTTCTTGGAAATTTAGATGATGTGGTCAACAAACAATCCAGCAATGTCATTAATATTCATGGAAAGTATCAGGTTGACTCAATCTTCTGGCCAAGTCAGAGAAAAGGCAGCGAAATTTGCGATTTCTGCAATCAGGAATAGGAAAGGGGCTTGGGAAAGCTTCATAACCACTAAGTTTTATCCTGAAAAGATGTACTCTCTTACTAGCAAGTTTTGGGAGCCAATACACACATGCAGGGATTAGAATTCTGAAAAGTAAGATGTTGCTAAACTAAATTTAAAAGAGAGGTTAAAAGTCTTGCAGATGATTCAGTTCCTGCAAGCTTTGTGGATGCTGGCATCTGGTATAAGAGACATCTGTCCCTCATCTGTGGGGAAACGACTGATGGTTTTCAGGACTCAAGCTCCTTAGGCTTGCAGTAAAGGGCAGGAATTGCCTTTGCAGCACTCTGTATGGCTACCTTCCCGGGATAGTAGAAGCCAGTAAAATATGTACTTTGTAAAAACAGACTCTGCTCTTAGTTCTAGCTTTGCATCATTCGAGAAATAATAGTTCTAGGCAAAGCTGTAAAATGTGTGCACCAGTCAGCCTTACTTTGTTCACTGTTTCAGTATGTTTTCTTAGGGATGTGTGTGAGGGCTTTCAAGACTATAACTCTTTTTTTCCTTCCCACATGCTAGTCCTTCACACTCATCCACCTCTCTTCTCTGGAACAGGAAATCTCTTTGGTATTTTTTATCTTTGGTGTAAGAGAATCATTTCTTGTGTTTTCTGCTTATATGTCAAATTCCTCTTGTCCCCAGTCAGTTTGTCCATTTCTTAGTTCCTAGTCCATATAAACAGTATGGGGATCCTCAGGGTGATAAATGACTTTCTGTCCTGGGAGGTTTCCAGACAGTAGAGGACCAATTATAACTGGGAGCCTTACTTCAAAGGAAGATATAAAAAAAAAGAAAAACTCAAAATGTGTAGACTTGCACTGTTCTTGGAGATAAAGAATTCGATGTTATTGATCTTGTTCAATTAATCTCTCAGTTTCCATATATAAGTGCACTAAGTGTTACTGATGAGAAAAAAATAGTGGAGTACCATCAGCTAAAATACTGTAATGATGAGGTGATTTAGGAAACAACCGGATAACTCAACACGCTATTGGAGAGAACAGAAGCAGTTCAGTGGTATCAGACCGAGACCGCCTTTAAGTACGTTCTGACCCTGAAATTAAAATGCAGGATGTTCAAATTGTTTTTGTGGTTGTAAATCAAAAATACAAGGTGCAGGATTTACTGTAACTGTTAAATGTGAAGGTTTTGTTTATCATCATATAAAAGCAATAGTTATAGGGTTTTTGTGTTGGGTTTTTTTTTTGCAGTTTGACTCTAGCAGAATATCATGAGCAGGAAGAAATATTCAAACTTCGATTAGGACATCTCAAAAAGGTATGTATATGATCTTTAATTCTAAAGTGCCTTTTTTTTTCCCCCTACCATGCCCATATGGTAATAATCAGTATTATCAAAATAAGGAGAGGGCTATTTTAGAGCTATCTGATTGCAAAAAATAATAACAAAAGTAGTGTGCAGTTTGGTACCCGGTGACAGCTTTGACTAAATTGTAAACCTAAGCGAAACTCTAGTGATGCTACATGTTTATTGAACAGATGCTTTATCTTTTGAGTAGTGATTCCAGAGATGGTCATCAAAACAGGTTGTTGTGTTCTTTTCTTAAATGTGAGAGTCTGCTTTTAACTGATTCTCTTCAAATATACAGTCACCCATTGTAAATCCTACCATTGCAAACTGAATTGGGCCCATTGAGAACACTTGTAGTGTTTTTAAGAATACAAGGAATACAGGGAAGTACCTGAACCTGTGACAGAGATATGTAAGCTTTTGGGCACTAGTAAGATGTGCAGGCTGTGAAGGAGTAGGTAGGTCTTCATTGTTAATGTTTCAGAAATAGCCTCAGCTTTGTATGAAATTTTGTAATGAAAGTTTGTAGCTTTTTCTATGCTTTAACTTCTTTGAAGTCTAATGGAAATTTTAAGGGAGGTGAAGAAAGCTGTTTAAAAAGCTCTTTAATACTCAAATTTGTTTTTCATCTTGAACATCAGTACTGTGCTACTCTGTTTAAGAAATTGGCTAAATGCTAGAGGGTAGTCAAGTGTTACTTCTTAAGAAATCATGTCTGAGTACATGGGAAAGTAGTAATAAACATATACGGCTGCATTTTAATTCTTGCATGTAGTACAGATTTTGTCCTGTATTAGAAAAAGTAATTTTGCTACCTTCTTTTTACGTTTCTGTTTTTTTCCACTAATGCTTCTCTACTGGCTATATTTATTTCTTTTCTGTATATACTGTTTTGCTGTCTACTTCTTTCTTTTCATTCTCAAAATGCTTTCCTGGTGCTCTCTTATTTTTGGTGCCCTGTACATGCTGCCACCACCAGTTCTCTTTTACTTCTGCTCCCCAGGAAATTCTTTTCCAGCTAGCAGCTTTGGTCCTGGAGAGAGGCTCTTGTTTTCTCACTTCCTTTTATGTAGCAATGACCTGAGGCAGCTAAGCTGGTTCATTCTTGCTTAAAGGTATTCACAGCCTGAGTGTCCTAAATAACAGCTGGAACCAGCCAGTTCTCTTTGGAGTAACATTGGCCTATGAACCACATTTGGAGAACCACTGAATTGCATAATATATGAACAAAAAAGCCCCAAAGAAGCATAACTGGTGGTGGTGGTGGTAGTTGTTGTTGGTTTTTTTTTTTTTTTTTTTTTTTTTTTTTTTTTTTTTTTTTTTTTTTTTTTTTTTTTTTTTTTTTTTTTTTTTTTTTTTTTTTTTTTTTGTTTTTTGTTTTTTTCCTTCTTCCCCCTCTCGTCAGCCTTTGTGAGGAACAGAGACAATTGGGCATGTATAAGTGTGTGGCCTTTCTTGCATGGGGGGAAAGGCTAGGAATCATTACAGAGAACTAATGGGTTACAAGGAATTGCATATCATTTCAGAGTATTTAACTGGGAGCTGCAGAGATGAATCTATGTAGGAAAAATAATTAACATTGTGTAAATAGAACAAAAAATTATAACATATATTAGGAAGAGAAAATGATCCGCATTTGCTAGATTTGGTAACAACTTGGCGTGTGCCAACTTAATACATTATTAGATATTTGATTTTTTGTTTTTTGAATAAAGATTCATCCAATTACTTGGGGGGGGGTCTGTAGCTTGTCATAGGAAGGGATTCAGGATGGTCACTGAAATATTCTTGTTTGAGTTCTTAACCTGTTGGAAATGTGCTTATTAGATTTGTGGTATAAATGATGTAAACATATTTTGTTTCAGGATGTGGTAGGAAATATCTACTTAAGGCTTTTTTTCTGACCTCTGCCTCCATCTTCTGACTTCTGCCTCCGTCCCCTTATTCCATGACTTGCTGCCCTCTCTTTTACCAGTTGCACCAATTTGTACAGTCACAGTGTAAATTGGATCAGAGAACTGGATTTGAACTGATATCAATGTTCATTAATATGTAGAGTAAAGATAAGATAATTTTAAGTGCTTAAATTAGTTAAGGAATGTGTTCATTCCTGACATACTTCTTCTGAAATTGTACTTGAAATCTCAAGTAGAACACCTTCTGCATTTGTAATTCTGATAAGATATAAATGGAAACATCTTCTGAAGTTAGCTTGTTTTGGGTATTTTCTATTAATACCTGAAGAACATTTCTGTTACAATGATGTATTCTTTTTTTTTTTTCTGGTTTAGTCTCAAAGTATTTTAAGCATCTTTCCTTAATTTGTTGGTTTATACAAAATCTATTACTGTACCTGTCTCGATCTCTTCTTCATTGTACATCAGTCTCAGACCGTTTCCCAGATAATCTCTCCTTCACTGAGATACAAAACCCAGCTGCTTCTCGTTTCAAATAGCATCCCTACAGTGCAGAACAAAACTGTGAGCATCCCATTACCTGTGGGTTCATCGGCAAAAAGGTTCCTTGAACCAGGCTTTTGCCTTATCTCTGAGTTTTTCAGGCTTTTAGAAAAAAGTGCCGCTTCTCTGTGGTTCGGCAGGGTTTTGTAATGTAATGTTCCTCCATTCCCAATAGTATTGATGCAGGGTTAAAAATATCCTTTTCAAACAGGGAGTAAATGAGCTTTTTATAGTTCATTCTTTTCATTTGCAGGAGGAAGCTGAAATACAAGCAGAGCTTGAACGTTTGGAAAGAGTTAGGAATCTTCACATAAGAGAACTGAAAAGAATAAATAATGAAGACAATTCACAGTAAGAGACTTACTGTCTTAATTTTGCACGTGTGTATTTAAAACAATGCTTTAAAATCACATTTTATCTACAAGAGATATACTGTTTGGTAGTTTTTTTCTCTGGGTTCTCTTTCTGTATGTATATATTTTAAACTGTCCTATTTTAAGTACAGTCTTAAAAAAATAAAAAGAGAGAATTAACTTAGTAAACTAAATATTTTTATTGAGTATGCCAAAAGAAGCTAGACATATGGATTCATGCACGGATGCTCACACAGAGAGAACTGATAATGCAGGAGAGCTGCAACTTGCTAGGCCATGTTACTAGGTTAAAAATATTTGCAAGGCAGTCTACCTCACCAAGCCTTGCCTGACAATAATGCAAGAAAACCATGGGGAGGCTTGATGCAGCAGGAGCAATTTTATGGTGCTGCAAAATTAGTTTTGTTTTTCTTGCACTGTAATTTACATATACTAGAGGTACCTGACAGGAAAAATGCAAATGCTACGTATTTTGTGTTATGTTAAGTCTTACACTCTACCTGAACTTGCATGATAATATATTGTAAAGTTAAACTGATATTTAAAATTAACTCTAAGGGTATAGACTTCCAAAGTAAAAATTAAATAATTAATAAAACTAATCTGAGCTGGCTCTGTTTTTTGAAAGAGACCAGCTCTGTCTGTGCCTGGCTGCTTCATTTTGCCCTTGCCCTGTTCGCCTCCGTGTGCCAGCCATGGCATTTCTATAGTGAACAGATGCTGGAAATGGATCCAAGTTAAATTTCACCAATTCATCTCTCTTTGTTGTTGTTTCTCTCCTGGGTTGATTTTATCCCTGGGTCAGTTTGTTGGTCTGTTTCTTTGACCCAACTGCAAAAAGTCCTACGATGCCTTGAGGGAAGGAGCAGCCTGGGGCTGGGCATGGGGAGACTGGTGGTGTTTCTTTCAGCACTAATAATTGTTTATGAAACAGTAGTCTTAGCATCTTACGATTTTATTTTTCTTTTTACTCTTTGGACACAATAGGATTATATATGCATATATATTTCTAAACATTAAAGCCACCAGAAATGAGATTCTATATAACTGTTTTAATGGTTGCCATGTTCTAGAGGAGGACAGAAAATTTTGGTAGCCTTTGGTTAATAGTGCTAAATTGATACAGTGTCATTGTATCAGATATGAAAAATGATGGATGATGATGCTTACAGTTTAGTGACAGAATGTTTTCTTTTAATCAGACAAATGAGCATACCGCAAGCAAACAAGCAGTTTTTTTTTCTGGGTTAAATGATAAGTTTTTAATCTTAATTCTTTGTATTAAGAAAAAATGAATGGGATTTTTCAACGAGAAATAATGCCACACTAAAAAATGTTAGGCTTTGACAGTGAAAGTACTGTGTGTATGTGGGAAAGAATGTCCAACTTATAGCTTCTGTTGCAGAGATGCATTACAGGGATAATCAGAGTTCTGCAGCTTCACTTCTTTCTTTTTTTGCAGGAGGTGCAGATATATTTTACAGTAGAAAATTAAGAGCTTTCTGCCTTGCACGTCCATATTCTTGTGTTGGTTTAGTCATAGGTATTTCCCCTGTGGTGACGCTGCAGTTTACGAAGCTGATACAGAAGAGACAAACAATTGAACTGTGTTTTAGGGCTGTGGCCCCCACAGTATTGGCTAAAATATCTTGGTGACTTGGTCTTTTGATAAGGGAGAGGTTTTGTTCTGCAGCAGAGCAATTGCTGGGTCCGGTGAATCCTGCTGGGTTTTCAGCTGCTGGCCCTGGAGCAATGCTGAGCCCTCTTCCTTCTACTAGCAGCCTTCCTCTCTACATCTTCCTACCTGTGCGCTCCCTTCACTGCTCCCAAAATGTGTAAAGCAGTGGTAAAGCTTTCACGTGGACAACACACTTGTATGTTCGGTGTTCCATGCTTAGCAGTGCAAAATAGGGAAGTGTTAGAGCAGGGTAAACCTCAATGCCTGCATTTGTTCTTTGTCACTGTAGTTATTCCACTAAAAAGAAAGTCACATTTGAGAAATAATGTTAAGAATTCTAAACATTAGGCTTTATTTGTATGTCTTGAACAGAATGAGCTGAAATTGTCTTTTCTTTTAAGGTTTAAAGATCACCCCACGTTGAATGAACGGTATTTGTTACTCCATTTACTTGGCCGAGGTGGCTTCAGTGAAGTATACAAGGTAGTGTGTGTTGGGTCTGTTAAATCTTGTTTCAGAGCCGTGTATGTTTGTGTATTTTATTTGGAGGGGTTGAGGGACAACTCCTCCACATTGTAGACATATAGACACATTTTAATATAGTATACTCCTTAAACACTGGTTTGAGCAGACTCCTTGATAAAATGCTCATGGATGGTTCTAGCATTGCAAGGCTTTAGAGCTATATAACCACAAGTCACATTATTGAGAGGGAGGAAGCCACGCTGCGATGTGATTTCTTGATTGCTTATATGAATTCCAGGAAGAATTAAAAACAGTAGGGACTAAGTGTTGCAATAGTAGAAAACTATCTGAAAAAAATCAGTTCTTCTGAGACATGAATCTACACTTGCTTTTAGGACCTCAGATAACTTGACCTCTTCTGTATCTCAGGCACCTCGTCCTACTAAAAAATGTATGACTTCAGAATTTTGTATTTGGAGGCTTTTTCAAATTAGCAAAAATATTCTGGATAGGAAAAGTGGAGAGGGAGTTGGAAAAAAAAGATCTAATAATAATTCATGTAAAGAAACACTCTGGTTGGTTAAACTGAAAGTGGCTCCTTAAAATGAAACTGAAAGTTAAATAGAAAAACATCACATTACATTTTTCTGTAAAATAGAAAATGAAGTTAATGTATTTCTAATCAACCTGCTGTTCATGTTTGCAAGGCGTTTATTACAGAAAATGTATCAATTGAGTCTTTGAATTCCTCTAGATTTTTTTTAATCTACAAAAATATTAATAATTGATACACTGTGAATTTTGTGCCTTTTTCTGTCTTCTGTTGGGTGTTATTTTTATCATCTCTGGTTGTAATTTTCCATTGCGGGGGGCTTTTTGTTTTTAGGCTTTTGATCTTTATGAACAAAGATATGCTGCTGTGAAGATTCACCAGCTTAACAAAAGCTGGAGAGATGAAAAGAAAGAAAACTACCACAAGTAAATATTAATGAATTTATACTTTATATGTTAGATTGAGTGCTATTTTATGGATTATAGAAAGTTAACATATCCATCTTCTTTTAGACATGCCTGTAGAGAGTATAGAATACACAAAGAACTGGATCACCCTAGGATAGTTAAACTATATGACTACTTCTCCCTGGATACAGATACGTAAGTAAATAAAGTGATGAACTTGCTAATGATTTCAGTGTTGTAAATTAGGTTTAAAAAATATGTATTTGCACCTAAAGAAGATGCTCTTACCTTCAGCCAAAAGGTTTAGTGTTTCTGTAAGGAGACTATAAAAGAAACTGTAGTTGCAGAATACTATTGCAGGCTTAACATAAAGTTATTGAAAACATTGATTTGAAACAACTGACTAGCAAGTCCTGTGAGAGATCCTGAGGGCAAAACAGGCAAGTGCTGCTGTATGGGTTTTGGGCAGAGCAAGTCTTGCTGTAGGGCAGCTTGAAAAGGCTGCTGTAGCATAGACACATTTCCAAGACTGAATTTTGTCAGTTGCATCTCTAACCTAAGTGTATTGCATGGCTACTGGGCTGCACCTTTTCATATGAAATGGTGTCACATCTGTCGAGGATAGAGGGGATTCTCATCAAGAAACCTACTCACTTAAAGTGTTATTTTGTTGTTGTTGGTTGTTACTTGATCTCACTGCTGTATGGATGTGGTTTCTTTTTTGGTAAATTTGTATGCTCAGACTGATGTCAGGTTCCTTTAAGCTAATTGCTATGTCATGTGTTTTATTAACAATTTAATTCATATAGTTCAATACACAGGCAGCCGGTGTTAAACTTGTCAGTAGCAAATTGGGTTTTATCTGCCTTTGTGATTGTGCAGTTTGATACGTTCTTTAATGCTGTATTTTTGAATTCTGCCCTAGGTTTTGCACGGTGTTAGAATACTGTGAAGGCAATGACTTGGATTTCTATCTCAAGCAACATAAATTAATGTCAGAGAAGGAAGCTAGGTCCATTGTAATGCAAATAGTAAATGCACTACGGTATCTCAATGAGATCAAGCCCCCTATTATACACTATGATCTTAAACCAGGTAAATGGAGAATGTTATAATTTAAAATGTCAGTATTGTTTTTTCTCCTTTATTTTGATTCATTCCTGCAAATACCAGAATTCCTTCTATATGTCAAGTTTATTTGAAACATTAAAAAAAACCCTTCTCTTTCTAGTTTTATGGCCAAAATCATTTAGTCTTTCTTTGGAAATGTCTCATGTAACTTTTCAACTATGAATTATTTTGATTCAAGTATGTAAGAGAAATTTCTGGGGTACATAGCAGGTAAATATGTTAATACTTAACAAAGCATGTTTGGTGCTAATGATCTTGAGTAAGATCATTAATTATATTATTCCTGCCTGAACGTTGTGTAATTCTGATTTGTAAATATTTTCCCTTTTTTAATGTTACTGGTAAAAGATTGAAATAGGCAGTCTCTCTGCATCCCAGTTTAACAACTTCAAATCAAGCCTTTCAGACCTTTTCTATACTGTAAGTCTATTTTCTAGCTAATTTCTTTTTGTGATGATCATCTTTTTGTGCTGCCTCTATCTGGAACAGTTTTGGTTTTCTCGGGAAACTAAAATACTGTCCTTATTCAGATCTCTCTCTAACTCTTGATCAAGATTTTCAGTAATAAGCATTGTCCTAAGTGGTTTATTCTGTTTTAAATTCATAGCCTTCCCTAACATGATATTTGTATATATGTACTTTAGTCTGTAATACTTAAGAGTGTGTGTAGTGAAATTTTGGTGCATCTCTTAGTGCTTGGCTGCCAGTTTGCTCCTATGTAGTATTTGTTCAAACGGATTTTTACTGTGTTACAGAATTGTGTAATAATTAATATTCTTGTGTAATAATAAATATTCTTGTATCAAGAAAATATTTTTTAACTTTAATACATGGGGTTAGGTTCCTTACTGACCGCCACCTCTTGGCACTCTTTTTTGTGGCACATGCAAGCACTGCAGCCTGTAGTGTAGGACTCATTCTAGGCAAAAAAGTAGGAAGTTTCACCAAGAGTGGTATATAGCTATAATTTGGTGCTTCCTCACTGTCCAGCAGCTCCGGAAGGAACTGTTTCAGATGACTCAGCACTAAAATTTGACATGGTCAGATTGCTCTGGAGTTGAGCATGTAAAGATGGTGTAAAGTTGTCACTGAACCTTCATTAGGTTAGATGGTCCTGAAGACTGAAAGATTGAAGCTGATTTTGAACAGCTTAAATGTTCAATTTCACTCTTTTGAGGTAAAAAAAAATGTATTTTTCTTTTCCTTCCCTCCGGTTAGGTAATATACTCCTTGTTGATGGAACAGCATGTGGAGAAATAAAAATTACTGATTTTGGTCTGTCCAAAATAATGGATGACGATAGCTACGGTGTTGATGGAATGGACTTAACCTCACAGGGAGCAGGAACTTACTGGTAATTCCTGATTTGAATTTGTTGTTTAAGTTCTGGGTCTTTGTTTGGATTTCAAAAATGCTCTTGTAAAATCATTTTTGGAAAGATAGCTCAGATTCAAAAGATTGAGAAGGAAAACAAATATTTTTATGTGACTCTCTGTATCTATTGCCAAATGTTATAGAATAACAGATAACTGAAGCAAGATAGGAGTGTATGTACATGGTGGAGATGATTGTTATGCTGTGTTTCACAATATTTACAAACAGCTTCCAGAAAAGCAGGTGTTTAATCTTTGGATGCAGACATTTGACTGGTGGCTGAAGACATTTGACAGAGCTGTGATGATTAAGTTTGAGTGCTTAGTCCTTGGAAATCCTAGAGCAGGGATTACCAAAAGGTAACGTCCTTAGGACAAAAGAGTATTTACTCATCTGTCCTAAAGGTTAATGACAGCCGAGCAGCTGTGACTTATTTCCTATGTGCACTTACACACTTGTCCAAAACCTGAAATTTTAGAGTTGTCTGAAGAACAAAGTGACAAGAAGCTTTTCGTTATTTATAGAATTTTTTTTTTTTTTTTTTTTTTTTTGTGATGGAGCTTATTCTTGACATAGTTGCTGTTTGAGCCTATGTCTGGGGGACTAGAGCAGTAGAATGCCTGTATTCATCAGGTTTATTTATCGATTCCTTTGCTCTTTTCTCTATCTCTTGTTCTGCATCTAGCCAGATCAAAGCCAGGAGCTCAAACCTAACTCCAAACAGAGAAGCCAGTATGATTGCCACTTGTTCTTCAACTTTTTCCTGTAGTCAAGAGTTGCACATAATATAACTTTGCCATGTCCTTGAGAGTTTTTAAGAAAGCAAGCAAACATTCTCTTGTGCAAACAGCAGTGTGTGCATGACATGGAAAGACAATTACGCAAGTTGAAGCATTTTAGAAGTGTTGTTGGAACATCTTAGAAGTGTTAGGCTCCCGCTCATTATTAGTGCTTTATGTATTTAAACTTGAATTTAAATATATGTTTTTAGGAATGTACATCAAAAATTTCAACCTTTCACCTAAAATGTCATATGCACTAGCAGTGCTGTAAACTAAGACTGAAAGAAGACCTTTCACCTTACTAGGTTCATGATGAAGCTTTATGTTTTTAATTAACACTTTCTGTAATACTAAAATCCTCCTGAGGAAAGAAATTGTTTTGAATGAGTTTGAGGTTGGATAAATCTGTGTAAGGAACATGGTACTGAATGGGATTTCCTCAGTCGTTGAGTCCAGTTACCTGCTTTTCTCTGTGCTTAGGTCATATAATCTCTTCTTTAGACTTCTCAACACTTTTATTAAATTTAGGTAGTGTTTTGTGGACAGTAATCTGATTTGAAATCTGTTCTATAACCTTACTGCTCTGATCATTAGAAACTTAATCTTCTAATTTAGAGACTGTGTGTGTTTGTGGCCAGTTTATACTTGCTTGCTCCTGTGCCAACACTGTTCTCTGAAATAGGTTGTTTCCCTTCCTGGTGCTTGCTCCCTTGTGTATTTATAGCCTTCATAATTTTTCTAAATTGTAGACTGTCCATTATTCCAACCATCTTAGTAGCTTTTCTTTGCAGTTGCATCAGTTTATACTCATCTTTCTGCCAATGGCAGTCAGAATTGTACACCACTGCTTCTGTAAAGACTGCAAGAGTTTGCTGGGCAAGTTTCATGTCTATGTGGTATTCTTATCTCATTTTGCACTTCCATTTCTATAAATGGTTTTTCATATTTTTTTCTAAAACCATATATATTGTTGAGGAAAGACGGTCCAGTCTGTAGCTGCTCTGATGACTTTTATCACCTATTTAATTTTAGGTACTACAGCTGATAATAAACTACCTCCATATTGATAGTGGTTAGTGTTTTCTGTGGGATTTTTTTCCCGTTTCATCAATTCTTTCATAATTTATAATAAAATCACTTCCAGCTTTATAATTTCCATGCAGGTTATAGGAATGTGAATATCCATCACCTTTGTCTACTGTCTCCCTCTCTGATTAATGTCAGTATTCATGTTGAAAAAATAGGTGAAAGATTTTTAAGCTATATCTGCATTACCCTTGATTACTGACCAGTGTTGCTGTATGGGTTTTATCTTTTCTTCTGCAAGAGGGAGAAGATAATATTTAACCTGAGATCCCAGTACTTGAAAAATTAATGATAGTTAGTGATTCTCATAAGGAGCTTTTAGTATTTGGCCTTTTATGATACATATCCTCTATTTTTGAGTGTCTGACTACTGAAAGAATCATATTGTCAGTTTTGTTGGGTGTGCAAGGTATTGGAGTCATAATGTGACTGGACAGTTGTCAGAAAACCAGAGATTTGTATATAAAGTGTTTGAGTAATTTGATGTTGAGCATACTGTTGTGATTTGATACATCCAGTACTTGCAGAGACTGATGTGTGCTTTGTTTCTCAGGTATCTGCCTCCAGAGTGTTTTGTAGTTGGCAAAGAACCACCAAAGATTTCCAATAAGGTTGATGTATGGTCAGTTGGAGTCATCTTTTTCCAATGTCTTTATGGTAGAAAGGTATGGAAAACTCCATTTGAAAATCTTAAAGCTGTAGTGTAAATCTCTGTTTTCCGGTAGACATTGAACTATAGTCATAAAGAGCTGAATCTATGTGGAAAATAACATTTTTTGTTGTTGTTCATGTACATTTATTTTGCTAGCAACGTAGAAATTCTTGACTAAAACTATTTTCTTTAAGGAATTGCTAGAAACTTGTATTAGCACTGAAACAACTTACTGTATGTATACATAACTATAAAACTATACTTAAGAAATCAGAAGTTGGATAACTCATAAAAAAATGGTGTTCTTTCTTTTCAGCCATTTGGCCACAATCAGTCGCAGCAAGATATCTTACAAGAAAATACAATATTAAAAGCCACAGAAGTTCAATTCCCTGTTAAACCTGTTGTAAGCAATGAAGCCAAGGTAACTTTTCTTATGATACCTGAGTAACATTTAAATTGTGCATCATTTATTTTTAAATATTACTCTATAAAATTACTGTTAACTTAATGATGCTGTAGTATGTAGTAACAAAATATCTTTTGGAAAACATAATGGAGGAATAATATTTTGGTGCTTTCGTTTCTATAGTGAATTTATTTTGGGACATGTCAAAATCATGTATTTGAAAACAAGAGCGTATATTCCAAACTTTGCAAGGGGCTTTGAAGCAGGCCTTGTCAAAAATACTGTTTTGCTTTTTCTAAGAAGATCTCAATTGTCTTACCTAGACTGGCTCACTACATGTAATTATGAAACACTTCTGCAAACATTAAGATGCCCTTTCTGAAAATAGGGATATTTATTCTGTCTAGACTTTTGCCTTAAAGAACCATTTATCTATAGAATATCTTGAAAATGTGCGTGTTACTATTCTTCTTTTGAAAGATTGTGTTGTGCAATAATATTGTGTGCACTTACTCAAAGCAGAATTTTAAAATGCATATTCTTAAAATGAAGATTGAAATATGCTGATGCTGGTTCAGGAAACAAGACTGACAGAATGGTTGAGCTGTCAGGAAGGAGTGCATGGCAATGTTTCCTGCATTTGAAGCTCTCTCTATTTTTAAACAGTAGTATCAAACTCATCTGTATGGACCAGCTGTTCAAAGAATAGATTGAGGTAGTTTCCAAAAATGATTGCTCACATGTAACATTTATTCCAATTCTGTGAAAAAGGAGGAAATACTATGTGTGCATTACTTATTTGTAAAACTGTCACGATAGCTGAAATAGATTTTCATGGCCAGATGCAAGAGGAGTCCTTGTTGAAAGCAATGCCAAAATAGTAAAATGCTGCTTTTAATGTCAACAACTAAGTAAAAATATTTAGTTTGGGGACACAAGATGCAGAAACTTAGAGGATAATAAGACAAGAGTAGAGTCATCCGAAGGTTAAAAGGAAAGGAAGTGGTAGCTTCCTGGGAAAGTAGATGTCTTTCTGCTACATAAACCTGTTTCTGCAATTTGTGGTATGCTTCTATTGGTTACATTTATAGACATAACTACAGTGAATGAGTTGCAGTTGGGATTATGAAAATCTGATGACTGGTTCAAGAATTATAATATCCTGTATTTTTTATCCCAATTTGGAAAAACTGAATTCTTTAAATGCACTTGGTAAATATATGGCCTGTAACTGGTAACATCACATTTTATAGTTTACATCCTTATCCTTTAACTTCACGTTTCTCTTGGTAATTAACAGTGTTTATGTAGAAAGTATCAGAAAACAATAGACAATTCAGCATGGTTTTGATGTAGAATTGGCAGCTTATTTTACAGCATTTTTATGTTCTCCGTGTATTCCACATTCTGTTTTTTGAAAGACTGAAATAAACCTTTATTATTCTCTACTCTTTCTAACATTGTCAACTGAGAGAGAGAGAGAGAGAGAGAGAGAGAGAGAGAGAGAATATTCATTGGAAGAAGCATGGTATAGAACAATTGTAAGCTAACTTGTAAATTCAGACTGTTTCTTATGACAATGTGGAAGCCAAATTGTCTTTCAGATTTATGGGCTTGGCATTTGGAAAAAAACAGCTTGTAAGCTGAAATTTTTATTTGGAAAACATGGAAATAAAATAAATATGGAACCTGAAATGACATTGCTAGTTTGTTTTCGGAATGTAACTGTGCTTTGATCTTGTCACTTTTTTTCCTGTTTTGTGCAATATTCTGCTTTGCATTATAGTAATGTGTCTACAAAGCCACAGAAGCATGAAGTATTTTACTGAGATTTTTAGAAACAAACAGTTATTCTGAGGCACTTAAAAAAAAAAGTAGCTCATGTTATGAAGGATTTATTTAATTAAAATCCAGCCTGTCAAAGAACACGTGGTCGTATATTAACACATGTGCAAGATTTTTATTTTGTATTTTGTTTGTGCTGTGTATGTGATTTAAGTAAATGAAGCAAGGGCCTTTGGAACTTCTATCAGTTTTTTCCGTTAATATCTATTTTTTAATCGGAGCAAAGAATGAAACAACAGCTTTATCAAATAAAAGATATGTAATTTTTTAAATTAAACTCTAAATTATTAAGTAATGATGTACTAATCAGTTTTACAGTAGTAATAGGGCTTTTCTGTCATTAAATGTTGAAGCCCAAGCTCCCAGGACACTGAGTGTTCTGTGTGTGCCAGACAGGAGACTTGGCAGGAGCTGCTAGCACAGAATTGGGCACACATCTCACAGACCTCGCTGTATGACAGCGGTGTCTCAAGTTTAACAGATCTGAAGCCAGATAGATGGGTTTTTTTTCACAATTGATCAGATGTTTTTAAACAGATGGGATTGTCTAGGAAAGAAGTTCCAGGTAGGCTTTTATAAAATAGCCTGGTAGTTGTTTAATGCCTAATCAATTTCAAAATAACCCTCTGTGCTACATTCTGCTGTGATATGTGTGATACCTGTTTCCAAAGACCAACTAATATGCTGGAATTCTGTTGCTATGTCTTCTGTTTCCTCTTCACCTTCACAACTGGGTGCTTTTGTTGTGAATGCTTCAACTGAATGCTCCACCAACTCCTCAAAGTTCCTCTCTACTTTTTCAGTCCTCTAACATTTGCTTCTAGTTCTTGCCAAGCTGATCAGAGATAACATATGTGGAGAGCTGATTGCATGAGGTGCTAACATTTCTGCTTGCAAATCTAGTTCCCACTTTGTTGTCTGTGAATGCCTAATATGATCATTTTAGGCCATGGTCCATTTGCTATTACAAGATGATTTTTCTTCTGCTACAACACGTGTTGCATCTTTCTTTGGACTCCAGTAAAAATTGTGGCACTTTTTATCCTTGTAAAATTCAAGTGTTTAGAAACAATTCTGCCTGAGGGGAAGTGTTTATTTGCTTGTAAGCAGACTTACTAGGTCTGCTTACAACAAGGAATTTTGGAAAGCTGTTGTAACCTTTATATATGTTTTTTTCCCTAGGCCTTTATCAGACGCTGTTTAGCATACCGCAAAGAGGACAGATTTGATGTCCACCAGCTGGCTAATGATCCTTATCTTCTGCCTCATATGAGAAGATCAAATTCTTCAGGAAACTTGCACATGACAGGGCTAGCAGCATCACCTACACCACCTACTTCAAGCATTATTTCATACTGAAATTTCTCCAACTGAGGAATGGCATGATACCTTTGTGTAGTTTCCAGATGCAGACTTTAGTTTGAAAGCATTTTAGTGTTTTTACACAGGACAAGTTTGATAACTGTGTTTTCAGACTGAAGTCCTTCTACATAGTGTCATTTGTATGAATGGAATGGATCATGGACTGTGAATAAATGTGCCCTTCGAGATAATCTTTAAATGTTGAAGGATGACACTGCCTGTTGCGCTGTAACAGGTATACTGTGTTTAGGACTGAAGAAGAGGTTTTTAGTTTTTTCTGGGGAACATTGTAAATAATCTTTTTAATACTTTAAGTACATTTGGTTGATACTGGAAAGTTCTAACATGAAGGGTAGTTTTTCATTATTTATATAAGAAAGGTAGTGAGCAAATCTGAAAACACAGGAATAATTCAGTGCCTGGTAATACGAACTAAACTGCCATTTTTTCAAGTGGTTGATCCTTTGAAAACACAGTAAGAAAGAAGAATTGTTTATCAGATTTCTCAGATGAAATTATACTACTTTATGTGGATTTTCAGGCTTGTATCTCCAAGAATGTGTTCTTTCACTGAATTTAAATCCGAAGAGTGATACGGAATTCCTGGTACTTACTTCTCAAATAGATTGCAAATTTTTAAATCGGCTCAGTTTTCTAAAAATAGTATACTTGCTGTGGTGGTGAAACTTGTGAAACTTTCCAGGCTTCTGGTAAAAAACAAGCAGCAGTTTGAAACCAAATGCAAACAGGTCATGTATAATGTTCTATGCAGGAATAATGATAAATTCCCTTCTAGCTCTATTGTAAATTCTTGTACAGATGTCATATTTTCAGTTAAATTTCAGCAACTTATTCCTGTACAAATGTTTAAAGTATGGCTTTTCTAATTGGATATTGTATTTTTTTTAAGTCTCCCTCAAAGCGCTTTTAATTGCTGCTAAATGATGTTGCTTTTACTTTTGCAGAAGAATCAAATGACCTCCTTAAGGTGCAAGTCAACTGTACATTATAGAGAGATTAAAGTAGGTAATTAATTAACAATCAAGGCATGTAAAACAGATCTGTGTTGGCAATATACAGTACAGTTCTTTAAGTCAGTTTATTGCGCTCTCAACCTGTAGAGCGCATTGATACTAGATGTAGAAGTTGCTCATGGCTATTCTCTATTTCTGGAAGTTCCTATCAACAAGGAAATGTTTCTTGTGGCTTGTACAGATATTTTAAAATGTGAAACATTTTCTAACTGCCTTGTATGGTAGAAACTTACTTTTCAGAACGGTGTATCTCTCTCACACTCGTTATTCTTTTTACTGTCCCTTTTATGATGCTGAATACCTGTATGTAATTTTGTCCATGTTGCAGAAAAAAAAAAAAAAAAGGAGGCTGTACTACAACAGGTTTCATTTAGTATTGTACAGTTAAACTGTTGCTCTTGTTTCTGATGTTGCAAGCCATTTTGTTTTCATTGTATATAAAGAAACATAACTGTCTCTTTAAGATGCTGCTGAAATTGTAGAGAATGTAGCCAAAACAATAATAAACAATGACAGTTGAAATTTCAATGTTTTAATTACATTCTTGCTCTTTAACAAAGAGGAGACCAGCCTGGTCGTATTGCAGAGCTACATGTTTTTACTTAAAGCAAAATCTCTTCAGTTACAAACAAAAGACCAATGGTAAAGTTATTAATGTAAGTAACCTGAGGGGTAAAAGGATATTGTTCCATAAAACCTACCTGTAGTGAGTAGAGCTCTCAGAATTTGTATTGTTTCAACAGTTCTTTCTAAAAATCTTTAATCGTAGACTCACTATTTGAGTCTAACGTTTTTATTCTATGAGCTAATTTTATTCTGTCTGCTTTATATATATCGCAGGTATGGGGACTGCACCCTTTTCATTGCATCATCTGAAATATGAAACCAAGGAGTCTCCTATTGCACTGTGGAAGTGTGAAGTTCAAGAAGAATGTGCCGTCGCTGAATATCCACATCATATATTGTTACTTTTCCTTAGTCTCCATGTGTCAATATCGTAAGATTTTGTTCACAGAAAAGAATCAGGATTGTGTTAACTGTACATTTATTAATCTGAAATGTTTTTTGCCTCTAGTACATTCAAATATGGAAGTATAATAGAAAACATACAACTTTATAGCTACAGAAACCTTAAAATGAGAAATTTGAGGTGTTGTATTAATTATGTACAGATTTCCTTGTGTTGGCATCTTGGAAGATAGGTAGTTGTGGCTGAACAGAACAACGCTTGCTCCAGCTTGGAAAAACACACATTTCTGAAATCTAAATAGTCATTTTGAACACATTTCCATAGAGATCAAGAGGCAAAACTACTAGATGGGCATTCTGAAGTACAAGGAAAGGAGACTTTTCCTCATCCTTCAAATCAAAATGTAAGGACTTTCACCTCCAGGACACAAGCATCTGTGTGTGTGTCTGTCTGCCTGTGTGTTACAGTGTGACAGTGCTTGGAGCGTCATGGCCCATATGGAGTCTTTCTGTAGTCATGAGAACAGGTTGTTGGAGTTGGTGTCAGTGGTGCCTGGTGTCCTGCAGCTTGTGCTTGACATGGAAGAGCCCCTGTGGATGGGTGAGGAAACCTGAGTTACTGCAGCTGGTGGAGGCTGTGGATTCCAATCCAAGTAATTTGTGTATCTACTTTTTATTCAGTGAATCTTGCACATTTTACTATTTTCATTGTGCATCATCTGTCATTAAACTGTCTAAGCTCCTAACACTCTCTGATTTAGCAGTAGGTAGATGTAAGGAAAGAATTTAAACAACAGTATTTTTAATAAATATTTATTTAATAAACCTTGGAAACAAAGGCAACTTTAGTAAAATTTATCCAATACCTTAAAATTTCTGCATTAGCGATAGGATGGTAAAGTACTGCAGTGTTATTTAAAAACCTTATCTAGGTTTTTAAACAAAACAAAAGTACCGAATGTGATCCCAGGAAGTTGTGCGTGTTTAACTGTGCTACGGGGTTTTGGTGCCTTTACACACTTCATTTTACAGCTTGTTGTGCTTTATAGTACTACAGATTTTCAGCTGCAGTTAACATGTTTCATGATCAGTGCATTTCTAAAAAACGCCCCTTTTACTTTTGTTCAGGGGTGTATGTTGTTTTTTGAGCTTGCTACTGGAGTTGCTTGGATTTGGAGGGCAGCGCTTTCCACCCTTGGGTGCTCCCCAAAAGCAGCGAGGCGCCCGCGGCCAAGGGGCCGGCCGCAGGGCTCTGCCAGCGGCCGGCGGCAAGGAGGGAGACGCCTGGAAAGAGAAGGGTGCTCCGAGACCTCTGCGGTTCGGTTCGGCTGTGCCTGAGGGTAAGTGCCGGCCGGTCCCAGCCTGCCCCGCAGCGCTGAGGCAGGGGGGCCACGTTACCGTGTTACCTCAGATGGGCTGCGTTAGCTCGTTACCCCAGGTGGGCCGCGTTCCCTCGTTACCCGAGGGCCCCGGCACTGCGAGGGCAGGTGTCTGCGCTGCCTGTTCTGTTTCCACCCCCACAGCCTGTTGTCTGTCCATCCCCTCGTCCTGCCCTCGCGGGGCAGCCCGTGGAGCAGGAGGAGCGGGATGGGGACCCAGCAGGGCTGTGGTCCCCGCCGCGCGGAGGCGCCATGGCCACGGAGCCCGGCGGCTGCCGGCCCGGCGCACGCCGGTTGCGTCCTGGGACAGGTAGGACGGGCCTAACGGCCGGGCCGCCATCTGGCGCCGTAACGCGGCCCTCCGTGTCCCCGCTGGCGCTGAGCGGAGCGAGGCCGGGGAGCCCTGCCTGCCCTGCCGCCGTGCAGCTTCCCCTAGGCACGTGCAGCTTGCTGACCAGTTCTCTTGCCTCGTATTTGATACATCAGAGCTCAATGACGAAAACAGTAACCAAAAATGCCACTGGAAGCAGCAGGTAAATAAGTTTCCTGCAGCAACAGGTTTAGATAATGCAGGCAAAAAGGGAGGAGAGGGCTTGAAACAAAGTGTGTTACCTTGTAATATGTGATATCATGTAATGTGGGCCTCTAAATGACCTCAGAAGGTCTGAAAACAGAATTAATATATAAATGGGTTCAGCCTTAAAAAAAAGGCTTAAACTTGAGCAAATTCATGGCCTGCTGTTTGCCCTGTCCTCAATGAAGCGACCATGGTGTCCCAAGAGGAAGATGCACCACAGAGCTGGATTTCCAGCTGGATTTTCCCAGCTTGGAGCTACTCCATTTCTGAGACAAATTGTTTTGTGTTGCTGGTTGCAGCTAAGTGGCAGAAATAGCCCCAAATGAATCTTTTGTTTGTGAGAGAATTATAAAAGTTGTAATCAAATGTTGATTTTGAGGTCAAGGAGTGTTTTAAAACTTTTCAATTTTTCTATCTGGAGTCCTTGAAGTAACTTCTGGGGATGCAGTTTTTCTGTCTGTACAAGCTGATCTGTGTGAGTAAATAATCTCGTTCTGCGTTTCTGTGGAGCAACGTGGTGTCTGTGTGGGACATGAGCCTTGCTTTCTGTGCAAGCTCCGCATTTCAAGAAATCTCCATTAAGTTAAGCTGAGTGTCTTTTGGGGTCAGGATGATTAGCTGCTGAGCAAGCGACGTTCTTGGTTATTTGTTACAGGCATCCAGCTCCTAAAAGAGTGTCAGGAAAACTCTTGCTGCCAAACAAATTGATTTTCCCTCTCACGCTGTCCTTGCAAGTAATACAGGAGCCATCCTGTGAGCCCTGCGCTGCACAAGGCTTCCTGAACCACAAAGCCGAGCAAAAACATCGTCCCATGAAACCCCACTTTGTGTCTAGTGTCTCTAGAGCTGATTGGGTATCGTTAGGAAGTTATTACGAGGTTTAAACTTCAGGGTTCACTGGTGCAAATTTGTGGGTGTCCGTCCTCGGTCAAGGGCACGCGAGGATTCACGGTTTTGAAGCGTGGAGGGGCTGAGCACTGTGCTTGCCGGCTCCTCAGAGCACTCGCTGCCGGGGGCCCGAGCAGGTCCTTGGAAAAACAGGATGCGCTCCCGCCCTGGTGCTGAAGTCAAGGGATTCGCATCCCTGGGCAAACTGCACGCGGGCGCTTGGCCGCGGGCGAGCTCAGCTCGGAGCATCGTCTCCCGCTGGGTAAGGGGAGCAGAACAGGGACGGCGCAGCAGTGTCGCATCCTCGCGCTGTGTATCCAGTGACCACAGGATGTGCTGAGGCTCGTTCAAAGTTGTCGTCTTGGAGCTGTTGCACCTCAGAGCAGTTTTGTTAGCGAGACTAACCACATCCCGGCCTAGCTCATGGCCATGCCATAAACACTGCTGCCCGTCTTCCATGTAACACAGCCCTGGCAGGTTAAATAGAAGAGTTATTCCCTTCACTTCTTTTATTATTATCTATTAAAGTTCCTATTTTATGAAGCACATCTTTTTCTGCGCTTCCTAGAGCGTTCCCCTATAGGCAGCACGATAGACAAAACCAGAGCATTCCTAATGGTGCTAGCTGTAAAGACAGGGTTTTTTCTCTTTATCTGGGACCACTGCAAGGAATTCATGTCAATTATGTTGTTAAAGCTTTTCTGTTTCAGGGTGCTTTGATGTGCTCTGTTAGCACCAGGCAGCAACATGAAGGCTTCTGGTCTTTATACAGCAAGTCATGTCATAACATTCTTCTCCCCTTTGGGTTTTGCAAGCGATTGCCGGGGTTGCAAGGGATTTTGCTGGTTTCATGCTAGGGAGCACCGCAGAGCAGGCACAGGGATCATGGAGAAAGGCAGCTAGGAGCTGTGCTTGCTTGAAGCTGGAGAGCAACGAGGAGGCGATGGGGGCTCTGGGAATGTGTCCGGCTGGGCCACGCGGGGCCGGACACGTCGCTGCTGTAGAGAACACCGCGCTGCCATAGGGAACACTGCGCTGCCGTGGGTGTTCGCACTTCCACTCTCGGGATCGGCCGGGGGTGGCACGGACAGTCCGGGCACGGGAGGTGGGAGCAGGGGCTGTGTGGCCAAGCCGGGACTGCAGGGTGGATGGAGCGCAGCTGCCTCCCCTCCGCAGCGGCGGCTGCGAATCCACGGCCCCGAGCTCCCCTGGAAGTTGCTGTGCGGGATCAGTATCCAGCTGTGCTGCTGCCTGCTGGTAAAGCAGCTACTGCAGGAAACTTCTACAGCTTATGTGAAGCAAGGAGGAAAAACGCACAAGAAAACATGAGGAAAAATTTAGCTTATATAATCCTCTGCTTTAATAACAAATACAGCGTCACACTGAAGCCTGTCTTTTGCTTGGTGTTCAGAGCAGTACTGAGTTGTAGTGTTTGGTAAAAAATCTCTAAAAGAACTTAACACTTAATTCTTTCCTCAAAACACAATAATTTTTGTCTCTCCATTTTTTTTGCTGAGCCTTAACTGGCTATGAAGAAACTTTGGACTTTTGGATGCTCTGAGCACTGAGTCTGTGAAATGCATTCATTGATACCTAATGGTCTGAAGCAAGCTTCATACAGTATTTTTAGCTTTCTTTCAATTACAGGTTTATTGTAATCCAGCTGTCCTATGTGCTGGCCTTTATTTTCATTACTGCTGTCTTGTCATCTGAAACAGCCCTATCACAATTCAGAAGCCTTTTAAAGTGTCCCTTTATTTTCAGGTCACTCTTGTCCTGGCCCCAGCTTGCAATCCCTCGTGTGTATTTTTGGCCCAGGACAAATAATGTGAAAGTTATCAGGGTGCTCCACGTGAGTTGATCCCAGCACTCGGTGCCTGCGCGGCGGCCGTGTCCATCTGTGCGTTCCAAGGCCGAGCGCCCCTCAGAGCTGCAGGGGGCCGGCGGGGCCCTGGTGCTCCCGCGCGGCCCGACGGAGCGAGACCAAATCCGAACGCGGCTCCGGGAGGCCGGGTCGGGCCTGGCCGTGCGGGGAGGCAGCTCCTCCGCCAAGTGGCCCCATGAGCGGCGCTCGCCCCTTCGGGTCACGGACACCTCGGCAGTGCCGCCTCCTGCGGACCCTTCCCTTCCAGCAGCGTGGCTCTAAGAACTTCCCTCTTCAGCCGGAATCTGGTAACATTGCATCCAGCTGAAACTGCAGGGCGAACGTTGCACACTGGAGTGTCTGACTGACTGCCTGGAGGTCCAAACGGACCCCTGGAGCGGCCGGAGTCCCTGGCCCAGGTGCCGAGGGTGGGAAGCAGTGGTGAAGCTCCGTGCCCTTGCGGCCTCTCCGGGCCCGCACTGCTCGAGGAGCTGCTCGTGGGGCCGGTGCAGCTCTGCGAGCTCCTCCTCACAGGGTTTTCCAAAGTGCAACAAACCTGCAGGCCTGAGGGCAAGTTCTCTCCTGCTCAGTGATCCCTCTGTGCGGGTCCGCTGGCTAACAGCACTGGGGCCTCTCGGGAACCGGCTGGTCAGCGAGGGGCTGGCAAGGCCGGTGCCAGCCAGGGCCGGCCGGCCTGCCCCGAGTGCTTGGTCCCTGCATGGGAAGCACCAAGCACAGGTGAAGGGGGAAGGGGCTCTCGCTTCTCCCCTGCTCGCTGCCCCGCTCCGTGCAGCAGCGGCTGCTGCAGAGATGCTCATTTAAGCTCCATCCCCGCTCCCCAAAGGCACCTGGGCCGAGAGTGATCCCCCAGGGAGCGCGGGGAGCGAGTCCCAAGGCCTGGGTCTGCCCAGCTGCTCGGCTGAGCCCCCTTGGGCTCCCCCTTGGGCTCGGCTGAGCCCCCTTGGGGGAACATCCAGGCCCTTTAGAAACCCTGAGGCACCCTGCTAGTAATCAGACAGCAGCAAGTAATAGTTAGAAAAAATATTTGTTGCCAGGCTTGTAGGAGTAAACTGGTAAAGAGGTTAAAGTTAATCCCAAAGAGGGTGGAGTTGACTGAGTGCTGGACTGAGAGTGGTGAGATATGACCCAATTTCCTGAGATAAATCTCATTGTCTCTTGGAGCTTTGTATTTAAGCTATATATATATATATATATGTAATGTATATATGTGTAGGTGTGTATAGATATATGTATGTATATGTGCATGTACTCTCACACGTGTATTGCAAACATTCTGCTGGGGCAGCGGCTGCTCCCCACACATCCATGGGGAGCAGCCCCTGGGTCTCTCTGGCCGCTGGTGGCAGCGCAAGAGTCAGGCCCAGGGCCTGGCTCCTCCGGCCTCCCGCCCCTCGGCAGCGAGGGCAGCGGCACCCTCTGGTTTATTCACTTGTGATCCTGGCAGAGAAGTCCTTAAAGCTGTTGACCTTAGAGGAGAAGCGTTAGAGGTGGAGAGGATTACAGCAGTGGAAGCAAACACTTGTTCTTGTGAATTCTTGTGAACTATATTTAGGCTCTAAATCCAAGCATAATTAAATAGGGCTAATGAGACAGAGGGGCTTATCTTCATTTGGCATATAATTGGTGCCACTGATTTCCTCATTCATTTTTCCTGGCTTTAAAGCCGTCTTGTTCCAGTTAGGCTTGAGGATCAAAGTTACCCTGCAGAGAGAAAGTACGTGGAGGCTTAAAGGCAGCTGGAGCCTTCCAGGGGCTGTAGCGCGGCAGCTCGGGTGGACAAGGGGCAGCAAAGCCAGTGGCGTGGTGTAGCCAACACACCAGCCGTGTAGCCGCCCCCCCCCCCAAAGAGTCTTTTTATGGAGCGCTGCAGGGAGGGAAGGGTCTGGAAGAGCAGGCAGCCACTTACCGCCGGGCACCTGCAGACTTGGGTTTTGGTGGGCGACAGGCAAAGTTGCTGAGTTGCTGGCTGCGCCCTGGCACGGAGCTTTTCCACAAGGACAAAGTGTGTCAAAAAGGGAGGATGCAGGCAAGGGGAGGCGGCTCTTCCTTGCCACATTTACTAGATTCTCTAGTAGCTGCTGACATCGTCCCTATACTGTGCAACATCAGATTGCACTGCTGTAGCGTTACAGCTTTATAAGGTAGTTGAGTGCAGGGGGGGAGGGGGAAAAAAAAAAAAAAAAGGTCCTGTTAGGGACTCAGCTGAGCTGAATGACGTTTTCTTTTTGGTCGTCGTGCCTCGCAGGTTGGGCCTCAGCCCGGGCCCAGCGCCCTCCGCTCTCGCACGTTGGGCCGCAGAGTCACCCGCGCCCTCCCCGGGTCCTGCAGGCGCCATCTTGTGGCCTCGGGCGGCGCAACGGCCAGGTGGGTGTCTGACGGGAGCGATGAGAAAAACGGCTGGAAAAACGGCCTGTGCTGGTGCCGAGCGCCGCTCGGGAAGCCCCGCCGGGGCAGCACGCGCCGTGGGGTGGTTACAGAGCCGCAAGGCTCCGCAGGGCGCTGGCCTCGTGGCCGCGCTGCGCAGCCCTCCCGCAGCTCCAGCCGAGGTGCCCGTGGCTGCTGCTCATCCCCTCCTGCTCGCCAAGGAGACCCCGAGCTCTGAGCTGGCAGCCGAGTTGCTCATGGCTGAAACAACTGCTGCTCCTCGGTGACAAGCACGGCTACGAGGCCAGAATGGCGCCCTGCCCTGGCACCCTCGTCCTGCGTTTTTTAGGGGCGACGGCATAGAGACACACAGGTGTGTGAATGCGATACATCAAGTCAAGACATGAGATGCGCCTGAGAGAAACAAGGCACCAGCAAGAGTACGGTAAGGCACCACACAACTGAAAAGCAGGACTTGGGCTCCCCCCCCGCCCTCCCCCCTTTTTTTTCTGGTAGGGGCTTCCATGGTTATGTTTTAGCCTAGTTTGCGCACGCGATGCTGCACCAAGCCTCAAGTCATGCAGGTCGGCTGAGGGCTGCAGCCACCGCTTTCCTGTTCCTCCAGAGGCAGGACACATAGAGCTGCCTTAGGGCCCATTCGACGGCGCAGAACGCCACGCTAACGTTGTGTTTTCTCCCCCTAAAAGCGCACGCAGAGCAGCTGCCAGAGCCGGAGCATTTTTCACGGACAGCCCAAGGCCACCCCGGCCCTCGCGGGTGCCGCGGCCACCTCCCTCGCTGCCTGCACGGGAGGAGCTGCCTGGGCTGCTGCCCCCAGCAGTGCCGGCCACACGGCCATGGAAGGACATCAGCGAGACCCTCCCTGGTCACAGCAGGCAAGTTACTGGGAGGTTCCAGGCAAGGACAGGCCAAAAGAGGCTGTGACGGCTCTTAGCGTGTGAACACATGCCCAAAGGCAGCCCTTGCACACAGCAAAGAAGAAACAGCTTAATTCCTACTCCAAATTCTAACAGGGAAGTGTGCAATACAGAGATGTGTCAAAAACCCTTTCTAAGCACAGCAAACTCCCTACATACTGAGGGCAGCAGGACTGCAGCCTTGAAGCAGTTGAAAAAAAACTGCACCATGTGGAGTTCAGGCTCTGTCCTTGACACAGGCATTACAAGAGAGGCCTAAGATGTAGGGAGCAAGTGTGATTTAAGGGGCTGGAGGCCTGACAACCAGCTGAGCATTAGAGATGGGTCGGGACAGCAGGCGCGGGGCCGGGCTGACTTAGGCATTAACTCTCTGGGGAACTGGAGCAAGGAAAGGCGACTGCTCTTGCAAACGCTGCTCAGAGCACACGGTGGTATCAAAAGATACCCGCAGCGTCTCTGCCCATAGCACCAACATAATCTTTACCTGAACGCCCACCGGGTGCAGGGCCACGATTAGCAGGTGAGGCTAATTCTGCTTTATGAGGGAGACAGCTGCACTTCAGCAAGGGGAGGAGCAACCTGTATCTAGCCTTTCCCTCCTGAACATCAACTTAAAAAGGGGAGGAAAAATAAATTAGAAAAAGCAGGCACCATATACAGGCCTCTCCATGACCCATTGCTGCACCAGGCCTTAACTGCTGCTCCTGGCCTGTGTGAGGCTGGCACTGCTCTGCACCCAAGAAGGCTGAATTGAATACAGTTAAGTGAGAGATTAGGCACTAAAGAAATGTGCTATTTAGTCACACAAAGGGTAAAATTCCAAGAATTTATTGCTGTATGTATGCTTTATCCATTAATTTGCCTTACATTAGTCACGAAGTGCCAAAGTGTGTGCTACATTTAACATTTCCTCTGTTCTTTTCCAAATGCCATTTTACAGTGGGTGAGTGAAGCAGCACAGCAGCAGTCACAAAACATGGCTTGAGGATCTCTCAGGAGCTTAAAAAATAAAGATGGGTGTACAAGCCAAAGAAAGATGTCAGTTAACAGGTGACTCAGCATCTTTAATAGCTTTAGGTGGACGTTTTGCAAAGTTAAAATTTACAACTCAGACTGAACCTTTTCATCCCCGCTGCAGTAACAAGATACTTGTGAAGAACAAGACCCACAGGCTGTCCATGTCACACCAAGACCTGCCTCACTTCCATCAGAAGTAAAGGTGGGTAATTTTAAGCAAGTAAAGGCATAACAGACTAAAGCTGTCAGCCTGTATTAAAAACATAAACCTCCAAGTTTGGCAGTGGAATTCTATTTACCACTTCCACTTTTTGTAATTTTTTTTTTGTTAAGTACAAGTACTCTTTCTCCCCTCCCACCACGTACACTTTATAAATCCCCTTTATTTTTATTATACCTCCATATTATTTACAGGACTCCTAGAGATTAAGTACAAACTAGTATGAAATTAATGATAGTTTGCTCTTCAAATATGTATCCCATCACTAAATAAATACCAAGCCAATCCAACAACAGAGGCATCTGGAGTTATGATTCCAAAGCTTGTGTATCTGTGATCCCAGATGCTTTCTCGTTAGCTGTAGTGGATTCACTTGATCTGTCAGCAGCAGCCGGGGCAGCGCTATCCAAGGCGAGCGTGGGGGGCTGGTCCACATTTACAGCAGTGCCCGCGTCAACGGAAAAGCTTCCGGCTTGGGTGATGGTGGGAAGCAAATCTGCAGGCACCGTGGATCCCTCTGTGACCAGAGGGAGCAGAGGAACACACTTGGGTGGCATGGAAAGAGGTGTTATTCCCATCAGATTCAGAGGTGGCAAGGAAGGAAGGGAAGGCAAACCTGGAAAAGGTGAGAAAAAAAATAATTTAAAAAAAGCAGTGAGACATTGCAGGCCCCACACAGGTACAGAGGGATTCCATGTTTATTTTTTCCCTCTAATCTCCTATTTACTGGGGAGGAAAGTGCCTTTTAAACTCAGGGTAAGCACAATATACCTGCTGATGCAGCAGGAGAGTGTCCAAGCCTGATACGTTTTTGGATTTCAGAACTGAACAAGCTGAATAAAGTCAAGTCTGCCTCCTTGTATGTACATGCTCCCCTCTCCAGAGGGCTGTCTAACATGTTGACTAATTATTTTTGGCATTCATTTAAATTGCCAGAGACAAGAAGTTAACAAGAATTTTATTCCACGTAAGCTTCCAATTTTATTTTTTGCTTGCTCCATGTGCATCTTCAGCAGTTTTGTTTTATTCACTACCACAAATCCAGTATTAGTTGGTACTTTTGGCATTCAATTAGGGTGCTTCGACCTCCTTTGCTAGCAAACACCTCATTTTCTTCTCCCCATAAAATTATATACTTTCATTTTTAGCACTGGACAATCTCTTAGATCATAACTCAGGTAACATAAGGTGAACCAACTAAACCCAGGCATAGGCTTAGCATTAGATCATCCTGAAAAATATTCCTTGTCTAACCAGGCTGGACACTACTGCCAACTTGGGTTTATCCTGCTTGGGAGCCCCAGAGGCAGCACCACGTCGGGGCCAGGGATCAGCCCGGGGCGGCCCCTACCAGGCTGGATGATTTCCGGCAGTTCTGCCCCGGGAACGATGTGCGGGGCAGGTAAGTTGAGCTTGGACAGGTCAGGCAGGTTGGGAAGCCCGGCTGGCAACGGCATCAGACCTTAGAGGGGAACAGAAACGGTACAAATGAAGGACTTGTCAAACTTGCTGTTTCAAATGCTTGAGATGTTATTGACTATTTGGAGTTTACAGATGAAAATGCAAATTAATCTGAGGCTGAAGATTCAAGTTAGTTACACAAGGAAAACAGTTGCCTACTGATGGAAGTCAGGGTTGGAAAATACCTAATCCCAAACTTTTATATTCCTCTGAGGAAAGTGAAATTGTGCTTCAAAAAATGAAGTTTGGAATTCAAAGCTTGGCTTTTACCAGAGGTGGCTACTGCACTGTAGCGCTGTGCCAGCAGCCTCCTGCTCTGAACAGCGACAGAGCTTAACAGGATAAAACAGGTAGGAAGAAAGACACATTAAAGAGAAAAGACTAATAGTAGTATTTCTGATACTACATTTATAAAAATATATGAAAAAGACAAGACTTAATATTTATATATAAATATATTATTATATATTAATATAAATATATGAAAAGACAAGTAACTTTCCTCATTAGGAAAAACTGAATATGCAACAAAAACACAGAACAATAACAACACACTCCTATCAATGTGGAACATTTTTTCTCCCCTGCTTTGCTCATCTTAGGAGAGCTACATTTCTGGGACAGTGGCTTTCTTCTTGCTTTGTGTTTAGTTCAGGGAAAACTACTTCTGAAGTAAGTCAATGAGCAATAAGAGGGAGACAAAGTCTTACACTTGAATACAAAAGAAGTCTTTTACTTAACCTGTGAATTAGCCAAAAATCTACTCGTCCATTCTCAAAGTTGTAAAGGTTGTACAAAGATTTTGAGCATGAAATGCCTAAGATGTTATTAAAGTTATTAAAAAAAAGCAAAAGAAGAGGCATCCATTTCTCTCTGAAGTCTTTTGGTTTTGTCTTGTTTTAGAGGAGTTTTAAGAATTTTGACCTACTCACCTGGTAATGTCGTTGCTGGGTTGACTGGTGGCACAGAAGCAAGGGATGGGCTGACCTGAGGTGGTAGTAATGGAACTGTTGGAACCCCTGGGGGAGCAGGGAGAAAAAAACCACCGTTCATTTCATACCTGTAGCACTTCAGTTCCCTTCCTCAAGGGAGGGGAAATAAATAAATACTAGCTTACAGGAGAATTAATATTTGTCTTAAGCAATTAACTGTAAAATGATGATGAAGAGGAGGAGTAGCTGCTTGGAATTATTCTGTGTGCAAGCAGGGCACACCACTGTACTCTAAATCTTAGTCTTTGGGAAAAGTTCTGGGAAGAAGTTTACTTTACAACCACCACTTCCTATTCAGTTGACAGGAACATTTATGAATTCAGAAGGGCCAAAAGGCGCACGCGCTTCCCAAGTGACTGCCTTCCATACTGACCTGTACTGAGCCCGGGACTGACGGTAGTGGAGGGTGAACTAATGGACAGCCCCGAAAGACTCTGTTCAAGTCCTGCTGAACCAGGGGGTAACGTGGGTGAGGGATTAACTGATGACAGCTGGACCTTAATTAAGGGTCAAAAAATAAATTACACCATTAGGGATTTTGCTCCCACTGAACCAATAAACACAGAACAACCACAAACAGCCCACTGCACCAAGGCAAAGACCAGGCTACAGGGTACCTCTGTGAAGCCGTCCTTGAGGGGAGTGAGCGTCGCACTAGGCAGCTGTCCTGGGAGAGAAATTTTCTTTCCTTCTTCAAAGGGCCGTGTAGGTATCCTATGTAAATAGCCATAGCCAATGCCACAGCCTAGGCTTTAAAATACAAACATTTAGAAGTCAGTGAAACTACTTAATTAGTGTGGATTTCACAGCAAGCAATGCATAAATGACTTGAGATATTCTGTTTAACTGCACTGTGCAGAAAAAGATAAATATTGCTTCATTTTCTATAAATAAATAACAGTAGATAACTGGAAGGAAATTCTGTAGCTGTTAGCAGTTATCATGTAGCAAAACCAAACCAAACTCTGTGTTATTTGGGCCTAGCAGCTAGGCTCAGGATCAGCCTGGCCTGTAATTTGCAGTCCTGTCTTCCAGCTACTGTGCTGTACTTTCAGGATACATCCCAGGAAAAGCTGCCTAAAGGCCAATGCACACTGTGCATTTTTTGAACTAGTTTAGTTACTTAAGAAACATCCCCAAACACCTCCACTCCATAAGTAACTGCATCTGAATTCCAAGTACCTACTTTGCCATTTAACTACCTTTTTCTGTCTTTATAGAGAACTTAACCAGCAGCTTTTCAGCTAGTACTGGAAGCAGGCACCTTTTCCCCTCCCTAGATAATGCATCGTTTCCTTACCTGCCTTCTCCACCCCAGGCTGAGTTGGGAGTAATCACCACTTCTCGACAGTTATCTGTGTCTGTGTTGTACACATACAGTTTTAATGGCTTCGCTTCATGTGTTTCAATAAGGGAGAAGAGATCTTCAGACTGCAAGAAGACAACAGCGCGTGAGGGCCTTTCCCTGCTCCCGGGGACGTGTTCCTGGCACTAGCTGCCCGCGCCGGCGGCAGGGAACTGCTCGGTGCCTGTTGCAGGGCTGCCGCCTTACCGTAAGGACAACTTTAACACTGCGTTCTGCTAACAACTCGGGAGACACATGGCACAACCCACATGTCTTATTTGAAATTTTAATATTAAGTACAAAAATAAGAGTTCCTATCTGATTACATCAAGATATTTAAGGATTTTAATTCCAGAACTTCATTTAAGCTCAATGAAAGGGCACCAAGCCCAAGCTCCTTCCTTTCTGCACTAAGTTGCTTTCATTAGCCCCAAACAGAAGCAGAATTTGGAATCTTTCCAGCTGCCCAGGTACTGCTTTTTAGTTTAACTATTTCAAAAATCTTACTTAAATTACCTCATTCATGACAGTATCTGCTCCAATGATATAGTCACTGTGAGGTCTAAGTCCAGCTAACGCAGCAGGAGAGTTTGGTTCCACCTCCTAGTTGGAAGAGAGCAAGTCACCGGCGTTACACGACTGGCTGGGTAAGCGAGCAGCCGCACACACCTCTCAGGCCTCGACTCACACGTACTAGTTTCATTAAAAACCTGACCAGTTTGTATGACAGTCACTGAGATAGTGAAATGGTGGCTAAAGGACAGTCTCTTTAGCTACTGTTGCAGGAATTCTGAATATGGTGCAACACCAGCAATTTTAAAGATTTGAAAACATACTCACAGGCCTACAGCTCTATTTTAAAATTCTTTCTGAAAACAAAGTCAGAATACAGACCAATTTGACCTCAAATTACTCTTCCACAAAAAACACTGTGAGAGTAAAGCAACACATCGTGCTCCAAGAAAATCATCTGGAAGTCGGTACGTACCAAGACGTGCCAGACGTTCTCGTTGGCCCCGTCAAAGCTGCAGAAGCGAATGCTCACGCCCAGCAGGCCCTGCCCGCCCCACATGTTGCTGGGGGTCACTGACGTTTCTCTCAGCTCCAGGGTTTTGCTGCTGTACACCAGCATCTTTACAGGTTTTTCGACATTCGCTTTCAGCAGGTCCTTGAGTGTGTCATTGTCTTTATTCTGCAAGTATTCCAACAAAAGCTCAGTTTAGTGCTTAAACAGTAAACACACAGTTTCAGAGCACCACTCTTGTGTTTCAGAGCTCCCATAAACATTGTGCATTACCAGAATACACACGCACAGTTATTACACAGTAAGCTTCAGGTCCCTTAGCAATTCTGTGATACAACTAGAGTGCTCTGAATTTCACAGCAACAAGTCTTCCTTCCCAAATATAAAAATGCAAATAACCTGTGACACGATGTACAGGAACCTGACATTAAACATAGAGGTATTTGCCATTCATAAACTGAGTACCTACAACAAAGTTCACATCCACAGCAGTAAACATTCCTTATAGCCAAGTAGTTAATGGCAGGGTTAATGTACTGACACACAAACTCACCAGAGAAACTTGGTTTTTGGTACTTAGAACACAGACTAACAGTACCACACAGAACTACAAAATGAGCAGCCAACAGTGAGGACAGGCGCAGCGGAGTCCAGGGAGCGGCCAGCGGAGCGGAGTACAGAGAAGCGGAGCATGGGATGGGGACGGGGCCTCCTCCCCAGGCGGAGGCGGCACCGGGGCCCCCGCTCCGTGCGCTGCCCAGACGCGTCTGCTCTGGGCTGCCTTTCACCAGAGCGCTGCACTCACACACGTTGCCCTGATTTAGCTCAACAATTCTAACGCAGCGGTGCCTTGTGTCATTTAGGCATCCACCTGTTCCAAAGGTAATCCAAATCCTTAAGTAATTATTATTAAAATGCAAGCAAACTGATTTGGAAGAGCAGCTTTAAAAATATTTCTTGTATAGTAACAAAGTACAGAAAGAGGGCTTCAGTCAAACCCCAGCACCTCCAGCTCAAGAGGACAAAAGATGAGCTAGACTACAGTACATTTCTTGCGGGCCATAATATGCTGACAATTACTTTCAAAATATATCTCTCAAAATGAGTTGCTGATGCTATTGACTTTAAGTGCTTGTACCTTGCTGGAGACACAAAAAGAAAGGACTCTCACCACAAACACAGCGCTCATATACTCTCCAATGCTTGCAAGTCTGCGTTCAAAGCCTGGGTAAATATTAACTCACCATCACATATTACAAACACTGGGCAACAAGATAAATACTTTTAACTGAAACCTTCCTTTCAGAAGCTTCATCTCCTGCAGCAATAGCAGCAGGTCATAAACAGCAGGAGAAGAAACGGAGGTTTGAGGTTTCCAGGCTAATCTGACTTACAGTGACAAACTCTCTGCTTTGTCTTGAGTCAAAATTCCAGACCTGCAAGAACTGAGCCAGATAAAATACTTCTCTGTACCTGGCTCTCTCTTGGGCAGGGCAGAAGAAACTATGAACAAGCTAAGGGGAGTGCAACTGGCTCTTGTTCTTCCACTTGACCAACCCCAGCGCCAAATGGTCTTTCCAAGTGACTGTGGGGCCTACTCCATATGCCTCCAAAGGCCCAAACCTCGGGGACAGCGGGTGTCTCCTCAGTGGAGCCAAGCCCAGACCAGCAGAGCCTCAGCTCCTCACGCTCCCAAGAGCTCCGCCAGGTTTCCAGCTCTCTCTGCTCCTTCCAGGCAGCCGGTGTCAACTGAAACAAGCACAGGAGCATCCGCACAGCCCTGCGGACACAGCCAAGGGGAAGCAGCACAGGCAGCCGGAGGAGGATCAGCAGGCAGGATCTGTTACACAGAGCATGGCTCTGCATCCTTATTCTTCACCTTGAGTTTTGACAGAAGTGTAACTATGGGGTGTAAGAAATGGGTTTCTGATGCAGTTTGGCTTTTCTGGTTTAGACCAAGGATAAATATTTTATTTACATTTTAATAAAATAAATGCACTAGTTTATCTTTAGAATAGTTTCTCAACACATTGCTTATATGCAGTCAGCACTAAAAGAGCACCCCGCTTACCAATCTGGAACCGTTGATAGAGACGATAAAATCAAAGAAGGGCTCCAACCCCGCTCTGTGTCCTGGCGAGTTCTCTTGTACCTATCAGAAAGTTAAACAAGGGTTTAGTAAAGGTGACCAGTGCCAATTTTTACATTAGAAGTACATTCCTGCCTCGGCAAAACTGTAGTTCTAGAAGCTCCTGTTGTTGTAGATGTGATTTCTAACATTGAAGGTAATACTGTGGACTGAATCCTCTCCCTTAAAACAGGCTGTGAGGGTGTAAGATACTAAATGAATGGTAGTGCTTTAAAAAAAAAGGTGAGTAATGAAATAACAGTTGCTTCTCACTGGGACAAGCACTGCTTCAACGGCTGCAACAGATAACAAATACATATCTACGCTTTAAGGAGATTATAGTAAAACCACAAGCTTAATGAATTCTGAAAAAGCTGGTCAAAAAGCAAAATCTTTCCATAACGGTGCCAACACCGGACCTTGCTTTTTGCCTTCCTCTTATCAGAGGACACAGTCACATCTCTGTAAGCGCTCGCTGTCACCTCACCTCCTGCTGAGGCTGAGAACAGGCGGGCCCTGTACAGGCTCCGACTCGTCACCACTCCAGAAGCTGCAGGACCAGCCCCATGCAGCTCTGCAGCCAAAGCCACTCAAAGAGCCCAACCACTCCACTAGGACAGGGCCTAAGCACTGGATATTCGCTGCCCCTAGAAGCTTTGAGTCTGCTCTTAATTCCAGAGGAACTCGGAGCTATTTTGCCAGTATTGGTTTTTTTGCTATTCTATGTATTGCCAACAGTAACCCCAATGTAAGTTCAATCAGTCTTTCCCAACAGCCTCAAGGGTAAAGGGCAGAGCTTCCCTTACTTTTCAGATGTTACTGAAAACATTTCCTTTACCCACTTGCCCACTGCCTTTTTCTTTTTCATGTTATATTCACCTTCCAAAAGGTCTACAATTTAATCCTTTACATTGTGGACTATTTTAGTCTGCCATAACTGATACAAAACAGGTATTTTGTGCAATGTCCATCCAATTCTGCAGAAATTGACTTTTCTTGATACGACTTATCTAGAACAAAATATTCTAACATGCAGAATAGTAGCCCTGACGACTACAAAACCTTCCTCTCAATCTGTTTATCTGCTTAACATATTCACAACATCAGAACCTAGGAAAAAACCCAGATTATGTGAGGGTAGTTCTCTGTAAGGAATGCCAGAAGTCTCAAATACCAGTGTCACATATTCCAAACATTCCCTAGAGGATAACCTGGAATCAGTAATTCTGGAGTCACATGCACTGACTGGCAGCAAAGTTTTGTAGAGAAGCAAGAAGCTCCGACATGAACATTGGCCCAGTCAATAGTCAGCAGTGTAGACAACAATAAGAGCACAGAAGCTCCCATTTGTCCCTTCTAACAAGAACCTGAGGCATGTCTATAGAAGTTGTCTCTAAGCTGTTTTCCTGTTCTGTGGAAATATTTTTCTGTAGCAATAATGATATAAATATTCTCCCCCTATATTAAGCATTAACTGCTCTCAGCCTACCCAGAGCTCTCAGTCACTCGAAGCAACCTGCAGCCCAGCTGACCAACCCCAAAGTAACTGCCTCCATGCTGCCAGCGCAACACGCTGGCACAGCACACCCCTAGCCAAGAGGGCCCGCGGGGGCAGTAACAGGGAGAGGATGAAGTGGGGCTCGTGCCGCCCCCAACCCCAGCTGGGTGCGAACACGGCACGCGGCTGTACCCAGGGTCATGCAGCACCACATACCCAAGCACCAACAGTGCAGAGCTGCACCCAGAGCAGAGTCTGTGGGCAGAAGCTTTAGCTTATGAAGAGAGTCAAAGAGCCCAACAGTTACCAGATGGATAACTTTAGCCAAATGTAGACAGTACTTGCTTGCCACCTATGTTAGGCTTTCTTTCCATTAAATAAGTGGTTTTACCAGAGCAGAATTAAGGAACTCCATTTTCCTGTGGTCGTGCTCCCTAACTGCTTCCTCTGGCTGGCATGTCCTCAGAGGGGGCTTCTCCAGGACCTGGCAGAGGGGGAGCTCGAGCTCTTTGCTGCTTTCCCTCCATTCAGGAAGGTAACGTGAAAATACCTACGAGTCTCTCCCATAACAACCACCACTGCCACAAAGGGGGAACTTTGTGTTTTTAACGAACATGGCAAACACTTTACACCTAAGTGAAGCTGCCAAGCAGTTTCTGAAGTTATTACAATAATTATAAACACAAAACACTTCCTGGCAAACCTTACTGCATCAAGAATGAGCAGAACTGATACATTTATTCAGATACCATAACAGATTGCTAAACATGGATATTCCTCATGGCCTTGAAACTATGAAAGGACAGACTTGAGCTGCAGAAGCATCTATGAGTATCCATTGATCCTCCTCTGGTTCCAAGTGAACCACTTCCAAAATAACCCTCCATTCCTCACACAGGAGATCGCACCCTGAACACCAGGAGCCGACAGTGACCCGTGTCAGTAAGGCAGCCTTCTAAAGCTAACAAGAGCACTTATGATATGAGTTACATATGCTCAGCATCCCTCACCATCACACCCACCGACTCCAGACATGCACAGACCTGGTGCTCTACATACAATTCTCACAGTGTGTCCAAAAGCACTGAAGTGATTGTAAGAGCTTCCAAGTTCTAAGCAATTTGTTGGAAGAAGTTTCTTGCACACTGAATGCCCTCCCCAAAGCACAGACACGTGCACACCTGCCCCACGCTACCCACCTGCAGGCAGGCAGGCAAGTGAGCTGCACCTGAGAATAATGAAGCCCAGGGGTGCATGAATGTGTAAGACTTTTGCCAATATAAGCACAGAGCTGCAAGCTTGTTGTTGCTACAGTTCCTCATGCTGGGGTGCACAGGTTTGGTCACAAAAAGTTTCATGGTTCCCTAGTTTGCCTAGGCCCAGCTTCACCAATAAAGAAAAGGGTTTGTGCTTGCCAGCTCCAGAAGTGGCAAGTCCATTCAGGCAAGTCCATTCAGTATGGAATGTCTCCTCCTCACAGGAATGATGTGCTCGCCCTGCACGCTAACGACACCAACACCTCGCAGCTCTTGTGATGCCATCCCGCCTCCAGCCAGCTAACTGCACAGCTCTGTCTCCGTGCAGGGCCAAACACAATGCAGCTCTCCCAGGAGCATGGCAATAAAGGAAAACTGGGAAGCTTTGGAAACACAAGGGCAAGGACACAAAATCCTTGTTATTAATGACCGAAATAAAACTCCTAATTATCCATATATAATTTCTAGGTGTTGCAAGCAATCTGTCTTTGTGCAGCTTTTCCTTATTTCCCACCAAAAAAAGTGGTCTGTAGCTTGCCTTTGTAATCGAGTAAGGGTTGAGCAACAACCACGTAACCCAACCGCTCACTCGCGGTGAGGATAAGCGTGGCCATCCTGCTTAGGCAAGGGCCAGACACGGCACCGGGGCCACGGGCCGCCGGTGCCTAAATGCACCCGTGCTCTGGCTCCGGTGGCACGAACGCTGCAGGGGGACAGGCCGACCGGCCCTAGCAGAGTGGCCGCTGCCCACGCAGGCCCTGCCCAGCGGCCGGGCACAGGCTGTAGCTGGGGCTTCCAAGGGGCAGCTCGCAGGACCCCTCACCGCACACACGAACCTCTGGCTTGCTGCCAAACGCAGCTGCTCCGCTGTGAAACACTGCCACACTGCTACCCTGAAGAGGGTAGACAGACTTTCCAGAATAAGGTTTGGGGAAATCTCCAGTTTTGAGCATGATGCACTAAGGTAAAACAAACACGCACACACACAAAACAGAATCAGAGAGTGTATTTTAATACAGTGGGCTCAAAACTGCAGCGGTTCAGAAGAACCTTTGCAAACTAAAATTTCTGTTTGAGATGCCAGGCAGAGGGCCAGAACAGAACAACGGCATCAGCTCTCTGGTCTCGTCTGCTATCATAACTATATTGCTTCCTTAAGAACCTTTCTAACCACCGAGAAACTGCAAATCAAGCAGCTCCTGTCTTCAGAATTCCTGATGCAAAATGTTTCAAGTCCATTAATTTCAATTGTTCTTCTGAGATGAACAATAAGGCATCTGTATCTTTAAAGACATAGTCTTTGGCTAAATATTTTATAAACCCATGAATCACAGTGCCACCACTACCTTAACTAGCTATCAGCATACAATCTAAGTATCGAATAAAACTGCATTTTTATTTAAACATCCTCTTGCAAATTATTTACTCATTGTTAATGGGCATTTACTGAACTTGCAATTACCATCTTTGGGGACAATACAGACAAGTTCTACATACCATGACTCACATTTTTCTCTACAGTTTGCCAAGGCAGAGTTACCAAGCTCACCCAGACGCACCACAAGCAGGTGAACTCCTGCCTACACTGGTACTTACTCAAGGCCCATCCCTCATCCTAGCCAGGATGCACAAGCCCCAAGAATACTGAGCCTCCCAGCTCTGCCCTTTGTATACAGAAAAACACCCCACCCTCCGTATTTGCCCTCACATTACTAGCTAGCATCTCTGTACCACATTAATTCACCATCAACTTTGCTGGCAATGCCCAGTACACAATAACTGGGTGAAGTGTACAGCTAGTCTAAAACACGTCAAACATTTCAGTATTCTGAATGCCATGTTCATACAGCAGTAACCTCACTTGTTTATCACTTACTCTCTGCAGAGATCACAGATCCCCCTGACCCCTGAAAAGCGGTCGATTCTAACCAGGTGACACCTACTCATCACGAACTTGTTTCTTAAGGTGCATAAGAGGAATCTCTTGTATTCAGAAACTACCCGACTGCGGGGTCGCAATCCGTCAGGGAACAGCACAGCGCGTTTGGGTGTTCGACCTTCCTTAGCAGCCGCGCTGGAGGGGCGCCCCTCCTCTCCGCGGCCCGGCCTCGGCGGCGCGCACAGGCCCGGGCCCAGCAGAGGCAGCGGGCCCCCGGCGCCCGTTGGGGCCCCCGGCGCCCGTTGGGGCCCCCGGCGCCCGTTGGGGCCCGGCGCCCGTTGGGGCCTCGGCGCCCGTTGGGCCCGGCGGCCGCCTGGCCCGCCGCGAGGCGCGCGCAGCAGCGGCCCGGAGCGCCAGCCCCCACCCGCCAGGAGCCGCCGGGGCGCCC
>NW_020454092.1:1095757-1264987 GCF_003342845.1 Nothoprocta perdicaria
GCGCATGCCGGGAGCGCGCCGCAGCGCCCCCTGCCGCCGGAAGCCCCGGCACCGCCTCGCCGCGGGCGGGGGAGCCCTACGGTGGCCGCTCTAGGACACGCGCCGCCCTCTGGGCGCCGGAGAAAGCGGAGGCCGTACGGCGGCCGCGAGGGGTCAGGCCGCCCCGCGTGCGGCGGCTGTGCGAGTCAGAGGGCGCCATGTTGAGGAGCGCGGCGGTGCGCGGGGCGGCGGGTGCGGCGCTCGCAGCCCGCGCGGGTCATGGGCCCCTCTGCGCAGCCCGGCCGCGAGAGGAGCGCGCCCGTGGCAGCGCCGGTGTTAGCAATGCGGGAACGGCGTTTGTCACAAAGTGCAACACACGGTGCAAACATGCCCAGCCAGCACAGAAAGGCAGTTCAGATTCACATGAGCCGAAGCCCCACTGTTTCAGACTAGCTCCCCACTGTAACACCGTGGTGTTCCCTGGCTAGCGAGGGGCCTCGTCGCTCCCTTTGGGCACCGTCGGCACTGCTGGGCGTAGGTTGCCATGCCCCACACCTCCTGCGCAGGGACACGCAGCGGTGCTGCTGCAGCCTGACCGGTGTGTGTGACTGGAGTCACACACGTAAGGCAAAAACTCCACCAGATCAGGCAAATCTTATGTCTCCATACGTGCGCCGTTTAGATTTTGGAGAAAATTCTTAAACATACTAATTTTGCTGTTGCTTTTAGAGCTTCGTTACGGACAGCAGCCTAACACAGAGCTGTGGGGACGGCTGCTGTGCTGCACTGCCCTTGCTCCAAACCCCCGGCAGGATCCACGGCTGCAGACAAACTGCTGCCCGCGGCCATTCCGTGCAGGCCTCGTCGGAGAGGGCCCTGCGCGACACCTCTGCCCGCTGGGTGCTCTTAGTTTTGTGAATTGCTTGCAAGTTTTCTGTGGCCACGCCACTTACACCTCAGCAGAGGTTGATGTAACTTTGGCACTTAGGAGTCCTTTGCCATTTCATTAAAGCTGTTAAAGAAAAGCTCTGAACTTCTTGTCTTTCTCTGTAAAAATAGATGAGTGTCTATTATCAGAAGCTTAATACTTCTGTCCTTGAAAAGTTGCCATTCTGATGAAAATATGAACAAAAATATGAAAATATGAATTTTCATTCTTGCTATTCCTTGCCTGCATGTGGTGAACCTAGAAAGGCTTGGCCATATACTGTTCTTGTTAATCATTCAAGATAATCCTTCCTGAGAAATATTAACCAGACACCTCTCTGGAGTCATCAGCTGCATGCATGAGGACCTGAGATGCTATTTCTCAATAAAATTAGCCTTACCAGAGCATATTAGCTTCCAGACAAAATGCAGTCTTCACATTAACTCCTTTTGGATTATTCCACTTAGGTGATGAAGGATGTTCACTGTAGATGTCCATTGATTTCCGTTAAGGGCTGAACTAAAACACCAGATTTATCTGAGGGAGTGTTTCTGAACTTGGTCCAAAGTTCTACAGATGAAAGCTAGTCTATAAAGAAAGAGCAGCATTTAAAACCCTCTTAAGTAAAAAATGCACAAAACTTACATGAGAATTTTGTTGCATGGAACAAAATTGCCTGAAAGTATCAGTTAGGATCTGATAACAACAAGCTGCGTTTGTTCAGAAATTAACTAACAAATATAAACTACCCGCTCCTTTTTGTGTTTATCTCAAAGCTGCGTTTCAAAAGTAATTAAAGTTAATGAGCTGTGCTTTGTGGTAGAATCACGAAAACTTAATTGGCATAATTAGTTGGGAAATGGCAAGTGCATCTTCCTGGATAACAACGTGTCGTCATTTGACAAGAGTAATAATGAATTTCCTAAATAAAGCAGGGCCCTTCTAATATGCTGATAAAATAATAGAAGCCACACATATGTGCAAATGATAAATTGCTAGATTGAAGCCTGCATACAGTTGTCTCACTAAGATGGATGTGGAAGTGGCCTTCTTGAAACTGTCAGCCAAGGTCTGAGCTGGAAGCCTGTTCGCAACAGTTGAAGCAGCCACATCTGACCTTTGAACAGAAAATGGTGCGAACACTTTCAGTGCAGATCTGCATCCCTTTGCAGAGCAGAAAATACAGTGGTTGAAGAAAAACAACAAGAAGTCCCTTCTTCTTATCAGTATTATTGGTGCTGGGCAGATAGGAATAAAGATGGATGGAGAGAGCAAATCATGGGCAGCAGGGAGGGAACTATGGAAGCATGGTGTACAAAGCGACCAGATTGACCCAAAGCATTTAGAAGCTAAGACAGGCAGAAAATGACGATTTATTATAGAAATGATCTTAGTATCTAACACAGGCAAACATGCCAGAATAAAACCTTTTAAAGAATTATTAAGATCAGTGAATAGAACCATTTTGATTAATGGGTGTCTTTAAAATTAAATTAAATGAATACCATTATAGGTATGTGATGGCCTGTTCCCCTAGTGGATAAGGGGGTAAAAGGAATTGTCCCAGTGAGTGAGTACTAAGGCAATAATTCTAGGCAGAATGGAGCAGCAGTGTCCAGTGACTGGGAAGAGGATGGGTCATAAGGTAGATCTTGGTCTTAACATCTTTTTTTCCTCTTAATCAATGTATGATCTCATTGACTCCTGCTGTATGCATTGACCTGCATGAGCAATTGCAGGCTGGAAGCTCTCCTTGCTGTGTCTTGTCTAATACATGTCTAAGAACTGCTCATTGGTAAGTGGCGTCCAAGGGGATTTAATCTCCCTTGCAGGAGAGCACAGAGGGAGCAACTATGGCTACTTGGAAGGCACTCACCTGTCTATGAGCCCTAAATACTTCAGGCTTCACACTAGCAGAGGACAGAAAGCACAGAATCTCCTGCTCTACCCAGAAAGTGCCCTTAGCTTTTGCAAATGGTTGGGAGAAGCCTGCAGACACAGAAATCTTACACCCATCCATTGGTAGTACTCACATTTACTCTCTCCAATCCTAGTGTAGGAAGACAAGCTGTTTCGAGGCTGAGGTTGTCTGTCTAAAAAGCTAGGGATGGTCAGTGTGTGTGTGAGAGGTGAGAGGCTGAAGAACCTGCTCTTTGTCTGCTGCTAGTTACAGTTGCAAAAAGGCTGTGCTTTTCTGGGCCTTCAGATCATGTGTGAAATGTGAAGAGAAATAACAGGGAATTATTTTGAATTGAAGCCAAGCATTAGTGAGCCTCAAACCAAATAACCCACTGAAACTAGGCAGGCTGTGATAAGCTGCTATGGTCTGATGCTCTGAAAGTTAATTAAATACAGGAATAATGTGGGGCTTTTAAAAGCTGTTTTTATGGTCATTAGTTGCTATGCAGCTAAAAAGGGAATAAAATGTGAGCAAGGAAGGCAGTAGCTGGACAGCTTGCTCTCAGGCGTGCGTGGTCTTTCCAGTGGGAGTGCTGCAGGGCCAGCTCTCACCTGGGGCTCGCCAGGGCATCAGGGACCACTCGGGCTGTTGACGTATTTTACTGCTACAAAACACCATCAGTTTCCATTGCATTATCACTGTTTTTCACCAGTGCACAAGAGAGGAGAAGCAGGTCTTGTGAGATAATTAAAAATATCCAGCAGAGAAACAGCGGGAGCCGATAGGTCTCCACCAGCACCACTGTGTTGGGGACGTTGCAGCAGGCAGCAGCTCATGATGCCAGCACGAGGAAGGGCTGCAGGGTGTGCAGGACCAGACCTGGCAGTGCCCAGCTCAGCAAGGGGCCTGCTCTCAGATCTGCCCGCTGCTCAGAGGACACGTCAGAGACGCTCTCGGGGTTGTCGAGCTCTGCTGTCACTAGGGACAGTTCCTCCGTTTCCCTGCACAGAGCACTGCAGGTGCCACCAGCACGTCAGAGGGTGAAGGTGTGTAAAGGTGACCCACAATTCTCCTGCCCAAGTGCGTTGAGAGCAGAATCAGGGTTTTTATCTCAAAAACAGAAACTCAGCAAAAATAATTTGTGGAGGTGTCGTAAATAAAATACACTGGCATTTAACTAAAGATTTTGTAAATTTTCAGCTATAGCAACTCATAGTATAAGTGATCAACTTGGCTGTTACATGGGTGATCTCTGCGTGCCTGGCGGCCACGTAGCTCTCCTACAGTTAGATACTCACTGGCAGTTTGCAAGCAAAGGGGAGAGGTTTGACAAATTATTTAGTGGTAGGTTCCTGACAGAATGCCCTTTTATATCCTGAGAATCTTTAACTGCTTCTTGTGGCCACAGTGCTTTTACCTGACCTAAAAGACCATAGATGACACTCCGAAATAGATGTCATCTACTCCTATAAAGCTTTAAAAATGTGGGCCTGAATTTCTGAATGGGCTTAGTGAAATGAATGTCCTGCCCCCTCTATCTCCAGAGTTCTTCTCAACTTGCAGCACCATTGTCCCATTTCCTCCCAATTCCTGGCCTGAAGGACAGCATTTATAATTTTTACAGAATGTACCGGGAGGAGCAATCATAAGAGAGGAATAAGTAAATTTACAGACTCACAATAAAGGGTGCTTTGATGAATGGTTAAGAAAGGACCGAGAGTTAATGACAAATGTCAGAATGTTTCAAGATTTCCGTGATTTTTAACTAGGAAACAGCACAATATACACAAAAGCACAGACAGTAGGTTTGCTTCACTGTTAAAAATAAATCTCCTTAAATTGTGCTGGGCTGAAAACAGAGTTCGCAATAGAAACACCGATAGAATCTTAATTATAAAAGCGCTTGCACAGAGTAAGGTCTGGCCGACCCACTTAGGAATTAGAATGCAAATACTTAAGAGGCTTAATAGGCCCGCGCTGAGTCCGCTGTAGATAGCAGCTGGCTTTGAAAGTACTGTAGCTAGAGATGTTCCAGGAAAAGGGTTTATAATGGAGGATAAATTAAGTAATTTTCAACCACTTCATTACAAAACACTTACATGTGTTGTCAGTCATTTTTAACATGAATGGTTAGCCAAAAATTTGAGTTTTTTAGAAACTGTTTACAGTAAGAAACTAGAATGATAGTCAGAGGGCTGCTACTACAGTCCTTTTTATTTAATAAGAACATGTTAAATCTTGTTTTTCCTGAACATAATAAACAATAGAGGTATTTTGGAGCAGAGAATCCCTTCTGTAGTGTGCCTTGGGTGTCCAGTGCTTTGTACAGCAATATGCACTATTTTTGTTATGGTTCTATAAAAGGCTAAAAACTTTTCTCTTAGATGAAGTCAGCTGCAGTTTGCTTACACTGTCCTTTATCTAGAAGTGAGTCTGAGGCAAAAACTCCAGGTTTCAATTTGTTAACAAAGCAAATCAACGAATAAGTCTTCCTCTGAATTTCCTGACCCAGCATTTAAAATCCAAGATAAAGCAGCAATGGGGTAGAAAAGCAAACCTACACCTTGATTGAATTGTTAAATTGCTGGGTTCTGCTCAGAGAAATGTAGAACAGCTCTTTATGAAGGGTTTCCTAGAAGAATAGTGTTGCACAAGGTCTTGCCAGAGAGGGCTGAATTTAGAAATAGGCCGTGGTGTCCTTTAGTTTTCTATCTTCAACAGCCCTGTTTGCTATTCCTGCCACACAGGTCAGACATTTAGCCATTTCTGGCAAGAAGTTCAGATCTTTCCTGGCCTTGCGGAGTTATTACAGACACAGTAAATGTTAAGAAAAGAAATGAATCTCCGGGATCAATCAGACAGAACTAAAAAAACTCTATTATTCTTGAGTATCAGGGGCAAGAAACATCACATGATGGTATCACTGATATTTCCTTTCCTAGAGTTGCTGCAGATTTCCTGCCTTTGGGCTTCTGCTGTCTTGTCTTGCCAGGGACAGATGAACAGGGTGAGAGAAGAGGAAATAAAAAGGTCAGAGAAAGTCCTTTAGAGACAGAAGGAATAAAAGAAACATTATCATGAGGAGCTGGAGATATGCAGGATAAATACCACACTCAGGCTCCGGCAAAGGGATGAAATGAAGCCGTAGGTTGCGCGTGTTACTCGCAAAACTCCCTTTCCTTGCTCGTGGAGCTGCAGCTCTCTGACAGCCCGGCGACGGGCGCTCATTAGTCACAGAAGGGCACATGCCTTCATCTTCCGGACAGCTACAAACTAAACACTATTAGCCTCCTTCCAGCCATGCTTGAAACAATACATTGCTAGCTCAAAGAAAGCAATCTGCTCTAGCCTCAGGAAAGGATCTTTTTAGTCTTTGTTATATTTTGAGTTATTTTCATCCCTGACATGTGCTATGAAATCTTGCAAGCTCTGAATTCCTTACGCTAGTTCTTATCTCATTTCAGAAAAAAAAAAAAAAAAAAAAAAAAAAAAAAAAAGACCTCTTAACTTCTTCTCTTTTATCTTTTTTTTGCCCTGAGAAGTCTTTCAGGATTTATTCTCTTCTGCCCCACTGGCTGATAACTTCTTTCCCTTTAAGCCTCAAGAAGAAGGATTCTTTTATCTTCCACAACAACAAAGTGTGTGTGTGTGTATAAATAAATAAAGCAAAAGGAGGATTGTCTTAGTTTTCACTGTTATTTGTAATATCACTGGGACAGGATGATGGCCCTGCTGGGACCTTGTGAACACACTTTATTTATTCCGTGATTACATTCAGAGATTTGAATGCAATCAAACACAGTGGCAACATAAAATATACAGGGGAGAAACAATCCCCTATTCCAACACTCCTGAGATAGCCTATCAGGAATGCCATTTGAGAGAACTACTCTGCAGATAGAGTTTAATATGGTGAGACTGCTTTTCTTTTATAGAAGAATTACTAGAGGAAATAAATTTGTTAAAGAGAGAGAGAAAACTTGGGATTTAACCTAATCTTGTGAACCTGGATGTAAAGGAGGTCCTATCATTTTCCCCAGAAAGCTGGCTCTCAGGTACTTATTAGAGTGGCTAGACGCTGGAGCTAACTCTTCCTTCCCTGGGTATCCAAGTGCTCCTGGCACCACGGACTACAAGGAAATGCTGCAGTGTTTCCTGAGTGATTTAGCAAAACCAGTGAGTTTCAGAAAAAGTAAACATGCCAGAACTTACTTCTACAGCTATCTGGATGCAAAGATGTTCAACTGAATTAATTTGCCACAAGATGTAGTGTCCCTGAATGGCCATTTATTTCAACTGCTTTTCCATCTCACTGCAGGTGAATGAAACACTTTCTGCTTCCTGCTCTATGCTGAAGACAGTAGCAAAGGATGTCACCCATGTGTGGCGCTTAAGAATCAAAATGAGCAGTTTGTCATCTGAAACACTTGCAGGGAAAGCCCAGTGATACAGGGCCATAGCACTTTTCCATGCTGCTGACATGAGTGATTCAGTGGGCCTCACTAACACAACCTGCTGCAGTGGTGGTGTTTGCTTTCCTCAGCAAGCACAAACCCGGGCAGAGAGGAGCTGGCAAGCCCGGCTGCGTCCCACTGGGTTGTGCTGGAGTATGTTTTATTTATTCTGAGATTAGACCTGTAGGCTTAAATGCATTCAAAATCTGAGGACTTACTGTACTGGCTGGGAAGAAGCAGGCAGTTGCTGAAGCTTCTTTCTGGTCCGCTGGTGCTGGCTCCCCTCTTGCCAGCTTTGCCAGCCCGGGATTGACTCTGCCAGGATGGGAGTCACTCTCCAAGTGCCCTGGGTGGCTTTTGGGTGAGAGCACACTGCAAAGAGTGGGGTGTTATCCATAGGATAGGATAAGGAATGAATCTTAAGTCACTGGCTACAAGGCTTCTTCCTTCCTATTTGTAGGAGTAGCATTTTGTCATGTGTCAAAGAGAACTGATGAGCAACACATTTATCAGGACTTTTAAAGATGGTCCTGGAAGATCTTTGTAATATTTTCAATGAGACAGATGCTACCTACCAAATGTATTTCTCCAAAGGTCTTGTCTTGTCATTGTCTTAGATACAGCCACCTGCGAGAAATCATACATGGCTTTTAAAACTCATCACAAATGAGAGTGTTGTCCTAACCCCAAGCACTACTGGGACAGGGATATGGGCTGAGGAGTTGCTCAGGAGGATTTGCAGAACAACATATATTACTCCTTCAAGATCAGAAGAGCTAAATGGCTGTTTGAAAAAAAAAAAAAAGGAAAAAAGGGGGGGGGGGAAGATCATTTGGAATTTTTCTTACTGAAGTCAGTGTGAAGGGGAAAGATTGTCAGCATCAGTGCAGAAGAAATTCTTGTGGTCAGGAAACCAGTAGCTGAAAGGCAGTTTACCCGCTGGTCTAAAGGGAAGCCACAGAACTGCCTGGCGGAGGAGCAAGGAGAGATGTAAGAAGGAGGTGAGATGCAGAGCTGGTGCAGACCGGCCTGTGAGGCTGGGAGCTCAGCTTAACACAACTGTTTCCTGTTCCCTCAAAAGTTTCCAATTAACAAAGTTTTTCAAACCCCAAAAAAAGCTACTGAAAATAATAATGAAAAAGTCCCTGAAAATGACAATACAGTTTTAAAAGCCTTTATCAATAGCAGTCATTCATCAGGTGTCCAAGTCCATTGATCACAGAACTCCATCTTCCAGCCTCTTTCATAGTTTCTCTGACCTGGTATGGATTTTTCTAATGATTAACACCAATAAAAACATTAATATGATTGGGGGAATTTCCTAATTTCTCCATTATAAATATACAGTACAGTTCTTCACCACTGAGGAAATATTAGCAGCATGTTTACTATTATATCTATTCAGGCCAAATAAATACTAGCAATTAATGATGGGATAAAAAATCTGTGATCCCATGTAACTAATTCTTCCAATGTTTTGCCAGGGAATCAAAATGTGACTCATTTTGTCTCCCCCTATAAACCATGTTCATTACAGAAGCAGAGGAGCACACCTCATTCTGAAGCATTACATTTGGCCTGAGTTTTCCTGTGTGTAATTCCACTAAACTTCAGTGCAACCACACCAGAGTGAGCTCACTGTTTTATCTTTAAGTCAGCTTCCCAATTACCTCTTTATTTATGCTCTTAGGTCACAGTCTGTTAGAGAGGCCATCATCAGATTACAACCTAACTGGATAAATTAGTAATGTGGTAATCTATTAATAGTTTATTGTTTTGTTGTTGTTATTTTATTTAAGGGCAGCCCCGCTAAATCCCAGGAATTAGTCAGCTGCAAAGTAATAGCAACTATTACTGACCCACCAATTCAGCATTTGCATCCTCTAAAACATTACTGAGCCCAGAGACCAACAAGTGTTACAGACCTCATAATACTATCCCCAATTACAATGTGGCTTACAGGGCATGGATAACTGTGAATAACATAGTAAATATCTTCAATTTATAAGGTCATTAACAAGTTATTTGCACTGTGCAGTGTACAGAAAAAGAAAACAAACCCAGCGTTTTATAACATTTTATATATTGCTTTATCGTTTATATATTGTTTAACATTTTATAACATTTATAAATTGTCCACACTATTAGAAAAAAACCTTATGTAAGATAGCTAAAAATAAAAGAATAAAATGGGTAAACCAGGGTTAACCTCTCTCAACAATTCCTGTTTGCATCTTTCAATGAGCGATGTAAGTAGATAGTAGTTTTTGCACAAATCACTTTTTAGGTAGATAACATATGCTAGCAAACATATAGTTTAAAAAGTATTTCCAGGACCTATGGATGTAATGAAAACACTACCACTAGAAAAAACTTATGTATTTAAGACTGTAGACATTAGCAGTTATGGGTAGGCAATTTTTAAAATATATTTCCACATCAAATGTATTCCTACAAAACAGCATACTGCAAGATGCTTCAGATATATGTAGTGAACATCACTTAAATTCTGCTATCAAGTAATTTCTTGCTTTCTTTTGATCCTTTGCTACTTCACAAATTACTTACTCTTAAGTGTGCTTTCTGTGGGCTGGACAATTCTGCTGGCTTTGAATTGTTGCCGTATGACTCTTCCTTGGCACCATTTGTATCTGAAGCACCTAGCAATATAATTATTATTTTTTAATAGGTTTCCCTCTAAATCAAATCTCCCACTCACAGAAGTAAAAGACTGGTCTTGTAACCTCATAAAGAAATATTTTTCTCTTCTCCCTCTCTCACACATGTGCACACTTGAATAGGTCTGTTGTTCCTTTCAGAGGAAATGTCAGGACTATGCAGTGCTGGGAAGTCAAAAAGCATAATTTACCTTTTTTAAAAAAATTGGATGCTCTATGAGGAATAATTTGATGTTGCTGTCCCAGAGATGTAAGTATGTACAGGAGCTATGCCCATGTAGAGATTATGTAGCTAGGTAGATAGATGAGTTGGTAGCTCATCCTGTAAACCCCGGACTGAGGCTGTGTTCCCATGTAGAGATCACTTGCTCATAAAGCTATTTTAATTGATAGCTTTTTGCTAAGAGAGGAGAGGGGAAGAGGCATCCCTGCTGTAAGTTCCAGTCATGTACATTTCTCTGAATATCTATCTAAGTCACTATGACATACTCACTGATTTCAGGTCCTTCTTTGGGTCATTTTTCCAGCTCACTGGAAATGGCTCTGGATTGAGAAGCAGAGTAAATGAAAGAGTCTCCAAATTCCCCCAAGACTGTCCATTCCAGGGCTGGAGTGCTTCCAGCACACCAGTAACTGCACGGGGATTGCAGTGTTGTGTATAGACAGTCATCATGAGGTCTGAAGGCATTCAGCAAGAGCTAAGTATAATTACTGACATTGCTGTCAGAGATATTCTGGGAGAAAAAAGACAACCTAAAATTAGACTTTTGGGAAAGGCAAATTGTAGCAATTGCTAGTCTGGTAGCTCTTTTTAAAGAGATGCTGATGTGCTGGGTTCTGCGTGCGCCCTCAGCACGGCTCACCACTGCAGCTGTGGTGCTGCAGCCCCTACGTGGGGCGTGCAGGGGCAGCTCTCTGGTGACAACTACAGTCCTCACAGCTAGGGAGCCAGGTCAAGCACAAATGCAATCTGATGTCTGATCATATCTTGCAAAAAGACAGGCAATATATTATATTATTATCTTGTTTGGAAAACAAGAGAATATGCATCACATTATATTGTATGATGACAAGGCCAGTAGAAATGTAAACATACAGAATAACTATATTTCACTAGGACTGACCAAAAAAAGTAAAAAAATATCAACTCACTGGGATTTTCATTATCAGTGTTTGTAGCAAGGAAAATAAACTTCTTTCTTTTCAAGTTCACAAAATCTCCCTTGAAAAATATGAAGACTAATAGAAGATCTATAATGATGCAAAAGAATATGAAGAAATATACTGATCCTGAAACATAACACAACAAAGTACAAGTAACATGCTTGGAAAAAAAAATGCAACTTACATAAATGAATGCACCAAATTATTGGAACAGCTCGCCTATCAACAAATTAAAACACTAAATTTTTAAAAATCATAGATAAGCCCAGGACAAATAGGTCTAAAATTGCAAGGGATTGTGCTAGCTCCAACGATTAAGAAAAAATTAACACTTAACAGTCTGTGAATTTTCCAAAGTAAAATACAGCAGTTGGTTGTAGTCAGTCAGTTTTCTGGAGATGTTAATTCCTCAATACAACAAAATCAAGAGCCAAGTGAATCTAGGGCTGTGTAGCAGTAAGGCCTGCTTCTGCTAGATCTAGAGCACATAGCAACAGAAGCTGCTGGTTGGGTCCTGAACTGGGCAGTTCCGTCTTCCCATGGCTCTGGATCAGAGCAAGGGAAGGAGCTTGCAGAAATGCCCAGACACTCTGTGGCTAGCAGAGAGCACAGGCAGAGCCTGACGCGGTCCCAGAGGCACCAGCAGCCCCCTTGCTCCAGCTGCCGCTCCTGCCCGGGGCTCACAGGCATCAGACACTTGAACTATTTGTTCCCAAGTGAACTAGGATGATAGCTCAGAGCAGGGTATGCACTCTTAATTCAGAATTTCACTCACTAGAGATGTAATCACTCGTACACACACACACAACCCATCTACATACTTTTGTAGGTAAGAAGAGGAAACAAAAGAACTCACAAATTATATGAGACAAAATGAGACAGTTTTAAGATCAACTTTTATTGAAAAATTAAAACTGCATTGCGTATCTTCTTTGTAATTTTGACATTTCTTTAACCACAAAACAGAGATTCTGTTTAAAAAATCTCATCATATTTTTCACCATTCAAAAAACAGATAATGAACTGAACAAATGACAACTTTAAAATCCTAGGTTATTCTCAAGGCCCCTGGTTCTGTCTGTCTGCCGTGAACACTAGAATCCAACTATGTTCTCCAGAAAAAGGACCTTTAATAATTTGATCAGAAGTTTTGTCATTCAAAAATCAGCAGCTGCTGTTGATTTTTATTTCATGATCAGTCTTTTCCAAGTAAATCATATCTGCTAATAAGAGCAGCAGCTACACCTTTAGCTAACACCTTGCTTGTTGTTTACTTCATTTGAATTCACCCACCCAAAATGCTGGTGACTGGCAGTATGATTTTAAACACAAAACTCATCATCCTAAAATATGTTTTAAACCTCAGAAAAACAAAGTTACTCACCTGTAATTTCAGTGCTTTGAATTAGTCACCACTTCCACATAGCCTTTTTGATCTTTCACACTCAGTAGTATATGAATTAAAGCATAGGAAAATTCCAGGTAAGCTTTCGTTTGAGAAGCTGTAACATATTACTCAGATGAAAATTACCTACTGGGAACAAAATACAGATGAGTTTTCTCACCTATGAACTTGACTCCTCTTTTGAAATTATCTATCCAAGCTGCAAGTGAGTTCTGACATGAGTCCTGTGCCTGTGGAAGGAAGCAGGTAAACATAATGGGGAAATTCAGTGGATGATATTAGAATTAAAAGCTTCACAAAATAACTAATTGTGAGTATCATCTGCCTCAGGATGCAACACTGCAGAAAAGTAAGAGAAAATGCAGAGTGTAGAAAGATAAATTTAAAGCCCCTATCTCAAGAGACAGGAGCTCTGCAATTCTGACAGAGGCAGGAGGGTCTCTGTTGTTCCTGTGCATCTGCAAGCCACCACTGATAATGGCTACAACCCCTCATTTTCTGATCTTCTAAAAGCAAGATGCTTCACTAAGTGAAGAAACAAAGATTTTAGTGAGAAACAGGGTTTACATGTGCAGAAAAGAACTAGGTTCTGTCCAAGGACCACCCAAGGCTTGCTGGCCTTAGATAAAACATACTGTGCTTTTTCCTGGAGTCAGTTATAGTTCTCTTTACCTGGTTTATATGCTTCTAGGGGTATAAAGTTTCAGCTACCAAAAATTATTATTGCAATATTGAGATAATCTGGATACAAAAATTATGCAGTTAGAATCTAAAGGTTAAAGGACTAAGTTAGATCTTAGGATCTTACAACTAAAGTAATAACGTTGCTGAAATACTTTGACTAGGGAGCTAAGGAGGTGGAGGAAGTCAGGAATTTTTACCTGAGATCTGGTTGAGGAAATCACGAGGATTAGGGCGTTGCTTGTGTGGAAGAGGCAAAATCCCCTGCTGAATCTGGGTTAGTAGTAAAATGTCTTTGTCTTTGTGATCCTAATTTATATTGTTTCACATAAACAGCAAAGATAGAGAGCTTACATAGCTGGTCTTTGAATAAAGCAAAAATGTGACAGAGACCAGACTTCAAGAAGTCTATGGTTCAAAATGTGTCATACACATCCTCTTCAGAACAAACTCCCTTCATACTCCTGAAAACAGCTTCCAATCAAAAGCTTTCTAGTTTTGATGAGTGGCCTGTATTTATAAGGAATGGCATTTTAACATAGAAGCTGCCACTGTAGCCAGTATTCATGCTGACTGCTTCTATATTGCAGGCCTTCAATCCCATTGCATGGATTTTAAATGAAAAATGTTAAGTATTGAAGACATGGTAAGATATCAAGTTTATAATTAAGGAAGAGTAAAGTTTAAGACTAAGAAAGCAAGATATGAACAGCCCTGTCATGATAAAAATAATCTAACAAAATTAACCTTGTACTGTTGAGATTATTGGGAAATTCATGGCATAAAAGTAATAAAGATAATCTGCTCAAAGTCATTAAGAGAAAGCTGAAAGAGTGAAAATTTAGAATCATTTTTAGACTTAAATCAAATGATTTCTAGAAAAAAAAGTTTTACAGAGAGTTATAGAAGATGGCTGAATAGGAGCCCTAGGAAAAGCCGGTACAGCCAAATCATATGACCTGGCAATTACCATGACAGTTTCTTCTTTTTCCCTCTTCCAACTAGCTGGAGCTGTGAGACAGCTTCGGATGCAGCCAGTGGGACTGGGAGGATGGAAATCCCTCTTGGCCGTTCCCACCGTTCCACCGCTCTCCTGGCACGTAGAGCAAAGCCTCAAAGCTGGGGAGCGCTGCCACTGCAATCCTAAATCAAAGTGCAAGTCTTTACTTTTCTTTCACTGAATGTTTCTAAAATCAACTTTAATGCTGATTTTGGGGAGAAAACCAACAACAACTGATCACTGACTTGCATGGGTGATAGCCATGGAATCATGTATAAGAAGATTTGGAATTAGCATGTCCCATTTCCTGCCAGGATAGTCATTCTGTAGGCAAGGGGTTATTGAATCTCCATTCTGTTCGACTGCTGCGCCTCCGGCATGGAGTTTTCCACTTGCCAATACTGGTTACCTAATCGTTAAAACGGAACAAGCCTCAGATGACTCTGGTGTCTATATTTTGACAAGTGTGGCCTGTTGTGCCAAGCCAGCTGTACTTAAAGAATCTGAGATGAATTTTGGGCTTATTTATTTTATAAGCTCCAAAATGTATAGTCAACTCCATTTCACTGAAGCAATGATGCTGGCTACAGCTCCTACAGAAATGCTATAGACCTTCAGGAATCTTGCTATAGAATTTAGTTAAGCGAAATTCATAGTGATCCATCCTGAAATACGACACAATCACAGGGGCCTTGGTTAGCAACCAGTATTCACTAGGAAAGCATTCAGAACACTGAACAGACAGTCTGACATTACAATTAATAAAATTGAAAATTCTCTTAAAGGGATTTCATTATTTGACATTCTATATACACTTTTAGAATTCCTTATAATCAGTAAAATTATCTGTAAGTTATTATTCTGAGGGCATTAATATTTAAACAAAAGTGTCAACTATTATTTTTGTATTTTTTCTTTGGCTCACAAATACACTAAAATACCATAAACATTATTTAGAACTTCAGTAATATATAAATAGGATACATTACAAATGGAAGAAAATACAAGACAACTCTTTAGCATGGTAAATCTCTGCATATAAATAAGCAAATATTTCATTTACCTACAATTGAACAGTTATCTTGCTGTAAAACTATTACATTTAAATCCTTTACACAAAGTCATTTAACAATAATATACACAATCTACACAAATTAACCTCTAAAAATACAGCAATAATATACCTTTTACAATGACTCTGCTACAGTTATCCCCTGATGTGACACTAAAGGGGAAATACAACTATTTTACTCAAAGGTGCTGTTAGACACTGCTGTTTTGTATGTGAGAGAAGCACCAACAGTAAGATTTAATACTGTGAAACAATTCTTTTAGCTCCTAGAATCTACATTTTAGAAATATTTCTATATATCTATTTTTATCTGCCAGAAAAATCTGTAGCACATTATCCACATGGTTGTTGAAGGAATTATTTCTCTTAAGGTGGAAAACATGCTGTGGTTGGATCTTATTTCATAACCACATATATATATATTCTATATATATATATTTATATTTATTTATACTGTACATATATACCATGTAGAGTTCTTAAATTTCTATTTTAGTACTTATTTATTTCCTGCTGACTATAATAAGCAAGACCAATGTACGAGTCAATAGTACTTCAACTTCAAGATAACACGTTTTCCCTCAGTAAAATTATCTACCAATACATATATGTTTCAGTATCCTATAGATTTTTTGTTTAAAGATGTTTCAGGAGATTGGAGCTTACAGAAAGAGGATTTCTTTAAAACATGTTCTGCAGAACTGGATAAAAAAATAGCCAGTGCTGGAAAACAGTGAATTAGAGAAATAATTCGACCCCTGTACTACAGCTCCTGCCCCAGTCTCTCTATTTCCTCAATGAGGAAGTCAATGTCAGACTTAGTTGCTGCTGGGTTTGAGATGACCATTCGGAAGAAGTTGACTTTATCCCCCTGAGGCTGATATCCAACCATGGTAGTACCTGACTCCATCATCAGAGCTTTGATTTTCGGGGCCACCTTTATTAATGAAATGAGTAAAAGTAAAAGAAAAAAAGAAACAAACAACAACCAAAAATAAAACAGACAGAGAGAGAGAGAGAGAGAGAGAGAAAGAAGTAAGCAATTCAGAAGCTTTTTGACAGATCAGAAAGGCACGATTTTATATTAAAAAATCTGTAAAAGAAAAAGGGATATGTTACCAGGTCAATATTTAAAGGTCAATAAGCAACAATGAAATCCATCTTTTAATAAATCTCTCTTTTTTTAATCAAATGTACATATAATTTCTTTGTGCTGACTAATTATTCTAACAGGTTGAACAATTAAAATTAATTATTGAATATTTCAATATTCAATGCTGTAATATTTAGGTGACATTAAAAGTACATTGTTCTACTGGAGCATTAAAAAAAAAAGAGATTTTATCATAAGGAAAGATGTTCTCTCTTTTTTTGAAAATATACTCCAATATCAAGTTTTCAGGGACCACTGATGCTTTCCATGAGAATATTATGTATTCCATCAGCTAATTTGCTGAGAAAAAAAAAAAGAAGAAGAAAAGGAGGAAAAAAAACCAACAGAAAAATAATATTTCCTATTAGCATGTTAGTATAAGCTCTGGAAACCCAGGAGTTTTGTAGTCAAAATCTTTACCTCGATTTCATGTTCTTACTTCCAGCTTATAAGGAATAATGTTCCAATGGCCTTAGTATGTGACATCAACTGAGCTCAGTTTTGCTGTCCAGAACATATTTGTCCTGCTTCACTCTCGGCCAGCCAAGGCCGTTTCTCCGGCTCTTTTACTGTTTTGTAGGACACTTTATAATATCCTCTAACATTTAAGAGAACCAAGGCAGACATTTCTTTTCTTTTCTTTTTTTTTCCCCAGTCTCATCCATCTTCCTTTTCTCTCTCTCTCTCTCTCTCGGCAATTTCTTTAGCATTTCACTGGCTTCACCTAGGAATTGCAGTTGTCTTCTGTTGCCTTTCCTGACGCAGCCACAAAATCCTCTACAAAACCTTCCAGGTTTGCCTATTCTTCTGCCTTCCACACACACAAAAAAATTGCAACTCATTTTGACAACTATAATTTCAGTCTTTTGTCTCCTGAATTTACTTCAACACTACTTCTGTCTAAAATGCTACTAGAGAAGCAATGTATTTCATTTCCATCAACTTCTAATTACCATGAGAAGTTTTCCTGGCTTTTTCTACTGTGTCCTCACTTTGCCCATTCCATCATTCCTTAAAATAAATTTATCCCCAAATCCTCCAAAGGATATTGATTTTTACTCAAATGCATTACTTAGTGAAATATTGTGAAGTCCCTAGAGACTAACCAGAACATTAAAAATAAAGACTCAAGAATATGTAGGTTTCCAGGTCCTTTATCTGTTCTACTACTTTCAAACTACTGCTGATATGTTGTCCTTTCCCTTGCTGATATGTTCCCTTGGTCCCTTGTCAGGGACCACTTTTTCTCTAGCTACTTTTGAAACTCACATACACTTCTGGAACCATACAAATGATGCCTAACAAACAATGATGTTTGTTTTGTATTTAGGTCTACAGGAGAAAGAAATATGACTTCTTCCACAATACAAATAGGACACAAGGGGGAACAGGTTTCAAAGACCTTACCAGCAATTGAACGGATATCCCAGAACTTGCAATATGCGTCAACACATATTGTGAATTATTTTTGATAAATGGAGTATTTGGTGTTAAAACAGGAGATTATATTTTTGCATTTAATATAGGCCTCATACCCTGTGTAACTTTTCTCTTCTCTCCTCGCAGTCTGGCATGCCCCTGAGACTTGGCGGAATATACCAGAAACATACATTTGTGTGCTCAGGCTGCAAAAAGAGCAACCAAACACATACATCAGTAAACACAGTAATCACAGTAACAGATCACTCATACTAATAGAGCAACATAGTTTAGCATAGGTATGGCAGTCTAAACATAGTGTTAACTTTGCTGTTTCTGTATGTTAGAACAAAATAACATATTATTCTTTGGAATATTCATATTATTCTTTGGAAACTAAGAACAGAATTTCAACATAGCTGGATTGAAAAACTCTGAGAAGTGTCAAGACTATTTTCAGAATTCCATAGATTGGCCTCTGCCTGCTGGTTAATTGAAAGAAAACTTACCTCTCCTTCAAAAACCATCTCAAATTCTTCTCTGTTTTTGATTTTAGTATAGAGATACTCTGCCAGTTCCAGGCATTTGTTGATCTGATTTTCAAATCCTACTGTACCCTATTTTAAAGAGAAGGTAAATATTAACTATATGGTTATTTTTCCTTTTCTGATGCAATCACCTTTTCAGATAAGCTTCACATGTAAACCAGTTTAGCCATAAAGTGAAACATTCAGCAGGATTTTTTTTCTAATTTAAAAATAAAGGTAATCAATCATTACATAAGTGGCTACATCTGTGCTAGCTGTTATTGATATTTTGATTTTGCTTTGATTTTAAGATAACTTATTATGATAAATAAAAGAACTTTTGATTTTTAGTAGATTTTTAGATCTATTTTTTCCAACTTCCCCAAATACCAAGAATATTAAGTGTTAGCTTCGCAGTCTTTGCTGAATGGCTGTGAGCATGGAATGGAAACTATTTTCAATGCCAGAGAGTCAACTGGTAAACTATTAGACAGGCAATTCCCTAAAAAGCAGGGTTTGTTTTCAGAGTTGCCAAAGCCATGCATGCAAATATAGGGCTAAAAAGACTCTCTGAAGTCATCAAGTCCACACTGCTGCTGCCGCAGGTAACCTACCATAAAATCCTGATGTGAGCGTACAGAATCACCACAGAAGACCATTTTGATGTCCTGCCCTCGCTGCTTTTACTGCAGGACTGTCCTTGAACTGCACTCCTTTAGTGACTTAATTCTTTATTTCACTTTCCAGCTGAATTAACTGATGGCCAATATTGTTCTACAGCTTAAATAGCTCTTGATTTCATACTTACTACCTCTGTGTTTAGAGGTAGTTTGTTAAAAAAAGTATTCTATGAGACTTACAGATGAAATACATACATTTCTAACATTCGAAAGGAACTTTTATTACTTACCTTTGCCTTCCACATCAACCAGAACTTGAAAATGTCCACGTGTCGCCCACACTGTATTGCCTTATCACCAGTATCGTAAGATATATCATACTGTTTATCTTGCTGGAAAAGATATCCTGCACACATTTGATTGCAACCTTGAAGTATACCCTATTGTTAAAAAAATATATTTGAATATATATGAAACTTATATGACATATTTCGTCTGAAACTTTGTACATTAATGTAAGGATTGTATGTCAAATATATACAGAACTTTTCTTTAAAGGACCAGATTATGAAATATGGACCTAGTTTTGAGAAGTAGGATCCATAGACAGTTTCATAAGCTCACTTAAAAGACCCTTAGGAGTAAAATATCCTTAAATGAATTTGGATTTTGAGTTTTCCATACTAACTTCATCCATTTGACTTTTTAAGGTTATTGGGACTCAAGAGTGTATTTTTAAGATTTACATTTTTGATGTGTTATACACTATAATAAACTTATTGTCTCTCAATTCAGTATGTAACTATATATATTAAAAAAAAAAAGTTGAACGTTTCAACTTCATATATTGCCCAGCTTTAGGACATTTTGCATCAGTAATCCTCTAGGCATTCATGAGCCAAACTGAACTTTTTTTTTCTTAAAAACATGAAAAAATAAGGAACTCCACTCCAGGGTTGGGTTACTTCACAACAGCTACTTTTAAAATGATGGAAATTTGTGAATTGCTTCTAAGAGTATATGAGGGAATGTCAGAAAAGCAAATTCTTATATACTACATAGAAATCTTACATATATGACATTTCTAAAGGAGGTTGCATCTTCCCTAGAATATCTTAGTGACTCATTGCAGAAGCTCAAAGACCATTGTTACATCTGATAAATACAAAAAAACACCCAGAGTTCTCATACAGAGAATGATTTTGTCAAAATCCTACAAGAGTTACCATGGTCAGCACGTCGGCCACCAAAGGAAAAAAAAAAAAAACAGCCATTGCTTCCCAGCAATAGATCTCAAAGTATTTTACAAAGGACAGCAAATATCACAGTTCCCAATTTAGAGATGAGTTGCTGAGAAAACCAGTGACAGAACCAGGGCTGAAGCCCCCAGCTCCTACATCCCAGTCTACACATGGGCACCAATTCCTCTGCAGCCATCCTCCGCAGCAGCAAATGACATGCCAGGTAATGTAAATCAACAGGTAAGGTAAAACAGTTGGCACTTCTTTTAGAAGTCCTAACATTATATAATTATCAAGACGAAGGGTATATTTTCAGCAGGTCATAGGTAGGTAGAGAAGGTGTATTAGCATAGCTCTAGTATTGTTATTGGAATATGCAAAGACACACCAGCTAAAAATCTGGTCCCTTAAAAAAGCAGGAGTTGATATTTTGATATTTACAATTCCTTTTTTAACTGCTTAATTGCTAAATAGAAAGCAAACCTTTTCCCGGATGAGAATGGCAGAACACTGCAACAATACTCCCATCATCTTGTGTGGGTTCCAAGTGACTGAGTTGGCTCTGCAAAGGAATTACACATTCAGTAAGTTTGGGAAACAGAAACTTATCCTGGAATAGCTACCTCAGATTTCTGCTTCCATCTGGAAATGTGTGGACCTGTTTTCTCTATGGAGAGTATTAATGTCTCAGATGTCTTCTTTCCCACTGCACTGTCCAGGAAATGAATTTTCCTGGATTAATATTGCCGTGTTAGACTTCTGATTAGTTTTTATTGTTAATAATACAGCTAATTAGTATTAAACTATGCTGATTAGCTGATATTGTAACTCCATCCCCAGAAGACTTCACTTCTAGAAACAGCATTACACAGACTAAGAACAATTTGACAAGTTATATCAGTTCAAGGTCTGATTGGAAGAGGCAAAGAAGGGAACAACCTGAAGCACCAGGAAAATACAGTTCCTCAATATCCCTTCAATAGCTGCTGGAAGAATACAAGGGAAAGGAAAAGACTCTCCTAAAGCTTATCCACTTTTCCAGTTAGAGCTATATGAGGTCTTTTCTATATTAACTTGTTAAAATCATGGATTATTAAAAGACTATAAAACTTTATAGCACATGCCTACTCTTCTGTGTATAAAGTTTAAAACATTTTATGTGTAAGTACAAATGGATTCCTGAGATTAATTTACTGGCCAAACACATGAAATATTCTGTAATTTTAGCAAACTATTCTAGGCAGTTTAATGGGGATGCTAAAATGAATGTTCCAACCTTACACATCTACTGACCTCTTCATTCTAGGTCATTAACTAACAAATATCCCCTTGAGTCCCTGTGCTGTCTAGCGAAGGAAAGTCCATCGTTATATATTTCATAGACTTTACTTATGGGTCCATACAATGTGCTGAGAATTCCTCCTTTCCTCCATGTTGCTCTCAGGGACACAGGCAGAGCCGCAGTGCCTCTATCCAGGGCAATGCGGTGACTCATTTTCCCCGGAGTCTGAGGCCCACTGGCCCCACAGATGGTCCAGGTGTGGTGCCTGCACGAGGTTCAACCTCAGTACACGGGGCCACGGGAAGGGGCAGCCTGTGCCGCGTGTCCGGAGGCCTGCGTGGGCACTGCAGAGCAGCAGGGCATAGTTCACTCGCAGCCTATCCAGAAATAAGGTTAAGAAATCATTTTTTTCTCAGAAACTTAAATTGTAGTTCGCAGGGTGTAGGTAAGAAACAAGAATTTATGTAACAGCTCATTTTCTTTTGAGTGAGCACTACTGTCCAGCTGAGCATATTTAGTTAGTTAGTTTCGAAGTTCCAAACAGAGGCAGTCTAGCTTTCCCAGGAAACACTGGGTTTATTTTAAGAAGAGAACTTCATACTCTGTCCTGCAGAGCAGCCAGAGAGTGTTCTAGCACCAGCAATTCAAGCCCTGCAGCCACAGCCATGTGTCAGGCCCTGTATGTCCATGTCTCTGGGCAGGCCAAGTCCAACCTGAATGTAAGCAGTAGATCCCAGCTGGGATCTGTGACAAACCAGTGTGTGGTGTGAGATTCCATATGATCTGATGCCACTGCATGAGTGACTGGCAGGTCAACTGGACAGATGTTTAAGTGGTTCTGCTACTTCAGAGCTACCTGCTGCACCACACTTTACTTTCCCTCACCAGAAAGGTCCACATGGTTTTTTTCTTCCTTGGCTTGGTTCAGTCCTTCTGCATACTAACTCAGACCATTCTTTATTCTATACTTTTCTTCAATAACTGTATAGGATGCCTACAATGGGGAAAGTTGGTTTCCTCTGTAGAGGGGCTTTGCTCCTTTTTCAGACAGAACACAAGCTTTTTATTTATTGAAAATGACTGCAAATCTCATTTGGGAGAGAAACTCCACAAACTCCCACAGTGCCATGGCTTTACATCTTTGTGTTCCTCCGTCTTCACTGCTATTCTCAAAGCCCTACATGTCATATTTTTCTAACCCTTGCACCTTGGTTTTCTCACATCTCACTTCATTCATTCCCAGATTTGGGATCTGGTCCAAGCTATGCCTAGAACAACCTCCCTTCCCTTTTTTTTTTTGCCAACCAATACCCCTATTTCTCTACAAGTCTGCTGAAAGCTTACCTTCCACTCAGCTGTGCATCTTCTCAGTTGTTTTCTTCTGCAGGACTGTTTTAATCTTCCTGGTCTGAACCTCTCCTGTCTGTCTTGTTTTTGTTTGGTTTACTGTTTAATCTCCTTACTGCAGCAAAGTCATCTTTTCATGCATTTGTGAAGTGTCATGCACCCCTATAACACTGCTTCAGTTATAATAAAACTAATAAGCAGTACGTAGTACCTTTCTATTCCATTTAGTTTATGACGATGCTTTCGGGACATTAAGAGTCCACCTCCCCAAGCAGCCTGGAAGAGAGAGAAAAAAGAAAAGAGTCACTGTTTTGCCTGAGAAAAAGAAAAAAAAAAGAAAAAAGCCTAGCATATTTTAATTTACTCCAGCTCTAATAATAAATATTTTAGTTCAAATATTTGTTTCAAACATTCAAATAAACTAGTATTTTCTTCAGCTACTTACGTCTACATGGAGCCAGAGGTTATATTTTTCACATATATCTGCAATCTCCTGTATTGGATCAAAGGCCCCATATACTGTTGTGCCTGCGGTTGCATTTACAAACAGAGGAATGTATCCCTACAATATAAATAAAAATATTAGTTAAATATAAAATCCAACCTAGCTCAGAAAAAAAAAAGTGAAAATCTCTTTAGAATTGTCGCCATTCTGTTGCCCATTTTCCCATCATAAAATATTTTTCTTCCTGTGTGAAAGACACACATAAGCAACAGTAGAAACTAACAAACCGGATACATGGTACGAACAAACTGGCTATCTTTATCACACTATAACCTCACAAAATTAACTAATCAGAATCCAGTGTTTTGTCTAATCTCTTTCAGTTTGGAGATTGAAATGTTTCAGTAACAAAATAGCAATTGTCAAGTAAAGCTAAATCTACTTTATCTACCATAAAGGGATCAAAGCAGAACAAAGCAATCCAAAACAAAAGCAATAAATGTGGTGTTATACAATCAAAGCAAGTGAAATAAATGTGAACTGCAACTTTAAAGAATGACCAAATATAAAGAGGTTAAAAAAAAAGCTCTAACTTTAGTTGCTCTATACAACATTAAAAGATTTTTCATTACATTAATTCAAAAAGTAATAACGAATACTCCAAATAAAAACAAAATAACGCACTGACTACAGTTACTGATCCTGCAAACTCCAACTTGAATTCTATGGGAATTTTAGGACTAATCTAAATTTTCAAAAGTTTTGACAAAAATTCAAAGTTTGACTAAAATCAATTTTTTACTTTACACAGATTCACAGATTCACAGAATATTTAAGGTTGGAAGGGACCTCTACAGATCATCTAGTCCAACCTTCCTGCTCAAGCAGGCACACCTACTGCATGTGGCACAGGGTGGCATCCAGGCGGGTTTTGAAGACCTCCAGAGTAGGAGACTCTACAACCTCCCTGGGCAGCCTGTTCCACTGCTCTGTCACCCTAACAGTAAAGAAGTTCCTCCTCACCTGGAGACGGAACTTCTTRTGYTYCAGYTTGTGGCCATTWCCCCTCGTCCTRTCGCTGGCCACCAGTGAGAACAGCCTGTCCCCTTCCTCCCTGCATTCTCCCTTCCTGAATTTATACATATTAATCATATCCCCTCTGAGCCGTCTCTTCTCCAGAGAAAACAGGCCCAGCTCACTCAGCCTCTCTTCATACGAGAGATGTTCCATTCCCTAGCATTGCTCGGAGGGAAGCCATGGCCAGATTGGGAAGGCCCCAATACGTCTTTTTAAATAATCTTTTTCTCAAACACAAGGTTTATTCCCAATATTCTCAGATATTCCATGTACTTCAGATACTTTTAATAGACATTTCCAATCCACCTGATGTTCCTGAGCAGCAAGTTGCAAAAGAAAATGAAACCAGAAAATTCAATTGTGGGATGGCATTTTATAATTATATAAAATAAAATATAGAAAATATAAATAAATATATTTTAAAATATAGAGAAATTAAACAGTAAATGGATAGCAAAATATAGAGATGATTGCCTAAAACAATACATAAGTGTATAATTAAACATCTTAAAATATTATTAAAGCGTTCTTAGTTAATGTTAACCCTCAGCCTTTAAAGGGAGAGATAACACATTTTATTAACATGAGCATTAAAGCTCTAATTCTTAGAAACACAAACCTTTTGTTTGGCTTCCAAAATTTTGGCCTCTAAATCAGCTGGTATTATTTTGCCTCTGTAATTATTGCAGAAACAGAAAGACAAAGAAAATTAAAGATTGCACATAGAAATACTAGTTACAGTTGAAATAATTTAATAGGATTTTCTCAACAGGCCATTAGCAGTTTGACACACTGTACTGAACCAGTCTTTAAGCACAATAAAACAAATTTAACAGATGAACACATTTAATATATCAAAACCTACCTTTCATTGCATTTTATCAAAATCACATTGTCTGTTCCAAATCCAAGTGCAGCTCCAGCTTTCTTTATTGAGTAGTGACTCTGCAGCAAAACATATGCTTATTTAATAGTAGTAATTAATTGGCAAAAGATCTTCAAAATATATATCAATAAATTAACAATTAATAGTATCATAAGCTCACGTGTTCCGAGGTGAAAAGAACCAGTTTAGGGACTGCAGCCATGCCTTTGGTTTTGACTTCAGGGAAATACTTGTAGCGTGCAGCCATTATGCTGTACATATTGGAGATAGCTCCTCCTGTGAATGAATGTGTAATAAAATTGTGATTATGAGGAAAAGAAAAAACTTATTAGACCGAAGACAAACATGCCTCTTTTGTGCTGTGCAATGAAATAAATCTCCGAAAATAAATCTCTGGTTGCCTGTCTAAACAGGATAGGGACAGACCCTCTGGAAGGTCATACTGATAGTCAGGATTTCCTATCTCTCTTCCAAATGCTAATATTTTTGCAATGCATTCCTAAAGGCATCCATTTTCATTTTGCTGCCTTTACATGACAGCTTGTTGTTAGCCAGAGTAGCAGAAACTTATCAAATTGACTGGGACTGAAGAAATGTCACATGCTGAGTGGATTTATTCCATTTTATCAAAGATGTAGAGATAAATGCCTAAAGGTAGATTTCTACATCTGAGGTAGTTATTCTAAACTCCCTTGGTAGTCAGTTAACAGAAGGAAGTACTTAGTAGGCTATGATTCAGCTAATCTGTTTTGAAATTTATTTCTGAAGAAGGGTAATTTAGGGAAAGCATCTATTCCTCTTGCTTTATTTACAAAAAGATCCCAGGATAGCTAGCAGAGTTGTACAATGCAGACATCAACATTTATTGAGGCTAATCTTGTCCATAAAAAAACTAAGAGAACTTATTCCTCTGGTATTTCTTCACCAAGAAGAACACTGGGCAAGATCTTCCATATTTTTCTTGCAGAGGTGACTAGCAAACAAGTAAGTGTGCATTCACAGATTTTATACTGATAATCTCAGAAAAAAAAGTGGAGTTTGCCCTTCATCCTCTGACGAAGCCTATTTCTTCCCAACAAACCTAGAAATCTGGAGCTCTGTTAGGTGACCATTTTGTCTACACACAGGCTCCAGGATTTCTGCATGGTTTCATATTTTTTCTGCTACTGCTGACAGCCTTTGTGGGGTGACACTTTGGCCTGCTCTTCAAAAAATCCTGGTTTGGGAACTCATATTTCTGGGAAAATGATACCACAAGATGCGACCAACACCTAGTGGCACTTTACCCAACTGTGCGCCCAAATCCTCATCAAAGTCAGTATGTGATTCTCAAAAGTTGTTGGTCATCAAGGTTTGTGATTGCTCCGCACCTCCAGGTAAAACAGATTAAAAAATAATAGTTACCAAGCTCATAGTGTTTTAAAATGTTGTGCAAGTTTCTGTATAGCCATTTGATATGGTACATAGTCATATAACAAAAGATAAAGAGCATTTTCTTCAACTTTTTGTGCTATGTTTGAACAAAATATATACATCAGATGGGAAATGCCTATTTCTAAAATTTTGACATATCATTTTGAGTTGAAGATATTTCATGAAGAATGTGGGCAGTCAAGCACAGCTTAAGCTTATTTTTATTTTTGAAGTTTTATTCAAACCACCGAGAGTGAAGTGCAACCCACCAGGTGAGAATATCCCATCACCATCTTTATTGGACCATCCAATGATCTCTCTCATCTTTCGAAGTGTTATTTGCTCCATGAGTACAAAAACAGGGGCAATTTCATATGTAAACCTGCACAGACAAAACAACAACAGATTACCAAATACACAATGAATTTCTTGTCTGTGATTCTTAATAAAAATGTTGAAGATTCCTAAAAAAAATCCCATAAATTGAGGGTCTGATTTTCTTTTCTCAAAAAAATAAAATAAAATGAAATCCTCAGGAAGAGAATACTGGCAGTATTGGTCATCAGAGACTATGACTTCCGCTGTCTTTAGCGACTTTTCTATATAATCAACAGAAGACTCGTGCTCACCATCACAGTGCTGGTCATTGTTATGCAAAATGGAACTGCAACTTATTTGTTTGCCGAAGTGCCAATTTCACACTTTTGGAATAAAATATATCCAAAAACTTATGAAAACAGTGAATTTCACTCAGCTAACCTCAAACAAAATTAGAGATATTGAGCTAAGGCTTCAAAATCTGAATACAATTAATTATGTGGATTTATTCTGTTTATCTCCAAGGACAACTTATTTCTAGAATACCATATGATCAATATCTGTCAAGAGTAATTATAAATGATGAATTTCTAATTACCAATTAAAAAAAAAAACAAGACAGCAGTCAACTGTTGTATCCACTTAATGAGGGCAAATGCATTGCATGGTCTAATATGCCATGAGGTCATGGACAGATACATGGATGGAAAGTGACAGTCATACAACCATTTTTGGTGATCAAGGTACATGGATAAATTGCTGCTGCTGTAAATAAGCTCTGGTTGTCATATTAAAATCTTTTTTTTTTTTTTTTGGAAGTAGAAAGAAACTTACTTATCTGAAGACGTTAATGTGTGACAAAGACTGTCTTCTATTTACATCTACACTGCCTAAAACAAATTATTAGTTTTTTCAACAAACCTTGTCCATGTCCTTAATTTATCACAGATACGATAGCAATATTTTTGAAGCATTTAAGAATGAATGCTATTGTTTTCTAATTCTTGCTATTTCTAATTTTGAAAGGCCAAAATACTATTTACTTTGTCTACATCATGATCAGACATGTCAGAGAGCCATTTGGACTGAAGATCTGCTGTTGTAGAAAATTACAAAAAGACAGAATAAATAAACCAGATGGTGCCTCTTTTCTCAGCAGCAAATCTTCTCAGTAGCCAAATTATAATAGTTGATTTTTTTTCTTTTTCCCCATACTACATGTCTAGAATATTTTCCAACCTTTACTCAGGCAGAATGACCAATTGAAGGCAATAGGAACTCAGTACCATATAAACTACTGTAACCTAAAGGAAGATATGTTTAAGTCAACATATCTTTTACATCAGTTTAAATGCATTTTCATTTTTGTCCTGAGAATGTACACTCTGATGCCTACATCCTTGAAGATTTAGAGGCTTATATAAAAAGCATATAGATTCTGGCAAGTTATATATAGATATATAATTGTAAATATAACATATTTAAAATAAAATGTCAAGTGTTCACAGAGGAAATGTTGAATACACACAAAACCAAATAAAATAATACTTATTTATTTTACTAGGTACTTACTTTCTGTATCTCCAAAAACTGACAATCCAATAAAAGAAGATTGTGGATGATTACAGATTCACAGAATCTGTACAAGTGCACTGCTCACTCTTTGTTATAAGTGATAAGGCCAATGCAACTATGTTAGATGAAGGCTGTGTTTTTCCAAATAGCGTTTTGGTGAAGAAATCTCCAAATTATTTGATTTAAATTTAAAGGGTTTTGAAAATGTCACTAAAATATAGAAAATACATTTGGCATGGTAAATAAATCTTTGCTACTTCAGAACCAAACTCCTGATGAAAAGTCCTGATGAGACTTTCCATACAGTTATAGCCTTTACAGGTAATTCTAAGAATTAACTAAAATGGATACCAGCCTCTTTTCTTTGCTAACAGTATATGAATGTCGGCAATGTCAGGCACTTTTTTTTTTTTTTTCCCTTCCCTCTGGTAGTGCCTAGGACTGGCCTAATTTTGCTCTCACCTAAATTCTACAATATTTTTATCAGGACAAATAATTCTGTCTCCTTACTGCCCTGTTTGCCAGTAGGTAAAATGAACAAACAAAGCACTTTACATAATTTGCATGCGTTATCTTTGCATAAGTATAAATACATAATGCAGATACCATCAGTATAATTTTCTCATCTGGTTAACAGAGGACATCAAGGGAATGTTGTGATAATGCTTTCCCTTCCCAACCTCAGCAGCTGGCTGAGGTGAGCATCCATGCTACAGATCTCCAGTGTTGTTTGAACAGCAGCAGCTTCTGCAAATTCCACCTGAAAATTTCCCTAAACATCTTATGCTGATGATTGAGCTGTGAATGTCTTATTGACACATCCTTTCTAAGGAAAGGTTATTATACTTAATTTGATATATTCACGCGACAGTTAAATAGCATTTCATGACAATTTAAAATATTAAGAGCCACCAGTGTTTTGACTACTCAAAATTCATTTGGGAAACAAAATTATTTTTAATTGTTCACATATATATTAAGTATTGTTCATAGCTAGCTAAAGAATACAGCAATGGAAAATGAGTTCCTTATCACAGTCTAGTGCTACTGTCACATTACATGCTTGTCTAGCAGGTCAGAACAATTTCTAGATAAAGGTCAGAACCTGCTCTTCTGTGCTGAACCACTGCTCAAAACAAAAAATATATTCCCCAGAGCACCAAGAGTTGATCTGGCTGTTTACAGTAACCTTCTCTGTTTGTAAATCATATTTTACAAATATCTTGCTTTATCCATATCTGTAATTACTCTGTTATTTTAAAGCACACCATACTGACCCTGATTTGCTGAGGGGATTAAGAAAAGAGAAAGCAATATATTATTTTGCTTTTGGTAAACCCCCATTTAAAAAAAACATGCTTGTAGAAAATTATTTTCAACATGTGTTCTTGCTTAAAGTATAAATGCTCCATACACTCTACAGAACTGTTTAATAAAATACTCCTAAATCCAACCAAAGAAAATTAAAGCAAATTCATAAGGAAATAATTACCCTTGTGAATTGAGTCTCCTATTCTTAATAACCATGGCAATACTTTGAAGATCATCATATTCTCCTGCAGAGCAAAATTCTACTTTACCCTTTCATTTTCATGCTAGTTCCCTGATTGCAAAAGGACAGTCAGGATGACAGTCAAAAGAAATGTGGCTTACAAAAAGCGACAGGCTGTGTCTAAGCAATGCGGTATAGTTTCCTCACATATGAAAACGGTATTTAAATTTCTCATTTGGAAAAGTAATGGAATTTTCACCTTGAATCATGATGTTGTTTTAACAAAGAAAAAAAAAAAGAAAAAAAAAAGAGAGAGAGAGATGTACCTTGTGGTATTTGCTTTAAATTTTAAATGCATGCTATGGTGTTTGTTTGTTTGCTTGTTTGTTTTTTCCTGCCAGTGTTTTACATCTGAACATCTCATATAGATTTTTAACAGAGAACTAATTAAGAGAACAATTACTATATGCTGGTTTTGGCTGAAGCACCTTATGTAGCTTTCTTTATCACTAATGTCACAAAACAGGCACAGCTTGTAAACTACGCGGAGCTGCTAATAATCAGCTCTACTTAATGAACCATTTACTCATGGAAGGGCCAGTAAAAAATGTGTTCATTTTTCCATTTGCAGATATATTTCTTCTGTTCTGCCAATTAGCAGCGTTGAGTCTACATTCCCAAACTACAGATAGGTTTAGATGGAAAGAGCAGAGCTAAAATGCTCAATACAGGGCAACCAGAATACAACCAGAAGTGGCCTCTGTTACCTGCCAAGCCTTGGGCTTGCCAACACATTTTGGGGCAGATGCAAATCAGTATACAAATAAAAACTGGCTAAAAGTTTTTCTCTTTTTTTTTTTTCTTCTCGTGAATTATACTCTTTGCTGCAAAAGTTCAAATTTAGACAAGAAAAATGAGGAAATGTTTTCTCTTTCATATATTTTTGATTTTTTTCACAAAACATTGACAAATTTAGATTGTCAAACAAACTCCTTCGTTATTATCAAATTAAATGTCATTGCTGCATTTCTAATCCCGTTGAAGACACCCAAAAATGACAACTTTGCGAGGAGATGAGCAAGAGAAGAGGAGGTGTCAAGCCCATTATCTTTGAAGTCAATAGGAGGAAAGACAACATAAAGTTCTAAATATTTGTATGCTACTGTTAAGAAATGGATAGCTGCAGAATTACACAATTCTTTAGATTACTGTCTAAGAACAAATCTGTGGGAAAAAAAAAGATAAGTCTAAAAGAAGAGCAAACATTTCATATTATCATATCAGGATAAGCATGTTACACTTACCATGTGCTCCAGGGTATTTGTATATATCAGCGATGTAAAAGAATTTTTTAAACTGTTCAGCTTAACAACTTAAAGTAAAATGTACTTTCTTACACATTAAGAAAAATTACGAGACCCTTTTAGTGAGAAGCCTTTCAGAAGTGAGATTCAAAGGCGGCAAAGAACTCTCTATGATACCGTTCCCGGGCAGGCCGGGGGCTGCGCTTACATGTTGGTGTTGGCTGTAGACGTGAGCCACTCGCCAGCCAGGCCGATCATGTCCAGTCCCGTGGAGAGCTGGTTGAAGAAGCGGGGGTGACCTGCAAGGTGACGAGAGCGGCTCAGTGCCCGCGCAGCCGCCGCCAAAGGGCGGCCGGGGCCGCGCTCTGCCCGTGCCGGTGTGCGTGACGGGCTGACGTCCGCAGGGTCCCCTCCCAGACCTCTCCCTCCCCTGGGAGCGCAGCCTCTCTTAGCGTTAAACGTCTGGTGAGCATAACGAAGAAAAACTGCAAATCCCGCGTCGTTTATGTCCTCATTTACCTAATGATACTGCTCCCCAGAGAGAGAGCAGCTCGCGCTCCGTTAAGGGAAGGAGGCTCCGCCGCCAGCCTCAGTGCTGCCGGGGCCGACCGGGCGGAGCGGGCACCTACCTGTCCTCACACCGTACTTGAGCGTGTCCCGGCAATCCACCAGGATCTGCTCCAGGGACTCGGGGTTGTCTGAGAGCTCCAGGTTGAAGCCCTCCATGCCTTCCAGGAGCTGGTGCGGGTGGTGGAAGTCCAGCACTTTGGTGGACCTGTCAAACGTTTTCCTCACGTAGTTGAGGAGGATGTCAACGACCTCGAGCAGGAACTGCATGGTCTGCTCCTCACCATTCTTGGCGGGCAGCAAATCTGCGGGCAAGAGCGCAATGAGTGGTGCCAGGCCCGTCCCGGCGGGCACAGCCCAGGCAGCAGGGTCCGCATCTGCCCGAGATGGGCCCATTTCTCCCACCCACACTCCTCATCAGTGGCCCCTGCCAGCAACCCGCTCTCATTGCCGGTTTACTGAGAGGAAAACTAAGTGGGAAATCATTCTGCTTTTAGAGGCGAGTGCCTCCAGGGGAATTACTGCACCTGAGCTGGAGCGAAGCAGCCCACAAGTCTATAAAATCTAAAATGGGAGATCTTAACCAAGCATGCACGCAGTTTCCTTAAAAGTGGCCAAGCAAAAGCGAGGTGTGAGCACAGCTGCGCTTCCATGGGAAGCACAGGCAGACACGTTAAGGGATGAACCTGATCGGGGCAAGCAGGAGCTCCACAGGGTGCTCACCTCGGGCATAGAGGTTGGAGAAGTCCGTTTCGGTGCGCCTGAACCGGCCTTCCCGCTCGCTGTTCTCGCAGGCCAGTAGGCTCTTGGAGGACTGCTTCTCCTTCAGGGAGCTCACGAGGCGGCCCTTGTCCTCCAGGCTGTTGGTCCTCTGCAGGAACCCTACATTGTTATTGCAAGGAGCACAGGTCAGAGTTTTCTCGCTTGCCAGCATGTTTTGAAATGTCTACAGCAGCTCTCTAGACAACAGTGCAAAGTGGTGTTTGCTCTGGATCTAGCTAATGAGGTCAGGAATAAGAGTATTTATGGAGATTATTTGCCTCCAGGAGGCAGAGCTCAAAATGCCATCAACTGCAAGAACCCAGCCATGCAAAAAACAAATTTTCGTCATTTAGTGCAGTGGTAAATTCTTATTAAGTCGATCAGACAGATTCCACTTCAGTAATCAGCCACTGGAAGAGAGTTCAGGATAAGTCAATGCTATTTCAGCCTGCAGGCGAAGTTTATGGACCCAGCAGACAGGGGCAATGATGTATGATTGAAATGAGGGCCACTTTCACTTCTCTGGTGCTCTCGCGCGCAGGAGCCCTGAGCGCTCTGCGCCCCGCGGGACTCTCCGGGCGGCGGAAGCGCCCGCAACCCCTTCTCTCTGTGCCCGGGACCCCGCACCCCAAGAGCTGCCGCTTCCCCTCCGAAGACGGCTCTGGTGCCAACGCCGCAGTGCCCGGCGCCTCCTGCCCTGCAAGGGGCCGGGCAGCACCACGCGGGGCAGGAACGACCCCCTGCCTGAGCTCTGAGGTCGGGGAATGGGGGGGGAGGCGGGGAGGCGAGTGAGGAGCGCGGGCCGGGGGCGCTAGCAAGGCGGAAGCGACACTTCACAGTTTTCATGATTTCTTCCGTTAAGGCTGCTCAGCCGCAGTTTCCCTTTACGCTTTTAACGACGGTAACGAAAGGTTCGGCTTCCCCGAACCGAGCTGGCACTACTGGCTATGCCTCGGAACCGGCCTCTGAGAACACGGCGGGGCGGCCCCGCTCCCCCGAGTGCCAGCACCGCGCCGGGCCGGGCTGGCCGGGAGGACGCTCCCTGCCGGAGCGCGAGGAGCCGTCGGGCGAGCTCGTCGGGGCCCGGCCGGCCCGCGGGAGCTCGGGATGGCGCGCGGCAGCTCGGGGATGTCGTACTCAGTGCTGCGCTGTAGCAATAGCCTGCTGCTCAATTCTGTTCCCCTATGATGCTCTCAGAAATATAAATTGCCAATCCAGAAAATTAATGCAAGTCAATCTCTCTTCTTGCTCAGATTAGGAGCAGCCATTCCGGTTTGATGAAAATTCGTAGTTTCGTTATAATTACTTGTGACGGTTCCTGCAACAAATCACCCGCTTCTTCGGCAAGCGCCGTTTTCCCGCTCACCAGGTGCAGCAGGGCCTTACGGCCGGGAGCGGCCCAGACACCCCCTCCTCCGCAGCCCCTTCGTTCTCGGGGCCTGCGGCCTCACGTTTTTCCCCCAGCCCGTCTTTCCTCACGGCGCTCGGGGGGGGCAGGAGCCAGCAGGAGAGCTCCGCAAGAGAGACATCAGCCGTGCGACAGGCAGCCCGGTTCAGAGCCGCCACCGTCGCGCAGCGCCGGCAGCGCCGTGGGGCGATGAGCGCGGCTGCCTCCCTCGTCGGGGGCGTTAACGGGGGCGACGCGGGCGGCGGTTCGCGGCTCTCCTCGCGGGTGCCCCCCGCCGCCGGAGGCACACGGGGCTGTCGGAGCGTGTCCCTATTAGGGCGAGCGCAGTCCCGCTCAGGGCCGTTTTCATTGTTTGCACTGAGAAATACCGCGCTTTTGAAAGCGGCGACATCTCCTGTATCCCAGCGCGACCACGAATCCTGCGTTGGGAACAGCAGCACCTGCAACTCAGGACTGACCCCGGAGAGGCGAGTCCAGCGCCTTCCCCGGCCCTGCCGCGGCCGGAGTTCGTGCCCCCGTCACGCGCAGAGATGGTCGCTCCGGAGCTGTCTGTAGGGCCGGGAGGCGCCGCCCGGGGCGGGGGCTGCAGACGCCCCCGGGCCGTTGTGCTGTGTCAGGTGGCGCCGCGGGTGCCCCAGGCGGCGGGGTCGGGGTGAGGGATGCGGCGCCAGCCCCCGGAGGAGCCGCCTTCTCTCTGCGCTCCGTGGCGCTTCCTACAGCCACGTCGAAAGCTCCGCGGCGGCCGCGCTCCTCGGACCGGCTCCGCTGTCGGATGGAGAGGAGAGCAGCTAATCCTTATCCGCCCACTTGTTTGGGGAGAAATGATGCGTAAATCCCGAGTAGGTAATTGCCGAAAATACCAAGCACACGATAATCAGGAGCAGACAGAAGGACGCACCGTATGGTTCAAGAGCTGAAGCCCTAGTTAAAGCTACTTTCGGCACTAATCCGCATGGAAAGGCTAGTTTTGAGGTGTCCACTTTCCTGCAGCATTATAACTCCATAATCTGGAGGCTTTGGGGTAACGCCTTGTGAAAAGTAGGGACGAGAGGTATCGATCGCCATCGTTAAACGTCGGCTTGTTCACATCTGTAATTCGGAATCACTCCGGGCACTTGAGCACTTCACACCAGAGGCAGCGCTCCCTGCGCTTTGCGGGGGCCAGGTCCGAGCAGAGGCAAATCATCGCGGCCTAAGCCCCACGGCCAGGGCAGGTATTCCATGAAAAGCCAAGGCAAACCAAAGGCGGAGTAGGGAGAAAAGGAAAACCGAAAAACTCACACAGCGACCCAACTTTCGACCCAGGTCGAAGGCGAACACGACTTCGTTATTCATTTGGCGTTCCCTTCACAATGCCCTCCAAAACATTTTTTTCTCTCTCTCTCTCTCTCTTCTCCTCTCTTCTTCCCTCTTTCCCCCCACCCCACTTTCTCGAATCCCAGAACGTTTCATTTTCGCGCTTTCGATGTAGGTCCAGAGCTGTGGGAAGGGCGGTGGGGCGGCCCTCCTCCGCAGCCCGGCCCCAGGCAGCGGTGCGTTACTCCATCAGTTCTGCTCGCCGGGCTAGATTAAAACGATGATGAGGAGCCCGTGGCCCCGGCCGCGAGGGGCTGGCGGGGAAGCGCTCCATTAAACTCAGAGCAGGAGCTATTTATAGAACCAAACGGCTGCTCGTTAATGTCGCCTGCGGGTGCCAATGAGCTCTCTAATAGGCACAGGATTAAAATATTTTGCAACCTGGTTCTTCATCAGTCCTAACGTTCTTGTAACAAAACGCATGAATAAATGCACTCCAACTAAGAGGGGCTTCGCTCGTCTCTTTGCTTGGGTAAAACGCTCATTTCTGTTAGGAAACAGTGGTCTCCTTCCCCCCYCCCCCCCCCCCCAATAAAAGCCAGCGGGGGAAACGGGAAATCATTTCTATTCATAAGGGGCGCAGGCTAAGCGAAACGGCTCTCTCCATCAGGAAACTGAGATTTGCCTGTTTGTCTCGCAAAGCGAAGGCGCTCCAGAGGAGGAGTGGGGAGACAGCTTGTTATCTGCAAATGAATCTCTGCTGTACGTCGCAACCTGCCCGCGAGTGTTTCCCCGCATCTTGGGCAGCGGCTGCCAGCGCTATCTCTCTTGTGCAGCGAGCTGACATGTTGCTCTTAATAAGGACCCCGTTAATCTTTTCCCCGCCAGGAGATCTGTATTTTCCAGCCCGATAAGGCTGAACATTTCCAGACGGCGAGTGCTGGCCCCAATCCCGGCTCGCTTCTCCCCGCCGCCCCGCTCGCCTGAGGGGCGGCGGGGCGCGGACTGGGGTCGCCCTGGCCGTCGGGGCCTCGGCGTGGACGGCAGGGGGCGCCCACGGCCACGTCGAGCCCGCCTCGAACGGGAAGGGATGGGAAAAGAAGGAAAGGGAAAAGATGGAAAGGAAAGGGAAGGGACGGGGGAGGCGGCGGCGCGAACTTACCGCATATCTTGAGGCCGATTTTCCGGGTGCACCCATGGGCCACGCCGCACCACGTGTCGTAGGCTGGAAGAGAAGGCAAAGAGGGTCCGTAGGGCAGTGGCCCCGGCAGTCTAGCCCCGCGTCGCCCCCTATTTCCTGACGTCCCCAGCACCACTCATGGCCCCAGCGGCTGCCTGGAGAGTTTCAGAAGAAACGGCCGCCTTCCAGTGGGCTCCATGTCCCGGGTCAGTACCTGGCTCACTCAGGGCTCTTTGTCTCTCCGCTGACACTGAAGTGACACGTTGCCCGTCGGGAAGAAAGGGAAAGGTGTCTGGGACCAGAGCATCTAATAATTTACTGGCAAGCATCCAGGGAAATAGCAGCTTAAAATAAACTGGCATGAAATGGGGTCGCCGAAGAGTTCAGGAATTAATTGGGTGAGAAATAGTATTTGACTAGATGATGGAGCCCGTCCGGCTGAGGCGCGGCCCGGCGGTGGAGCGCGGGGCCCCGCCGCAGCAGGGCCCGGTCCTGCCCGGCAGGAGCCCCGGGGCGGCCCCTCCCTCGCGCCGGGGGCTCCGGCCGTGCCCAGCAGAGCGGGCAGCGCAACGCGCCAAACCCGCGCCCGGCCCGACGGGGCGCCCGGGGCGGCGGGAGGCACCCCGGGGCGGCGGGAGGCACCCCGGGGCGGCGGGAGGCACCCCGGGGCGGCGGGAGGCACCCCGGGGCGGCGCCGCCGGCAGCACCGGGACGGGTGCGCAGGGGCGGCCCCCACCGGGCAAGGAACAAGGGCAGGGACCGCTCCCCTTCCCTGCCCGCTTCCTTCTTCTCTCCCACCCCCCCACTTTTTTTTTTTTTTTTAATGGCTAATATCGCAACGAAAGACAACAGTCTCATCATCCTCATCGGAAGGAAAAAAAAAAAAGAAAAAAAAGCTGTTTTTCGATAGAGTGCTGCCTGTCGCCCCCTCCCCCTATTTTTTCCAGTTGCAGAATAATCACAATAACGACGCCGCTGTTCATGCCTCAGAGCTCCGGCAGCGCTCCCAGGCTAAAAGCCATTCCCCACTTCGCGGTGCCTGACAGCCTTTCATTTCTTACCGATGCCCCCTCTTTGTCTCTGATGCTTTATGGCATCGAACCTCTTTATTCATATATATATATATATTTTTGGTAGACGGCTGTCTGTATTGTCGAGCCAGGGCTATAAACCGACTCTCCATCCACCTGCAGCAGCCTCTGCTTCCCACTCGCACCTCAATAACTCAAGGCAAATTCAGAGCAATTAGGAATACAAGGCCTTAAAAGCTACAATTAGCATCCAAATTTCACTTGATTATAGGCTTCATCTGAAAGGCAGCGGTTGCATTTGCATTTATAAAATGCAAGGCGGGGGGGATGCTCTTTAAGCTGATATAACTTCACCCTTTAACCAATCCATATTCTCCACATCGAATCCTCCGATTTTTGACCATCCGGAGGCTTCGCTTTGTTGCCATCCCCCTTGGCTGCGGTGGGAGCTGAAGCTGCCGGGGAGGTTTTTCCCCCGCCCAGGTTTCGCTCCGCTCTGCCGCGGCCGGGACGGCGCCTCCTTTGTGTGCGGTGCCCTGCGCACCTGGGGGGCGGCCCGGCCCGCATCTCCCGTTTCCTTCGCAAATCGGCCTTTCCCAGCCGAGCCGAGAAAGCCGCCAAGGGGCTTAAAACAAGAAAGAGAACAAAACCTACTTGTGGGTCGCAGATTCGTTGGGGTGGGGTCCGGAGCGTCGTTGGAGGACGATGGAGCGGAGGAAGCCATCGGTTCAGAAACGCGTCGCTCCTCGGAGCCTAGCTTTGCCTCCGACGCTGCTCCGAGGGGCGCCCAGGAGAGAATCCCCTGCAAGGGAGAAAGGCGGCTTTAGGGTCCGCTCCCTCGGCGGGGCGCCCGGGGCCCCGTTACGTGCCAGAGGGCTGGCGGCTGCGGGCAGCAAGGAGCAATTTCAGTCCCGGCGAGGCGGCAGCGGGGGCGCGGCCGACGGGCGGCAGCCGGGACGGGACTGGACCGAGCGGCAGCGGCGGGGAGATGGCGGGACGAGCCGGAGCGGGTGCCGGGGCGCCGCCTCCCGCGCAGCGGCGCTCGGCGGAGCGCAGAGCCCGGCGCAATTACATCAATGAGGGAGGCAATTACGCGCCTCGCCTCCAATTGGAACCAATTTACAAAGCGGGCTCTGAAATGAGCAGCGCTGCCAAGCTGAGCCTCCTCCCGTGCCCCATCGCCCAGGGCTGAAACGCGCGGCAGGCGCAGCAGCAGCGGGGAAAAGCGACAAAACAGCAAGACATACATGGCATTCAAACATTCAAGGCACTCAAACGCCCAGCAGGGCTCTCCGGTGCAGGTAGCGTTAGTGGTAGAAACGCAGGAGGAGGCAGCTCTGAGGAAGATGCCGGACTAGCCCTGCTCCGCGCCGCTGGTTCCCGGCGGACACGACACTCCGATAACCCAAATTGGTCGCTGATCGAGAACGACCGAGCCAGTGTTCCGTTCCTCTCTTTTTCCCTATGGCTGCCCGAGATTTATTTTATTCTCCTTTAAAGGAAGTCAAGGTCACAGTAACGAATGAGCCCGTTCTTTGTTAGCTGGTCTTCAAAAACCGGTAACTACTAATTCGTTTTCGTTGCTGGGCGGATTTACGCCCGCGTGAAAACCCAATGGATTGAGGGTTTCAAAAGGAAATAGGTATCTTACTATTTTTCGTTTTTTAAAGAGAGAATGAAAAAAATCCAACCAAACAAAAAGTAATCCTACGGCAGGAGAGATCTGCCAGACAATGCCTGAAAGTGGAGTAACAGGTTAGCTCAATGTCTAGGCGCTGGCTGTCTCAAAATGCCCGTTCTTCCTCTGTGGCTATGGCAGGGACCACAATAGGTTTTAAGGAAAACATATCCACATCTTCAAAATGCATCTCCCAAAGGCTTGAAAAATAGGATGTGGTTTAGAGGAGACTTACCGAGGGACAAGCGGACCGTTCTCGCTCCTGGCGTGCAAGCAGGCAGGGCGACTCCAGCCGGGAGCGCCTCGCCGCTTATAAGCAGCGCGGGGGACGCCGCCGGAATACCAATGGCGCCGCGGAACTCCGTGCGAGATGACCTTTTTCCCCCCAAGTCTTGGGATTTGCTTTTTTAAAGCGCGCATCGGCGGCTGATGTGCTCCGACGCAGGCATGAGTCACAGGGGGGCGGCGCTCGGCGCCGCGGGCGCGCAGCACGTGCGGAGCGGCCCGCAGGCCCAGCCGCCCGCAGCTCCCGCCCCACGCCCCGGCTCTGGCCCCGCGGCGTCCCCGGGCAACACCTGCAGCCCCGGCCTCGCCGGGGTTGCTGGCGGCCGTTGCGTTCCGGGAAACGCCGCTTCTCGCCAAGCCCGTTCGTTGGGACTCAACTCGGGAGCGCGTTGCCGTCGTTGCTCGCGCTCCGGCGCCGCCCTTGCACCCCGCTAGCCGAGAAACTGCTCAGGCGGGTCCGTGCTAAATGCACCTCAGCAAAACCACCCCCTCCTCAGCGCCGTGGGAGAGGGGCCGTTAGGGACCCCTCGTTATTTCCCTCGCCAGCCCTCGCCGCTGGGACCAGCTTCCTCCGCGCAACTCTCCGCCAGAGGGTGGCAGAGGCTCAAAGACAGAGGCGCTTTTTGTTTCCCCAGGGCCAGGGAACACCTGGATTTCCGTGACTTACCTTCAACGCTTTCGTTAGACAATGTTTTATACCAGACCAGCTTTTGCTAAAAATGGAAACATTAAGACAGCCGTTCTTTTCTACTCCTGACAACCCGAAATTTCACTGTTTTCCCACCTCGCTCCCCAAAGATGCTTTGCTTACAGCTCACAGCAGTGGCCGTGGTCGTATTTCAACACGCAGAGGTAGCTACACAGATGGTTAAAACCAACCTTGCTATCCAAGATGACACACAAGGGGCCGGGAGGAAGCTGCAAGGCGAAGGGAGGAGGGAAAACAGGCTGAAGGGTCGGAGGATTTCATCTCGAGCAGGGGGGCTGTGCAGCCAGGACGGCTGACACTGTAATGAGCGGCAGGGACGTGTCCTTCTTCAAGGACTTATGGGAAAAAGTAGGAAGTTAAGGGCATTTTTTGAGATATACCTGGGCCAGTATTAAGTGGCCAGGCGCGACGGAAACGCTGAGAGCCCAAGAGGCAGCTTTTATACATAGTTTTAGAGGTACTAATAGCTCCAGCTGTTAGTGCCGGGTTTGCACGACGAAACAAGCATTCTGGCTACCCAACGCTGTCAGTCAGTCAATAACTCCTCTCCAAAATAGGACCCTTTCGCATGTGTTTTCTATAGTTTTAGAGGCAGTTGCAAATAATTGGGCAAAATGTTGACTGTATCGCACTAGACATAGTAATTATGAAATTATGACCAATTGTCTCTATAATCGTTAATAAACACACGTGGCTCGGGAAAACCGTGGCAGGCAGAAACGAGCGAGCCCGTCTCTGCGCTCAGCACCGCGGACAGCGCCCAGCGCCGCCCGGGGGCCGCGGCGGGGCCGCGGGAGCCTCCAGCTCGGCCCGCAGCCCCGGAGCAGCCCGCGCTGGGGGCGCCGCCGCCCGCGCCCAAAGCGCCGCGTGCCCTCTAGGTGGTGCTGCGCGCCCAGGCCCGGCCTAGCCCCGGCTCTGTCCCTGTCCCCGGGCAGGCCGCTCGGCAGCCCCGTCCTGACGCCCCAGGCTGCTGCCCGTCCTTCTGCTCCCCCCGCTCCGCTGTGTTGCCCGTCCCGGTGTCACTCGTGCTCCAGCTGCTGGTGCTCGAGGGCACCGGGGCCCGGTTACGGAGAGCACTGCGCGCGCTGCGGGGAGCGGCCGGGCTGGGTCCTCGCTCCTACCTCCTGACATTTACCGAGCTTGGGAAACAGGGCAAATATGCATGGGATCAGCTACGGGGAGCAGGGTGCAGACGTGTCCATAACTGGGGCTTGCAACCACTTGCCTGCATTAGAATTTACTTACGAAAGCCAGATCAGAGACTCTCTCTCCTTCCACTTCTGTTTGTTAACTGGATATGCTAAAATACGGATCTCCAGTTCCTTGGGAAGGCACAGGAATAAATAAAAGGGATATAATTAGTATCATTAGCAACAGCAATCAGTGATTATACAACGGCTCTAACAGTGGACACGTAACTATGAACACAGAGCAAGAGAACATTGTTCATATTGAACAGTGGCAGTTGGCTTGAGTGCTCATTTTACCAGGAGCTGTGCACAGTATTCTAAATAACAATTAAATAAATACACAATATTTTAAAGAGATAGGAGGGCCTTTTGCCTGCACTTTAAGGAGTTCAAAATGTAACTACACACCAATTTAAAAGCAGTGGGGGAACTAGGGCAAGACAGTCCACCTTAATACTTGCTTATTTTTTTTCAATTTATTTCTTTATATTCTGAACTATAGTCATATCATATACACACTTATCTATGAAGGAAGGAAATAAATAGGTCTTTTGCTGATTTTTGTGACAGTTTTTTTTTCCTCTCCATTTGGTAAAATGTATATTTTAGGTGATAGGGAACAAACATTCTCTTTTCTTAAAATACAAACAACACGATGGATACTGAACATTACTGATGCTCCTGGGTTGGGTTTTTTTTTTTTTTTTTTTTTTTTTTTTTTTTTTTTTTTTTTTTTTTTTTTTTTTTTTTTTTTTTTTAACCACATAGTTATGATTGTAATCCATTATCATGACTTTTACTGCAAACTACATTCATTGTATTGGGTATCTCTTTTTTCCATCTTTTCTAGTACCCAATGGCTCATTTACCCACAACTTTGATAGAACTCAATAGATTTAAATGAGAATTTTACTTAAATCTTTACTTAAATCTTTACTTAAATGAGAATTTTATCTGGTTCTCACTGGCATTGCTGAAAAATCACAGATATAAATTATTATCTTTGTAACAAAAATGATCACAAGAAGAAAAAATAGTGGACTACTGCTCAGTTATTTGGTACTGTTCAAAAGAATCTGCAAAATGGAAATCAGGGTGAAACCACCAATTTATAACTTGTGCTCTCCTTTTTATGTCACTCAGTGAAAACTTTTTAAAGGTAAGAGATATGTTTGCTTTGGTTTTGTGACTAATCAGTCAGTGATCTATCCAAGTGTTCCATATTTAAGGTCATATCCATTGCTTGGCAGCAGCAGATAAGCTGCCAGCCAGGACATTCTGCACTGCTCTGAGTAAGGACATTTAGAGAATCTGCTGTACACAGTTTTACATACTTTGTAGCATTTTTTTTTTTTTGCAGGATGTCCCCTTCCTAGCATGTGTCACCATCCATTCTGATCTGTTTCGTCTAAAAAACAACCCAAAGAACAATCCATTCCCTAAACAGCAGCAGCAAGAAATGCCCCGTCAGCACTACCAAGCAAACATGAAGGCAAGCAAAATCCCCTCCCAAAGCCCCCGCCACAATACTTCCAAGCCAGAATAAACTAAAGAAAAAAATTTAAGACAATCTTATTTATCTAGATGATCACATTAAAAAAATACAATTATGTAAGTTGCACTTACATAATGCAAGTAATGCATTACTTCCGCAATTGCAGAATTGCGATTTTAACATGAAAAATTGAAACAGAAACAGAAATGATAACATACTCAAAGTCTGTTTTCTGCCAGCTTTAGGAAATTATAACTATTTTACCTCATTACTGAAATAAAATAGCCTCTTATTAGCAGTGTCTCCCTTAAACTCTGTAGGGGCATTAGCTTGGATTTCCTCCTTGTGATATATTGTTATAAGTGTTACATGTCTCATTGAGCAGTATCTCCTATTCCCATAGCGGGGCATTGGTTTATATTTAGAACATTCAGTAATTTCAGTAATGTTGTTGTAAGACATAATGCAGTTCAGCTCATCAATCCCAGAATTACTTTGGAGAGCTGGAATCTGGACATCATAAACAATCTTCAGGAGATGAGAATGTGTCTTTTTAGCTTGTTTTTAGCAGTTTACCCCAAATAGTAATCAGTAGCCAGCAGAATAAAAGTCTTTTTGCAACATCACACCTGAAAAGCTTGATTCTCCTGGTATTTCTTTAGCTACAGCATTATAGAAATCTGAATAAAATATTCTTTCAAAATAAAAGTTAAGCACATCCGATCCCCATCCCGTACTTTGACCCTTCAGAACTTCCATGAAAACCCTCGTTTACCCAGAGCTCTTGTTTACTCTCATTGACATTTTGGTAGCTGCACTGGGAGGAGACAAGCACAAAGAGAAGGATCATGTCATCTGCGTGGATGTAGCTACTGGGCGCTAGAACAAGAGACATAATTTAACCTTGCTATCTTACAGTTCACATTGAGGCTGAACAAAGTTTTAAAGCTCGTGCACATCAGATAAGAGCAACACAGCTTTTAACGATGAATCAAGCATAACCTACCTCATTACAGTCAATACCCACTTACGGGTAATCTATCTTAAGGGAGACTTAATGCTTATAAGGGTTTAAAGGAAATGTCTAGGAAGGGAATTGCAAGTGTACTACAGACAGTGCTGTGATAACTCTGACAGCCGAGTTTTCTGCAGGGCAGATAACATTACAGCTCTCCTCTCACCTGGCTGCAAACACAGAACTCCAACCTAGGGCTTCATTCTTTAGTATTCTCTTCTCAGTCATATGATATTTTTTTCTTCACAGATTAATAGTCTTTTTGAACAGAAATCAAAATTGAAACTAAACTAAACTGAGGATGAGTTAACAAAAAATCTGAAACATTTGACATAATATCTTTGGGAAAAAAGGCCACAACTTGAAAATGTAAATAAAAGAAAAAAAAAAAAAGAAGAAAAAAAAGAAAATACAAAGTCCTTCTGGATATTATTTGACTAGTGACAACCACTCAAAAGACTGGGAAGCAAGTATTTAATAAGAAAGCTTTTCTAAAAGAAAATACATTCATAGTAAAAATTAGGTTTGTGTTTTACCATTGGGTACATACCTAACTTAAAATAGTTACCAATATAAGCTTTAAAAATGACATATTATTATATAAATATAATAAAGACATTTATCTAAACATTTCATTTTCTTAAAAAAACAGTAAAAAACAAACTTGTTAAAATAAGTCTGACTTCTCAGACTTAGGAAGCTATGAACAGCCCCAAGTAGCATCATAAAAGCTTTCAAAATTTTCAGTTCAAGGAGTACAAATCCTTTTACTACGGTTTGTATTTATGTGCAGTTTCAATCACTTGAATCTCTATCAATTTCTGAGTTACTAGATTGATTGTCCCCACAGGTCACTAAATTTGATCAACCAGACATAATGAGTTTCAATAAAGCTTCCAAGCCTTTCAGAGACCCTCCACATCAGTCCTTTTGTCTTTGCTCTCCCTTTTCTAGCAACTATTCAATAAGAGTAGGCGAACTTTTCCTGGTCTCATTTATGGGCCCTATAACTGTGGCAACGATTCCAACTTTAAGAGCAACTTAAGCATTCCCCATTATCAGACTGACACTCTCTCACTACTTTGACTTGCCTTTTCCTGAGCATGAGACTGTAAAAGCAGATGACACATTTTAAAAGCAATTAGAAAAGAACAAGTATTATTCTCTTACTCTTTACAGTAATTCTATAGAAAAAAAAAATCAACATACTACAGAAAAGGCACTCGAGATGTAACCTTTAGAAGTGGCAAAGATACAGAGAAACTCTCTCCATTGCACTTTGTACCAAGATGAAGTGTTGGAGAACTGCAAAGACACCTTTACAACACAGGAAGATCCTTCAAGGAAAACAAATTCTCTCAAAGATTTCATTCTAGAGTTTCATGTCCTTTATGCTGCTGCAGTTAAACAAAGAAGCAGTCACTGGAAAACTAATCCCTACAAGAGTCGGAAGCATTTGATAATCATCATATTTGTCTTAATTACCCAAAAAGATCTTCATTAGGAAATATTGAACAAAAAGTAACGTAACACAGAGCAGCTAAAGGCAACATTGTAAACCCACTCATATCTAAGAAAGTAATGAAAATATATGTATATTTATCTGAGTATGAATAAATTAACGAATTATTTCTCTAAGCTTACAAGGACTTTGATGGACATATTACTTTTTAAGTATTTGTTTTTCACAGGAAAACAAACGAGCAAAGTATTTATTCAATATAGACCTATCACTGGTAAACTCAATTTGAAAGCTTTTTGAAATTGAGATAAAATGAATATCCTTAAAATTACAGAACAGAACTGCTACTATATAGATTCAAATACTAGTATCAGGCCTTAGAATTTTTGTAGTGAAAGAATAATACTAAACTTTAATCTACTGATGTATTTAATAAAATGTTCACTGCAACTTTTCTTCTATCCCAGGACATGACAGCTATGTATGGTTTTCATTAGTAAACTTGATTGGATGTGATACATTCAGCCCAATTCTGCATCCCTGTATACCTTAATATTTTGTATAATAAAATTCGTACTATTTTGAAAATAAACTGTAAATACAGTAAGCATTAGCTACAAACCTTTCCTGCAATCTAACGGTTCAATCAAGGTATTTTTTCTCTGTCTTAATTGAGAGTTGCACTGTCTGTGCAGATGTATACAGTTTACAGGTTGGCATTCAATTTACAGCCAAAAGTTGAAAAACACTTAATTCATTATCTGCTTCTTTCAACATTGTAACATGGTTCACTTATCTTGGCCATGTGCACACCAACTGATTTGAGGTAATACATATGGCAGGCATCCCACATAGACATCTGCATTAAAAATGGCAGAAGATATTAGCACAAAATGTAAACCATCTTGAGTTTATATTTCTGATCTATTCTTGAGATATACTACTAGAAAGGGAATCTGCCCTTTGAGAATATCTGCATCATTTTCTAGTTTTAATGCAAGTCCAAAATCAGTAGAAGTATCCCAGTCCATGATTTTTCTCTATATCTTCTAAAAGTATGAAGATTACTTTGTTTAGAACCTTGGACCAAATGGTTCTTTCTTAGAAAACATCTCCAAATGAAAAAGTAATTGATAGGAACTGAATGATGTGGACACTAAAACTAGTATTAGTAATGCAGAAGTCAGAACTTTAAAGGATTTGATCATTTTCATTCCCTTCAGTCTAAATGAGAAGAGAGGTGCTCAGCTTCTCTCAGGAAAGCATCTGGCTTACCTTTCTCTTATCACTTCTCAAACTTTTGTTATTTCTACAGATTATTTGTGGCCAGAGAAAGAGCTAAATTTCTATGGTAAATTCACCTAGAGGCTTAATCCTATAATCCCTTTACAGAGATCAAACTGACTGAGGTCCCTTCCAACCTTAAGCATTCTGTGAGTCTATGGCAGCACGAATTCATACGTCCTCAGGTAAATTTTTTTTTTCCTCCCACCACGGTGGGTGATACCTACCATCCCTACCATGGTTCATGCCATATCAGTGTGCAAGCTTTATGAATGTTAAAAATATCTGTATGTTAAATTCATCATTGTTACACAATCTTACTGGTTATAAGGATTTGCTGATCAATTTAACAAACAGCAATTATTCAACTCTACTATAGGGTTTCTTTCCAAATCTGGACAAAAGACATTTAGTTTCTGAGATATGTGTTTTATATTTGAAGTTATATATTTTTACAGAGACATCAAGTAAGGAATTTTAGCTGAAATATTCTTAAGAGCTATTTCATTAATGTCAAAGCCATAACAAACACAGCATTTTTTAGCTAGCTGTGTTTATATTTTATATTTTAGGGTACCATTTCTGGTCACTGAAAGTATCATCACCATTTGCAAGACACAGTCAACGTAATCATGTGGAAAGATAAGTTCAAATGATGAAAAGGAATGTGGCAAGCATAATGCTCCTAAAATACAACATATTTGCTCAACTAAAAATCCACAGCAGAGTTTCCACGTGACTTGCTGCTCCAGGGTAAAAATATTTTACCAATTACTTCCGCATATGTCAAGTCTGCATGTGTCATCACGTTGTAGAACAAGGTAAATTCTAAAGATATAAGTTTGAAAATAACACATACACAAAAAGGACTAGTGAGGCTCGTGAGAGAAGTTATGATTAAACACTTTAACATGCCTGTTGGAGAATCAAAATCATCAACTGAAATAGAGCAGAAGAATTTCCAAACTATTTTTCCTCAGAATTATCGGAATCAAAACTTGCTTCACTTTCTTCCTCGCTGCTATCTGAACAGCTAGTACTCTCCTTGTTGCTATCACTGCTTTCATCAATGGTTTCTTCATCATCTTCACTCTCCTCTTCAGCAAGTTTCTGGGCTCTTTCTGTCACAGAAAGACACAAGGTCATTCATTACTGAATTTGTTTTACATTACAGGAAGTTTTTCTTTCTTTTCTTTTTAAAGAAGTAAGCAATTAGTTTTACCTGTTTCCAATTAAACAATTAAATATTTCTTAATTCTTTCTAGTGAGGTAAGAAAGGTCTGCAAGAACTGGCAGAACAGAAAGTTAAAACTGTGATCTTAACTTATATCCTGAAATGTGCTGTGACCACTTTGTTCTTGAAATTGGCTCAACATAGCTCTAAAGCAAGCACAGCTGGTAACCAGAGATTCACTCATTTATGGGGGAGTGCTCAGAAGAATTTAGCCACTGTTTAAACTTCTTTGTTGTTCCAGTTTCCTGTAGCTACGTAGTGGCTCTAGAACAGGAAAGGACTTTTTTCCCCTCCTCAGGTGTCTTTAAACTCCAACAGATATCAGAGTAGGAACTCTTGACCATGAGTAACTGACATAAGCTGAAGTTACCACGGTAGGGAAAACATAATGCCCATCTTAAGACCAGCCCAAGTCCAGAGAGAGATTTAAGTTATTGAATCTTTGCCATTCTTCCCTTATCGCGCTTTATTACAGATTTCAGTAGAGGGACCTTTTCTTCAGTTTAACATCTTTCACCCTAATATCTACTTTGTGATAAACATGGCCTACATTTTGGTATGAGTTAATGGTCTGCGTCACATGGGTCCGTCTCACAGCAGCATTTTTTTTTTCTTTTTTTGGTGAAACTATTTCAGGTGGTTTAAAAAACAGGTTTAGTTACTGCTTGCTAGGTCTCTCTCCTGGAAGTTTCCTGCCCAAGCACCAGTTTTATTTACCTCCTCTTTCACTTCAGTGCAGAGTTAAACAGATTAGTTTAAGGTTCTTACTGATGCTTTGGACTACTGAGACAGATGATGGGAGGTCACCTGTCCATCCTACCAGTTCTGAGTTTAAGAGACGGTTTCTAAATAAGACTTCTGACTCACTCCTTTTTCCCTTGGCATGCTGTAAAATGAATATTTGCAATTAACAACTGGAAAGTGTTACTCCCTTATTTTATTGCTTAAGGCAGACTATTTAAAATGTACAAAACCCAAAATAGCATAAATATTTTTTCACTCAATGTTTTTTAAACATAAGGCTCCTATTGGTACAATAACTCCAGTATTTAACTGTAAAAGACAAGAATATTTCCTCAATATCTGTGGTTACAATTCTCAAACTTACCTATCAACAACTTTTCTTCAAGAAGTGGAAAAAAGTGCTTAGCCTCAGTATTTTCTGGTTCATAGATCAGAACTGCAATTTGACACATAGTATATTATTGTTATGTATACAACGGCAAAATAAACAGAAAATTTGAAATAGAACTGACATTATGGCCATTACACCCATATAAAACTTCACATTTACACATACCAAAAATGGATACTCATATCTGAAGAATTTCAAACTTTTTGTTACAAACTATTTTCTTGGTTAGTGTCATAACTTTGATTAATCAATTAGAACTGAAATGTCATTATTTGCATTTAATTGCTTATTAATTTCAGATACAATTTTAATTCTAGAAAAAAATTGTAAGAAAGATGTATGCTATTTAAAAGCATTAAGATTATGAAATACATTAACTATATTGGAAACATGCATAATATATGCATAAAATCCAGGCAACAAGTTAGACTCAAATGAACACCAGAAATACTAGGTCTGAAAAAGTTCCATTAATAGTATTTTCTGTAATATACATATATATACACACACTATAAATTGAGGAAAGAAATCTAATTTTAAAAAAGCAATCTGTTCCAGAATATTAAAAATATAGGAAAATACTTGGATTCCAATCAACTGATCATTGTAGAATATCTCAAAGAAAAAAAAAAAAAAAGTTTATTCACTAGCTTTCTCTTTACATTAGTGATCTATTAACATTCTCTGCATTTATTCTCCAGGACATTAAATTCACTTATTTAAAGAGGTAAACAAGAAGAAATAAATGTACTGATATCATCAAATATTTTATAATATGTTAAGCATATAACTGCTAAATTATCACTTCTTTTTCCTCTCTACAGGATACTTTATTATGCTAAAATATTAAAGCTTTTTTGCTAAATATACAAACAACGTATTATAATACTGTTTCAAACAGCGGAACTAGATGATAAATAGTTTTGCTACAAGAAGGTGACACTTTTAACTCAGCTTAGAATGCTTCAATACAGAAAATAAATGCTGAGTGACTGAGAATAGCAGCTGTTATGAATGAAATTGTACTGTCAGTGGAGAGAAGTCAGTCCAATTACCCCAACTGAAATATAATCCCCCTCTGGGTAGTACTTACTCATCTGACACAGGTTTTTTGCAAGACTGTAGTTTCTATTCATAATTGCTTTCAGGAACTAAAATATATAAATAAATAGAATGTATGAATCTGCATTTAGCTATATACTAATATATGAACATAGTATTTTTTTCTCTTACAAAAACATCCTGTATGAAGATAATATAAATAAGTGCTGATACTAAAACTCACAATTAACTCCAAGTTTTGCCTATTTTTACTTGAAAGATACACTTGACGAGATTGCTAACAGCTTTTCCCAAATAAATGGAGAAATGCACTGTTGTGCTACTTTCTAGAAAGATCTAAACAAGTCTGACAGTGCCATAGAACTTGCTTCACCTGCCTTTTAACTCTGACAGTTTAAATCCTGGATATCTAAGCAGAATGGCACAAATTCAAACTACCGTGGAAGCACTCAGGAATGAGAACAATCTTATCAACATGAAGTCCAGCTCACTTCAGTGGAACTGCCCCATTGAATCAACTCAGACTAAAAGTCTACATGAATGAAGATTAAGTTTGGTACAAATGGTGATTTTTCTTTAAATGGGAAAACATAGCTGTCCCAGCCCTCTGCTGTTCTTACACAACTAGATACAATTAATAGCCCTAGATTAAATACAATTAATTAATTTAGCCCAACTAAATACAATTCATATATGTGGCAAGAGTCAGATATAAAGACTCTTGCTTTCTGAGTAACCATTTTACTTCTATAATTAGACTGAGATTCAGATTTTTTTCCATGCATCATTTTTTTTTTTTTGGCCAATCTTTTCCTCATCAATCTTAAATCACCCCAGAAGGAATGCTTACAGTGCTTACAATTTGTGGGATCCACAGCAGCTGTTGCATTGCATGGCAAACAACTTATTTAAAAACATAAACACTTAAAACAGTATTGTAAACATAGAAACAAGTATATAAGCAGGGCAATACTGCGCCTGGCAACTGTTCACTTAGTTTAATATCTGCCCAAGATGCCCAAAACATGACTGGGGAAGAATATAAGAATAGGGCAAGTACACAAGTTACTGCCTCCTTGCCATCAACTGTCCATAGCACAAGAGCTTTCTTGTCAGATGTGCTTTCTATCTATTGAGCCCATAAGCTTTATTCAAGTCCTTTTTTTTTGCAGAAATCTTGTTGAAAATGTGGGCAAGGACCTGCTTAAATACATAGCAAATGTATGAATGACTGACTTTCACCATGCAAATCACCATCATTATTCAACTCTTGTTCAACTCTTAGAATTCTAGGGAAGAATTTGCTGCAGAATTGTGATCTGATTTTTTTTTTTTTTGTCATTTTGTGATTGTGATCTCTCTCTCTCTCTCTCTCTTTTTTTTTTTTACATGACTACAGTTTTAGCAAGAAAAAGTGAGGAGAAAAAAAAATGCAAGAGTAAGTATTATTTCAGAAAGAATAATTCTAAGAGTTAAAAACTGCCTGAATCATATCCCTCAAAGCTCGGAGTATGGCTGTGAAACTGTAATCTAAAGAAAAGTACAGAATTCACAGTTTTGGTATAGTAAAGCTCGTATTTTTTTCTCTATTATACCTGACTTTAAGAATTTTTCTCCTCTATTTTCTCTAATAGAGAGTTAAATGATCTGAAATGAAGACTCCCTTCTCCATACTAAAGAACAGGAGTTTACACAGGAATTTGGAACCAGGATAAACCAGTCTGAATCACCTGGAGAAGACAACAGCAGAGGCAATTACTCAATCAACTAATGGCAAGCAAGGAAGAGAGTAACAACTGTTAACTCAGACAACTCTGCAACTAGTGAGGTCTCCAACTCTGTCCTACTTGGCAAATACAGCAAAATGTGTAAATATATCTGTTGTCAGACATGTGTTGCTGAGACAATCATGAGAATAATTGACATGATACATCATTTTTATCAGTGAGACCAAAATCATGTGTAAATTTAGGTCTGAGAATGAAAGGTTCTTCATGGATATCTCAATAAGCCGACCAATCTTGTCACAGAACTGAAAGCCCAGCTCTAGTCCATAAGTCTAGGCACTCTAGGCCATAATGCCTACTTATATTTAGACAAATCTAATAATTGAAAATTTACCTCTCCCAGTAATTCTGTTGGTGCACTAAACTTCCCACGTTCATTTTCATTTTGTTCATTGCTGATTTCATTACCGTCATCTGGTATTTCTGTCCGCAGCTCATCAGAATTGTAAATTTCAATACCATTTGCCTGAATTTGAGCACAAAGTTCTTTCTCAGGGGATTCCTTAATGTTTGTGGATTCTTTTTCATTTTCATCTAAATAATAATGATAAAAAAATAGTATTAATGACAACATAGCAAATAATAGCCCTTGCAGGGTGGGTTTTTTTTTTTTATGTTCAGAATATATCCCAAATATTTATTCATCTACAATAAATTCGGATGAGGACTTTTAGCACTAAATTTAAAATATTTTCTGCTTAATCATTACTACAAAAAACACTTCTTAAAATTTGCTTGGAAAATTTTCTGGACTTCAAAAATGCTATTATTATAATTAATGAAAAAAACCTCATTTCTCTTCCTGCAAGTTTGCACTAGGATAGTTCACGGCAGGGCTAACTGCCTGTAAGAAATCAAAATGCCAGGTATCTGAACATCTCTCATCTAAACACCTCTCTGACTCACAGGAAGAAATATGGATTATATTTTACCGGATATTCAAATAAACACACATTGTACAAGCAACAGTAGAAAATTTAAACCCACATGAGTTAAACACAATGGTCTTCTGAATACTTAGGAGAAAATGCTGAAAGGAATAGGTTCAACAATTACTACTTTTTTGAGTTTTAAAGTAACTCAATGTTAAAAGTAACAAAACTGAACCAGATTACTGGTCTCAATTTAGTTTCAAAAATACTAATTACACAATTTGTTCCATGAGATTTTAGTTGCAGAGAAGTCTTTGAAAAGTATGTGTCAAAGAATATAGGAAAAAAAAAAAAAAAGGTGAACTCTATATTATAAAATAAAGTCAAAGAATTGATGCAGATTTATTCAGACCAGGTCCTCTTCATGGAAGTATCAGTTGTCCAAAATTAAGCGGTCTACAGTCAAGGTCACAAATAAGAAGTTCAAATATGTCAAGGTATGCAAGTGAACAGATAGTCTAGGCTATTCAAATAACCTCCTATAGTGATACCTGGGAAAATGGGAAAAAAAAAAAGAAGTCCCATCTCAACCTCCACCAATTCTGCTCTTACGGATGGGACTGCAGTAAACCGTCAGTAGAGCAGACTATCTTGGAAGTTTAAACTTTTATGTCAGAAACAAAACAGTCCTCAGCAAATAACACCTTAAACACAAGCATGTGGGTAATTGCATGGTGCTATAAATGTATTAAATTGCTTCTGAATGCTATTGGGGCCCAATCAAAAGTCCACTTAAGTTTGCAAGAGGCTTGAACTGAAGTTTAGATCATGCCTGAAAAACAAACGAAACCTCTGAGACTGGGCCACAAAGTTAATTTTACCTTGAACTCCAGCATCTCCTACCACTGGGAGCAACTCCATTCCGGCAGCGCTCACTTCATAGCAGCTGCTCCTGCTGTTCCGAGAGCCGACTGTGAGGTCACTCGCAAGCTCGTAGGACCCAGGTGGTGACAGAAGCCTCCATTACAAAGCAAGACTGTCTTCTAGGGTAATAAAACAGTGCTACTTGATACATAAATCATATCTATTCATTGCAGAGTACCAACACTGGTAAAAATAACCACAATAAGTCTATGAACTTCATTGGATTTTTTTTTTTTTTTTTTTTGGTCAGGTGAATCCTTTTTTTTTTCCCCTTTTTGGTCAAGCAGCTAATATTTATACCAAAATACTAGTTTTGGATCAGCAGACTGGGGGGAGGGAGCATTCCCTTCTGCTGCTGGGGCAGGACTCTCTACCCACACAGCAGCCACTAGCAGCAGAGGATGTCCTCATGGGTCTTGGACATCAAGAATGCAAGAGACTTGACTTGCATTCTCTTTCTTCACAGTTATTTTATACCCTGAAAGTCAAAAACCTCATGGACTTTCAAAGGAAGAGTTAGAAAAAGAGAATGAAACAAGCAAAACAGTTACCCAGGGAAATTACTACAATGGTCAATGGCTAAACAGATATGGGGTGTTCCAAAAGGATGCTATATGCCATCAAAGGACACTCATTGAAATTTAAGGTGTAGATGACTCCATCTCCATGTGACGAAGAACTTCTTTCCCGTTTGGGTGACAAAGCCCTGGAACAGGCTGTCCAAAGAGATTGTGAAGTTTCCTTCTCTGGAGATCTTCCAAACACGCCTGGATGCCACCCTGTGGCACGTGCTTGAGCAGGGGGTTTGGACTCTATGATCTCTAGGGATCAAAAAAAAAGATTGTTTCTACCTTGTACAGACATTTTATTATTATTATTTAAACTCATTTTCTTCTTTATTCTTAATAATTTTCAAAATTTTTAAAAATTACATTTAGAAGTCAGTAGATTACTCAGATTGCAGGAAAGGGGAACAACACTATCATGCCATTTTTGACTCCTCTGAGCAGGGAGAAAGGCAGATGCCTAACTGTTGGAAAGGTTCAAAGTGGAAACTCTTCTGAGGATACTTATATTATGGTCACCAAACCCCCAGGTCAGTGACCTTCCCAGATCAGCATGTTGAATTGCAAGGGTCCCTCCTTAGGCATCTGTCTCCCCCTAGGCACTAATACCATGGTGACTATTCAACTGTCACTAGTGATTAATTGCTGTTTTTTCTCCCCTCCCTCTTTGTTTTGAAATAAGAATAAAAAAGTACTTAAAATACATTTACATGGAGAATTAAGAAGAAATTAGCATATATTTTCCTTCAGAGTCAATAAGGTTGAAGTTCTCTGATTTTTCATATCTTAACATGGGCCATATGGATAGGGTTTCATTACTGATCTTTACATTTCTACCGAAAGCAAAAACCAGAAAGAGAGAGAACAACCCAGTCTGGTACTATACATAGATGTGTACATTTCAAGGCAAAAAGAAGAATAAATAATCTATTCTATAGCCTGTTTCAACATAAATAAGGCTTTGACTTAATTCCTCTGCCAAATTTGACATTTGTCAAATTTTCTTGTCTGCCACACAAGGTTATTGATACAAGCAGAATTCAGATTCTCCAGCTTCAGAAGGCCTGAACTTTAATCTGGCAAAAGCTATTCTGTAACATTCCAGCCATTCCAGCTAGTTTCAGTTCAATCTAACCCAAGGGCATCAATCACATATTCATAGTACACCTATCATAAACCAATCAGCTATACCACAAACCATAGATAAATTGAAGTATTTACAAATCTTACCTGTATTTTCTTGTGTAGCTTGGGTAAGACTGCTGGACAAGATGAAATACTCCATCTACATGTTGCATACATATTTCCAGTAGTGAAACAATATAGAAAAAGCCTATAAATTTCAGAAATTATTAACATGACTATTTTTTCACCTGTAAATTGATCTCTAATGAGGTTTAACAGTCACAGCAAAGTAATATGCTCACTTGTGATAACCACACAGTAAATATAAATTCTTCACAGAAGAATGGGTTGTGTTCAAAACACATACTTACTGAAGGACAAAACAGTAGTTCTTGATGCTGTATAATGCATTAATAACTCACTGCTGAAGCTAAAAATACCTTAGAGTTGCAAAGTCCCAGAAAGGAGCAGCCATAAAGCCTGCTCGCTCTCTTCATTCCTGCTTTTCATACAGAATAAGAAACTTTGTCTCAAGTCTTCTCCAATTACCTAAGCTCTACGAAGAATATGAACCTAAAGGATTTATTAAATTCACCATTAATTCAGTGATAATGACTTCACTGAGTTCACTGAGTTAAAAAAAAAAATAATAAAAAAGAAAGGTCTTACAACATCTCCAGAGTTCTGAACACATTTATTTTTGAAGTCATGTCCAGGAGACAAAACCATGCAGCTCAAAACTTGTTTTCTCTGGCTGCACAAATCCTCTGTTCCCCCATTTTGTTTATTCACTCCCTAGGCAAAGGCAGATCCTGCTGACTGCAGCTGCCTGATATGTGCTACTAGTCTCTTTGGGGCATCCACCACGCATCAGAAAGTCAAGCTAGGATAATATTCAGCTCCCTGCACATCTTGGTAACTTGCAGGCTAAGACTGCAGTTGTAAACTGCTGAGGGGGGCTGCTGAAGTCAGTGCCTCCTATGGCCAAAAACCATCTCCTGTTGACAGACCTCTCCTGACCAACCATGGAACTGGCCACTGCCAAAATTACCTAAAAGATTAAAGACCTATTTAAAAAATTTAGGAGTAATATTTACATAGCACTTCTAGTAAAAGTGCACAGAGGGATGAAATCACAGAATCACAGAATGTTCAAGGTTGGAAGGGACCTCTAGAGATCGTCTAGTCCAACCTTCCTGCTCAAGCAGGGACACTCAGAGCATGTGGCACAGGGTGGCATTCAGGCAGGTTTTGTAGACCTCCAGAGAAGGAGGCTCCACAACCTCCCTGGGCAGCCTGTTCCAGTGCTCAAAAATATTTTTATAAAAATAGAAAATATTTTTAATGGATATTTCAGAGCTTTGTTTTGTAGAGGAGACATCACTCTTTACCATTTGTGGTTCAAATCCAAACAAACTTATACTAAGGATTAAAAATGTAATTAAAAAAAAAGTCAATGTAATTACAACCTTACAATAAAAATATATTTTTCAGCTTTTACTGAACAAAGTTAGTGAGCTGGCACTCTATTCAGAAAAAAATGCTTATGATCAGAGCATGAGTCTCAAGACCCTGATGCATTTTTTTCCCACTGAAATGTAATTTGTGACATAGACACTAGGCCAAATTTCTCTCACGAAGTATCGCTCTAATGTTGTGGCGTCATCCTCTTCTTTGACACATATTAATTGGTGACAACAGTGGAAAGCATACTTACTGATCATGAAGCTCTCAGTAGTTTCATTAACTGCCTTAAATTTCTTGTTTACAACTTACTGATGTTTGCCTTTCCTTTTTCATAGTTGAGAATGGAAGAGAAACATATTTAAGGCAAATTACTTTCCAGATAGTGAGTATATGCAGTTATTATGCTAAAGCAAAAGGAACACTCCCTCTGAACACTGAATCCCCTCATTTATCATTGGATTACAAATGGATCAGTGCTATCAGCATCTGCCATAAGTACCAAATCATGAGCAACATGATTAAATCACACCGGATATGAAATTGTCAGTTATAAGGGAGTTCAGCTATTTATTTATTTGGGTAAATAGTAGCTCCAGGAAACGCACCCAAAGTTAGAAGATTCAAATGTGAAAATTTCTGCCACAGCTATAACATTCAAATAATATTATCTAGTGTTCCACAAGGTTTCTTTTCCCTTTTCAAATTCAAAATAATAGTTTTAAAAGTCCACTTATAATAGTTTAGGGAGATGACATAAGTACATATGTTTAGATAAGTACTGAATAACTACCTCAGAGTTCCTACACAGTGTGCCCACCTCACAAGTGTAAGCTATTTCCAAGTAGCTCACAAATACATTTGAATCACAATTTTATCTCTGAAAGCATTAGAGTTACGAAGGCAGCTATATTCCACTGAAGCTCTTACTTAGCCTTATTTTGAGTTTTCATTATCACAAATGATTTTCCAATCTGATAACACAAGCTGAGTTTATGAATATTACATATAAATGCTAAATATGGAGAGTTATGGGGAAGTGTGAAAGACCAAAATTTCAGATAAACTCAAACAAGCAAAAACACACTTCAGTAGGTTTTGATTAGATATCAGGGAGAAAAAAAACTTGACGAAGCTGCAAAACCCACATCTGTGGAGATACTCAATACTCAACAGGCCTAGAGAAATGTATCCACTGGCCCTGCTTTGTGCAAGGCATTGGACCAGATAACCTTTAGATATACCTTACAATATATATTATTCTATGACTTATACAGCTTTTTCTCCAAGCATAAAAAAAACTAATTAGCATGTGCTAAGTTTATATGGTCAGTTTAGAAATTCTAAAAATTAGCTCTCAGGACACATTCCATATTGAGATTGCCTTTACATTGCTTACTCCAATGAGCAGAATCTTGTCACAAATCATGATCCAGAACCACTGAAACAACACTTCTTCATGAATCCAAGATCTGCATTAAAAAAAGAAATATAGCAACTTGTTTATTTTGGCAAATCCAAAGTTTTAAAATTATAAGGAATTTAGCTTGAGTACTCAAGGTTTTCAAAGATATTGTAAAGATACTGTAGAGCTGGAACTTGCACACATAAAAGCCCATGGCAAAGGTTGTGCTGACATCAGGGGTACTGGCTTAGCCCTTGAAAAGCACTATGCCAATAATTTTCTCAGTTGATGTTTCTAATTACATCATCATCATGTATTAGATTCAAAACAAAAAACATATTGTTTTTATTTATCCATATACTTACCCATACTAGTAGCTAATAATAAAAAATCATATAGAAAAAAAATCAAAGTCAATTTCACAGAACATAAAGACGCTTAAGTTTCTGAAACGTAGCCTGCACAATATTGTTAACAGTTATTTTTTATTGGATTTAAATAACAATGGCGCCAAGTGAACCATAGGTTAAAGTGTCAATCCATGTATTTCCAGTCTTTCAAAATTAATTGGGTGACAAATGATTGCATTATTGAGCTCTAATTGCTTAAAAAGGCATGTAATAGATCAGCTGCAAAACCAAAGACATCCTCTTACTGTGGTGCCGTTGGATTGGTTCAATAACCGCTTCTTCTGAAAAACAAATACAAAACATCTGTTTTATATTTTGACTCACCTGATACAAATTTTGTTCCTCAAGTCTAAGATTTCTTTAACTTGAAGATGTATAATCAGCTCCCCACCTTTATTCCCAATATAAAAAGCGATATTTTAAGTGTTAGCAAATTGCTCAAATATGTGCTTATCTAGATTTCCTTGATTATTTTTAAGTTAAATGCTGTTTTAAAATTTGGAAATTGTCAAATAATTTATTAATCCAGGAGTAAGGTGATGTTTATGTTCTTGGTGGTTGTTCTTTTTAAACAATTATGCCTAACTGATAATAATAAAAAGAAAATTCACAGTGCAAGTAACTTTTTAAATACTAGACTACCAGAACTTGTATAAACAGACAAGCATCTTCAAAATAAAAAGAAAGTATTTTTTAAGTTCTTTTTAAACTTAAAAAATAACTTTGTATTTTTAGTTATCTACAGTTACTAAAGCAATTTATTAATTTGGACTTAATAGTTAACTCAAAAAAAAAAAAAAAGAATAAATGAATTGAATCAGGAACTTTATAGTGTTTGTATAAGCTCTTGATTCGGACTCTTCTCTAGGCCTTCATCTCTTTTAGAAGAAAAATGCCTTGCAAAGCGTTTCAGCACATCATTACTTTCTACCTTATTATTAAAGCACTGAAGTATATTTTTATGTCCTATTGAGATCATTAAAACTCAAATATGTACATAAACATATTTCTCATAGATTCCATACCAAGCAAGCAACACGAATGCTGCAATTACATGCTCCTTAGTATTTAAAAGGTGTTTATGACTACAAAATGTTCTTCAGATTAAGGAGCAATGGCAGTCTCTGAAGTTGTATAGCAAAGAGAGATCAAGAAGTTTTCTTGCGAATTCAAAGCCAAAAAGGTTACTGCACTTTGATAACTACCTAAAAAATAAACAATCAAAAAAAAACAACACTCCATTAGCTGAGATACACTTTTTCCCTCATCTGTAATTAAAGTATCAAGACCACGTAACACTCAAAGAAAAAAAATGAATATAAAGTTTGAACAAATATTTACAAATAAAGCTGCTAGAAAATTTATTTGGATTGCAAAAAGTGATGCCAAGTATAGCAAGTACCATGCTTAATCTACTCTGCCCTTCAGTAAGTGCACTTTTTATTATAATTCTAATTTGATCCACTAGGTGGATTGCTCCTCTTTTATCCACCAGCCCTGATCAAATCAGTGCAACTGAAGAACCACTGAGGCATGAAATGATAGGTCAATGTAACCTTGTCATTGAGTAATACTCCTGAAAATCACAGTAAACAAAACAAAACAAAAATTCATTGTATATGCCCTAGGTTTTAGGCATGAATTTTCAAAACCAAAAGGAGGAACATTTTTACCTCAAAGAGAATATAGTGCTGCATATTATAACATGAAAATACATTTCAATAGTTTCCGAACACAAACTCGGGAGGGGAAACCTGCCCATAAATGGTGGATGTAGTGGCCATTAGAATATCCCTTCATTTCCTCCACCACCAGGCATCTCCAAACCAATAACTGCTGCCTTATGGTTTTATTAAATAAAAGCCTTCTGGAAACTTCTGTCATCAAGATGTATCTTTCTGTTCTTACCTTGATACTGCTACAGAGTCTATACAGTAAGTCCTTTGGAACAGCAAACACAGTACAGGTAGCACTGCCACGAGTTACAGATGATGTTTTCATCTATATTTTTTCACAGTATTTTGTCATTTATCACAACAAGGTTAGCAGTAGGTTGTTAAAGTTTCCTTCTATTTAAAAACAGATTGGGCTTTGAGATATTTCTAGATCATATAAAAATACTTCTTAAGACAAAAAAAAAGACCTGAAATGGTTGTCAAAAACTCAAACACCATCCCAATTGTCACATGGCAAGACATCAACACTTAATAGGTATTTGAAATGTTAGTATGAGTTTTAATTCCTAGTAGTTCCAGTTGTTTAGTAAAATTCCCTGCTGTGCAATGTTTTTAATACAAAATCACGCTTAAAAATTCTAGAGTTATCTACATATGTGTTTGTGTGAGCATACATGCACACTCATATAGAGTAAGGCTGGCAAAAATACCATATAAAAACTCAAAAGGTGGGTGTATAATAATGAGAATATATGTTCACACTGTCTTGAGTAGCTAGAAGAAATGATAATCCAAAAATTTTAAGTGATATTTCATTCCTATTCTCTTTCCTTTCAAAAAATCCCACGGTATTTTGTTTAGTTCATTCATTAACATTGAGCTTTGAAGCAAATGTTAAGTTCAAGTTTCTTACAAAAATCAGAACTCATACTCACTTACGTATAGAGGAATACAATACAGTGAAATACCACTTGATCTTATTATTCTCATTAATGAAAAACTTGTCTACAAGAGCCATGTTGTCCATATCTCACTGCTTTCCAGATGGAAATTTAAAGAAATCATTGTTCCATATTTTAGTTAATATTTGTTTTTCTTGGAAGATAAGCAGAATCTTTAGAGAGAATCCAATAGTTATAATGTTATAAAGTAAGGAATGAAAAAAAATTAGGAAGCTCTTCTAAAATCTTGGAATGTCTGACAACTTAAACCCATTAAAAAAAAGTAATATGTAATCAGGTGCCTATGAAAGACTTAAAACTGTTGTTTATGTTTTTAATATGAGAATGAAGTTTTAGAACGAGGTGTCAAAAAAAATCAGTTTTCATTTGGGACATGAGACATGAGAGGGAACACACACATGTTCTCCTGCTGGATTTGAAGTAGGGTTTGTTAGTGCGATTTTTCAGAAAGTGGAGGTGTCAACCACACAATCCACACAGTAAAACAAAGAGACAGAATTATATTACCGTGTCATTATTGGTTTAAAAAAGGGTATGCTTGGCCATATGAAAAACAAGGTATAAATATTCATAATATTTCTTAAACAGCTGAACTAAGTCTCAAAAGTAAAAAAGACACTAAAATGTACACATCTAGGCTGTTATTAAAATTCTAACAACAAACATACTTGCCACTGTTTTAAGAAAAGTCTTGATAACTATAAACTCTTTACATAAAACAAACAAACAAATGCTATCTGTAGTTACGGACAGGCAATAAGAACATACCTTCTGGAAGGATCACTTCTGTCATTCCAAAAACCTGAAAAACAAACAAACTACCAAATAATTATCTCATTTTTTTTTAAACAAGCTCAGTGTCTACATCCACTCTAAGTTCAACTACAGAGTTATCTGACAGCTCCTATAAGTGGAATCATTTGGTTTTTTTCTTTCAAGTTAGGCTGAAAGGGCCTATGACACAGTTTCCATATGCCAAAAAATTAAGAACATTCAACAAAAAGATCTGCAACTTCTCCTCTAGGTCAAAAATAAATCTATCTATTTTGAGATTTGGTATTATGGGTGCATATATTTTCCTGAAACATACACATCAGAAGCTCAATAACAAAAAGCAGAATTCTTTAACATGTAGTAGCTGTACTTCCTTGAAAGGCGCAGACCAATGGCTCCTCGCCCTCCTTGCTGGCATTTGTACATGTTTTCCCCACACCGCTATCTCACTTTGAAGCAGCCACAGCAAGCCATATTTCAGTTACTGGGCTTTGGCCTTTCCTCACAGAAGGCACACAGCTGTCAGGGAAGTATGATATTTTATGTCTGAATTCCATTGAAGGGCCAGAGTCTGCTCCCTTAAAAGTCAGAGAAAGTTTTTCCTTTGACTTAATGAGGAGCAGAAAGAGGTCTTGGGTAGCAAGATTCATCAATAAAGTGCATATTTCAACTGAGCAAAGTGACAAGCAAAAACTCGACAGATGGAGAAGAATGGCCTCGCCAGCACCTGAGGAAGCGACAGAAGTTTAGACGTACTGACCCCAGACACGATACTCTTTACTCTCGTGACGATGCATGGGAGAGATCACTAAGATAATCTTGGCAGTACAGCACAAGTGATTAGCAGGCTTCTATATGGGCATCTCTAACTGCCCGTGTTTATGAGTGCTCCCACCTGTTCATCAAGGCCTCTGCCACTGAGGAGCAACCTACACCCACCTTCAGGCCTGCGCTGTGCAGACGAACACGTCTCCTAAATCCAAGCACACAGCTCAGTGAGCTGACAGCAGCAGCCTCAGGTTGGAGCTCTCTCCCTTCACGCGTTCTTGTCTCAGTGGCGCCCAGAGCCACTGACTACCCCAGGAAGGATATGGGGAGCACCATGGCACTGCTGGCGTGATAGAGAGGAGAAGAGGAGCAGAGCAGGCCTCGGCACAGACCGCATGGGGAGGCAAAGCAAAGCGGAGCGGGTTTCAGCACAGATGCAATTGGAGCAGCACACAGAGGGCCCATGTTCTGAGCAGCCAGGAGGATGCAAAAAGTGTCGTGATCCACAGGTCCTCAGCAGTGAAAACTAAAATGGACATGAAAGCCACATTATTTTTCAAATAGGACTAGTAACTATCAGAGCCGTGGAGCTGCAACGTGCAGATCCACACACATAGGCACAAGACAAACAGACGAACGATAGATCTATCCCTGACTGTTAAACACAACGAGCCAAGTACAGCTGCAGCTCAGAAGTTTCTGAAGAGCTTTTCCCCAGAACCTGGGAGACTGGGCCAAGGGGAATGTCTGTTTCATATATGCTTTGGTTTTAATCCACTTTCCTTAAAGCATCTGCTACTGGGAAACAGGTTGAACAGACCTTTGCTTTGGCTCATGCTAGCTGTGCATCCACATCAAGAGGAAACGGATTCTTCTTGTTCCCACAGGAAGCTGTGTGCAGCAGCAGCTCCCAAAACCTGGGGCTTTTCAGTTATTACTTGCTTGGTTCTTGAGGCATGCAGTTCTGCTGCTTCTTTAAGGTCTCACCTCCCCACAAAGTCATATCATTTTAACTAAAAACAAATAAACAAATGTAGTTGCAACGGCGCTAAATCTCTTCTGAGGACACTGCATTAGACTGGGTAAAACACCTGTCTCCAGCTGCAGAGGGATGAATCAGAGCCTTGCTGCGATCTAAACAAAAAATGTGCCCTGGTGGCATGCTTATAAATAGGAACATAATCACTCAGGCCTCAAAGGCATCAATGGCGAAGTGTGATCCTAATGACACCTGTCACAGGTGCTGTCAAAGGCAATAAAAACCTATGGACTTCATGTTAGCCCATGTGCCACAATCCCTGGACAATCCAAACTTTTAGGGCTGACTCCATCTTTTTGTGAGCATGTTGAGCTGAAGGGCTGCTCTAGTTTGAACTCATTTATTAATTACTTAAACTAAAATATATTTGATTTAAGCAAAAGACCTAAGCAAAAGAGAAATTTGGTGTTTTAATTACATCATTTTGAAACAACACTGGGAGTTAGATGGTGCAGATAAAGCCTCATTTTCACTCCCAATGTATATGAACTTAACATGTTCTGATCATACACATACACATATACATACACATACAGAGGGATACACTGGAGCTCAGACAACCTGTATACTAGGTAGTGGCACCTAATAAAACAAATATCTCTATATAAAACATCTTCCCTTAAAATTCTACTGCTGATTATTACTTTTAACCTTAAATACTTGCAGACTTATTATTACTACTACAATTATTACTATTATTATTGCTATAAATTTGTGATAAACATATATATGTTGTTTTCCTAACTGTTCATGTCCCAGAGAATTCCCTTTTTACCTCTTCTGAACTGAGCTTCAAGGTTTGTAACACCTTGTTCTCATATAATATTGATGCTCTGGAACATGAATGGAGAGAAACAGTTTGGAAAATAGTGACCTTACACACACAAATATTAAAGTTTATTTGTAGAGCAGAATTTCTTAAAATCCTCTGTATTAATCATTTCAGCAGCTTTAGATACATTCCATACTGAGGCATTAATGATATATTCAGATTACTCAGTATTAATAGCATTAACAGATAAATGAATATCTTCACGCTATTAATAGATAGTTACTATTAATAGATTTGCTTTCTGATCAGCAACTTAAAATGTTGCTTCTTTCGGAAAGGAGGATGTGCTATTTTGTCTCCACAGAGCTATTCAAGACAAATCTCTCCTTTAAAATTCAGATTTTGATTATAACTTATGCGGAGGCAAATTTCATACATAAAAAAGGGAGAATGGAGTCAGGATGGCCACTTACTTTGTCTCTGACTGATGCAAGACTTTATGGCTTAACTGCTGAGCAGGACGTCTCCTGCAGGCAAAAAGTAAGATGAGACTATTTTTATGCTTTTGATTTACCTTTCTGAATAAATGATGATAGATGAAAGTAGTATCACTCTACAAAAAATCACAGGAATCAGCAGCAAGACAAGATGTTTGGTTGTTTTAATTAAGGTTTTTCATGTGGCATTCTCATGTGGCATTGAAACAGCACAAAATCAGCCATTTCAAAAGCAAGATTTCATGAGACCATGCTATTTTTGAGATCTATACTTTCAGGACATATTAAGGATTGTATATTACCCAGTCTATCAGTTTTAAGGGTCTGAAGGCCCTCTATAATTAGAGGAATTTTGTGGGGGATCATTTATCTTATTCTATTTTATAAAATTCTTTTCTGTATTCTGTGCTTCCCTCCGCTATCTTTTAAACAGGAAATAACACTATTTAAAGTGAAGGAATAATTAACATGCAATTGGCACGTGCTGCATAGGTAGAAACTAAAACAGGCTCTGAAGTGATTTAACAGTCTGGCCACAGGTGTAAGATGAGGTCTGCAGCATCCCCAAACTGTTGCTCCCCGGAAGGTATTAAGCATTCAGAGCAACAGTTTCTTGCCCAGCGGCAGTGCATATACAGAGTAATTCCCTTCAAGATTATAGCTCCTTTTCTCAGTGTATGCAGTCAGCTCAGGAGCTTTTGTATTGAGAAAACAGGACCTTGTCTCAGAGCCTCCCACCTGCGCAGGGGCTGCTCAGGTGCCTGCAGGACACACGAGTACTGCCTTGTTCCTGGGCCCCAGGCAGAGGAGGAGGATTCCACGTGCCCACACCCTAATCTGTGTTGCAGATCTCTACAAAAACCATGGGGAATCTAAGCCTATATCATCATTCTAATTGTTTTTACCAACATCTAAGTTTTGCATCTTTGATAGTGTGTGTATCTTAATTAGTAGCTGGCTCTCAAGTGTATTTAAAAGCAAGTGAACAAACCAAATAATTGTATAACTCCAACACATCATTCTGAGTACTCAAAATATCTAATTGCTATAGCTTATTAAAAATACGCCTAAACTCACAATCCTCCTTTCCCTTTCTTGAACAAAGCAAAAGGTGGATCCATATTTGAATAATCTAGCTAATACCTATCACCTACTTAAAGTATGGGATGAATGAATGCATATAATAAAAAAAGAAATGAACATCTAATGTACTTGGGTACTACATAAAGAATTACTTTAATGTAACATGCTATTCTGCTTTACCAGCTGTTTAGCATTTAATATTTCACAGTTGATTAAAACTGTGGTTCTAATGAGAAAAAAATAATTGAATGTTAAAAACAAATGGTAATTCCAACATTTGGGTGTTAGTAGATTCAGTATTCCACTAGCATGGTACTCAGGAAACTTCGTGAGTACCTGGGCATTCTCAATAGCATAACTGAACAACTGGGGGGGAAAGGAGAGGGCACAACTGCTTAGAAGGCAGCATAGCAGTTTTGCACTGCAGCTCCCTATTACAGAGGCATTTGGGGCTGTAAAAAAACCTCTCAGACTCTGGAAAAGCTGGGAGGAGTGAATCACCTATACACTTCTAAGAATTCTTGGGTATTTTTCTCCTCTCTGCATTCAGGAAGGAATAGAGGAGGGAATTAGGAGTCTTTTTTGTGTTGATGTTTGTGAGCATGAGCAGAGGGTTGTAGGTTTTTGCCCCAGCTGCCCTAGCAAATGGTAAAAAATGTGGCCCATTTAGAAGAAATGTTTCCTTTTGTCTTGTATTCTGCTCTCCCTCCTTATAATTCTCCCTCCTTATTAATGGCATATTATTCAGATATATGAACATCTGAATGATACTCAGAGCTATTAACTTCTCTTCTGCTTTGAGGTTATGACTTGCACAAGCCCCTCCTCCAGTGAGAAAAGCAACCCATCCCTGTGGGTGCAAGATGTGTGGAGTGTGTTCAACACTGCTGTTCTTCGTATCTGACATCCCTCTCTTTGGGCAGCAGAGCTACCCAAACTCAGTGTTTACATGAATTAACTTAGATACTCTAACCAGTTTAACGGGGCATGGCAGAGAACCTACATCCCCTGACAAGATTGCTCATTCTTCTGTGACTTTTGTCTTTCTGACAAGTCTGACTTCCCAAGCACTGCTCACATCTTTGATTATAGTACTTTGTGAATAGCCTGTCAACATCATTATTTAATTTATTCAAGCATTTTATTAAGAAGCTCAGACATAGCCTAAGGTCTCATGTACGGACATAAGAAGATTTGCTTAATATTTTGGAAAATATAAAAGTGTAATCTTTGCTTGTTTAAAACTATTTCTTTGAGTTCTGTCAGGGCAAATGAACAGTAAGAGCCAGAGAAGCCACACAGCTAAAAGATTATGTAATGTTGAGAAGTACCTTATATATTTAGTTACTAAGGTGACTACCTAATGTTTCTAACATGTAAAATATGCTGATGTCAAATGCTTGGTTGGTCCTTGCAGGGCTCAAAGGCAAAGCACTACCACTACTCTTGGCCATTCTCGAAAGCCAATTATTTAGACATGAATGGAAAACAAAGCCATTTCCATATTCCTTTAGGATTAACATATGGGGGCTGAGAATACCTGGCATTCTCAGGCTGTGTTATCTTTCCTGTCTAATCTTTAATGAGTGGAGTGTGTGCATTTTCATTTCTGTTCTTCACATGTGCGTCCTGGTCTTGCGAAGAACTGCCTAAATAAAGAAAAATGTAGTGGTGTGATTGACATCTCCTCTCCTTACAGAGGAGGGATCTGCATGTGGAGATCACAGGCACACCATCTGATCTGGAATAAAGCATGTGGGGTATGACCCCAAGCAAAGATATAGGCTTTGCTCTAATAAAATTTCTTTTAACCTGCTTTGTAATTAGAGCCTGTTTTAGAAAGTGTGCTCTGTGATGGCTGGTTTATGTTAAAAAGGAAAATGATAAATGGAACTTTGCTTAATCAGCTCAGTATTTTGATTAAGAATAGGGATTTAGAGATGTAATATCTTGTTTTTACTGACATGCCTACCTTTTAATAATACAAAAATATTATAAGCACAATTTTTTTTTCTGCATGGAGATGGTGATACAGCTATTTGTATTTAGATATATATAACAGGAAAAAATACACAGTTTATCATATTTAAGTATTTTTTTTCTTATTCTTTCCTCTGTTTTTCATCTCAAAAAATATCATCTCCTGCATGTGTTTTTCTCTTGCATTACATCTTTCCTTCTATGGTGACATGATACTCAGTTTGGGACACCTCAGTCACTGTCATGGAAGAAGTTTGTAATTAACTGGCAACTTGATTACAGTATAGGCTGGCAGAAAGGGCACCATATGGTGCTGCCTGAAGTGAGTTACTTGCTCAGCGCTGGCATCAATGGCTGGCAAAAGCTGGTGACTGCTGTCCTGGGAAGGAGGAATAAGACAATGCACTAAATGGAGGCTACAAAGGTTCTTACCTTAAGGCAGAGATTATATTACACCGTTAGGCAAGAGAGAATTAAAACCAAACCATAAAAAGTCTGTGTTCTTTTGAGGATGAGGCAGTCCAGGCTTCTACCACATGCTGCCGTTGGCACACTCATGCCAATCACGGGAGTGAAAAGAACTTAACTCTTAACTGAGATAACTGCAAGAGCAGAAGACACAAATATAAATGCAGCTATATGGAGAAGACAGCACTTTTCCTTCCGCTTCACACTGGAGGAAGGGAGGAAAAGGTATGCGAGAGGAAGGGTCTCTACAGAGATGCACATACTAAAATGGCTCGCAGTGTACCATATTCTTACACTGGTAAACTCCCTCATATGCAAGCAGAGCTAAGGGGAAGCAGATACTGCAAAGAGGATTAGTATGGTATCTTCGGAAGTTCTATTAGATGAAGAGAAAAGCTGCAAGATGCAAGTTAATTCTAGTCTTATTAACACTAAGGGAGAAACCTAGATCTATGTAGATATTCAGTACAAAACTTTCACACCATTAAAGGATGCATATAAACCTTTCATTGAATACTGAGTCCATAACCAAGTAGACACTCAGCTGTTCAAAGCCCTTGGCCACTAACTTCAGTACATTTTACTGTGGGTTTTCCTATATACCCCCTTGCAGATGAGAGGACTCTCCCTGCCCTTCTGCGCTATTTGTTCTTTCTCAACCAGCAGCCAGGATTGGTGAGCAGCCTTAGGTTGGTCTCCCCTTATAAACATGGCTATAAAAGTAGCTAGCACTGTAATCGCCAGGGATGGGTCAGGGACGGGCTGGGATTTTGTGTACTCAAGTAAATACCTCACTCAAAAATTAAGAGATCGAGAGAAGAAAAACAGGATCAATGGTCTGCAGATTAAAGGCCAAATCTCACTATCTATAGACTCCCACTGGCTTGCCAATCATGGGTCAAAATACCTGTTTTCTTCGGTTTTCATTATGCGTAATGAAACACCTATACGACTTCAAAATAGTCTACAGTAAATACAAGAAATGAAACCAGCAAACTTACTTAGAAGAACCTTTAAACTGCACGCAGTTCTACCACTTTGCTATTACCTAGATTACTCACTCAACCAGCACTAGCCTTGGATCCTTCCCCTCCATGATGCACAAAACACTCACCTGACACTTGTGAGACTTGCCGGTTGCTGCACACTCCCAGGCTCTTGGTGATCTGGATGATGCTTAAATGCAAAATGCTTAAATATATGTCCTAGGATAACCTTTAGAAGGGACGTCTTGCTTGGAAGATCACTAGTCGTAGGGAGCTTGTGTGATAAATACTCTTTACAGTTTGGGCAGGAGACTCTTAAGAGATGCTTTCAGCTGACTTCCTCTTGTGCCAGAGTAATTAGACCCCACATTTTTATACCAGAGAGATCATAAGAACTTCCTAACAAGTATAAAAATAATTGTAGAAAAGAACAAACCAAAAGGTTCTGTAATGGAATATGGTGAAACAAGACTCATTTAGAAGTGCCTAGATACTGTGCAGATATGCAGTTACTAGTACAGTGAATATTTTACCTTATTTATGAGTGACGTGTCAAAAACCTTGAAATATCACTGAATAATAGCAAATGTATCTTTTATCTGATAAAACAGTAGCAAGATATCAGTATTTTATATTCCCTTTGTCTTCAGTATTCAAGCTTAATATCAGATATAATTGAGAATTTGCAACCTGAATAGCTATTCTAAAGACTTTAGATTTTAATGCAATCTCTGAAAATCTGTAAATACTTTTAGATTAAATATTTCTTCCAAGAAATAGCATCTCCAATTCCATTGAAAGAAGAATCACACAGTGATGATTTTAGGATAGCTATGTCACCTAAAGTAGTTTGAAAGTACTGCTGACATGCAATATATCTGGTCCAGCTGAAATACACAAAGGACTCATATTGAGTATATATTGAACAAACAGAAATTTACAATAGAAAATAAAAGGAAAAGAAAAAGGAAATAAAAGAAGTTGAAAAAAAAAATGGTATCTGTTTAACAAAACATAGTCCTAAAAGAGGATCCATAGAAAATGATATGAGGGGAAAAAAAAGTTCAAGATAAGACAGTTTAGGACTCAGACCCATATTCTGATATGAGTTTTATGCAAAATTCCCTATTTCTCAATATTGCAACTAGACCAAGAGCTACTATTTAAACTAAAGCCAGCAGTTTTACGTCATCATTAATATATATATAACATATATGTATATATAAACAAAATCTTTACCTTTCTTTTAACAAAACCACTAACCCAATCCCAAGCTTTTGTCACTTTTATTTACCTTATGAGAGAAGCATCATTAGTCTGTCCTCTAATCCAGAAAGGAAACTTTTGGCAGCTTAATTTCTGTTATCATACTTATTTCTGTAAGAGTAGTTGAGGAGTTACAAAATATGAGTTTACACTCATGTCAGATTATTGCAATTAGAATCTGGTCAGTGAGGATGAACCCTACTACATCCTCTTATGAAAGTCTTACTCAAACCAATATGAGCACTTTGATGAGATGAAGACCCAAATTAGGGTTTACATGATTTGGACCTTAGCATCAAGGAAACAAAAGCTGAGGTAAAATGTTTTTCTTTTTTTGAAGTATTCTCCTCTCATAAGTTTGCCGAAGCGTGAAAGTCACTTTTCAACACAGAAAACATGCCAAACCTTCATTTTTTAAATCATATCATTACTGTTTTGTAAAAATTAATTAGAATTAACTATGAAATGAATTAGTTTATATGATATGTCTATTATACCAATGACATTTAAGATTTAAAATTCAGAACTGAATTGACCTTGAGCAGCATATGTATTCAAAATGTATAATTAAAAAGAATATTAATAATTTAATTTTATAAAATGAACAGCTGTTCTAGTTGATTGGAAACAGCTAAAAGTGTAAAATGTATTTTGGAAATGCAAAATTAAAAGTTAATTTTATTATAGAGTGCAATTTGCCAACTAGAAATAAATCCTTGAAATGTAAGCAATATATTTTTGTAACACTCTACCCATACATCAGAAAGGTCACATGTATTTTTAAATGGCATATCACTATAAAAGTTTCATGATTTCAATTGAAAAGCTATCATATGATTTAGCTATTTAGAGATTAATCTGAAGCAGCTATGATGGATAGGTCCTCTTTTTGCAATGAGCTATTTAAAAGCTTGGAAGAGAAATATTATTTCATTTAAAAATATTCTAAATTGTTACTTTTGCTTACCTTGCATTCCTAATTTTCTAATTGCTTTTTTTCTTCATTTCCTTTGAGGGATTTTGGCTGAGTGTGTCAAAACATATGTGCTATTCTCACATATAAAAATTCTTATTAGCATTTCACATCATCACAGTTTTTCACTTAAATGCATATCTCTTTTTCTCATTTCAATTATATATATTTTTAACATTTCCATGCTTTAAAAGTCATATACGATGTTTCAGCAACAACACACTATTATTATTATTATTATTATTATTATTATTATTATTATTAACCAGAAATCCCGCACCTTTGACATGGTCCTGGCACTGCCTGGGCTACGCTCTTTTGCTTAAATCCTCAAGTGTGATCCTGCAAGTAATTAAGTCATTAAGTAATTAAGTAAATAAGTGGAAAAACTTTCAGCATTTCAGTGTAAGTTCTGTCACAAGGAATGAACGTGAACACAAAATAGTCTGGCTAGGCAACATAGAAGCTGGGTAAAGTCTCTTTGTCATCCAATTGCAGATAACTCTTTCTGTAGTAGCCTAGCTTAAAAATCATCATGTCGACCATCACCAAGATATTTTACACTAGTTTTATCTGCTATAACAGGGTCAAGTCATTTTAGAGGGAGTCATGATCAGTTCGGTTCTCCAGCTCCTACTCAGACTACACGTGTGCCAAAATAAGCCAACATAAATATTGCTTCACCTCTCATTAGTACTTCACCTTGATTTTGGCACTTACTTAGCAGCAAAAGGCCATTATCTGCGGCAATATCAAGTCCATTATTTTAACTTTTAAGTGGATACTGTCGTTTCTTCTCTACTGCTATCAACAAAAGCACTTTCTCTAACTGTTCAGTACAGTAGGTCTGACATTTATACAGAAATGGAAGACCTTTATGAAGAAATGGAAATTAGCGCAGAAATTTATTTTTTAAAGCAGCCTGGAATTCAAAGAAGCTTTCTAAATATTGTTGGCCAGTCGTTCCTCCTGTTACATACTTAATGTAACCTCCTTCCAAAGAAAGGAAGGAGGAGCACTGTACATCAGGAAATACATTAAAAACCAGAAACATTATGCTATTCCTCCTGACTTATTTAAATGTCAGTATTAAGTGAGAGGTGACCTGGTCTCAAGACTTCTTTGAACAAAGATTTCTGGATGGGGTCCATCTGTTATTTCCTCCATTGTTGTCAATCCTTCTGTGACGCTAAAGGTATTTTCTACTTACATTCCTCAACATCATGCTCCTAAGTTTTGGTAGAAAAACTCTAACCAATCACACCAAAGTTATCGCCCAGAAGACATCCTGTAGTACGGCAGGGTTTTGTAGAAGAGTCTTTAATAGCAGGTAACTGCATGGTTATTATTTTGATCAGCTAACCCCAAGGATATATGTGTCAGAAAATTATTCAGGATCATCAACATTAAAACATTGCTGAATAGCTGTACCGTGCCAACTGTACATCAACTGCTCATTGCTGCAGACACTGTGGTTCTGGCGGGATTGTTGCATCTTGTTATTCTCAGACAGAGTTCCTTCCAGGATTTGACACATATATAAATACATCAGTTTTACATATCCTATCATTGCAAACATTTATGCAGCTGCAACTTTTCTTGATTCAAAGTTTTATGGTCACGAGTATCTCTGTAATTACAGCAGTGCCAAAGCGTGTTTTACAGCCCCCTCCAGAGGAACCCATGTGAGGCTGCCTGGTTCCCAATTAGCCTGTGTGAAGTTTCAGACAGCATTTTTTATTTGACTGTCTCATTATATAACCAGTGAAGAAAGCTGACTTGGTAAAAAATATACAGAACCAGTAATATATTCTCTGTGTTAACAAGCAAAATTTAGCAAATGATTAATCATGCTCCTCATATGTTTGGTTTATATCATTTTGCTGCTAACAAAAAAAGTTAACAAATATTGGGAACTTGCAACAGCAAATCCAGCCATCATCTTCAAATAAGTTTTCCAAAAGTAACATGACTAAATTCATACTTGCATAACGTCCAAAAATAAAGGCTGTAACAGTCTACCGAATATTTTAAAATTACTTTGTGCCAAATACCTTCACATATGCAGAACATCTACCGTTTGGGCATTCTGTAACGGAAAGATAACAAGATCTTTTTCTTTTCTTTTTCTTTTTTTTTCTTTTTTTTTTTTCTTTTTAAAAATTATCTCTAAGATTCTGTCAGGTTGACAGGAAATCCGTCATACATAAAGTATGTTTCGGATGAACTATGCCAGACAACATCGAGCAGCAAAGGGCTGGCGGCCGCAGGAGCCTTGTACCGCAGAGGGCTCCTAACCTCGACTACCGCCGAATTCAGACGGACTCAAACTCAGTAGAGTTTGCAGAAAATGAGCAGCAAAGCGACTCCCAGTACTTGCCTCATGTGTTCCTCTTTTACGCTTAGGGCTTCAAGCGCAGAACAGAAAAATAAATAAGATCCCAGGTCAACACCGGTCCAAGAGAGCTAACGACTCTAAACGTGTTTTACCCAGCGCGGCTCCCTCGGCTTAGCAGGCGCCGGCTGCCTGAGAGGCAGCGGCGCCCAACGGCCGCGCCTCAGAGCCCAACGGCCGCTCCCCGGCGCCCGCGCGCGCGAGAAATGGCGGGAAGGCGCCGCGCGCCGCTCCCGCCTCGCAGACGCGGGCGCCGCTCGCTCGTCGGCCGGGGCGCTGGGCAGAGCCTCCGGGGAGGTGAAAGGATCAGAGGAGACCGACTCAGCGGGGCCCTCCCGAGGCGGCCCCAGGGTTAACGTATTTATTGTCGCGCTGCAGTTGCAAGTCGCTTTACAGAGACACCTCATGCTGGAGACCCCGCACGGCGCCGGGGCAAGAAGAAGGAAACACGCGTATTCGAACGGGACTATTAAATAAACTGTACACCAAAGTCCAGTCTTTCCCCCTGAAGGCGGCGGGCCGCGGCCCCCGCCGCCAGCGCGAAGGGGCGGGCGGCGCCTGTCCTGGTCCCGGTCTCGGCCGCGTCCAGGGCCGGGCCGAGCCGCGGCGGTCATGGGTCGCGCGCGTCCTCCCGCTTGACGCCGTCCGCCTTGAGCTTCTTGTTCTGGTGCGTCTTGACGTGCTTGGCCAGGTGGTCGCTGCGCATGAAGCGCTTGCCGCACTCGGGGCACACGAAGCGCTTCTCGCCCGTGTGAGTCCGCAGGTGCCGCTGCAGCTCGTCGGAGCGCGTGAAGCKCTTGCCGCAGAAGAGCCAGTTGCAGACGAAGGGCCGCTCGCCCGTGTGCCAGCGCAGGTGCGCCTTCAGGTGCGACGTCTTGCCGTACACCTTGCCGCAGCCGGGGACGTGGCAGACGTGCTGCTTCTTGCGGCCCGGCTCCGCCTCCGCGGCGCCGCCCGCCGCCGACTGGCAGTTGGGGCAGCGGCAGCGGCGGCACCTCCTGGCCGTGGCCGCCAGGGGAGACTTGCTCTGCAGCAGGGCGGCGATCTGCGTCTGGTACTGCGCCAGGTCCGAGCGGCCCAGCACCAGCCCGCGCTGCAGCGCGCCGGGGAAGCGGTGGCCGCAGCCGGCGGCGGCGCCCGCCTGCGGGATGCTCCACCAGGGCAGCTCGTCGGGCGGCGGGTTGGGCGAGAGCTGCCGGCAGGGCTGCGCCGGCGGCGGCAGCAGGTTGGAGTAGCCGGGCGGCAGCGCGGCCTGCGCCGCGTAGGGCACGTAGGCGGGCGGGCAGCTGGGCGGCAGCGCCGCCATGGAGGAGGGCAGCACCTTGACGGGCGAGAACTCGTACGGGTAGGACGGGTCGGCGGGCGGCGTGAGCGGCAGCTCGTGCGCCCCCCCGAAGGAGGGCGGCAGGTGGCTCTTGGGCGGCGTGAGCGCCAGGCCGGCGTGCGGCGGCGGCAGCGCCCCCGGCGAGTGCGCGGGCATCTCGCCGCCCCACGGGTGGAAGAGGCGCGAGGGCGATCCCAGCGCCGCGTCGTACGAGACCTGCAGGAAGTCGGCGGGCGCCGCGCCGGGCTGTCCGATGCGGCTGCAGGTGGCGGCCAGCAGCGCCAGCGGCGAGTGCGCGGCCACGTCCGGGGAGGCGCTGGGCGTGCGGTCCTGCGCGGGAGGCACAGCCCGTTACCCACGCGCGCCAACTTCCCGCCACGCGCCGAGAGCCGCACGTCGAGGCGGCGGCCGCCCCGTCCCCTGCCCTGTCCCCATCCCCGTGCGCTGCGCGGGGCGCCGCGCCGGGACCGGCCCTCCCGAGCCTCCCCGCCCGCCCGCGGGGCGCGGTGCCGCCCGCAGCCCGCACTGACCTGCAGGAAAGCCTGGAGCGAGTCGTTGCGGAGCACGGCCACGGCGGCCATGGCTAGCGCGGCTCGCGCATGGAGGCGCCCGGGGGCCGGCGAGGCGCTGCCCGCTCTCCCGCGCTCGCCTCCCGTGCGCGCGGCGCGGCCCGCGGCGCCCCCCGCGCGGCGCGATCTCCGCGGCCCGTCTGGCTGCACCAGGATCACCTCCAAGAATTTGATAAGGACTTTGCTGGGCCGCCAGCCAGTCAGAGGGAAGATTTATGGCTTTGAAGTTTGCCGCTACCCAATCATCAAAGAATAGCGGCTCTTTCAGAAGCGAAAGCAAATCCTTTGAATCCACAAAGCTCCTATGGTGTGTTTGTTGGTCTGGATAAAAGAACTGATTATTAGGGGGGATGGGAAGGGAGGAGATAAAGGCGGGACAATTAATGAAGTAATCACTATGTGGGAAATGTATATACACAAATAATTGGATTTTCTTGATCAAAGGACCCCTTACCGCCTGGAGACCCTCGCATTGGATGTGCAAGACACTGGATCCCCCCCTCCTTTTTTTTTTTTTTTTTTTTTTTTTTTACAATTAAGAATTTGTGGCAGGCCCCTAAAGTGACTCCGTGTCTTTGTTACCGCCCGCGAAATCTGCCTCCGGATTCCGCCGCTGTGCTCGATGCCTCAGGGCGCCGCTCGGAGCACGGCGAGTTCACCTGATCCCAGTTGCAAAAACTTCCCCGGCGTCTCGGCTGCCGCTTCCCGCGCCGGTAGCCGCGCGTGTCCCGCGCCGGCCGCGCTCGGGCTCCTGCCCGCCCGGGGCGCGGGAGCGGCGGGGAAAGGGCGGCGAGCGAGCGCCCAGGCTCGCACACCCTCGACAGACACGGAAAAGTTTCCTCTTGCCTAGCGGGAGCCGCCTGTAAACACGGAATTCGTTAAGCGGAGACAGGAGTCTCTCTGACGGAGATTTTTTTCGAGGCCGGCTGCGTTCGCGCAGGGGCTCCCGCCGCGGCCCCGCTGAGCCCGTTGGGTGGGGAGAGCTGCGGGGAACCCCCAAACTGCCACTCCGGTCCCGCCGCACCCTCAGCCCCGGCTGCCCAGCCTGCAACCCCTCGGACTGCCAGCGCGGGCACGGAGGAACCCATCCTGCCTCCCTTGCGCCCCGGGGGGACATTCCCGTTCGTGGGCGCAGCTGGGGCGCAGCCCCGCACACCCCCCGCCCGCCGCTCGCCCCTCTGCTCCGCGGCCCCCGCTGGGGAGGCCCCGTCGCGGGACGTCCCGGGGAGCCCCCGGGCCCGCGGAGCCGCCTGCCCAGGTAACTCGATGCTCGCAGCAGTCGCCGGGTTCAATTGTATTCGCACCGCCGGCGGAGCCCTTTTAAACGCCAGCACACAGAGATCCTTATCTGCCTTCCTGGGGAAACAATCGCTGTCCTCTCAAAGACTTCCAAGAGTTGCAGCGCTTGAATTAGATCGGTTCTTTGAAGGGATTAAAGTGCCAAGTCCTCTCCCACGGCTCCGCACGGGGTCCCGGGGCGAAGTCACCGCCCGGGCGCGGGTGGCACCGACCCCGCGCGCGGCTCGTCCCCGCGCCAGGGCCCCCCGCGGGGCCCGTGCCCTGTCCCGCCACTACCGCCCCACTCGGGGAATTCGTTTCACAAAATAAAGATCTGCCCCGGGAATGACCTGGGCGGCAGATGCTAACGCAGCGACAGCCGATAGCCGGTCGTGGCGCATCCCGCGCTTCTCCCCAGCCGTTAGTGCGCGTTATTGTCCCAGGCAGCTCGAGAACCAACGGGATTCGTCATGTTGCAACAGAGCTAGTGGAAAGTTGGGCGAGTGTCTGTACAGATGTGACAGGACAGATGCCATAAATCTGCATCGGAGAAAGCACATGACTTAAAATCGAGAATATTTTCTCCTTTCTGGAGACGGGCTGAATAATGAAAAGTTGCAGTCATAGTTTTCTGTACAAATAATTACTGCTCAAACTCGGAGCATTCAGTCTCCTGAAATTTATTCTTAATGAAGTGATGTTCAGTGCTGTCATTAAAAATGCAGGGCTGGAAGATCAAAGTAAAGTATTTACTTTAGAAATTTGTTTCAGTTATCAGGAGATACAGGTATCAAGGCCAAACGTCAATCCTGTTACACATGGCTCCTTTTCCAAGTGGAATGGGCTCCGCTACATCCTCGCATGAGGCCAGGAGACACCGGGGAAGAGGAACAAGCCCGAGACCAGTCCCCGCAGAGCCGGGCTCCATGTGGCTCGTGGGGACGGAGAGGTTGTTTCCTGCTTTCCTGCCCCCGCAGTCACTGTTCTGTTCGGGTTTTCAACTTTTTTTTTTTTTTTTTTTTTCCCTGGCCCAAAAGAGCTGGATCCCGCAGACCCGGGGCAGTGGCACCCGTGCACGGGTCGGTGCTGGCTGGGCCCTGCCGGTGCCGGGTGGCAGGGGACCCCGCTGCCTCTGCCCCTGCCTCTCAGCCAGGAGGCTGCAGCAGGTCAGGCCGTGCTGGGCTAGATGCCCGTGGGTGACTTAAAGGCAGCGGGTATAAAACATGACTCACCACCAGCACCTTCACAGGCAGATGTTTTCAAAATCAGGGCTTTCCAAGTTCCAGTGTCCTGGAGTGACTGTCTTACATGAATGAAGCTGGAAAGAAATAAATGTTCGTGCCTAACAGCAAGAAAGAAATGTTTGTGCCTAACAGCTGTTGAGGTGCCAGTGGTCCCTCCACAGGCCTAACACGCACGCCTGCCTGAGGGGCTGGTGCTGCCCCGGAGCACTTCCCTGCCCCAGCGCCGGCTGCAGCCCCATCGAGCCCCCGCTGCAGCCCCCGGCCCCGGCCTGCCCACGCGCAGCGCTGTTCTCTTGACACTACTGCTATTTACTCGGGCATATTCACCCTTTATGCCAGGCAACAGCACTGACACAAGTGTACTAGGAGGAGCCACCAGTTCACATTTCCTGCATGCTAGTTTATACAGCTTGTTTACTGGCTATCACACTACCAAGAGTTCTGATGTAATTACACCTCCAAAATTTTATCAGGAATCTTAGCAGGAAGTGAAAATGAAAAGAAAGATTTTTTTTCTACGAAGTCCTCTGTCTTTGTGCATGCAATGGAAAAACACAAAAATGCAGGCAAGGCACATGCAATGGCATAGTCAGGATTTAAAGGCTTGCCTCAACATTTCCCAGCCTAGGTTTGGATTTCAGGAACATTAACACAGGATTTCCAAAACTTCTGAAAGCTGAGCTGCCTTCCAAGAAAAGTAAAACAAATTTTATGCCTCACAGTTTTACTGCTTGTTGTTAAAAGCTTTAAATATCTTAATGCATTCATCTTTGCTCCATCCTCAGCTGGACCTCGGTGACTCCTCCTCCTCCCGCCTTCCGGAGTCCTGGTGAACGTTTCTGGATGTATTTCCTCCCCTTGCTCCCACACCTTAAAAGCAGTCGGAGTTGGGACTGCATCAATATTGAGAGTGTTATTACTGGCGCCCCTTGGATTACCTGGGACACCTTTCTGATCAAAAAGGTTGTTTCAAACGCTCAGGAAACTCCTTCCCGCCTCTAGCACACGCTGCTGCATTTTCCTTACAACTCTAATAGCTAGAAATGGACTCGTGCAGAATGGAAAGGGAGCCAAGATCTGGAGAGCAGCTGAAAATGATCTGCTGCATGCACCCTGCTCGTCCTCTCGCTCTGGGAAGCACTCGGTAAAAAAGCTTGCGTGTATTTGGTCAAATACATTCATTCGGGGAATGCTGAATGGGCTCATTTTTTTAATGAGTCGAAATACACATATACGCACTATTTTCCTACATCGTAATTATTCACTATGTAATAGAAAGGTAGTTAAACTGTTAATTGCATCTTTTTAACTACAGAGTGCAATATCTAAACACTGCTTCTTGTGGTAATTAATTTTAGTTATTTAGTACATTTACTGACAAATTAAACAGCTGTCTGTGTCCATACTGTGTTAAAGCTGCAAACAGAGTTTTAGAGCACAAAGTTTTAGACTGAAAGAATCTTGTTCTGCCTTGCACTTTCGTATTGTATAGTCATACAGCTGTCACATTGTGGTTAATTTAACCGAACTGATAAATTCAAATCTGCAAAATACACCTGGCACTTAATGAGCTTCTGTTGTAATTTTAGAGCATTTTGAAACAACAAAAATAGATTTTTCTAATAGCAATATTTGTCAACAGAACCACTGCTAAAATAAGCTGTTCTTCAAGGACTACAGAGTCCATAACAAATCCACCAACCTTCTTCCAAAGTTTAAGTGCTCTATACAAATCTTCAGCAACTTCACTACTGTAGCTGGGAAATTAAAAAGACCACAGGAAACTGCCCAGTAGTGGCACCGGGAGAGTCCAAGCAGAGATAGAGACATGCCTGTGCGACCGGCAGTTTGGGAAACGAGGAGCCGCTGCACATGGAGCAGGCACCTCTGCACAGCCTGTCCCTAGCCCCTCTCCATGCAGTGCTTTCGTGGTAGCTTATGGCAGCTTTGCATATGTATACACAAACTGCTATTATGTTAGATACATAACAGACACCTGAGACAACCAACTAGGTGTCCCCCACCACTGAAGAGCTTTTGAAAGGGACACAGAAGAGCCAAATTTTTAGAGCAGTCTCCGCACTGCCGGAACAGGGCGCTCCAAGGCGGCAGCAGCCCCTGGCCCCACGCAGCGACCGCCTCTGCCCGGCCAGACCTAGCCCTGCACGGGCGCTGGACACGGCCCTGGACAAGGCCCTGGACACGGCCCTGGACAAGGCCCTGGATACGGCCCCGGACACGGCCTCCAGGCAGGCAGCACAACCCGCCAGGCAACGGCAACTGTTCAGCCAGCCAGTAAGGAAAAAACCATAGTCCCCTTGCCACCACCACAGGACGGGGCTAGGGAGAAGCCTCGGTTTTAATTTTGAAATGACTTCTCTCCTGATCTCAACAAAACAATTTTAAAACTGCCCTGTCAGACTGGCTGAAAAGCCCTTTCAGAAACATCGGACATAGTGTTTCTTCTTTGTCACATCTTCCCCTGATGACTTAGTCTTAAAGGATAATAGATACATCAATGATGTGAACTATGCAAACACAAATTCACTGAAATAATAACTTTGAAAATAAACATTCCATAAATAATAAAAAAACAATAGTATACTGTGCTTATATTATGCTTCCCTCCTTACAGAGCTGTACAAAAACAAAGCAATTCTCACCATCAGCAGCAGGGGCAGCTTCCTTCCTTGCTCTACATGGAGCTCGGTTGTGGTCACTCACACACCTGTTTCCGCCTTGGGAAGAACAGCTCCACGCCTCGTAGTCCTGCTCACGGGTTACCAGGCTTCTCCTCACAGATCCCAAAGCTCCCCCAGCTCTGCTCAGCAGCCCGAGGTGCCAAACGAGGCAGCGCTGGCCACGGCGAGCGCCTCCTGCTCGTGCCAAGCCAAAGCAAGCAATTCCAGCGCGGGATCGTGTCGCTCTTCAACCAGGTCCTATCACTCAGGACCTTGTCCAGCATGACCAGATGTTAGCCCAGGAGAATAGGAGGGAAAAACAGGTTCTTCCCAAAGACACGAGGTTGGCGTGTTCGTGGAGGCTGCTCCAATTTGAATGGCTAACAGCATTTTTCTTGCTCTACTAGGGTCTCTGAGACAGAGGTCAGAAAGAAATGACCTTCAAACTGGTACCTCTCTCGTTTCTCTCTCTTGGTAAATCTCAAATCCGTATTTTGCCTTCTACATGCAGGAAGTCCCCATTACCTACTAGCACGGAGCAGAGAAAATCGTGTATTAAATATGAAGGGGAGAAGTGTCTTAGGAGAAGACCACAGGATGCAATACAATGAAAATGTATTCTGAGTTATTTGTTCTGGGAAATAAATAAGGGAGATACTGCAGTGTTCCACTTCAGTGTCCCAGTGGTGTATATCTATCACACGAGCCACTTTGAAACACGTGTTAGGGGAATAAGAGGAAATCTGAGAATGACAAGCACTGAGTGCTTCTCTGGAGGTCACAGCAAGGCATAAGGAGCCATTTCCCACATTTTTTTTATCTTAAAGTAAGAAAGTTTGCCATAAAAAATGCATTTTTTTCATTGCCATTGGATTAACTTTACAAAATTCTGTGTTTCTTACCAGTACATTACAGTACAGAGCTGAACAACTATGTTTAGTCCAAATTCTTACTGAAGTCAGTGAAATAGCTGCCTATAAAAACATAGCAGGGCTCAAGATTTGCTACTTTTTCACTACCATTGCTACACATGCTAAGTGTAGTTGGCACGTGGAGTGATTCAGGAAGAAGCTATTCTATAGTGCCAATGATCCTCTTTAATGAGATATTCATAAATCAACTGATAACCGTATCTCCTGCCTGTTCTCATTTACTTAACTCTACATTAAGGGAAAGATCATTTGCATTCTAGAAGTAAAACAATGTTTATAAGAGAACAGAGTAATTAAAATCCTCCTTAAATCAAGATTTAGAAATGCATTAAGTCAGGTGAGAGGTAGTTCTTCCCAAATTACCTTAACAGAAAAAAACACAGTTCTGGGAATTTATAGTGTCACTCATCCATTAAACTCTACAACAAAGACTCAAGAGAAAGTTACATTTCCAGTTTCATCTGGTTTTCTATATAAGTATAACATTACCTTATCTCAGGAATTTAATGTGGGAAAAAAACAAAAGGAACTTTTTGCCTCAGCTTTCTGATACCCCGATGACCTCCTCCTCAGAGATCCTATGCTCTCTGTTAATTTAGATACCATATGTCTCATTGGTCATCAAACCAGTTCCTGCTCTGTATTTTATAGCCCTTGCAGAGATTTTGATCACAGTGTCTATAAAACTAACCACTTCCTCTGTTTACGACATAAGTCACAGCTGATTGGTATTTTCTCATCCATACCCAGAAATGTGACAATGTCAATAGCCCTGTTCATCCATTTGGTCTTTTGGCCCCTCTATTACTTATACACCTTTTGCAGAGTTCTAAGTAAAGTATTAAAAACTGGAAAGCATCAGAGGAGGGATGTGGAAAATAGGAAACACAGCTGTACAGACTTTGAACTCATATTACTGGACAGATGTATGGGCATACCTTGGAGCTTAGGACTTTCTTGTCACATTACAGCAGAAATTTCTCTCTGCCAACCTTCTCACAGTCCCTTGGCTGACCAAGATCTCAGCTCCTGCTTGTGTGTGTTACAGGGTAAGTTTAATCTCCTTTCCCTGTGCAAGCCAGGACGCTGGGAGGCAAAAGGTTAACCCTTTAGGTGGTGAGACCAGCACCGGGTAACCTCAGAGGAGGCACTGTGCTGGTGCTGACACTGGCAGGAGAAGCTCAGAATAAGCAAGGACTCGCACACACTGGAGCTGTGGTCGCTGGTAATGAGAATACCAAGATGAATGGAGCAGCTCACTCTACTCTCGGTGATTGATTGAAGCTGTTTTCATCTCGGTGGGGTGTTCTTATTCAGTTCAAATAGCATCTCACTCAGAAGTCTCCTATACAGGCACATACAGCCTCTTCTGACACTCAACCCATATACGCTCAGCACAGATACACAGATAAAGAGTGGGAAATTTACTTCTCCAATTTTTTGTTCTTTCCCTGTTTCCAGCCACTCGCACAAATATTTTTCATCTTAAATATACTTAAATAAGTGTACCCTTCGCTCTCTCTTTGTAAACCTGCCGAGCTTATCAGGTACATGGCATATAACGAAGGAGAACAGCACCTGGGAATGTGGGTACCCCAGTGTAGTGGATTTGAGAGGCTGTCTAAAGTAATGGGCATCATTCAGACCTTTTTTTTTTTCCTTTTTTTTTAAAGAACATAAGTGAAACGGGGAAGTTTTGGAATTGGATCAATGAGGAGAACCTTGGAACAGCCTTGAATAGAAAAATCAAATGGTGGAGGGGGGGTTACTGGGAGGAGCTTTAGTCAACACCTCTGTGTTCCTACAACTGGGGTGCTGAGTGCATCATCTCTGAAGCATTTATCTTCACAACTTGTCTATGAAGATGCAGCATATTAATATTCCTTTTTTTCCAATGGAAACATAACACATACCTTGTCCCATGCTGCAAATTAACCCTACTGAAGCTCAGAGGGTCACAGGTTATAGGATCATATCACAGAATGTCTCACCTCATTCCCTCCAAACTATCAATACTGAGATCACCTGCATAAGGAGGCAGTGAGAAGGGCTGATTTTCCTCCACCCTAAGTAGACCTCTCATTCCTAAAACTTTTTTTCCGTCTTAATTAGAGCTCTGCAGACCATTTCTAGAGAAGCTTTCTACCACCACATACCTGACAACACAGTGAATGTGGCTGTACGTGATGAACTCCAATGCCTACAGCCACTTCCAGAATGGCAGAGCTACTGTAGCACTGTGTGCAGCACACTTTCTAGATTTTTGTTTAAAAAAAAAATTGTGACCATCTTTGTTTCTTGGCTATCAAGAATCCGATGGTCGGCGTAGCACATTGCCACATAACCTTAAATCTATATGAGGCAAGTTTTGGGACTCTCTGTTCTTTTCTTACCAGCTACTATGTGATCCATGCTTGTCCAGTTCCCTCAAGCCAGGGGCTGTAGGATTACAGGGATTATTTACAGCGTAAGTGACATGCTCCCATCATGATGGATGTTTGAAGCGTTCCAAATAACAGCATACATACTCAGATATTTGAATGAAGCTTGGATTTTTACAGGATTGAGCTAGAAAATTCTAAGTGATATAATTTAGTATCTTCATATCTGATCTCTCTTCAACAATATAATCTGAAGGTGCAAAGATAAATACATGTTGGAGATATGTAAAGAGACTCATCTCTGGGCAATTTATGCAAAAAAGCAAACTTTTGTTGTAACATAATGAACCCCAGCCAAACCAGGGGAAAGTAAGTTCTTAATTTTTAGAGAGTTTTTTTTTACAAAAGAAAACATACTCCTCAGAGGAAGGCTCACAGCTATATTTGTTCAGATACAAATAGGAAAGATAAATCCACTAGATGGATATGCTATCTAATAACATATCTATGAAGGTAATATCTGAGTTTGGAAAAGGATCTGCTAATTAAATATACTATTTCTCACCTACCTATGATTTTTATCACCTACCCAGTAGGCTATCTCTAAGGCTCCAGCTACTAAGTTTCTAGCATATTGGACAATAACTATTTTTAAAAATAATATAATTACAGAATTGTTTCTTCCTATTCTGCTAGAGTTTGTATTTTTTGCAAACTCAAACTGACTCCTGACGGGAAATATTCTTTCTTAGGGTTACAGTAATTTTTTAAAACATAACAATAGTAATGATTTTAATAGTTTTAAAGCTGATTCCTTCCAGCGTCCCTTCCTCCCCTGCCCCCCCCCCCCCCAAAAAAAAAAAGGAAAGATTTTTCAATGATTTATGAAAGAGGAGCTGGATCTCAAAATATTGGTTTTTAATACCATGGCAATTAATTAATCAATTTTCTGTTGCAGAAAAGCCAGTACCTAAGAGTTCTTTATTTTAAAAACTGTATTTTGTTTTTGGAACTCCAGTTATTAGTCCATTCATAGTTTGCGTTCTAAAAACATTTACTTGGATTCAGAATAACTGTCCCATTTGCCTCTTCCCTGTCAGAGAGGCTTTCTAGCATCTTAGAGGCTAAGCAAGATGATTTAAGCCTTTAACACAGCACATAATGAGGGTTATTTTTAAAGCTCAAGGCTGTTTCTGTTATTCTCTCAAGCAGTTTCCTCTCTCTTCTTTCCACACCACAGTTTTATACTCCATTGTCCCCGACTTCATTAATCTTTCCCTTCATCAAAGATCCTCACTACTTCTCTGTTCATGTTTATCTTTCAAAATTGTTCCTCTGAGCATCACCTCCGAAACTGGATCACACAGAGCGTGCCCCGTAGGAGGCTGCGGGCGACGTGAGGGGTTTGCCCTCGCAGAGAGGACAAGCTCCGCGCTCCCTGGTTGGCTTGGTGGAGCAGTTGGAGCAGCAGTGAAGCTGGCACCTTCTCACTGCACAGGGGCAGAGACCAAGTATCCTCCTCTAATTCTTTGTGACACAAAAGAAGCCACTTTGGTCACCGGCTCCCCCTTCCAGGGAGGGCTCGGTGACGGGGAGGCTCCCAGCACTTCGCGACCGACCAGAGCGCAGGACAACCGCACGGCGGGATCTGCAGTGCTGCACATTCCCCAGAGAACACCCGGTAGCTCTCACACTGTCAGTCTGCAGCTCAAAAATACTTCAAAATAAGGAAAGGTAGCCTTTAACCTAGTCAAATCAGTACCTGCCATAAACAGCACATTTCCTGTAAACATGTGTGTCACTGTACTTGTAGCTTGCCAGCAACATTCAAAGTCCTGAGTGTATTTCTCCTATTATCAAAGCAAAGAAATATTCATATCCTCAAGATATGCAAATGAAAATTAACCTTTTTCAGAACATAAACTATAAACGAATCAGCAAACGGAATTTCTTTCTGAAATCACTACATTGAGCTACTAACAAGTTTCTATTAGACACAGCTCTTTCAAGCTGCCTGTACCTAGTAGCTTCTTGATGGGCACACCTACTATTTTAAACTCTACTGTCGCAAAGGGGGCCCAAAACCTCTGTCCCTTCTGCATTTCAGCATCTCTCTATTTTGCACTTAGCATAGCAGATATACTCTAAAAATCATTGGGAATTTCCAGCTAAAGTGAGAAGCACAAAGAAGATCCAAGTTCAACACAGGTATCAGTTTTTAACAATCTCGGGCAAACGTGAACACTGCAGCTGACAGCTGAATGTTACAAATGGGGCCTCATAAACAGGGCTCAACAATTTTGTTTAAGATCACAAGCTCCCAACACTTGAGCCACAAAAGAATGTCCATTAGCTGCTATAAAAGCAAAATTGGTAGGGCTTTGTGATGCAGCAGAGGGCCAGAAAGGCACACACAGGCTGACACACATCAGTTCACCGGAGCATAGTAAAAATTCTTTAATTTAAATAATTCCCACTCTTCTTTCTTCCTCTCACTAACATGAAATCATGTTTCATTTAAATTAAAAAATATTTTTTTCTGCTCTACACATAATCATGTTAATGTTTCAGGTTTTGCTCCAGCTGTGCTGGATACATAGCATCCATTATGATTTTATATTGAGAAAAAAAAATCTGTAGCTAGAGTTTTGTCTGACTGTTGTTCTCTCTAATCTTCTGCGCTATGTATGGCAAGTTACTAACTTTTCTGGGCTATCTTAACCGCAGAGATCTGGGAGCAAAGCAAATGGGATATAGTGGATATGCTTCTGTTATCATTATTAAACTTCACATGCTTTGCTATGTAGGCAATGCGTTTTATTTCTCTTAACTTGAAAGAGGTTTCTGTCTTATTGTTGCAATTTATTAAGGGCAAACAATCTAGGGCTTATAATAGGCCTGTAGGCAGAACAAAGCCCTTGTCAAATGGAAGGGTTGGCTGCTCAGCTGGGTAGCATGTAAATGTGCAAAAAGAACTGTTCTGTTCAAAGACACCAGACATGCTTTTTAAATAAAACATCTCATATAATTGAGAGTTGCCATTTAAGTGTTGTGCTGGAAATGTTCATTTAAAAATAAATTAATTTAACTGAAGAAGCAGAGTTGTAAGGTAATCTGGTAAACTCTCATGTTATAATAAGCAAAAAAAAAAAAAATCCTCATTTTTGCTGAGGTTTTTATTAGAGCCTGAACATTGTATATTCCTTAAAACGGCAGTTTATCATCACTTTACATCACTGTGTCATGCAAGTTGACTGCTGTATTCACCTGGCAATGCGAACTTTTTCCTATCACAGACATAATATTATTTTTGTTTTTAATACAAGAGGTCATTTTGCCTGTTGCTTTGACATATTATCAGGTCTCAAAAGCTACGACAATTTCTCACTCTGCAGCTCATTTAAAATTTCTCATTATGTGCTTCCTTGCAAGAGCTGAAATTAAAATGACAGATAAAGATAACAACATAATAGGCATTTTTCATGCATTGGCCCACTTGGGCACAGACAGTTCTTTTTTCCCCTCTTCTTTTGAAATGGATAATCAGGACAGTATCATCAATTAGATTTTTCACTTTAACTTTTCGTAATGTTTCCAGACTTGACTATTTGGCAAAGACAATTGGGACAGATTTCTTTATTTTTTCCTCTGGCCTAAAACCCAAAACCCCCCACTTCCCAAACTGTTACCACTGAAGAGTTTATTAAATGGCTGAAAAAGACAGCTGGTCCCACCATCTGTTAAAAATTTTCAGGGGCCAAATGAAACAGGTTACACCTTTAGCCATGCCAAGTCTTCCAATACCCCCTCCCTCTCACAGCCTGTGGAGGGCTAATCTGAATTTCACGCTCTGATTTTGCTATTGCTAATGTCTGAGCTTCTTATGTGCACTTCTCCTAGTTGCCTATATTACTTCTGCTGCGGTAACAAAAGCGACCCTCTCCTTTCAGCAAGCTCATTTGCAATCAACGGAATCCCGGCTCTACAGGCTCCTCAACAATAAGATACTGTACCTTGAAGGAAACCCACGGAGAACCTAATATCTGACTTTCTGAAGGAACAGAGAAAACCAGGGGTACATTTCTGTTGTTTTGCAGCCACTTTTCTATAAATGCTAATGGAAGTAATTCACATGTGCCAACAAAGAGAGAATCTGCAACACACTGCAGGTGTGAGGGGGCTGAAACAAAAGGGATGCTAACCCTAATGGTATTTCTTGTCATTAACAATTCTTTGATGTTCATACTCAAGGCTCTCTTTTATCTTGTAGTTTTTCAGCCATCTTTGCTAACATGCAGTGCAACTAAATCTTTTTTTTCCCCTAACCTTTAAAGACATCTGCAAAATGTTTATGCTAAGTTAGTTTCCATAGCATCTTTCTGTAACACACAGTGAAGTAAAATGAGATAAAGCTTGCCAGGTTATTATTAAAACATCAGTAAGTTCCTATCATTAAGTGAAAGGAGCAGATCAATAAAAAGAGGCTCTTAATGTTACTTTAATAAGGATGAGTTTCTTGTAGCAGGACTGTGGATTAACTTCAGTGTAATAGATGTGGTGTTCTTAAGATAGCCATTCGGCTGATAAGAAACAGTTTGTTTCACTTGCACTCATTAAAAAAAAAAAAAGAAGTACAAATATTTCAACTGTAAGATCAGTTAAGTTCCTATCCTAAAAAGCTTCTCACAATATTGCGTATTTAAGGACACTTTAATTTTCCAGAAGGGATTTCTCTACCACTAAGTGGGCAATGGCATTCAGTCAAGGCGCTGTAGGTGGAGTTGCTCCATATCCATCTGTCTTTCTGTGACTTACAGATGGAAAAACGCTGTGTCTTTTAAAATGTTCAGCTCAGTAGGATGACAGTGAAATGAACAATCAAGGCACAGAAGATGCCAGCCTGAACTACTGCACAGCACACCCAGCATTTCGCTCTCATCCCACCGCTCGTGTCCTGTTAGATCACATCCCATTTTATCACAGGCTGTCGCATTATTGTTGCAGCACGCTGGAATGTTAAACGAGTAACATAATCAACCGACACCAAGCTCCAAGTGCAGTTCAACTGTAAATCTGCACTGAGTCCAAAATGCCGGGGATGATGGTAGTACACTTATCAAAACATGAGTTTACAAAATTTGTCCTTTTGTCTTTCTTTCAAAATTTTATTTCTAACAGATCAATTTAATCAAATAAATTAATTCTCTGTCTGCATTTAGTATAGCACGTATCTTCGGACCCGGCGGTACATTTCCATCACACTAATCCCATATATCAACAATATAAAGAATGGCTGCTACATTCGTGTTTTTTCTTTTCTTTTACAGCTTATTTGCATCTTGAGGCATAAAAGCAAACTAAAACCAGTGTTGTTGATATACTGCCTTGCCCAAGTTTCAACTGTATGAAGTGAGAGACTGAATTGCCTCTCATTTCATCTACAGCTTTCAGCAGTCTCAGGAATTTGTATGGAAATTAGGGACTTTGGATAACAAGCAATTTTCTCAAATGAATAGTTGTTTTTTGGTTTTTGTCCTATGGCAGCATTGAGGACCGCTCATTCCTGGGCTGGTGGTAACCACAAACCACAAGTTTCTGTTTCAGAGCTGTTGCAGTCCCAGTCAGACAGAGGCCAGGCTGCCAGGGAAGGCTCTGTATCACTAACTCCGCCAGGTGCCTGGACTGTGTGCGGTCAGGAGCAGCAGCACCCACCCAAGAGCCCGGACAAAGCACGTGACAGAGTACGGCGAAGGTGGCACTTCCTGCTGCTCCGGCTGGGCGCAGGGCACTCGCACCCTGCCCCACCACGGTGCCCCCGGACCCGAGAGGATCCCTGCGCTGCCGCCGGCCCGGCCTCCCCCTCGCCCCGGCAGCCGGCTTCAGGCTGTGGAGCGGGCGAGGATGCCCCATACAGCAGTGCTGGCAGAGGCGCCAGGGAGGCCGCCCTCGCCCACTCCTTCCCGGCAGCACTGCCCTCCTGCCCAGGGGCAGCCCGAGGGCGGCTCAGCTCCACCGAGGCACCAGCATGAGACCTTCCAGCTAAACTCCCCTAGTGATGGGTCACAAATGGGGACTTGGACCTTCTGCAGGAGAATGCAAAAATCTTGGCCTACCGACTTTCCACCTCCATTTGCCAACTGTCCTAGAATATGCGATTAAATTGTGCAAAAATAATCTCTCTGCAACTTAGTTAAAAAATAACCTTGTCCAGAAGAATAAAGGAATTTAATGTATTGCTGGTCTGGTCAATAATATGTAATCTTGCTTCTGGAAACATAACTCCAAGATGTTTTTCCCACCTGCCTTTATCACTAGGAAGCATGACTGCTACAATGACCTTTTCCCTGATAACACAGACTACATATAGATTAATTGTTCTAACACATGTAATGAAACATTTTCCAGTAATTCTCAAGCAATCCGTTAATGTGGGCCACGGCAGCAGCCGGTGCGGGAAGGCTCTGAGCGCCCTTGCTGCAGGCTGTGGGCCTCGTCCTGTGGCAGCTCCCAGGGCCGGTCCCAGGAGACACGGAGCGTCTCCCTGAGCGTGCCTGGCCTGGGGGACGGCTCCGAGCCCCGCGCCCGTCCTGCCTCGCGCTGCTCCTGCCAGGCTGGAGCCGCCTCTCTGCCAAGCAGCGACCCTTTCTCTTAACTGAGTGACCGGTGGCAGCTCCTCCCAGGCAGAGCAGCCGTGATGAGCAGGCACACTACAAAACGTGTTTCCAGCACTAAGAGCCACATCTGACACCATTTCTAGTATTTGGTTGTCAGAATTAAAAAGTAGGGTGGATATGTTTATTACATGTCGTGCCTAGTATATGTACTGGAGCTAAACTTACTTAACTGTTCCTTATGGGATGGTACTTTTCTGTCCTCCAGCATTATTCCTAGCCAAATGTACTGTTAAGTATTTGGCTAACCAGAGATATTTAAAGATGCCAGAGTTTGTTTGTCTCCCAGGATTTTCTTCCCCTTTTGAGACAAAAAATAGCATTGAGAAGGAAGAATGTATGTGCCGATGTGTAGACCTTACTATCACAAAAGAAAAGTTCAGAACTTTTTAGCATCTATGTTAAGTGACATAAGATGACCAGTAGTTGCCTAGTACTGAAATTTTCAATGAAATTATGAAATTGAATTTTCCTAACATTAAATTATGTTAGGATCCTAGAAGGATACTTCTAGGAAGATGATCATGGAAGTGTCCAGTGTGGATTACTTCTTCTATCTGCCTCTGAAAAATTTGGTTCTGATTATTTTTATGAAAAAGTGTACCAACCTTTACGTCAATTGAACTTAGCAAACTCTACAGATTTATATAATTTATAGTCAAATTGTTTAAGCTCCAAAATAGCAAGGACTCCTTGGATGTCATGACAAGGGCCACTTTAAAGACCTCTAGTGACTCACAGCCTTTCCACCACTTTGAAAGTGAGGATGAGGGATGTCACCGTGGGGGAGAATTTAAGATAGCTGCAATTTACTCACACTCTAAGGTCCCTTTATGTTACAAGAACAACGTAAATGTTTAAGTGAGAAGCAAGTTTAAAATTACCAAATGAAAATGATCAATCTCCCAAAGCTCCCCGCCTGATTCCTGCTGGCACAGAGTTTTCAAGTAACCACAGCTGAAAAGTAGAAATTGTCCTCAGCAGGAATCTGTTCCTAGTACCATTATGGTCTATAGGGCAAATCTACTGAAATACCTTGTTCAACTTCATCCTTTTCTCTCTCATTTTCTCAAATGGGGTTGTTTTATTACACACTATCTAATATTTTTTTCTTCTGTGTAGCCAGTTCAAAGCATGATTTACATGCTTTGCTTTTATAAGTGATTAAGAACAGGTCATATTATGAACTATTAAATATATTAATATTTCCAGATAAGTGAAAATAAATAAATCAGAGTGATGCTTTAATAGTTTCAAAACCAAATGAGAAAATCTAAGCAATTCACATCAATATGCTCCTTCTGACTGTAACAAGCCAACATGCCTCCTGTACTCCTTCTCCCTGTTTCTTATGACATCCTACCAATCTATTTTTGAAATTATCTTTTTAAAATCCATTTTATTTTTGCATTTTAACTGCTATCCATTCCACCAACTCGTTATCAGTAGCACAGTGCTTTAATCAGGGCCAGTGAGAGGCTTTTTATCGCCTCACACAGATAAACGTTGCTGCTGGTCCTTTGCTCCTGGCTCTCAGGCTCCCTGTGCACTGCACGTGCTCCGTGTGATGCTCTCATGTAGGGCCAGCGCTGCAGGAAAGCTCCCGGCTCCTGCTGTAAGAAACTCCATTCCTAAATGGGGCCAGTTCTTGCCACTGGAGCAAGGAACCTTTGCTCTGCACTAACTGGCAGCTCTTTGGTCTCACCGAGTTCCTGCAAAGGCTTCTGAGCAGGCTTCCTCACAAAATACTACCTTTATTGCACAACCCTACTTTTGCACAACCCTACTTTTATCGCACAACCCAGCACAAATACTGCCTGAGCTAAATACAGTTCCTGGTGGGACAGACTGCCCAGCGCTGATGGCTGAACACTCACGATGCCTCCAGGACAGCTGCTCAGCACAACATGGTGACACCCCTTGCAGCGCCGAGTACGGCAAGATCTCCGAGATGCAGCCAGCAGCTCTGGCAGATGCAGTGTGATAGAGAAAGACGCTCCTGAGCACCGCAGCAGCGATGCACACCTGAATTTTGGAAGAAGCACTTCAGGTGACAGACATCTGAGCCACCTCCCTATTCATCTCTCTATTCACTCCCTCTTCAATCAGCTCAACAAATGCATCTTCCAAAGCGGCAACAAAAATTCATCTCTTCAGCCAATTACAGTGTACTCTAGACCAAACTCATGATATGATATTTAATAAGATGACTGTTCTGAAATAAAGGCACCCATATGCTCTAAAATGAAGCTGAGAAAAGGCGACTGAATGGGGTCTAAAAACACTCAAGAAAGAGGGGACAGGTTCTGAATGAACGCAGTGCACAGTCTGGCTTTCTGAACAGTTCTTAGCCAAGAAGTAGCAGGAATGAGAACATAGAACATTTTTTTTAAACAGTAACTGCAACATAAAAAAAAAAGATATTTAGCTCATTAGAAAAAAATACTACCAGATGTAGATAGTGATGCTGCATGTAACAAGAACACTGTATTTTACCCTTTCCATACAATTAAAGAGTGCTCCAAAATATGGTATGAAAGTTCTTTAAAGTCCATTACTGAGATTAATGCAAGCTTAACAACTAAGAAGAAAAAAAGATATCTAAGGACTGTTTGCATTTTCCTTGTGCTTCACTATTTAATGCTCTGAAGCTGCTCTTGTTACCTTGGGTCCCCCTTCAGCAAAGCACTAAATCATGTGCTGAAATTCCATTGATTTCAGTGGGACTTATGCTTTGGTGTAAGTGCATCACTGAATTATATATGATTTTTCACTGCACATTACTTCTACTTCACATTATTTCTACTTCAAATTAATAAAACTACTCCGAGTAATGCATCACTCGGTATAAGGTACTCAAGCTGCATTTTGGTGCTTTTGGCTTTTGGACAGGTGACATAATACCTGACTGGAAGCCTTACTACCACCTAGCAGAAAAAACTGATTAACTACACATAATAATGATATGCTTTGCATTAACACTAACACTTTATTTTCCCACAGTTTTCCAAAAGGAGGAATTGAACCACAAAGCACTCACATCATTAGAGTTCCCTATGATCTATGTCAGTATAAGAACACAAAAGATTATCTCACTCCTTTCAAGATAAGGTTATTTTCCATTCAGATATATTGCAATCAATTGACTAGAAGACTTCATGGATTATGAGAAAGAAAGAAAAGTTGCATGTTATTTTCCATGGATGCAGTATAATGAATACTCATTACATTTTGATGAAATGTAAAGAAACTGATCTGCATGCACACATCTGTGTTAGTTACTACTCACTGTATTAGTTACTACACTTATTTGTACTGTATTTTCTAGTATCATTAACTCATCTGCAGCTATTCACCAAGTCTCTCATGTTTAAGGAGTCCTTAAGTTGTAAAGGTTCTAAAACTCATGCTCGCATGTGTAGCAGTGGAGAATGACCAAAAAAACTCTTTCTCTTGCGGAATTTTAGTGTTTATTTTTGATCTTGTCACAAATCTAGGTGGAAAATGAGGCAAGAGTTGTTCTTTTTTTGAACAGCTGAATCCTCTCATCCTCATCTGCATGCCTTCACTACTGTGTTTTAGGAGAAATAAAGCTTGTATTGGACTACCATTTACTTCCATCATCTTTATGGATGTTCAAACTACACTTGCCCCTTATCTCCTCTGCCATCTCCTTGACCTGTGATGAAAAGGACACTGCAGGGAACTCCTGACAACAAGAAATACTGTAGCTCAAGAACAAGAGTGGACTGCACGGCCACAAGGAAGAAGGTTTGCTAGCACAGTTCTGGTAAACCTGCTCAAGAAGGGACAAAGACAAGCACAGGTCTCAAGTCTGTATCAAACACAGTCAAATTTAATCAGTATGGTTCCTTCAAAAAAGTGATTTTGAGATAATTAATAAGGTGGTGCATACATGTAAATTTGATTTCCAAGACTTTTTAGTAAGTGTTTGTTTGGAAAAGAAACAAAGAATTGTCACATTTAAAAATTGTGGCTCAGAAACAGAAGGTAAAGAGTATGACGAAACAGGCAGTCTTCCTCATGGAAAAATTTACCAGCAAAGTATTTGACATTGGAATTCGACAGGAAGTCATATATTGTTTCATTAATGATTTGGAAAACATTAAAAGTGAATAGAAAAAAATGCAGTTGACATTTTTTTTCCTATTACATACAAGAGGGCCATGGAAATACAGCAATCACTGGAGCACAGAGATAGAGGTTAGGAAAGAAATTAAATACTTGCATGGACAAGAATATTGAATCATAACTGGTTGTGTAGAGTGTAAAAACATCAAATGACATCTCTAAAACTGCTTTGCTTCTTATATTTGGAATCATTTTTTGAGTTAAACTTATGGTAAACTAATACTTTATAAGAAAAAAACATGAGGCAATTTTTGAGTTACACTTTCATCATTTGAGATTGTTTTACCCTCTACATTTTTGTAGTGTTAAAAGCCACACAAAGCACAGGAAGTTATAACACAAAATGTTCTAAATCAGTCTAACGAAACATAAAACATTTTGACTGTGACCCCATATGATGCTTCCAGACCAGTTCCTTGGTCATATTTTCCACACAGCTCTACGAGCAGTTGTGCTAGCACAACAGAAGGGATGGCACAGGGTGGGAACAGCAGCTGGCGGGGAGAGGGGACAAGGAGCCGGATCCGTATGAGCTAACCTTGCTGCTGAAGTGCGTCTGTGGCCAGTATCAACACATACAGATAGTGCTGCTCCCCTTTAGAGGTACTGCTTACAGAAATTCAGCTACATGGGACAATTTACATCTGCAAAAAACAGCCTACATTAGTGAAAGAAAGTTAATACTTGGAATTAATACATTATGTAAACACACATGCAAAAAGTTAATTGGAAGAGATTACCAGTTTGAAAATACTGTTACCAGCATTAATAAGTGAACAGAGTTTGTGAAGTTCAGCTCCAAGCAAAAGACACTCCTCTTGAGGAAGGAGATGGGGAACTAAGGGAACCTTCATCTTCAGGTATAGATTCAACAACTGACAATGATTTGTAGTACTCATCCTCTCCATCAAGCACTTTGATTTGGCTTGAAAGAAAACAAACAACATTGACTAATTTAAAAACAGTTTTCCATCAGTATCTTAAGGAATAGAAACTTCTCCGTGAATAAAAAATACTAATACAATAAAGAAAAATATGTATTGATTAGAAAGATGCAGCTTTTATAAATGTTCTTTACTTCTCTTTTCTTACTGTTACAATCTGAATGGTTCTGAGGATCTGCGGAAGGAAAAACAGTCCTTGTTTTTTAGGGCAACAGAAAGCTAGACCACATATTTGTATCAGCTGTGTACTTCAGCTAAGCATTGTAGCCTTTTTATTTGTGCATACTCCATAAAAAGGGTATGATTTAGATAGATGGATTGCTATTAATATGAGCCAACAATCACACAATCACACCATCAGTTTATGATGAAGCCTAATAGATATCAAGGGGCCTTCATTTTTCTGTGATGCAAGGTGAGTGCTGCAGTTTATGCTAGTGTTTTTGTTCCCTGATGAAAAAAACCCTTTTCCCCACATGAAAAAAAAAAAAAGGTGAGGGAAATCAAATAAATCAAAATTTGTACAGTCATGCAAAATTCTGGGCTTGACTCCTGATTCAAAGACTTGCTTTTCAGTCTTCAAAATATGAATGAAAAGCAGAGAATATAATATAGAAAATTCTATATATATAACTGCAACAGATGCTTTTGAAAGATCCAGCATCCTTCAGTTCTCTCTGACCCAGGTCATCGAGAAGTGAAATATTTTGGTGACGGTGCAGTAACCAGTTTTGTGAACTGCATTCAGTGATTTTTACCCATTCTACCTATTTCTAAGTGATAACTGCCTATGTGAGAACAGCAACTGCCTGCTGGCCTCGCCAGGCGGAGAAGCAGCAACTGCTGCTGGGGCAGAGCAGCCCCGTGTCAGCTCCTGGAAGGGGCTCCCGAGGCGGCCTGGCGCACGCTGCCAGCGCAGCGCTCCAGAGCTCCGGCGCTTCTCTGCACGCTCCAGGTGACAGGAGCTCAGTTTCGAAACCCTTCATCTGACACCTGTCATTAGTGTTAAATACATTTAACAACACAAAGAAGGCTAACTTTGGTTTTGTAGTAGTATGTTGAGAGTGCTGGGAAGCATATTTTGTTAGAATCAGTTCTAGTGTCTGCAGACAGCATTACATACAAGTTTTATATTTGTGTCTGCAGAAGATGTCCAATGTCAATGCACAGAGATATGTTAATTGTTTATTTTTAGAAACCTCTCTAGAAAGTTTTGCATATTCTGCAATATCACAAAGGACTACTTCTGTTTACAGTTGCTTAGAACTAAGAAGATAGATATTTACCCAAGTTTTCTTGGCTTCCTCTTGCTCCCTTGATATTCTAGAGTTCCCTGTGGAGAGGGCCAAGAACACACAGTCAAAGCAAAGCAGCAAGTCGTTAATTTTTAATTCAAAGTGATTTTGTGTTGAATGCAAGCAGATGCTGATAATATCAGAAGTCACAGCATAATTTTTTTGATCAAAGGGCTCAAGTGAGCCTGATGAAGCATGCATCTTGCTCGTCTTTGATAAACCACATCAATTATTCACCGTGAAGGCAGACATCCTGACATGAAAGCAACAGATAAAGAGCATAAGCACATGTTCAAGACGAGAGCAGAAGAACGTGGGGGTGGGGCTGGAGGGGCTGAAACAGGTATTAATAACAGAATTATTAACTGGAAACAAAGCCAGTAAAACAGCTTTATTGCCACTTTGAACTCACATTTAACTGGTTATAGTACATGTTGTCCTCAGGGCTATTCAGCATTTTGGGCTGCTGACATCGTCGACGAGGTGTTCTCAGCTTCTGTTCAAGACAGTTTTCTGAACCTATAGTAAGAAAATACAATTTAGTTTTAAGCTGTGCCAGGTGCAGTGAGTATCTTAGTGCATTTTAGTCTATAAACAGTGCTTTCCTCTGTCCTGTTTGGTCCTGGATTTAATAGCAAATCTGTCCCATTTGAAGTGAGTACACATAAACTTGGGATCCTTTTTTTCTGTTTTGATACTTAGTTCCAAACAGAGTTTTTAAAGAGAACTTCATTTCTACTTCTATAACATTGTTTTTTATTCTTCCACATACTTGTATCACACAGTTCCTCATTCCTTTCATTCTTTATCTTGGTATCTTCCACTATATAAGCAGGAAATGAGGTATATTGTGACTACCCAGGGATATATCATCCAGGAGCTGCAAGTCTGTTTTTCTAGAGTTGACAGTAATAAAGTCCTTCGACTGATGAGATTTAGTCTATTATCATCATTTTTATTATATAAATAAAGGCTACTTTTTTTGACATGAGTCTCTGTCTAATCAGAGTAATCGAGTCAGCTTGGAATTACACCTTCTTAATTTGTGATGTGCTGTAGACACAGTTGCTTAATCTGGATAGCAGAGTTTAAAGATGAAGGAAGTATTTTAGAAGGGATGGCTTCATCTTCATGGTAAAAATAAAAACTATTTTAATGACGATATGAAAAAAAGAGGGTTTGGTAGCACTGAAGAAAAAATACACAATACACAGAATACATCCCATATTGCAGAGAAAACTTGCTCCAAAGCAGGGGAGCAGCACAAAGCTCAAGCAGCACATGAGTTCCTTTAAGCACTTCAAAACTGAAGTCAACACAGCATGTGCAGAAGCAGTGGATCTTACATATCCACTTTTAAGATATGGCCTTAAGGAGAAGGCAATATTACAGGGGACGCTCTTACAGTTTCCTGCACACTCACGTTCACAGGCTGCAACTACAGTACTTCTCTGCAGTTACTGAGTGAGGTAAAGGAGGTGGTTGCACTTAGGCCTTTTCAGCCAAATGAGTGCTAGTCTAAGAGACTTTCTCTCTTATTTTTCCCCTCGCAGAGCCCAGCTTGGGAGCTCCATGCTTGCGCCCAGAGTGGGACAGTAGGGCCCTCGTCTCACACTCGCCATCACGTTCCCTCATAGCACCTGAGAGAGACCAAATGGCCACCAGGGAACTGGGTCTCAAATATACAAATAATTTTATAGAGAAAAGAGACAGATTTTTTTTCTCTAATAAAACAGAGTAACTTTTAAGTCATTTGCTCATAGTGCTTGCTAATTCTGAGGTCCCAGGTTTCATTTCTCTGCTTCCCAAGTTCAGGAAACCTCGGGGCTTTTTGCTCGGCAGACGGTGAGCGCTGCGCTGCCCCTTTGCTGCTCACCTGTACACGGCAAGGCATGCTGTTTCAGAGAACACGTCTTGAGACTCTGGGGAAATTAGATGCTCAAGTAATATCTAAGTTTTTAGATTTTTTTTTTTTTTTGTGTAATATTTAGATAGGATATGGGTGAAATTTCATTCCCTCTAAAACCCCCTCCTAACTATCTGCTATTTTCTATATGTTTGCTATGAAAATTATTCAGACAGGTCCTAGAGTTCTCTGTCCAGGATAACAGCACTGGCCATTTTTGCTAGCAATGATTTCAGTCTCAAGGCCCAGTGAGTTCTCTTTCACAGCAATGAAACTGTGCAGTAACTTCCTCAAATAATTTTCTTTTTTATTCTAGCAAAAGGCTAACATGAATAAAGTATCAGACAGAGCTCTACGTGACATCTCACACCTCTCTGCAGCTTGCCAAAAACAAATGCAAAGCACACAAATATGTGAAGTATTATAATACAATAACTATTCCTTTTTCCTTTCCCCAAATGCCGTTATGGCCTTCATGTAATTTTGCAAAACATTTATATGGGTATTCTTTGTTTTTAAAATGTCTTTCATTCATTATAATTCCGAGACGCTAACATTTTGCTTTAGCTTTTTATCCTGACACTTAATTATTTCTGCGTATTCCATGTGTGGTCTGCAGCTTGTGTCCTCCAAAGGAAACACCCTTTCAGTGGGTCCATTTGTCTTAGTGCAGTAGTATACTACACGAGCAGTACAAAATCTGGTAACATTTATCATAAACTACCATATCTGGAGAAAACTGTATTAACATGTGCTCAACACTCAGCAGCTGAATCGCAGCTTTAAACGGTGCTCCGAAATATTCTACTTTGATGACAAACTTAAGGCCACCAATGGGGAAAAAAAAAAACAAAAAAACCCACCACTTGTCATTTTAGTAACAATAGCAGGAGCACCAATATCATGAACAGAGTATTGTTTATATTGCACCCAAATTGCGCCAAGCACCTCTGATACACCCAAACTCCTATGTTTGCTGCAAATTTGGAGACCAGATGGGAGGGTAAGCATGTGCACGTCCTTCAGCAACCATATTTGATGCCAGATATTTGCCTTCCTTTTGTCTGGAAAAGGGCTTTTCCTGTGTAACACCAAGAGCAGAAATTCCTCAAGTAACAATGTTCTATTGGTAAAAACCTTGCTGCAGTGCAGAAATAACATAGAATAGGCACGATCCTTTCTACCAAGTGAGTGAGACCTGCTGATGTGGCAAGCAAAGGGGGAACTGAGGTTGTGGCACCTTTCTCCTCTCTGCACTTGAACCCAGCGCTGACACGCACGGGTTTGCTGGCTGCCACAGAGGCTTCCCCGAGGACAACCCAACATCAATGCTGTTCACAATGAAGGAGGTTAAAGGTTGGCAAATGGGTAGATCTGATGGACTATAAATACTTTATATTTATAACAGATGAAGCTTTTAGTTATTCCTCTGTTACCACTACCGGTCATCTTTTTTATTCCTCTGGTGCATAAGAACCCAAGATAATAGACCAGTGCCATGTAGTGCTCAGATGTATTGAAAATACATGTCTTTTCAGCTAAATGCAGAATTAAACTTTTGAGTTTTTCAGAACACAAGGTTACGCAATTGGAAAAACAGTGTCTCAAAGAGAGACTTAGAAAATATCATGGATGTTCTGCTGCGTATGAAGCAGATTGGGGGCAAAGCAGAGGAATACTCAACAAAAACAGGAAAAAAGGTGCTACTGCAGAATGCAAAGATATTTTGAAAAAGGTGTTGAAAACACTCTCAGAATGTTTTGAGAACAAAAACTAGAAATCCTGCCTTATAGTGAAAAACTAAGGAAGATCTACCAATCTATTTAATTTTTTCAAAAGAAAGTTAAGTGATGACATAAAGCAATTCTAAATTCCTGTAGAGAAGGAAACTTTCTGATTGTAGGTGGCTCTTCACTGTACAAACAAAGTTCTGAAATGTCTAATGGCTAGAAGTAGGAGAAAAGTTCAGACCAGAAATAAGGCACATAATGAAAGTGATCAGTCAGAAGAAAAAAATATTGAGCAATATGATGGAAACTCAAATCAAGATTGGAAGCTCTAAGAAAATATCTGCTTTACCTTAAGAAAAAGTCAAAGACTTTTCATTCAAAATATGAGATGGTTCACTTCTGCCTTAATATGAATTAATTTCTCTAGTGTGATCTTTATCAAGAATCTCAGTTTGCAAATCTCAGTTTGCAAAAGACTGCAGATTGATTTTTGGGATATATTTTCAACTTGGAGTTTCTATGCACCTCTTCTTTGCTACATTATGGCTGATAGAAATGCTTTTTTTTGCATGACCCAACACACCCAAAGTTAACACTTTACATGGTATCTTTTGTCTTGGAGAGGATTAGCGCAGTTCATATGCCTTATTTAGAGGATCTTTCTATTTAAAAATCCATCCTTTCAATAAGTAGCAAAGGATTCTTTCAGAAGTCATTGTAGTATTAAAAATTTGTGGACAGACATTGAGAACTCTTGAGAGGGGCAAAGAATCATGAGATTTTTCTCTCTGAAATTAACCTGAGATATTCATAAACTGTTCACGGCTAAGCCCTTGCTTCAGAAACCTATCAGTGCTGATAAGTTTGCCAAACATTGCTAATTCTTTCTACACAGGGATATCTGCAGAAGAAATGGTGATGAGGCAGCTACAACTGCATTTGTAATCTGCAGCTGCCGGTGGCTGAGCTGGTGTGACGCAAGCCTGGTGCGGCGCAGCGGCGGCACGAGGCCCTGCGTGGCGCCGCCTCCCCCTCAGCAGCAGCCCACACCAGGGCGCCCCACGAGACAGGCCGCGTTGCTCGCTCCCTTCCTGGAGGGACTCCCTTCCATGACAACACACAGCAAAGCATGAAACTGCATTACTTTGATTTTCTTTCTGAAATCTCCTACAAAAAGCAGACTGTCAAATGGATTAATCTTTTCTCTTTCCTGTAAGAGGTGAACACAAACATGACATTGCAAGGAAGGACACTTCTTGTCTGATCACTCAGACTTTGGGAGAACTATGGTACAAGGAGAAGAGGTAGTTTGATAAAGGGAAAGTAATGGGGCCATTTAGAGGATCATATTTATTATTAACCAAGTAAGCAAATAAAGTAGATTTATTGGTATGACCAAGGAAAAGTATGTGGATGATTTCCAATCTATAATATCAGATGAAACATGAAAGTGCAGTCCTTAATTATAAGCAAATATTAGCACAGACTCATGGGATCTCATCATAACATCTCAAGGTCTACATTCATGAAAATTTAAGCAATGTTTAAAATCATGTTAATTTGTTCTTTGTTTGTTTCTTTTCCTGCCAGTCTAATTTATTCCAAAAGACTTTGGTTCACAAGCCTGGATATATTGATCATGCCCATGTAAAAGCATTGTTATAGCCTGGGGAGAAGACTTTTGTGGAAAAACTTGTCTTTGTTCTCCTTTGATAATTTATATGTATTCTGATGTTTTCAAGCTTTTCCAATTTTGATTCATTTTTCAGGGCAGCAAGTTAACTTCACTTTTCCTCTTGAAGTCTTGTTCAAATGTAGAAATGACCTCACTGTCAGTGATGATATACATCCTCCTCCTGGACTGGATTCTAAATGGATAATTATGTGCAGCATGTTGACTTCAAGGAACAGTTAGATTTTCTGTGCAGTAAAAGGCTATTCAAACCGAAGACTCAAGAGGCTAGTGATTCTGATCACACTCATATCAGTGTTAAATGGGTGTGACTGAACTTCACTTATGTGGTAAAAAATAAAGCTGTAAATGAATCGGGCTTTGTCATTTTAATTATTCCAACTCTGTTTTAAAGGAGGGCATATACTAATGTCAGACCATGAATATTTGTAGAAATATGTTTTCTTTCCTCCCTCATTCCTGTGATTCTCTACATACCCACAATGTTTGTGCATGCCTACCTCACACCATGAATGCAAAATGGGAGTAAAATAAAAGCTTGCCTGAAAAGCAGAGTCTGGCAGTTAGACCCTGCTGAGTTCCTCCTGGGCCCGCTGGGCAGCCGTCGCCAAGGCAGTGAATGCAGAACTATCTTGCACATCTTTGTACCAAGCTGTGGGCACTCTGACTGTAGCCCAGGCACACATTAAGGGGTACCACCTGTACATCACCGCCTGTTAAGTGTTAGCAGCTATAAATGCATCAGAAACAAGCATAGGATAAGAGCTGTAATAAACAGAGCAAGCACCATGGCGCACTCTGGTAGCTTCACTAGGGAATAATGAAAGCTACCAGATCTATATGATGTGCTATAAATACCAGCTGTAGTACGGTAGTTCTGCAAGTATGCCGTAGGCTGGTCTATCTCTGAAAGACTTTCACCTCAATATGGGCCAAACCACACTGATGGACAACAACATGGGGCAGCAAAGAGCAAAAAGAAAGTTAGTTTGCTGACTTAGGCAATTAGGCATGTCTCTAGTATCCTTTCTCCTTCTGAGATTAATGGGAAGGGTAAGAGCAAACTGAAGGAAATGGAAATGGAAAAGAAAAAAAGAGAAGAAAAACGAAACAATCAAGGAAGATATTGAGAAACTATAAATGGAAGGAAAGGGAATAAATCACTATTAATGGTGCTACAATAGAGCCTAAGCTCTGACATCAAGGATTAATCTAGTGACATCAGTAGCCTGGAGGTAACCTGATATATTTAGTAGTATTAACTATCATCATTCTCTCCAAGTTACTTCACGCTTACACAGCAGTAACTTCAGAGTGCTACAAACCTTCGTTAAGGCCATCCACTCTTATGATAAATCTCTCCTGATACAATATGATGAGGAACCATCCTTGCCACCAAATTCCTTCACTTCCTTTCTATAGAAGAGTGTCAAAGAAGATACAGGGGCTAGTGCTCCTCATGATGCTAGCGACATGCAAGCATGGAAAGAACAATAAATGAGATGTTCTTTGAGGTGTCAGAAGGCCTCGGCCCTTATTTATTTTCACAGAATATCTTTCTGGAGCTCCACAAGAATGTTTCTAAAGGAAAAGAACTTAATTACTTTTGGAAAAAAATAATGCTTAGAAAGAGTGATTAATCCTAAACAAATCTTGCAATCAAGATCACATGCAATCAAAGCTTTTACTGGGATTCACTGGGTCAAAAAAAACCTTAATTATTTTCAGTATAAAGTACTTTGCAGTCTAAGTCTGTAGCTCTAAATATTCAGTGCACTCATTGAAAATGCATAGCAAAAAGTCCTATAAAGGAAAAAAATTTAGCGAAACAAAATCAAAGTTTGTGATCATCTCAGATCCTCCACACCAATGTGGTGAACTAGAATTGTGTTTATTCAGATGGAGCGTGTTCATAGTGCCAAGAGCCATAGACTGCTAGGGAAATTAGTGTAGCCTCTTTGATGTCATGTGCATCCCAGAATCTGTAACATACTGCTAAAACTGTGAGCACAGCCTTTTGTTTATAACTCTAAACAGAACCATTTGAAAACACACACTGAAAGAACTCGTAACAGAAGCAATGTATTTTCTTCCACCCAGTGATTCACTACTTATGGCTTCATTTTGGATACTGCAATTCTATGCAAAAGCATATGCTTTAGATTATGAAGCACACTAAGTAAATCATAAGTTTTTCGAGATGGTATGTAAAGGCTGGTTTTGCATCTGTTTGTTGCCAAAGACCCAGATGATACTGTAATTAGAACAACAAATATTTTATGTGAAATCAATCACTTAGCTGTCTCTGAACCCTGAGACAATGCCTTTTAGAAACACTTCGTTGGGAAACAAGCTCCATAAATAGTTATAATCTTGGCTTTTGTTATTTTTCTTCCTTCCAAGACAATTCCGATCTTTCACTATTTGTCAGTTCTTTCAGTTTCTATTGTGAATGATTTAAATGTAGAGGGAAAAGGCAGAGATTAAACAAAACATTGCAAAAACTAAACTGTCAAAGACCAACAGTGACAAGACTCAAACTTGTTAGCAAACAGTAAGCTCCTACAAGTATTGTTCTGAACACATCTTCCTATACACGCCGAATATCTGTCACCCCCTCACGTGTCCCACTCATAATAGCATCTAAAGCATATTCCAGAGGTATGGTAACTAGTCGACTAACTAGTCAAAGCCAAATAAGATTATAAAGCTACAACTTTAAGAATAATTTCACGTCCAACGACCCTGGACAACAGAAACTATTTTTGGACAATTAAGCAAATGTATCTGAAAATTATTTTTCTTCCCATCCTTATCTTTGTCCCAGGATCAAGTTTGGATGCTGCTTATTTGTTACTTCTTCAGATCTTTTCAGAGGAGATGGTTATTGTCAAAAAGCAGGCCATGTCAGGTACACTGAAATTACCACATCTCACAGCATATTTTCAGGTTTTAGGAGACCCGTCTGAGCAAACACCATCTGACCAGACACAGTCCTGTCCTTGTGATGCAAGCTCAGCCCAATAGTGTTATGTCCTAGTTAGAACTTGGTGGGCTGAGGTAGTTTGTTTATTTAGCAAAGGTAAGCAACTACTATGAGAAAAGCTCTTATAGGTGACAATATTATCCTTCTTTGTCTTCTATAGCAAAATCACATCTCATGTTAGAGGTCTGGGAAATTTTAAAAATTGCTTAGAAACAAAGGTATTTAAGAAATTCTTCACAAATACAACATCAACAATGGGATGACTCTATTTCTGTGCAATAAGAGGATGAATATTCCTTCAAAGAAGAGTCAGATTGATAATATAGTCAATCTGATTAATTATATAGCTTTGGGAAATTTAACATGCAAACCCTAAATATCATGACAGTATCATCAATTTCAATGATATTATGTAGAATACATTTGGACCTGCTAAGGCAGAAGGTTTTAAACTGCAGACTGTGGATTTCTCAAGAACTGCACATCACGTGCTAGCACGCCTCTGAAAACTCACTGGACACTTGGCACGGGCTCATCTTGCGGACTCTAGCTAAAAAAGCAAAGCATATGGGGGGAAAAGATGAAACAAACAGAAAACGTAAACATTGCGATTAGCTTTTAAAAATAAAAAGTCAAACATTCACTGCATTAGAGACCAATAACAAATCACAAATACCTTTCTAATACTGCCTTCCTACTGAGCCAACTGCTGAACTTGCCAAAAATGAATCATACGAATGGGAGGAGTTGCTCTGTGCAATCCAAAGTAGGACAGAGCCGCTCTGTAAGTTCACCCTCAGTTAGGATATGGCTCCTAGCATGCGGTGTTTCAGATGGCTGTCCCAGCATATCACCAGGATTCTTTTAAAGGTAATCCCTCACCTTCTTCCAAACTGTAATAATAGCATTTTTATTCCACATCCTCAGAGATTAAGCCACTTGATTGACTTTGAATTCTGGACACACTGGAAATTTGTATTAATTTAGCATAATGATAAGGCGCAATAAAGGCTCTGTGGAACCACAACAGCACAGTCTCCAAGGTTTTGTTCATTACAGAAACATAATTTGCATATCTAAAGGCTTGAAACCATGGGTCCATATTGATACAACTAGTAGCTCAAATTTGAGTGTAGCAGATTCAGCATATATTTCAAAGAATAAATGGTAGAAGCACAAGATAAAACTCTCAGTAGATTTCTTCATTAAGGAAGAAGGGTTTTTTTTCCTGAATTCAAGGTAGTTGGCAGCAATAACTCTTGAAGTAAATATTCAAGAAAGCTTAACTGAAAGAAGCAAAAATGCCACTAGTTTAAGTACGTGCTTCCCAATATTGCTACAGAGATTGGGTCTGACGTGTGAATGTTGGAAGTATGGAGCCTTGACCAGATGAAGGAGCCTAATGCTGCTGACCTACGCATGTTAAGTGCTAACAACCCATTCCTTCAAGGGGGGTGTTAATTGCTTCTGGGACTCCTAACATTAGACCTACAATTAGTGATGGTTCAGAACTGACTATAAATCAAATGCAGGCCAGTAAGTTCCCAGGGAATATTTTGAAAGGGAAACTGAAGAAGCACAAGCAAGCTACCCAGCCAATGACACGGAGTTAGAAACATAACAAGGACTGGAAAAAATCTTCAGACTTCAAAGATAAATGTATCTGGTGAAAGAGCACCTAGATGTTCTTCTCTTTCTAAAACTGAATGAGAAACTATTAGTAACTTATGCCCTGAATCACAGGTTGGACATGTATAGAAATGAGAGGCCCTTATTCAAGAGTTGAGAGCAGTGAGATCATTAACTTTTGTCCTGTTAAGATGTAAAGGTAGATGGGAGTTTCCAGGAGTAGGGAACTGTATTTAGAAAACAGGGAAAAGAGATTTGAAGAAAACTGAGGGAGCTCTGGAGAGAATTTGAACATTGGGATGCTCAAACCCAATAAAGCACTTTTAGGCCAAGTATCTCATGACACCTATTTGTATCAGCTGCAATTTGGGGAGTGCAAAGGACATAGAATGTACACTTCATCCAGTGCATCCCTCAAGCACTTAAAGAAAAACTAGACAAAGAACTTAACAGGCAGAGAGAGACATATATACTTATATCTGTGCATGTGCAAATAAAATGAGGTGACCTTCTGGTACTAGAGTGACTTGCTTATTGACAATACTTATTCTCTGAACTTCAGTATCCTGGCAGGGCACAGCTTGGCTTATCATGTCAGCTCATTGACATGATTGCATTCCACTTAATGTGGCCTTTTTGCATGAGACATTTTAAACTGTTAAATGCTACGAAATTAGTTGGAATTAGTATTTTTCTCATAAATAGGTGACTTACTCTGGTGACTTTGATGACACACTATTCCTCAGAGCTTAGTGAACCCTACCTTAGCAAAGTGAGTGGCAATTCTAGGTTCAAATCAAGGTATGACGAGGGCCTGAGGCTCTCCCTTTTCGGAAAACCAGCTCCTGTATCCCAGTGTAGGAAACCCAAATTTCCTGCCATTGCAGAAAACACAGGTCAAGAAAAAAACATTTGGGGAATTGACTTGGACAGGTTTTTCACTTCTTACCTTCTATGGGTCTGTGGGTTTTTCTTAGAACTTCTTTTGCAACTCTGGACTGTATTCTCAGTTGGCAATAAAATTACATCCCCCCTATAGAACTAGCTTTTCATACGATCTCATCAAATTCTGTCTGTGTCCATAACTCTCTACTTGGGTCTGTGGGTATGGCAGAGCACACAAAGCTGTGAATTAACACTTTATTAGTTACTGTGCACTAATTCCCAGTGGCAATTGGCTACAAAGGACCATTCAAAGTTAGAGCATGAATAAACCAGCGCTTTGCAAGTGCACCTGTTGCCATGCAATGTTACACAAAAATACCCAGGCCAGTTCCGATCCATCTGCCTTGGTGACCAGGCCAGCATAGCCATATTCACATAATTCTCTTCCATAACCCACTCTGCTTTTCAGTAGGACTAATTAGCTTAGGCACAGCACTGCACTCATCGAGCTACACTGCCTCCAGGAGCTGATTCATATCTAGCTCGAGCAATTCTGTAAAGTAATGGCATGAGCTGAGCAGCTGTATCGTAATTTTTTTATCATAACTTATTCTATACTAACTTTCCCTTGGAGAAAAACACTAACAATCAGCTTTACCACTGTGAATAGATTCATCAAAGTCTGCTACTGAAATAATGCCGTAATATTAATGACAATATCCTGTCATCAGTAGTGATGCTCCTATCTTAAAAATGCTAACATTGATGCATAACTTCACTACTAGAATTAGCTTCTGAAGCCAGCCACAACTCTAAGCATATAAACACATGGGAAAAAAAACCCACATTGATATTAATGAGGGTTAGAAAAATATGATTAAAATGGAAATGTATAATAGAATTTTAAACTTCTCCATTTAGTGAGGACTGTCTTTATTATTTCAATTACTAAAAGGTTCTAAAAAGTAAAAGACTAGGGGCAGAGAGAAATAAGCATTTCTCTTCATTTGTATAAAACATAATGAATCTAAAAAATTCCAATACCCTTTCTACCCACACAGTACTTGAATCAACTCATGAAGCAATTTTTATTCAGAGATAACTGAGAGCCATTCACTTTCTGCAGCCACACATTAACACACAGGAGTACTTGGCTTAATCTTTGATGAAAAATGTTAGGTTCTGATGTTAGGTTCTGATGTTAGGTTCTTCAATAAAATAAGCACATGATTGATTTTTCTTTTCGTGAGAAGTATCAATTCCTCATGCAGGTGCTCAGCATCATGTACCTTAACTGAACACGTAGGCTTGTGTGTAGACAGAAGTAAACTGAAGATAATAAGCAAAATTTATGTTTTCAAGTAATGTACAAAACAAGTCACTTCAAAGAGGCCCATAAATGTTCATTTTCAAAATAAAATTAAATTACAATACAGCAAGAAGCAAAGAAATATGACTTGTGGACCTTATGCTACAGTTCATTGTTTGCTTACACAAGGTACAGTGGCAGGAAATGATCTCCCTCTCGTCACGCATTTCATTTTTGATTAGGTGATTTTGCATTATTTGGAACTTCAAAAAGCAGCCACAAAAATAAGAGGTGCCAAAGAGTTTTTTTTTCTCTGAAAATGCATTTTTTCTAGAAAAAAAATTGCCTACAACACCACATACTGCAAAGCAGGATTTTCAGTTTTTACTGCAAACACACATGCCAGCAGTCTATGTGAAGTCAATGTGTTATGGTACTGCATAATGATGGAGTATGTGTGGACTTGTATGACTGAAGCAATAGTTTTTAAAATAAAATATTAAAGATATATCCCTTTTTACCAATATCAACATATTACCCTTTTCTGATCTGATTTCTGGATGGTGAAGTCAGAAATAGTCAGAAGTAAATGTCTGGTGTTCTCTCTTGTATTGCATCACTGAAGAGGAGGTCAAAGCTTTTGTTTCATGTAAGAGCCAAAGGAACAAAACTAGTAATTCTACCTGCAAATGAACTTTCCTTACTCTTTTAAAGAACTTTAGATATTTTTGTAGTTACTAACATTTAAACAGAGACTTGTACACTAACTCAGAAGGACTCAGCATGACATATTCAGCTTTCATTAAACCACAGAACAGGTAGCAAGTGACACTGGTTCTCACCTTCCAGACAGCTTAGTAATTCTGACTCACTGTGTGTAACTCATGGCAACCTGGGGATAAGAAATACTCTGCTCCTGTCAACTGTAACCAAGCTGGCAACCAGCAGTATTTCTAAAATCCAGTAAAGTCTAGGACTATTCCAGTACTTAGTATCCACCAAAAATTGAGATTTTGGCATGAACCAATTAAAAAAAAATCAGTCAATGAAATCCCAATGAAGTGTATCAGCTTTTTTTGATATATCAGAAAATCTTCCAAACTACTGGCTTGAAATTGAGGCACAAAGAGCTCAAAGTCAATAAAATGATATCGCTAGACTTGCCAATGTGCATAAGAGGCTTTATCTTTAAAAGCAGCCTGATGCTTACTTGCATAAAGTCCATATTAAGTTTAATGGATGAAAATGATTAAAGATATGTGAAAGATGTTTCTACTTTTTAACTATCAGCATGCCACATCGCTAAAATTCAAGTCTGCGTTCAGCTCTGAGTACTCAAATTGTACCCTTCTTTATTTCTAAAGGGGAAGGATTTCCAGTTAGACCATATCCATGAGGAAGAGAAGTGTGCCAATGAGAACAGCAATGAACAGGCACTAACAGACCTTCTTCAGAAAGCCTCAAGGCTCCACTACAAAGACTGCAGCTGAGTTAGAAGCTGTCTGAGCTTCTTTTTTAGCACATTATTTCTTCACTAATAGTGGAATTTTAGGGCAACAGAAACTTTTTTTTTGTGAATTCAGGTCATGTTAGCTAGTAGTTTCAGCTGAAATAACATGAAAAAAAACTTCAGAGATGTTGAAACAATTCATTTTGGCATCTCAAAAACAAAACATTTTGATTTTGTCACAAGGGGACTCCTTTCCCAAAACAGAGGAGGTAGTGCTGCCACCGCTGATATCCAAAATCTCAGTGATTAGGCCATGTTCTTAGGTTGCGAAAGATGTAGCTTCAAACACCTCCTTTAACTGATTTGGTAGAGGGACCTGAACTCAAACATCATGCTTCTCAGGAGAGTAACTTAACTGCTGGACTAGAAAATATTCTTAGATAGGTTTCTCAGCCTCATTTGTTGAAAGTGTCCCACTTTGCATAAAGTAGTTAAATATTCATTGAAACAGAGACTGAAAGCCAGGTGCTGGCCCCCTTTTCCTTTGACTGCTCAAATTACCACGATCTCAAGTCAATCACATGCTCTCCGTTTCTGTGGCCTACTTACTATTTAATGTACATTCTACTAACGGGAGAAAGGCGAGAAGGAGAAAATGCTTTCTGCTCCGGAAGTCTATGGCTGCCTTGAGCACAGCCCAGGCCAGTGGAAGCATGGGCAAGTGAAAATGTTGAGCCTTACCTTCAGAAGGACAGTACTGTAAGGTAGTAAAATATCATTTCCTAATGTGTGGAGTAGTTAAAAATAAAGTAGCTTAATGACAAAAAAAAAAATAGTATTACTTAAAGAAGAAAGTAATGACACATCTGCATCTATTTGTATCCAGCATTTATCCCTATTGGCACAATTAATAAAGCTATGCATAAATCACATGAAGATCATTAAATCCACTGGTTCAGGCTGCTGACTAATTGGTAAATACACATTTGATAAAAATGTAAAATGTATGCCAAAGGCACATTTTAAAACTGGTTTTCACTTAAAATTTCTCTGCTTCCCAACTGTTTTTTTCCAAGAAAGCTTCATTTTCATGGTTATTGGTGTTAGGGAAACAACACTGTCCCAAACAGTGCCAAAAGATCTTAGGCTCTACGGTGTGTGAAAACAAAGTACCAGCTTTACCACCCTTACAGAAATTAAAGATCTATTTATCTATCTAGGGAGATTTTCTAGGGTACCTGTGAATCTAAGGTGTGAATCTATGATCAACTGCTGAACACATCAGTAAATTCTTTCAGGCATTTCAAGTCCTTTACAAATGTGGTCTTTAGCACTTGTTCTGCAATGTTGTTTTTATCTTTGAAAAGTCCTATGAAAGAATAGTTCGAATGAACATATCATTGTGCTAAGAAATTTTGATTGAGTCAAATCTGTCAGATTTAGATATAGGAAAGATCCAGGAATCACAAATGTTGGTGCTTGGAGCATACAGACACCCTGACACCACTGAAATTAGACACAAAGAAAAATTAATTATAAAAAACCTGAAGGCATGTGACCAGCTGGGGCTGGAGGTGTCTACCCCAGCACGCACATCTCTGAAGGTCACAGAGGACTCATCTCCACTCTCTTTTGGGCAGCGTGAAGCCTCTGCACCCCTCAGTCCATACACTCACACCCTCTTCTCAGAGGAGCCAGGAGGAAAAGAGGCCACCATGACTCAACCACAGACTATGCAGACAGGGAGCCCAGCAAAGCCTTTAATGCCTCTTAACAAATCCATGGAAAGCCCAAACGTAAGGGTCTTTTTTGCCACCCTCACTGATGGCTCTGACTGTAGAAGGCCCCCCTACATCAAACAATGCCAGAGGGAGGGGGACCTTGGGAGCCAGCCCAGTGCTCCATCTGGGCCTGACCTCAAGTTTTCTGTATTTACATTTTTTCCAAAGCATGATTTAGAACAGATGTCACTGGACACCACCACTGCTCTTTTCCAGGGTTGGAGTAGAAAATCATAGCAGAAGAGGGAGATACAGAACAGCTCTATTTACCTTACATGAAGATACTGATCTGAACAGAAAAGAGAGGATAGAATCCACTCATTTTGTTCAGTTTACCTGGACTCATATCCAAATGTCAGTGCTGTTTTCTTTCTAATAAGACTCAGCAAAATTCTTGGTTTGATTGTGAATGGCCTTATAACTAAGCAGAGTCTTTTGGGACAGGGATGGATTAGGACCATCTTGGCTTGTATTCTCATTCCTGCCGCCGACTTTGACAGCGCCTGAACAACATATTCAAAGCACTTGCCTCAAACCACACTTATGGTGTGCATGTTTGAAACAAAGGATGAAATAATGTTGACAAAGAGTATTATGAAACTGATACAGCTTTAATAGTGGCTTAATGAAAGGAATGAGAATATGAAACTCTCTTCTTTAGACAATGCGTGGTGAAATAAGCTGTCCGCAATGGAGGGAAAAAGCTCAAAAAGAAACATTTGGAAACAATACAATGACATATGGTTCCATATGTTAAATCTATACTGCTTCGTAATTCCTTCAGGGTAAAATTCATCCTTATCCTGAGCAAATTCCAAGTAGCTCGACTTTGACTGTTAGAATGAAGGAGAGAGTAAACTCTGCCCTCCACATATAGACCGGCCACAGTGCTGTAAAGCAGCTTCTTTGCAAGTGCCATTCACCCCTTGACTGGAGCTGCACCAGTAGATGCCTAAACCAACAGAACAGCTGGAGCTGCTTTCAAAGTTTTGCACAAAGATGCACAGTGGTGCCCTTAAGGCACCACCCACGGCCCCAGGACAGTCGTATTCCACAGCACTTTCACGTGATACCTCTACTGTCCTTCGGTTTGTGAGATACACATTTTCCACTCTCATAATTTCTGCTTTTGTGGAGTTTATCAGTTCATGGGTAAGGGATTGGGAGAGGAAATGTCCTATAATATGCAGCAGCAGCTTTTACGCTCCTACAGTGCAGGTGACCGTGCACTGTACAGTGTACAGCACAGATGGCCAAAGATCCATCCCACAATGAAAGCTCCAAATGCTCTTAACTCAACTACGATTATTACTGTTAGTGTAATCTTGACACCTTTTGGATGGCTGTATCTCCCACAGAATCAGCTCATGGTATAGGTAAAGTGGACAGCTTCCTAGGTTAACAAATTGTTGGAGACACCAAAATGGCCACAGTCCTGTTGACTCTGCCAGAGCTCTGGGAAGCCAGGCTGCCTTTTCCTATTGTCTCCCATAATTCAGACACCCACTGCCAGTTTTCCGCATTAATCCTTATGTAGCTAAAGTTCTACTACAAATCTTTTCACACAAGAAAGGGAAACTTTTCTCGTGATCTTTACTATCACAATGCTTATTGATCGGATGCTCCAAGTTTAAGGCACTCCAAAGATGACACACACTACTGTTTGCAGCTCTGCCTTGTCACTGAAGTGCAGCTCAGTGGCCATCTTATAGTTCAGTTAGGCTGTTATGTTTCAGTTTGCTTGTTCATCACCGTATTGAACTTGCTTTCAGGAGCCAGTAGTTAGTCGCATTCACTGATCTATGCATATGAATAGTTTTGAAATTATACATTACTAGAAAGTTACATATTTGAAAAGCATGCCCCTACCAGGCTGTCTGATGGGAACAGGCCTCTCTGTATTCTGTAAACAGGCATCTTTACTAAGACCATCCTTACACATTCAGTCAACCTCAGCAGTTCAAGCCATCTGCTACCGGTTTCCCTACCTTGGTTTGAACTAGCACTGCTCTTCCAGAAGACAGTCATTTGTGCAACTGACGTATACTTTGAGATGAATATGATGGAGGCAGAGATTTCACATCTCTGATTTCCCTGCTAAAGGCAACAGGCATCTTTCAAGCTCATATGAAAGATTAAGAAGTACTTGCACGAACTTCTTCACCTGAAGAACAGGGACAAGAGCTACCGAGAGAAGAACTACAAAAGACAAAGGATGCAAAGAAAGCCTTTGGGTCCAGAATCACAGCAAACTTCCATAACAGATTTTTGACCACTCTGTTCCTGGAAGGCACTAAGCTATTCTCATTGCTAACCCAAGCTGAGTCCTCCTATCTGAGACAGTCAACCCTATATACTAAACATATCTACACAGGTACCATACTCCCTGCACTCCAGGAATGAAAAGACCTCCCTCATTGTGAAATCCTCTTATCTCAAGGGGGAGAGATGATTACTCCTCTTGCAAATAAATACAACCAATGACCACTCTGACCTTCCCTGGTTCTGGCCATGCAGGCTCTTCCATGGTTCTGTTAGAAACCATTTAAAAACTGAGTCAAGATGAGGCCATGGAGGAACATTGGAAGGTATGGTAGCTCCTCCACATTTTATCTCCAAAATTACTAATTTGACTAGTTTTTCATATTTGATTTTTTGCATCTTTTTTCCAAAAGTCAATACACTTAGAGAGACTATCTCTGCTTGTTTGGTGCCTGTGACTCTTCCATCAGCATGTGAACCACCATCAGCAGCGTGTCAGCCTAGGCTGATGATGAGAGTGACGCCTGTCTTCCCCCAGCATAATATATGCCTTTTTCTTTCTTTTTTTTTTCTCTTTTAAATCTGAACTTGACATTAGCTGCTTTAGACCATCACCAACACTCAGAAAATCCCTGTCTCTTCTTGTTTAATATTTGGAAATACTTAAAGAGTTTGAGGAAAATATTTTCATGGAATACTTGATGCAGAATTGCTCCGAGGCAGATAGACTTTTTCAGTTAATATTTCAAAATTGCTTCAAGACTGGATGAAGCATTTAATGAAATGCTTCTATGTTTTAATTTTCCAGTTGGAAAATTAAATTCTCTTTAATATTTAAAGGGTCTTTTATAAAATAAACAGAACCATTAAACACTACCTGGGTTGTTCTGCAGGGAAGGAAATGGCAGCAGACATGCCTGAAATACAAGGCCCTGCAGCTACTCAGCAGTCCATGGAACAACTTTGGTTAGTGTAATCATATCCCTCTATCCCAGAGAGGACTTTCCCAACAGAAAGCACAGAGCCAGCGTACTCTAGCCAGATATTTAAAAGGATGACTGGAGAAAAAACCCACACCAGTTCACCCAGGACAAAGCTCATCTTCTTCTAAATGACGGGGTGACGGGTGTCCTTATGCAAAGTCATCCTTACCCTGGCTGTCAAGAAGGGTCACTCACAGCAAGCAGCTACTGCATTCACCCAGCATTTTCTGAAGAAGGACAAAAAAAAGACGGGTCTACAGCCCCACTCATCATGTGGCTGATCAGCAAAATTGACTTTACCTGCAGCTACAGAAATCTCATCCACATTCTTTCTCAAGTGACTGCGCTTCCTTACATCAAATCTCCTCTCGCATGAAAAGGACACTTCCCAGAAAATGGCACCACATATATGTGGAAAAACTGGCACTGCTTTGATGTGTCGTTGCATCATCTGCCTGTGAATAGTATCACTGTAAAAATGGACTGAAGATTGCAGAACCTCTGTGGCTTGCTGGTGCATCAATAAAACAACCCTGTGCCGATCCCTCTGATTTGACAGACGCAACAGCAACACTGGAGGCTTGTTCAGTCTCCAGACAATTCTACTGCCTGTACAACTGCACCACCACCTTAGCTAGGAAGGCAGAACACTGGTTTTCTCCATGTACAAGACTTGCTTTTTGGTGATAGCTACTTGCTGTAATTGCCACAGAAAGAGACAGGAAGCAGCGACTGACATGAGGGATTAGAGTTGAGTACTTCACAAGACTGAGCAAGGACCAACATTTTAGAATTTCCTCTCTACTCTGGCAGGCTCCACTGTGTATCAAGGTAGTTTTGGTGTATATGCACCCTAACAAGCACAAGCCAAGGAAATTTAGATATTTTCAAACCATTATTTAGCCGGCATCAGTAAACCATACAGCTTATTATCTCACTTTCAAGACCCTGCAATACTAGCAAGTCTTGTAATAAACTGTCTATTTTTCTCATCATTCAAGGGTAACTTTTCACTGCAAGCTCACTTTTCCTCTGGTAGCAGCATACATTATTGTTTAATATTTATGACAAAGACTGGGGAGAACCCAAGGTCTACAGCCTTATAGATCATGATACACTAAAGGCATCTCATATGTCATGTCAGGCCCATGTGCCTGCATGGCTTGTTAGGCTGGCACAGCCCCGCAGCTTCTAGTTCCAGTTGCAGAGTATTTGCTACACTGCTGGTAACACCCATCGCAAAATACTTTCAACTATAAATTCCAGAACAGTGAATTATGGAAATCTAGCCTGGCTCAGACACTTAATAAACTCATGAATCATCGTGACTACTTCTGCCCAGGTAAGAAGTTTCCTATGAAGCTGGAAGCAGCATTTTTCACCCAGTGTTGCAATTTGTATATGTGTGTAGACAAAAATCCATCAGGATTCCCATGAATGGGTCTGTTTTATGGCTGAGCACTGTGACATGCACCTATAACTCAGGCAAGTTGCAGACCATCTGTATTCCTTGGCTGTATATCTTGGCTAATGAAAAGGAATAATCTCCATTTTAAAAGTCAATGGTAAGAAGATTTTAGAATGATCGGAGATGTTTTGACAGAAAGTGATACTGCAGTGACACTGTGAAGTACTGAAACCAGAATCTGCCCTACGATAGCAACTCACAGGCTTATACTTGGTTAAAAATTACTTACTATGGTTGAAAATTGTTAATTCTTAATTTCTTTTGAGAATCAGGTCTTAACTTTGCAATGACTTCTTTTTCATCTGCATGCAAGATTTTAAAAATAGGACTGGTGTTTCCTTTAATTAGTATTTGATACAGTATTAATATTCCTATTTATCTTTTACATGCCATATGGATTAAATTCTCATTACTTTTGATCTTAATACTTTTAAAATATGTAAATCAGCAGACAGACACCCTCTTTAAAGCAGTGTTTGCATACCACATCCATTATTGCCTTGGGCAACAGGAAAATATCTGCATTGCTAAAATTTCAGAATTGTGAGGAAATCTTAAAAAATCAGATATTAAACTGATCAATATGGACAAATTAAGTAATGAACAAGTGAAAAAGAAAGTCCTTTAGATGCAGAAGTACCTAGAAATGCAGGCATTAGAAGTATCCAAAGACCACTACAGAGCAAATATTTTAAAAGCATCCAGTTAGGTCATTTCTAACTTAAAGAAGAAGGTTTTCACAGATTGAGCTAATCCTAGGGGTAATATCATAGTAGAATACTACATTGTTTTGTCTTCTAAATTTGCCTTTAATCTCAAACATTTATAAAAAGTGATTTGTTTTCATATTTATAGATGTTATCTTAACTCATCTTGTATTTTCCCATCATAAAAATATCCTGCTCATGAATTGATAAATGATAGGTGACAGATCTTCATGTGCATGTATTTCAGTTTTGGGAGAGGAGAAATCTATGGGAATATAAAGAAAAGGCAAGGAGGATACATACGACTGACTGCTTTTCTTTCATACTGTACGAAATCTCTGATGACACAGGAAGGATTTGCATCTAGCACTGAAGGAACATCTCAGTTGGGTAGTGTTAATGAACATGCTACTGCTAGCCTGAAAACAAAAGTCCATTCTAGTCATTCTATGTTTTATTTTCCTATACCAACATATTTGTAGCTAGGTCTGTTAAATTTCTGCTTACATATATACTGCTTAAGTAGATGCCAGAGAGTTTTCAGAGGAAATTAAGAATATACAACTGCAAAAAACAGGGTTGGCTCCTGTCATACTGGGAGGTGAAGGGAGGAGACTGTGTAATTGCAACCACATCCCATGTCCCAGAGCATGTGCATAGTGTTCATCCATAGTATGTGAGTATTTTGACAAATGCCATTTTCTGATTAAAAAAAGAGAAGAAAAAAAATTTTTTTTAAACTTATTTTTAGAAAGGCTTTTCAGGGAAAGTGGGCACTGAAATGTCCATTTAGTCGCTCTTCTTATTATTATTTATATATTTATTTTGACCTGATCATTAGATTATTAGAATGTCCACCGAAGTCCTTGGGACCTTCTCCACTGTCTTGACTAACTTTTGACTCAGTTAGTCCTTAACAACTAAGAACTTAAGAACCGCAAGAACCTACAGGACCGAAAACTGCTGTTTATCCAACTGTCCATCTAAAGAAAAGGAAACATCCCCTTAAATTTGATCATATCAGGCCACATTTGGTAGGGTTCATGCTAAATGTAAACCCGAGGGTGAGGTATGGTACAGTGGTGGGGTACACACCATGACTTCCTCTGCTGCACATCAAGGAGGATATTCACAGCTGGCTTCCAGAGAAGACAATGAAAGTTTCAAGAGCAAAAGAAATGGAAACTTAGTCTTTACTCTGAACAACAATTTTGTTTAAGGCCTAATCTGTATCAGCAAATTCTATTAGTGCATTACTTTTTACCATCACCTGGCTTGATAAAAGTCCACAATCAGAAGAAGTATTGCTATTATTTGACCAGAAAAATTAATTCCATCTGGCAAACTGCTTTAAGAACTTTGCAGCAAGGAGGTTTGCTGGCATACATCTGCAGTGCAGTTGCATTTTCAAAGCCTTCCAACAGCAGGCACAGCCTAAGTGGCCAGTTCTGTGCATGGCAGTTTTTCCAAAGAGGAGACTGCTAAGCCTGCTGAACAAAAGCAGGCTCTTTCAGATGCCCCCAGTCTAGTGCTAGAGTAAAAACACATTTGTTTCACAGAAATCTGCAGGCTGTAATCATCTACATACACCAAAAAAGGCACGAGTCCCCTTAGACTTTTAAGAATCTAATAAGCATTACAAATATTACTCTGAAATTCCTATGCAATTAAATTAAAATGCTTATCCATAAAGAGTTATTTGCAAAGACATCATTAGGAAAGTATTACTCATCTAAATAGTTAATTGTGCATTCACAATTATATTTAGAATAACTAGGTGACAATGTCTTTAGCAATTTGCATTTCCTTTATAAGAGTCTTAATGGGACACTATAAAGCACAATGCAAAAATAATCATTTAGTTATTCTATCTTAAGTGCTTTGTGTACTTAAGTGCTTTGTGTACTAACTGTGTACACCACAGTTAGTGCTCATTACTGTTTCACCATACAGATTTTATATCATCTTTGTATGTATGTGTCAAATAGGTCTTAGGAAAGTCTATTCCTAGTCATACATTTGCCTATATTGTTCTATCCGGTTTATTTTTCATGTCAGATTCTGATTTTAAGCAGTCACTTAGGATCAGCATTTGCATCTTTTCTCTTTTTTTTCATATTGAATTGTCTTACTTCAGCAATGAATGCCTTGGACTTCAGCATGTGTGAAAAAACACTAGTACAGCTTGAAGGATTGGGCCCTTCATCGAGAACCTCTGTCTCCGAGTGCTGCTCTTGTTATATTCAGTAGGAGGAGATGCTGCAAATGAGCCTGTGAAAATCGGGTGTTAATAAATCAAGGATCTCTTGGCTGCTGAACTCACAGTTCTGTTCTCTAGTTAGTTCACAAGTATTTCATATCAAAGAAATGCAAATGCAAAGGTTTAGAAATAAAGGAATAGCTTTCAAATATGAGGCTAAATAAAAAGCCTGACAAGTAGTACTCTTTTAATAGTTTGTATAACTTCTACCCAGTTTCCCTTCCTCAAACCTAAGCATAATGCTATACAGCAGGACTTGAGTTCACTTTCAGCTGTGCTTCAGGTAGAAGACTTGACTTTATTCAGTGATAGGGCATCTACAGAAACTGCACTAGTATTTCACAGAAGTCATCCTATTAAATTAAATTAGCAAAACTTTGCCTTACTGTGTTTTTTTTCTTTTTTTTTTTTCAATGGTGAGAATTGGAAAATCCTGCCTCCATTCCTGCAATTCCACAATGCAAGGCACATTCACAGGAAAATAGTTGTTTTCAGAAAAACCTTTGCAAGCATTTTGCCAAGGGCCACCTAAGCTCTGCATGCTTTGAGTGATGGTGGAGGCATGCTGAAAACTTGGGTGAGAAAGAATTTATTTGGGACTCCTGTATCTGGTCAGTTCCCCCAGGAGTTGAGAGCAGAAGCCAAACACCTCCGCACCTCAGCTGGGATGTTATAAACTCACAGCAAAGAGATAAAAGGTACTGGAGACTATGGACACTCCACAGGCCACACAGGAGAAAGGACAGTTCTCACAGTGTCTTGCCCTCCTGACCCAGCAACATAGGTTGCACAGATGGATGAGAACCAGGCACAATCAGGGTGACAAAATGACAAAGTCTATTGTTTTCAAGGGGTTGGACTGTTTCAGATTAGCGATGACTTCTTTTCCTGCGCCCTGATAAAAAGGGGTCCTCGTTTCAGTTCTAGATCACTCCTGGCAAGCTGGCTGGGGGCATGCAGAACACAATGTACCCCAGACCTCGCACGCTGCTGCCTTCCTGCTCTGAGTTTTGTCATCAGTTTACACGAAAATAGGCATAGGCCCATCCCACCAAGACTTGTCTTGCTCAGTTTGTTTTTGTTTCCAAAGGTCCTTCAGGGGAAAGAATTTGGTCAAAAATCCAGCTCCATTTATTCAAATTGTTTATAGAAAACACACTTGGGGCTCCAATCTGTGGGAGCAATATTTTTAAATGCTTGTGTTTTTTTTTTTTGTCTTAGACTTCTTGTTCTTACTCAATGTTCTGATGTTGGTATGAATGAGCCAAACAAAAATGCAAGCATTAGTTCAGCTAATGTAATCCAGACACAATGGGCTAGATTTACCGACCAGCCATGCTTATTCATGGCGTAGGATGAGGACGGATGACGAAGTTAAGCATAATAGGCTTAATTTACAGTTGCCCTGCAGCCTCTTCAGAGAACATCCCCAGCACGGAAGGCCTTTCTGCTGGATGCAGACTGTTCTGTGTTCCTGCTCTTGGGATGGGAATCATTCTAAGGCAGGGCAGCACAAACCTCAACACAAGCCACAGGGATAAAAGGCTGCAGTATAAAATGAATCTCTTCCTCGATATCCCATCCTTTTTCTCAGATTCAGTCATCAATGTAGGAAAACTCAGTAGATATGGAAACACCTATGGCTATTGTTTCTGGGCACAGTAAGAATTGCAAATCCAAAGGCAACCAATGATTTTCCTACTGCTGACAGAGATTTCCAGGGAGAATTTTTTTAGATAAAAAATCCACTGCCACTGCCAAGTGCCAATGCCACTTTTTAAAGAGAACCTTACAAGGGCACAGGAAAGTAGACAAAAGGATGTTTCCTTCCCAACCTTCTCGTGTTATTTCTTCATTAGCTGCAGCCACTATCCAGAGACCAATCTGGGACATACTTTGTCTTTCAGCAACAAGGCATTAAAGCACTATACCTGCAACAGCTCAGATCTTGATAATCCAGTAATATAAGTTGAACCTCAAACACTGATCTTAAATAGTCTGACAAGTGAAAAGTAAATATGGTCTCGGTCCTCTGAAGCAACTATCAATTCTGGTAGAAAGCATTTATTTTTTTAAGATTCATGTTCAGAAAGCAAAGCCACACTTTGTTCCGCTACTCATGAGCCTGCATATTCCTGGAGCTGTGAAGAGATAATTAGACATAACAGGGAGCTTTAGAAGCATTAGAAGAGTGCGAATTTGACTCAAAACTCTCGCTAAATTTCTATGTATTTGGAAAGCTAGCTAAGATCAACTCCCAGGTAATGGGACTAGATGAGAATAGTCTCAGGTCAATGAATTCAGGCCTGACTCAGAACATCCCTAAATTACAAAGTGCTCTTGATTAAGTTCAAACTTGAACAAGAAAATGGAAGAAAATAGAAAAATTACTAGGAAATCAATCTACAGAAAAGGATTGAAGATGTTTTCAAAACCTGAAACTGCCTGAAAGCTAAGCTTGAGTCTTTTAATTTAAGCTCTCAGTGACATCTCAATACAATCCACGAATAAAAATTACGGCACGATTTGATCCAGCATGCATTCACAATTTTAGAGTGTTTTATTTATATCCTGTTGAGACCACCAAAATTTTGAAGAACTGCAGCTTACAAAAGGTAGAAGACATCACGCTTGTAGGGCTGTATTGGATGGGACTGCAGATATTGACAGTATAAAAGAATGCATGTGCTAGAGGTCCAGGCCGACTAATCTTAATTTCTCATATCTCAGTGACATTAAGTATGGACATATTTTCCTTTTTTTTTTTTTTTTTTTTTTTTGGTTTGGATTGCCTCCAAAATTCATAAATAAGAAATAAAAAAGGGGGTAATGAAGGAAAGGTTGTCTTCCACAAGGGAAACTCTGTCTTATTTCATCTGGTCTGTTCTTTATCTTCAAAGATTTTGGACCAATTAATGCTCCAGCCTTTGAGAGGCATGCAAGTCCCAGGCACTGTGAATAACTGTTGCAAATAATGATATAAAATGTTGCAAAATAATGATGCACTGATGCACTGGCATTACTGCAAAGCAAATAACTTAGTATTACCTTCAACATGCAAAACTGCATACAATAGCAGTTCTAGAGAAAATCGTAATATACTTCATCGTTAATGTACCAAGTGTTTGTCTCTTATTGAACCTAGTCACTAAATTCTCTTTTTTTTTTTCCCCCCATCACTTTTCACCTCATGTTCTTCTTTCCTCCTCTGTCCTGCATTTCTAGAGGGATTTCTTTTTTCCTTTGATGATATCTTTTTTCTCCACTGTGATGATCCTAATACTCTTCTCACTTGTTTTTATCTCAAGGCCACCCATCTCTGCTCTCCTCTACAGGGGAACTGCTGCATGGCTTTGCCTTTCATGAACATTGTTTTCTGCCCTACTGATGCTCTTCTCCAACAGAAGCCAATTTCATCTTTACTTACTCTCTCTGCAAAGTGACTGATCCTTACTGCTCTTCTGATTTCGCGTGTTGGATGATGCATGGTTTGTTGGAAGAGGAGGATTTTTGAGTACTAAGACTGATTTTCTTCATGGCAGCATGATTACCTTGTGCTGTGTTATACAACCATGTACATCTCTTTTGGATTAAAATTTTGAGGCTGCACTTTCCTTATTCAGGTGAAATGAGATAATGAAAATCTTGTTTCATTTGCAACGAACACCTTGTGAATGTTTCAAAACAGACTACAATGCACAAACAGAAAAATATACTGTCTTCTCTTGTAAGATTTCATTTTCTCATTTCATTTTTCTACAGAAGCTAGGCTTCTTTAGTTATGAAGATGAAGAATCCATTCTTCTTGGACCCTAAGTCATTGATCAAAAGGCACAGAGCGTGAGTCTTGATACTGTAGACAGAAAACTGATACATACTACAGACTCTACATATTTAGCTGTTCTGACCACCACTGCAAGAAGTATGACCTCATAGGAAGGTTGCCTCAGGCGCAATATTGCTATCAATACCAATTGCTACTTTATGAACTAAAAATTAATTGCAAACACATCGACAACAATATATGAAAAGAACTCATATCACTAGTCTATAAGCCTGCTGAGCAGAATATGAGGTTTCAGCCCAAACTGGAATCTTACATCTATGTCCTTTTGGGACATTAGGGAAGGTTAGATGTGGAGTCAAACTTGTTATATTATATTCACCCATCTCTGAGAATAAATGAATAGCTCAAAAATTTTTGTTACACAAATGTTCCTTTTACCTATTTTAAACTACAGTTTAAACTGGTTATTTTGAATTTTGAAAACTACATCCACAGATGCTGTCATTCAAACGAGTTCAGAGTGTTTTTGTAGAACTGCAGCAAGCTTTTTTTTGGCAAAGCAGCCTTTCAAATATCAATAGCTTACTGCTATTCATTTGATAGTCATGCTCTTTATCATAACTAAGGATATGCAGTAAAGAACAGCATAAAAAGATTGCAAAAAAAGCAACTATACTACTTTGCTGGAGGGCTTTTTTGGTGTTTGCAAATTCCAGGATGAAAAAAAAAAAGGAGGCTGGAACAGTACAGTATTTCTTTGCTCATTCTGAATGTGACTTTTAGGCATGTGCATGAGGCAAACACAAGCAGACTGGTGAGGCAGCCCCCAGAATAGCGCTGCATTCACAAAGATAGGGTCAGAGAACCAAAGTGTTCCCATCACATCCTTGAAGAGACAAATTTCTTAGTCTATAGAGACAACAGCTAGCTGCAACTGAACACAGAGCACTGCCTTAGCTCTCCAGCCTACACGCTAAGAAATTAGAGGTACTCTGTCCTTCCCCACAGACAAGGAAGGACATATATAACATGACTGCTTCTTCCACCGCTGTTCTTGATGCCGCTGAGCCACCCCGCTGTCTCCGCACTCTCCCCTTCAGAGGTGGCCTGGCTGCTAGAGCAGACAAACAGGGCAAGCAAGGGGCATTGCTCACCACTTGCATGGATGTGTTTCTTGCCTTCTTGCTGACACAGACTTTGCTTGTGCGTCTACACAAAATACTCTGATTTGTACCAGGCAGGCTAAATCTTAAAGAATTGGACTTGGAGGAGCTGTTTTCAATATGAAAATGTTTTAAGGAAGAGAAATATTAGAATTCATAAAACTGTTCTTTCACATATCTCAGTCTCTGACTGAGATATGCTTATTGCCTGACTGAGCACATGTAGGAAGCAGCTTCTCCTTCCCATACTGGCAGCAAGGCAATCACTGCCTGTGATTCCGGCACTTCCCTCCCCCTGGGGAAAGGTGCTAGAAGCAGGGAAGGTGGGAGCATTGCCTTAGTCTTTTGGTGTACTGCCAATGCCAGCCAATACAGGAGCACAACTGGTGCCCACCAACTCTGCAGAGGCACAGAAGATCCTTGAGAAAGATTACCCTTGCCTGGGGCCAGAAGTGAGCTCTACAAGCTAGTAATTACTGCTACAAGCTAGTATTTGCTTTTGCAATATTCAGCTTAACTATTAAAATCAACTGGGATTAACTGAGAGAACTGTATGTAAAACACTTTTAGTGATTAGAGATACAAAGGTAAGTAATGATGGACAGCAAGGGAACAGTCACTGGCATGAACACAACTGAGACGTGAATGAATAGTTGATAGAAGGCAATTTCTTTCCACTCAGATAAGTACTCAAGTCAGGTCATGATTTACTGAGCTGAATATCTGTTTATTAAGCTCTAACTCGTCGTCTTTAGATATTCACACATGTGGCTGCAAATATTTTGTCCTGAATATTTACATTTATTTATCAGCAGCAGTATTTTATTTACTGCTTTTATTTACTTCATTTATTTTATTTATATGCTGACTCACCATGTAAATGATCCACTATGGTCAATGTTTCTAATCAGCTGCATATGATTTTTTAGTAGTTAACCACAGTTTTTTCATGCAAAAAAATACCCAGACTAGCATGCAAAAACATCTGAAAATGCAAAGCACTTAAGATTTTGAAATCTAAAATTATTCAGAAACAAATTTGTTAAGTATTTTTGCCACCATCACATTAATTATGTCACTATTTTTTACCACTGTGTTTTCTCTTAATAGTATCTATGGAGAATTGTAAAATGCAAATAATTCAGGAAAACACACAACATCCTCTAGAAAAAAAAAAGATTTGATAGCAGTCTTTTAATATCTATGTCCTTTGGGGACATTAGGGAGCAATAACAACAAAATTGTGAAGTACTGTATGATTAAAAATCTTTTAACTACCAACAAAGAAACAGCAAAAAAGAAATGCACCAACAAAGCCGTACTGAAGACAGAAGAAGGTAAACTGTGACATTATATGTAAGGGAGAGAAACTGAACCCCTACTAAAATCTGTGTTTATGCTGTAGCATTATAATGTGTTTGTTTTTCAACTTCTTTAAATTTAATCCTCATATTTCATACTGTTAGTTTCCAATATTTCACTGTGAGATTTATGCATTCTGTTTTCAATGCAACGCAACCTGTAAGAGCTGAATGCCATCATATTACAGAATGAGCAATGACAGCATGTGTCTGAGGAGAACTTTTGGCAGTCTATATGTGCTGGTTACTTGCATCCTATTTTATATCTCACCTTTGATACTAATCAGCCACAGCGGCAGGTAAAATCTTTTCTTGCATCAGAAGCAACCCCAGCAACCAATCCACAAGTAAACCAGCCCATAATGAAATTCACTGCCTAGGGCTACACATGGAGCTAACACATTCAGCAAATCAAAGCTTATATTTATCACCTGTCACTATTTGTGTCTTGGTCTATGGGAGGGGGAAAAACAATTAAGGAGCTGAGAGGTGGTGAAAATAAACAATTAAATAATTAAATAATTAAATAAAGCTTAAGAACAGCCTGACTCCTGTCTCAGACTTGTTGACGTGTTACCTTCGGCAAATTGCAGTCTGCAAATGACTCCATCACAGGGTAGCAAAAGGTTTAATGAAAAGCACTGATGGTTCGTGAACCAGTTCAGCACAGACACACATCAGCAGCGCATGTCCCTGCTGAAACTTTACGCTGGGGTAAGAGAAGTTCAGCTGACTTCATTTATGCCTTGTGGATAGATATTCTGCATCCACACTGGAATTTTGCATTAAACTTTGGAATTTTGCATTAAAGGACTGAAATGCTGAAACAGAATTTCCAGCAGGCAGGGAACTGCCCAGGATTTTCCTGGTCTGGGCAGGTGATGGTCCCCCCTGCAGCCTCCTCCAGGTCCCACCACATTCAATGCACTGCACAGTAATGGCTTGCTTGGACCAAAAAAATCCAGCTGCTTAATCACGCAGCCTCACAGCTCTGGACAGGCATTTATCATTTCTTATAATGATGGAAACACTAAGATCTTTTAAAGACAAAGTTCTGGTTTCAGCTTTTTTTCTCACATTTTCTCTTATTTTCTCAAGAGAAAAAAAAACTAAAAGAAAATCTAAGCATATTTCTCCTCCAGTTTCTACTCATTCATTTGTAAAGCAAATTAATGATTTGGAAGTGTGATTTCTGTTTTCTATGTCCAAAGCTCAGCACGCATCCCAAGGACTGAAGAGGTCAGTAATCCTCTAATATTCAGTCTTTTAAGGGGAAAAGAAAGAAGAAGCCACTTTTTCTCTAGCTCAGGCCCAGTCAGAGTTTGGATCAAAAGCACTAGAACACGCCTGTGGCAGGATCTTTCCATGGGAAATTCCTTACACAATCGTACCACAGCAACAGCTCCACTGCCTGGGGCTTCCCTTGGAACAAGACTAAGAGGAGCAATTCCTCAAGCACAGTGTGGTACATAGGACACTACAGTAGCAAGAGAGCACCATGGAGATCTCACAGGCCTCTTCTGGTACAGAGCTACAGTCTCCTCAGTGCTACCAGATGACACCACATTATGCCACCTTGGCCCTTCCAATGTTGCCTGTAATATTCAGAGTGTCCTATAATGTTCCTATTATTTAATACGCATTTTATCTGCAAAAGAATGGCCAACCTGAAGCTGACACACTCCGAAACCCCAAAACAACAAAAAAACCCAAACCAAACACCAGGTGACATGCAAGAAAATTTTTATGGCAATTTATTACAGTGAAGAGACCCAATTCTGTCCACTAGTGTGATTCTACTGACTACAGTTAAGCTTTTCATGAGTTACATTTCTTTAGTCTAAAATTAGTTTCACTGGGACACTTAAAAATGATGAAACTCCTGATTAAACAACCAAAAGTAATTCTAAATAGACTCTAAATTCTTACCCTTAAAATCCTAAATGATGTCTTTCTAAAATTAATGGCCTCCATGTGTTGGTATCATTTCATCCACCAATAACATCTAGTCAATGGTCCAGGCAACATTTCAACTGTATGATGTAACAGTGATTTTGCTTTTCATTTAGATCAAGTTTGGTAAAGTGGAAGCATATAGGAAGCTGAATAACACAGAGAAATCCCTGAAGGCCTCTGACTGATGTTTCATTTGCAAAAAGTGGAGAGGTATCTTTGATTACAAGACATACAGATCTTGATACTGCATCTTGTGTGAGATATTGCCCTTAAGAAAGTCCTTACCAAGTTACTAATGCCTGAGAAATTGCCTTTTTCAAAACAATGCACAAACAGAAAATAAACGAGATCCAAATAAAAATTATCCCATAATACTAAACTACTATACAGAATAGGACAGTTCCCTACATTTAAGCATCTTTGACTTTCAAGTGAAAGACATGAATTCAAGACTGCACTCTACTGCTGAGATTGAGGCAGCTGGAAGACTATTTTCAATAATAATGTCTAATAAAATTTTACTCTGAAGTAAAGATTAATTTCCCAAGTATATTCTCTGTGGCCTGAAAAGGATTTTGTAATTCACTCTGAGTTCTGTACTGCAATACAAGAAAGAAATGCATGTAGCTATAATCAGTATATCTAAGTACCAAACTGTTTTGTTGTGATTGTAAAGACTGAAAAAGGACTGCCTGAACCGCGGTTTATAAGTTAATTTGAACACTATTACACACAATTGCCAATAGATATAGTTTTTAAATATGCAAATATATTGTAACTGGCTGCATAAGTCATATTTCTAAGTATAAATATATTCAAAGTGCTTTCCATGAAAATGTTTTCCTTTACCTTTTTATGGAAATTGTTTAGATTTAGATGGAGAATTTAACATTACCATTCTCTTCTCGGAAAGACAATATCTGAAATCAACGCAGTAAGCAATGCTAACATCTTTACAAAATGTTTAAAGACTCATTTAATCAGTTTCTTCACATTTAAGATTTCATACTGGCTAATTTAGGAAACATTTTCCAGGTACCTACCTGAAGCATGCAGTTAAATTGTATGAAAGGTACTGCCTGTGTTAGGAATGCCTCTTACAAATAACTGCAAAAGCGCAGCCAGCTACAGCACTTGTTCACATGAAGACTGTGATTTTAAAGCACGTTACCAAGCGTGAGGGAGCACAGGATAGCACAGAGCCAAGGCAAGGAGCACAGAGCCAAGGCAAGGACTACTTTGTTCAAGCACAGCACAGACTCTACTAGTTAATCAGGAACAGCTAACGCAATTAAAATGACCAGTATTTGCTACCTGGAGCAGCTAAGAGTATGTCAGTTGAGGCTAAGTTATTTCCCAGTTTAAACAATCTGGAAAAAAAGGGCCTTACCTTTGAGCAGGAGCACTACAGAAGGTCTCTGGTTGTTTTGACCCAAACTATGCACTTACCTTTCCATTACTCTTAATTGTACCTTTCACGTGCATTGCTGTTCTCATAAGACACACCTAAATACACATTAACGTGCCCTGAGATAGCTGACTTTTCAATTTTTTGTTTTTTATAGGCACTTATTATATACAGCATTCAAATTCAGCAAAACCTGTTTTGGCATATAGTGCCTATAAAATGTCTTACAAAAGACCATAGATAGTTTCCTTCACTTCAAACAGCTCTAGGGTGACAAGATATTTTGTGCCCCAATCTCTCAGCCCCTGCTTAGGAGAGCTTGTGTGCTTTCAAAAAGGGTTTTGCAGAATCAGTAACATAATTCTCTCTGCTTTTGTGAATCTCATTATGCCCAATAAGCAATGATTGTGTTTTCTCTCCAGTGGGTCTGCCAGCTACCAGAATAAATCAAGGTTTGTGTTTATATGCAAAGAGAAAATTAGATGACTCATTTTAAACTAAGGAAAGCGGCAAAGGACTTTCAAAGATAAAAAAAAAAAAAATAAACAAACAAACAAGCAAGCAAACACAACCCCCTTTTTCTACTTTGGAGACCCCTGTGACCTCCTATACAACTGTCTCTTAATCTTCTTTACAGCTACAACACATAGAAAAACTGTTCATGAAAACAAGATGAACTAGGGGCTATTTTCTAAAAATGCTTCATGGATGAAGTTTCAACAAGATTGAGGCCATGGGAGAATGAAAGTTGTATCACTGTATTTAAAAATGGAGTATGAAATGTCTGTGTTAGTGTTATGAGTTATCTCATTCTCTGGCCAATGCATAGGTAACATTAGCTTTCCTTTTTAAAACATACTTCCTTTTTGTCTAGGAAAGTGTCAGTTAAACAGACTTGGAGCCAAAGTTACATTAGTCAGTTCCTATGATGCACTCATTAATCGTATCAAACATTTGCACTATCTATTTCTCTGCGTCAATACCACAGCTCAGCCTCTGGAGGTTATGTTTACATGATTTTATTTCTATCACTGTCACCTTGCCACTAAAATGATTCATTTTTTGCTTTATGCTTAATACTAACTGGACTTTCATTTCCATCCTAACAGGAAAGAGTATCAGTGTAACACAGAAAGCCCTGGATGGATCTTTGGCATTGCTGCTGGCCTTTCCCTTCCACTCTGGCAGTGCCAAGGGGAAATCCCTGGGCAGTGCAGAGCCAGTTCCTTAAAACCTTATACCACCACAGCACATGCTTGCACTTAGGTGCAGCGTGTGCAGTTTGGCCAGACCTCTCAGTCATTTCATGACCCAGTCGAAAGCCTGTTGAAGCCATGGCAGGAGGCTTTCATTTCTGCACTAATTACTAAGTACAGTCTTCGCCAGATTTTTGTGCAAAATTTCCTGCTCTATTTTCCCTTTGCGTCTCCAACACTGTGAGCCAGTAGCCTGAGCAATTAGGTTGCTGGATGATAAGCTGTGACTGACTAGTCTGCATTATAAATGCAGCAATGTAATTCCACAAAAATGTTCAAACCCTTATGAACCATTTTCTCCATTTGGGTTCTGACCCCCTTAACTGCACTGAAACTGTAGGGCCCACCCTACCAGTACCTCAAGGCAAATGAAGAGCTTATGCTCCAATTTGAGGCACAGAGAGTGCCCCCTCCAGCAAACATCAACGCTGCTTCCAAGTTGGATCACAGATGAGGGCAGATCCCTATCATGCTCTTCTCCATGCCACTTCACAGCATTGCCATGAGGCTCATGGCCTAGGACTACCTGCAATGTAACTTACAGAGAATTCAAAATCAATGCACAATGTTCTACAGTAATGCTTAATTCTGGCAAAAAACAACCAAATTCCACAAACAGTGCCTGTATTCTCTGGACCACTTAGTGGAGAGCTTTTTTTTCTGAATAACAGCTTACCATAGCTGTAGCCTACATTACAGAAAACAGGTACTTTACACTGTTCTTATTCCAAAGATAAGCTCCATGCTTGCTATTTCACTCAGTTTTCATCACAACTGTAACAATATTCTATGCTTAGAAATATATCTTGTATAATAAGAATGAGCAGAGATTGAGCAGAGTGTGAAAGAATCTGAATTTCTTCGTACAAGGTGTGCTTTTAAAAGCTCCCAAGGAAGTCATTACTTTTCAACAGTTTTATTTCCTTAACAATTACTCACTGAAGTATGATCACACTAAAGTATGATCACATATCTGAGTATCATCAAACTTTACCAAGAAATGTCTTATCTTTTTTTGTGTCTACATGTTTTTTTAAACCTATATATTCCTTAAATAGCTCGTATCACTGCTGCATTCATCTCTTCTTTAATTGGTATTCTTCTATCACATCATATTTTTGAAGTCTCCTTGAATTATTGGGTAATGGTCCTGAATTACTTGATTGCTAAGCGTGTAATTCTGCCTATTTTACTGTCTTTAAGTAGTTTACTTCAGATGTGGTGTGATTGATTTCAAGGAAACTAGCTGCACGGTAACATATAAATACCCTGTGAGAGTAAGGACGACAGATTTGGGCCTTGATTGGGCCTTCCTCAAGAGGGTTTGCTGCAACGAAGATATTTTCATTTGACAGGTTTATTGTTTAACAAGCATTAATTTAAAAGAGTAATGTACATCCTCTGCAGTCTCACACCATGGATTCAAAACCCATATGGACTGACACGCATGAAGAGAGTACAATGGATTCCTGAACCTGTTGTGTTTTCACACAGTTCTGTCTTTAGCAGGGAGAACACATCATGCCTGTATAAAAGTTTGAAATCATTGAATAGGCATTATTTCCCATACAGAAGCGCCTACTCCTACAAATACTTGTCTTCTTAATGTTGCATCATACATCGTTTGAAGAGACTCTCTGTAAAGTTTAAAGAAGGAAATTGCAGGATTATGGTTTAAGTATTCAGATAAAGATTGTAGACTTTCAATACCAAAGGTCTTCCACTAAATATGTAAGTAGAAATGTTACGGTATGACACAAAGTAATAAACACCTCATTTTCTAGAATAACCTGGAAATTAGTGCATTATCTTTCATATTTTGGCTCTAGTTACAAGTATCACATTATCAACCTACTGTGGAAGGTATTTTATAGTCCAGCATGGGAGTTTATATTCAGGGATTTTCAAATACAGAATAACCACAATGAAGAATAAGAATTTCTACAGGTAATGCTTTCCTGGAATATTAAAAGATAAATTAGATAAAATGTAAAAGAAGCAAACAAACTTTGCAATGCTTTACTTCAAGTTTTTAAGTTGATCCTTCACCATGGTAAAAATAACTTACCAGCAAATAGAACTAAAAAACATTGCAGCATAGATATTAATATTATTGCAGACTTCCTTGTTTTGCAGCCTGAACCTCTGCATGTGTAACCAAACAACTTGTCTTTATGTCAAATGTGAGGGCATAAAGTTGTGACCAGTTTTCACGTTTGAGGCTGGAAGACAAAGGAAAGCTAAAACTCTTAAAAACCAATATGATTTCATTAAAAAGTATTTCAATATTAGAAACCATGTTTTACTTCGAAAATTTTAAAATCTCTGTGCCTCTACCTCTTTATGTAGATATTTAGGCTTGAAAATATGAGGAATAAAGTTAGTTCCTTTATGTTTCCTGCATTGCAAGGGACTGTTAAAAAAAATCATTGGTATATAAAGCAAGTTATATGCAGAAAAATAGCTTATAAATAGCAAACAAAAGTTCTTTCTTATTTTAATATATTTCTTACCTCCTTTTTTGTGGAATCTCAAGGGACTTGACAACTGATGATTTGGAACTGACTGGCATTGGCTAATTGACTGTGTATCATTCATTTCCAATGAGTGTTTTAGAATAAATGGAGAAGCAGGAATCTCATCCAAATCCTTTCAAAATAAAGAATGTTGTTTTAGGAACATAAATGGTGCATTGATTATACCCTGCCACAATAACGTTTAGTTGTGATCTCATATAGAGCAACTGCACGTTTTCAACAATTCTGTGTGAAATGCCTAATGTTATATTACATGAGATTCGAGTGGCTTTCAGCAACACCGACTTAGTGCCCGTGCCACAAACATTTATTTACCTTTTCCATTTAACTTATTTATCCCAATTTCTCATACAGTTAATCGTAGCATGCACTGTATGCTGATTTCCTCTCATAGTTAATTTGTATCTTTAGAAAAAAGCTATAGGAAGGTATTAATCTGCTTAACATTTCTAAGTACATCATCCAAGGGATTTTGTTTTTTTAATCTTACATATGCTCAGCAGAGTTACTGGCAAAAACTGTACATTTTCTCCATTTCATCCTTTCAACATCAAATGGTAAGCAGCAAAAATTGGATCAGACTTCAAAGACTACGCTGTGCTCCAAGTCACAGAGCGACTCCTCCATTTCACATATTGAATTCGAGCAGGATATCAAAGTGCTACCAAAGAACCTCAGGTCCTTACTAAAAAAGAGGCTCTAACATCTGTAGAAAGTGAAGTGCACAGACAAATCACCTCAGGGAGCAGCTAGCATTTATTCTCAGCAGCAAATTTCCAGCCTTTTGATTCTCTTATTCACTGTACCTCCCTGTCTTTCTACAGAACTAAAGTTCTTAGCAAGCAGGCTTTTGTCTCAAAGACTTCAAAACAGCACTAACGGTTTCATGTTCAGACGACTATGCCAAGCAGCCACGAACACACTGCAAAACTGTGGACTCAGGAATTTGAAGTTATAATGCAATGTTATTTTAGAATCTGAACTTATTAGTACCTTTTCTGTTTGTTTGTCAAGAAAATCAGGCACCACAGGAGCAGACTGGTTACCAGTTTGCTGCCTAAAAGCAAAGAAAAATAAAACATGTAGTTTAAATAATATAATTTTTTTCATTGCTACAAAAGATTTTCTGGCATACACATTGTTGATCTGTTGATTTTTTTTCCATTTCCCATCCCCCAATTTCTACATATGCACATATGATTAATTCAGAGAAAATACAGACCAGTTCCATTTCCTCTTATAAGGAAGCGCATGTTATTAAATACAGTAACTGCCTAGGAGCAATTAATTTGTCATTAAAAATTTGTGGATAAGTGCACATGGGTAAAATAAGTTTATGAGAATTCTTCAAAATTAATCTATTAAAATTAATTTGAGATGATTATACATGAAACATTCTTTTTTCCTTCAGAGTCTGTGAAAAACTGTTTTGTTTCCACAAAAAAAAAGCACAAATAAAAACACCCCACAAACACACACACAAACCTGGGCACTTAGAAAACACAGCAGAGGAGGAGGAGGTGAAACACATGGCTTTGTGTCCTCCCAAAGACGCATGGGGTTACGCACAGAGCAAGGAAGCGTGAGCTCTGTTATTCCTAGCCTGCCCTTTTGCTATTCTACCCTCACATGTCATGTCACCATGCAAACATTACAGACCAGCTCCTGCCCTCGCTAAAGCTAAACAAAATACCATAAAACCTTCTGCAGGCCCTGATCCTTGTGGGCAGGCCTTTGAAGCCAAGGGCCTTCTTCAATATTGAAGTCCGCATAAACAAATTTTGCTCTCTAGTTATGCAAAATCCCCCAAAAGATGCTATAAACTTCATCTGACAGATTAAAAGAAAAAAAGGACTCATAAAAAATATCTGGTAAGTCCATGGTCCTGAGTCTCAATAAATCCAAGATTTTCTGTCTGCCAGAGGTTTCCTCACCCAACCCTCTTACAACTTCCTGAAACTTAAAAGGCACTTGCATTTCTACCTAGGAAAATATCTTAAATCTAAGTTTCAGTCATACTTGTCAGTTTATAGCACATATCATAACTTTTTCATAGATGGCAAATGTCTTTTTGAGGAACTACATAGCTTTTACAGTCATATAAAGTTATTCAATGCATTATAAATATAAATACAATGAATGCATTTCAGCCCTTGCACTCGCAGTGGGAAGTGGAAATAAAAAGGATAAAAAAACGCTTCAGCAATTAACAAAAATTATACCATATGTTACCGTAACCTTCCTAGTCATTTCCTATGTTTCAGTCAGCTATATTAAATAGAAATAACTCATGTAACAATATAACAAAACACTGGACTTTAAAGAAGTCTATTTACATGCGTAATTTGCCTTTTAAAAGGTATCTTTTAAAAATACTTCCAATTAAAATACTACTACAAAAGGGCTTGAAACATTTTAAACTATTATCTATTGAACCTGAAGGTTGTATATTACCATGCATAGATATTAGATCATAGATTTGTTTTATCCTACCCCTAGAAGCTGAAAAAAACATTTCAAGCCTTACACTGCAATGGAGTTTAGGCTCCTATGTTAATTAAGTCTGTCTGAATGTATTAACCCATTTGAAGGAGCTGACTTCAGTTGTTTCAAACTAGTCACCGTGATGATGGTACTGCTCGTGTCAATAAGCTATTCCAGAGAGCGGGAACAAAATGAAGCAATAACGACAATTTCCTTTTTTTTTTTCCTTCTCCTGAAATGCTCTTATTTTGTGACTACTGTTTAGAGTTTCCAGTTAGGTTTGAGGGTTTTTTTTCTTTATTCTTTGGCCCTGAACAAGAAATATTCTGCCTAAGATATAATTTCAAATTACAAAGTTATTTTTCTTAAACAAAATACAGGGATTCATTTAAAAAAAAAGAATTCTCATTCATTCTCTGGGATGCCTCTCACATAGTAAAATATAAAATATGGATTTAATTCAACATTGCAGTTGTGCATGTACTCTGTGATCTCTAAGTTTTTCCCTACAACTTCTCTCATATACATATTTAATTATATAATATTTATTTTGTGGGATTATTTGGATAACTTGACACTTTCCAAAATTACACAAATATTTTTGAGATGATTCATTTCTCACTCCTTTCTCATTGAAAAAAAAAATCCACATCATCCAGATCTAATCTGATCTAAAAAATATGAATAATCCTCAAATATTGCTGGGGGAGGGCAATCACAAAATCAGAATCTGCTGTGGGACCAGAATGTTGCCAATGGCTTACAGGGCCAAAATGGACTGACTCATAATCTAAATTTTCAGTGATCAGATTTTGGATGTGTATCTAAATGTTCAGCTTGAACTAATCTTTATCTAGTATAAAGAATCTAAAATTCAGTATGATTTTGCCAGGACTTTAATGGGGACAGAGCACCGTTCAAATATTTCAAGTATAAAGGCAATATTCAGCAGTTTGCCTTCCATGCGCCCGAAGTTAACGTAAATTAGCTTCTGGAATTAAGATCTTGAATCTGTCAGGGCCCCTCAAGGTACCGTGTTGCTGGCTAGAAAAGCCGTTAGTTAGGCCGCATTTGGCACAACACACAGACTGCTGGAGACTCCTCCAACAGAACGAGTTGTTGCTGCCACAAATTTGTACTTCATCATTACTGGCTGTCATTCACAAACACACGACAGACATTTCTGACTTTCTGCCTGACAAATTCCAGAACACAGAACCCTTGGGGCAGCCCGGGAGCGCGTCAGTAACGCAGAGTAGCGACCACTGTCACTGGCTTCCTACATGGCTTGCTGTGATCCTCACCTTCTTTACCTATGGATAATTGCAGCGGCACGTAGGGCAAATCCTGTCTGCTGCCAAACTCTCTGTGACTTTTACTGGGTCCAGCCAGTGCTCCAAGAACATTGGAGAGGAGAGGGGAAAATGTGGCCTCTGAAGTACTAGGCTCTTCTTATGATATGTTAAAATTAACTGTAATGAAATGAAGGGGGAATTCTTGCTCCAGAAAATGCTAAAGGAGTTTGTTCTGTCCATACACACAATGGCATAAACTCAAGAGAGAGCTTTTGTTCTTGTCTGAGCAGAAGACAACCAAGAGATATGAGAGCCACTGTTTCAAGAAGAAAAAAAAAAAAAATCTAATTAATAGAAACTGCCAGTTATTCAAATTTTTTATCAGCAATTGGGAATTCACTGCCATGAGCCATGAACAGATCAGGAAAAATCCTAGGCTGGAGCTTCAGAAAGATCAGGGCCTACCTTGTCCTTTCCTCAAGGCCGTCATCGTGGCCCTGGTGGAGGGAATACACTCACTTCCTTAAATCTGAATGTCATGAAGTGATATCCCTTAGTAACAGATTCTTCATAAATACCTACTGAGCAATACTTATGGTTACCATAAAATAAGAGGTATATTCTGAAATACAGAATTTCTGAATGATATCGTCCTTGCAAAATGCATAGTACCTTCCCCACACCTCCAAACTGCAGTGAATCTGAGCTGCTGAAAAGGGTCTAGGAAGAGTCCTGAGGATTCCTCCTGAGCAGCTCTGTGCTAATTGGGAATTTAGAACTTAGCAAGGAAAAAAAAAAGCAAGGAAAAAAAAAGCTCTTTCCATGCTTATCCAGAAAAAAAAAAAAAAAAAAAAAAAAAAACCCCAAACACCTAGAAAGTCTGAACACTCTGTTAGATCTCTAAGCTACTTTCCAAGGTATGCTGCAAGCAGAACTCCTGCAAAGTTTTCCTGCCTTTAGTCTCTAAGTTCAATCCGATCAGAAAATGATCTGTATTCACACTTTCCCCTCTTCCATTATCCCAGAAATTACTAAAAGTGCTGTTAAGATTAAGGATGCTGCAGCATTAATTTTATTTGAGAGTAGTAGCTTAGATAATAACAAGAAAAAAGGAAGACTACAGGATTCACAAGAAAACATTCAAGGTCAAGTAGCACCGTAATTCAACCAGGAACTGAAATACAACTATTGCATTTTGAACTACTATGAAACCTACTATGAAATTACTTGAATTCACAGGTTTTCTTAGAAAAGTTTGCCTCTTACATACACATACAGAGAAATGACCACTTGCGAATCTTTCTGGAAGAATCATTGAAATATCTGTCTGGAAGAATGACAGAAAGAGCACTCTGTATAAAAACTGGCCTCTTAGATGTCAAATTGGGAACACTGCTGAAAACATGACATCAAATACAGATGACAGAAATTAAGCTCTGAACTCTTCTAAAAACCTGTCTGGAATTGTACCTGGCCTAAGAAAAAGAGATCGTTAATTAAACAGTAGCAACTGCAATGTAATTAGGAGGGCAGCAAAGCGGTAGCTGGTCGATATAAGCCAAGCAAGGATTGTGGCTAATATTTTCAAACTTGTCTTCTGATGACTTCCAAAAATTTATCTTTTTCACTTGAGTAGAAAAGCAGCATCTAAGACAGGAAGACAAGACCCAGGGAGCACATCCACCTTGGGAAGGATGTAGGAGATGCAGGTTCATGCAACTGGTTTCTGTCTGGCAAAAAAAGCAATTTGCTGCTGAATGTTCAGCTTTCGAGCTGTAGCAATTCAGTCTTCATTTTTGGACTGTCTATAAGTCATTGAATTAGGAAGGAAGTGATTACACTTCCGTGTAATGTATAGAATCCAGGCACCAAAACAGCAGCATAAAACTAGTAGAATAATTTTCACTGATGAAAAAAAGAAAAAAGTAACTGTGTTTTTGGGTGACTTGGACCATTATATATGTAAGCTTCATCAGAAGTAGATGGAATTTTGACTTTTGTTATCTAAAGGTTTTTGAAAATGTTACGAACAATTCATTTTTGCAAAAATAATTTGTTTCTGAACAGAATAAACCTTTAAGTCTTCAAGTGTGGGAAGAAGAAAAAAGTTCAAATGGAAAAGGAAGAGAGAAATTATTACAAAAGAAAACTCCCTAAAATTTTATTGCCATTTAAACTCTTGTAAGTCATGAGTAATTAGAGTAGTTAGCAGTTGATAGGACAGCAGAATCAGACCCAACATGTTGCACTGCATGTCACCAAAATTGCTGACCTCTTACTTCCATCACAAGCAATACAGTTGTAGTTAAGAAAGTGAAGCAATTAAAGGAAAGCAGAATATTTTATACCAGCTTTTGCTGTGGGAAGAAATTAAAATTCCTATCCAAAGACTTGTTTTACAAGAAATCACAGTGCAGTCTGACAGACACTGAAATTATCCAAGGAGAAAACTATGAAGCAATTTGTGGAAGGCATAAGCAGTAAATCACCAGGACCTGATGGTATTTCTCTGAAGGCTCTCAAAAAAAAATAAGTTTAAAATGTGGAGATGCTGCTCTTCCAAGCAGCTATCCACAGAGAATGACAGCACACTAATGTGGTGATTTTTTTTCTTTTCCTTTTAAACAAAAGAATTTGAGAAATATTTTGTTTCTGACTGAGCAGAACATTACTTTAACAAGAGGCAAACTGCAGATCAGGTCAAAGAAAGCACAGTAGAAGATACAAGAATTGTTACATGGAGCAGTTTAATTTACATCAAGTCAGCTTTTGAGTTGATTTGTGCTCATGTGACTAGTTTCTGAAATGTATATTCTCTCTGCACTTAATGACATATGGGACATCATGTCAATATGCTAATCTACCAGGGTCTATGTGAGTGAAAACAAACTGTGTGCTGCCTCACTGGCCTCTCTGTGCTGGAGAACACAGCTTTGCATCCTACCAGGATGATTCCCAACATTTCCCCTTGGGTGCTTTTCCTTTCCTGAGTTCCTGCTGACCTCTGAACTTTAGCAACTTCTCAAAGGGAGGCCCCACATCTCCCTTGCTGCAGCCTGTATCACCAGTCTGTTCACATCAGCCTGGGTAGCTCTCAGGAAGGGGCAGTCAGGGTGATGAGGTCTTGATAAAACTGGCCACATAACTAGAGAAGGTCTCACACTGGCAGACCCTACAGGTGTTCCCAGCAAAATTGTCTGTGGTTCCTGCAATGGCTGCTGCTGATCCCAACGCAACCATGTCCGTCACCTGAGGTCCTGCCTCCAGGCACAGCAGCAGTGCTGCTCCACGCGAGGCTCACACCAGGAGAGCCCCGCTACAGCTCCTAATTCTCCACACAGACACATGGACGTCTCCTGGTGCTGAGGTGCCACAAAGACACCGCAGTTCAATGAGCCCTGGGCCATGGACACAGGTCTAGCCCCTACACTGTGATATTCAGCAGCCAGCCAGCGAGCTGGTCACTCTGTGCCGCTCAGGCCTGCGGATTCCCCTAAGTGGCTGCTGGTGTCTGGAAGGGGGTTGGCAGACGTCACACGCGCAGATCAGTTTCTGGCAGGAGCCCAGTCACAGTAACAGTCCCCCAAGTGTACGGTTATTCCCCTGACCCAGTTTGGACAGAAGGGGTCAGGGGCAACTCCACCATTCTATGGAACTGAATGAAAAAACAGTGTTTCAAGGAGACAAAGCTGCTTTTCTACTAATGGTCATGTTATTTTCCATACTTATTTATATTCCTAATATAGATATTTGCTAATTCTTAATATGTAATTAGATACTTGTATCTTGTATGAAGCTACTGAGCTTCATACGAGAAAGATTTCTACATTTGAGCACAGTTAATACTTGTTTTCAAATTAGGCATACAAATGCAGGAAATATTTAATATGCAATAATAATCACAAATGTGTGCATTTCATTAGCATTTTATGTAATTTATTAGGTTGAGTTTGCTCATATTCTGCATTCACTAACTGAAGAGTGTGGACTAAGTGTAGAAATTCAATTTCCTTGAGGGAATTTATTTTTTTTTAAGTACCTATCCCCATGTCCATTTCTTCTTAATTAATTAAATTCATTAATTAGTAAAACCGAGTACTTTATGTATATTATAATATTGGATTTTTTAACATGTTTTAGAAAAAGCAGCAGGTTGTCATACATTTATATGCATAAATAATGTATTCCTGTGTATACAACAAAGCAGGTCTCTATATGATTTTGCTTTCTGACTCTGAGTACTTCTCAGCTCATTTTTCATTCTCCAAAGCCGTCAGAAAGAACAGAATAGAGCAGCAAAGAGAGTATTTTATTATTATACAAGTTAATTCAAGGGTATGTGAAGTCACAGTGAGGCTGCCTTCTCTAGGGAAAAATTACAAGCTACTGTGTTAAACATCTGCCCTATTTTTTCTCAGCCTTCCTTTTTCCTACAAGTTTCCTGCAGGACTGAACAGTCAAGTGCTTCAAACACAGCAGCCCAGTAGCGCTGCACGTAAAGGGAGGCTTCACTTAAGGGAAGTTACTGCACTCGGTGCTAAGATTCTGAGCATCACCTGTGAAAGGCTGGACATTTTCAAGTCCTACTGACATCAGTGGAACCTGAGGTCATTTTTGGAAAATGTACAGGATTGGCAAATATTCTACAATGTATTTTTGTCTTAAACCTTAGAATGGCCATTGGTAATAACAGTTTAACAACTCTAGACAAAAAAGGTTATAAATTTAATTGTCTATCTTAATGACTGCAACAATCAGGTCTATGGAAAGGGCCAATGTATTTTACACAAACACCTGCAGACCAGAAATTTAAAGACATTTAGACATTGGTTTCAGAGGAAGTTTGGTGCCTGGGTATCTTTTAACATCTGTACCTTTGTGTTCCATAGAGAGTAAATTTGCCTGAACAGCTACTGATCCATAAAATGTTCAAGAGCCTCATGGGATATAGAGATATGCAAACTGGTCTTAATCCAGAAAAATACATCTATCTGGAAAGCAACAAGGGATTCCAAAAACTGCCTAATGCAAAAAAGATGGAAACGATGCCTGGTTATGCACAAAAATTAGACAAAATTTTAAAGAGCCTCTGTGTTTCTAAACAAGTCTGTGTGAAAGCTCTATAACAATAAAAAGAAGGTAAAATGCCTGTTTACATTGTAAATAATCACAATTTGGGATATCAAACAGGACTGATAAGAGACAGTCCTGCTTTCAACACCCACTGCAGGCTGCAGAACAGACTACCTTGCCATCACAGTTCTAAAATGATCACAAAATACACCCGTCCCCAGCCTCCCCATCCCAAAGCCCAAGTATTTAGGGAACAGGAGGAGCTGCGTGAACATGGAAGGAATCATAACCTGGACAAGGTACTGCCCCAGTGAGCAGTAAGGCAACCCAAAGACAGAGTTGGGATGGTGAATTGCAATGTGCTCATTCCTTTCCCTGAGTATTAATACAAAGAATTTTTTTTTTTTTTTTAAGTCCCTATTTGAATCTTTTTCTTGCTGAAACCAGATGTGCAGGAGAGATTATGGAGCATTATTAGCCTGGAAAGATGCAGGTGGCTACAGAGTCCCATAAGAACACACCAGAGCATTTAGTAGGTGCTATTCAGCCGAACCAAAGGAAGCATGGAAGTTAACATATCTAAATGTTCACTGGAGAAGGCAAAAATACCATTTTTGAGGGGGAAAAAAACACTTAATTTTTTTTTTCCAAGTTATTAAAAAAAAAATCTCTTTTCAAAAAAATAAATGCACCTAGTTGCCATCAAATCAGTCATTGATTTTCTCAGAAAACTCAGGGATGTAACAGGACCTACATTTATATGATATATGGAAAGCATTTAAAATCTCAGAAATAAGAACTGCAATAGGTATTGAGAAGTGTGTTTGCCCATCCCACTGAAGGAGACATCTCATAACTCTTAGTCACTTGTTAAGCAAAGGCAGGGATCCATCTAGCAAAATCAGCCACTTCTGCTGGGAGAACACTCGGCAAGACAGACTTTGACAGCAGCGAAAGCTGTACAAGTTCCCTCTCAAAGGAAAGGTCAGGGGGACATTTGGCTGAAGCGATCCCCTTGATAAAGGAGGATAAAATATCTTTCCTCTACAAGGAGGCTGGTATTGCTATTAAGGTTTACGATATTTCTGGGATTTTTTGTCAGTGACTTGTCCACCTGCTTTTTACAGATTTTTTTCTTTTTTTTTTCTCTATCTCGTTGCTGGTCTGCATGGAGCTTTACAGACATAAAAGGATAACTTCATGTGCTTGAGAATTTAGTAAAATGCACTGCAGGCAATTCTGAAACACTGAGCACCTGCAATTCTGCCTGCAGTCAGGATTGCTCTGGGTGCTTCTGAGAAGTGTATATGAACAGACAGTGACCCAGGAAAACACAGGACAGCAAACAGCTCTAATTCTGCTAACTGGGAGAATATCCAGATCACTAAATCAGTGAAGGAACTGACTCAGACACAGGACTCATATTCAAAAAATGCTGAAGTTTCCAAAGAAATGGCTGAATCACCATAAAATGCCTGCTCATTTCAGTGTGGCCATTTCAGATTTCTTACGGCTTTGAAAATGGAATTTTAGATAATGGGCAGCATAGGATTCAACTCACCAATGCTCTTCACAGTCAAAATCAGAAGCAGAGCAGCTGCTCGTGTGTTGAGGATCTGCTACACAACCAGGCCTGTTTTTCAATCTTGTGCAGTTTTTACGAACAACGTATCTCCTGAAAGCTAAAAAAACACAGTTATAAATCAAAGTGCAACTCTCCAGAATCCAAAGCACAGACTGACAACTGGCTCTGCAGTCCAGAGTGCCTTCAAACTGTGACTGCATCAGTGAAGAGAAGGAGCATGTAGCACCTCATGGGAGCAGGTCTAATGCTTGCCATGTCTGCAGTAGCTGGAAATTACACAGGACCTTATTTTATTCTCACTGGTACAGAAAGCACCAGCCCCAGCCAAGGCAGGGAAAAGGGGCCTTGAAATGAGAACATACCTAATTTAAATAGGAATTCATCTTAGAATGTATTAAAATACCTAGCAGAAAAATGTTTCCAACACTGTTCAAGCACAACTCCCATGATTTAAGTCAGAAGTTTATACAATGCTCAGTTTTATCTGCTTTGCTGTAGAGGTGGGGAAGCTGGGGGAGGAAGATTCAAGAACAATTGCAAAAAAATCATAATGTCTTCTCCTATTTTTCAATTAGCTGTAACTATAATGGAATATTCAAAATGTCTCATATAAATGCTTCAAAAAAAAAAAAATAGAACATGGATTAGAATTTATACCATTCATTAAAAAAAAAAGAGAGCAGAATGAAGTAGCCACTACAAATACCAAATGAAGCAGGAAGTGTGCAGTGAAATGAAATGATGAATAAAAAGGCAATGAATAATATTTTGAAAAAAACTACATTTTTTATTTCCATGTAATGTTTTTGGATTTGGGTACCTAACTAACTAAGTACTTTTAGACTTTTATCTGACTGATATTGTCTGAAATCCTGGCACTGTGAGCAGTTGGTAATAAACCCCATCATGACTCACACATATCACAGATAATGATACACGTTACACTTTGGAAAGGCTTCAGAAAGTATTGCAAGGTTTTTGCAAGGCTCAGAGGGGATATGATTAATATGTATAAGTTCAGGAAGGAAGAATGCAGGGAGGAAGGGGACAAGCTGTTTTCACTGGTGGCCAGCGATAGGACGAGGGGTAATGGCCACAAGCTGAAGCATAAGAAGTTCCGTCTCCAGGTGAGGAGCAACTTCTTTACTGTTAGGGTGACAGAGCAGTGGAACAGGCTGCCCAGGGGGGTTGTGGAGTCTCCTACTCTGGAGGTCTTCAAAACCCGCCTGGATGCCACCCTGTGCCACATGCTCTAGGTGTGCCTGCTTGAGCAGGAAGGTTGGACTAGATGATCTGTAGAGGTCCCTTCCAACCTTAAATATTCTGTGAATCTGTGAATCTGTAATTTTTCAGTGGTTTGTATCAAACACTATCCTAAGCAAAACCTTGATGAAAGGACAGAAAGGCTTCAATGGCAAAGAATAGATATGGTAGCAATAGCACAGTCTAAACGTACAACAAGAAGTTGCTGAACAAGAAGTCTGACAACAATAAGGGAGAGGAGCTGTTAGTTCAACAGCAATGCAACTGAGACACAGTGAGACAGTATATCAAAGAAAAATGGAGATAATATGAGGAAACATTATGACTTCGAAGAAAAAAATCACTGTCCAGAAAAAGTTTATGTGCACATCACACAGACAGAGCCAGTTTGGGGACTGCTCACGCTGAGGAAGAGGAAGAGAGCCCTCTCACTCAGAACCTTGGGTTCACTGACACCAATGGGATGGGGGACCAGCACAGGAGTGTGGTTGAGGGCAATCCCACGTAGGATGTGAGACAAGACAACACAGATTACATGGGGAGAGCAGGAGGGAGAATAAACTGGGTGACAGAGAAGCTCATCAGAAGATTATGAAGTTTTCCCTGTGTCTCATGACTTCAATTTTATGAAAACATCCTGTTTAAATGGAATTCCCTATGGAAGTAGGCATTACCTAACAGACGAGACTAAAGTCCCTATAGAATCGCAGTTTCTCAATTATTATCAATCTACAGAATAATTCATGAATTTTCTTTTTATGTCATTTAACTACTCTTCCAAATTTGGCTTCTCATTCAAGTTTTTGCTTAATATAAAGATGATGTAAGAAATTAAGCTACCCTGATCAGTACTTCCTTAGAAAAGGGTTGTTATTGATCTCCTTTCTATTTTAATTCCCATATGGTGTTTAATGCCTTCTTTTCAGCCATAACCTCTGCAAAAGTCTGTGTAGTTGTGCTAAAAAAAAAAAAAAAAAAGGACTTTTTTTAACAGTCCAAGCAGTGACAATGCAATGCATGAACATAATCTTGGCATTTCAGTGCTACTGAAATTTCTAGAGCAAAAATTGCCTACAAATTCTCACTCACGTGATATAACCCTTCACTTTACAGAAGGCATGACAGAAGCTGGACCTGCTGAGGTGTTGTACTGAACACAGAGCGCAGGTATCAGGAGGCCGAGGAACTTTCTGCCCTTAATAATCAGAGTGGAAAAGCCTGCCTGCCTGCCTGGCAGAGAGGAGGCAAACGCTCACTTGCCTTGTGCGATCAGCCTTCCAATCCTTAACTATCCCCTACTGACCAGACAAGCAGCCTACTCGGATATTGGCAGCAAAGACAGCTGGCCAGCAGCCAGATCTCTGCAGCTGAAACCTGCTGAGGATCTGTGCACTATTGCAAAGATAAAGAAGCACTGAAATAAATGAATTATTTGAACATCAACTTTCTTCTTAAAAATTTCTTGCCACTCATCAACGCTTTCAGTGCGTTTGTGATATCTATTATGATTTTTTTTTCCCTCAGAAACTTAAATATTGGCAATATATTACATTTGTCTTCCTCTAACTCAGTACATATAACCCATTTCACGTACATATAACCTGATTTCACGGAGTTTTTCACACTGTCTGTTCTTTCCACCAGTAATTTCAAAATCTTCACAATCCGGTTTCAAACATTCTTCTAGAACACCTTGAATCTGCCAGGTAACGGCTGTATTTTTCCTACCTTGTCTTTAACTCATGGGATAACTGAAGCAGCAGGATAAACAAACATGTCTCAAAAGCCTCATGCAGCAGGACTGCATCCTTTCAGCATTTATTAGGTGGATCTACAATGTTTCAAAAGAAATGCATATGCAGAGAATTCTACTGGGGGCGCTGGGAGGCCGGGAAGCTGCTCCATCACAGCAATTTGCATTACTGACTGGTGCTGGTTTTGACACTAAGCACTTGGCTCAAAGAGTGTGAAATTAGCAGACTCATGTTGCTAGTGCTCCGTGAACAATCACTGCATCATTGAAGAAGAACGATTACCAGCTGTCACCTCATTTTCACCTTATGCATTCTATACTGCAAACATACAGCAACAGTATCTTTAATGCTGATCTTTATAGCTAATGATGAGAGGATCTGAACTTGGGAAAAGCAAACGAGAACTGAAGTGAATTCTAGCACTCTTATTATTGGTCACTTGGTGCTAAATATCATATGTGCCACAATTCAGGACATGAATCTTTAGTTCTTATACTGACTGCTTCTCACACAAAATGAGTTTTCCATCAGCTTCAGCAGGTAACAAACAAAGAATATATCTACTGGGAAGATTTTGAAGTGCAGTGTTTTTCAGGTAAGAATCTATAATCTAAGGTCTAATTACTAAGGCACATACATGCCACACGAGGCTGCACAATTGCAGTTAGCAAAAGTCCAGGCATTTTTCCTCTGATTCCCACAGGAACTATATGGTGGCAGAGTGAATTGTGAAGCACAGAGTAGAAAGATCAAAGCTAAACAATTACAGGTATATATGTAAGTACCTAGAAAGGAGAGGAATAAGTATTTTAAAACAGCTAAAGGAATAATTGTTAGTCATAGAAGATCACATTAAATAGAAATCTGCCACAAAGACAAACATTTAAAACTATAATACCACGTAAAACAACATGTAGCAACTTGGAAATGAAAGCTCGTACTTTGTGGAGGAGAAGGTGTTGTAAGAGCATGGTAGTTTGCAATCAAAAATTTCAACCCTGTTTTTTTCACAAAGAGCATGGGACTTTCTCAAGCTGCCCAGTTAAATGAGCATTGGGCAGCTTAACTACCAATAAGAGGGAGGATTTAGAGCCCATTGATAAGATCCTTTGCTCCATGCCAAATTAATTCAAATGAATGGTACAAGGGATAGAAAGCCGTATCCTTTACGAGGGTCCCATGAACATCTCCCCTCTTTCACCTGGGAAGGTATGACATTTCGTAGCAGACAAAACAAACTGTGCCCCCTTGGTTAAAGTCAACCAAAGCTGTGCAGCCTGCATGCACACACAAAAAAGTTTGATTTGACCTCAATGTGAGATCAAAATAACATGAGTCAGCTGTAATTAAGAGAAACATATACATCTCTTCAGTGGTTCTTATATTGAAAATGTTGTTTAAAAAGAATAAAATGAACAAAATAATAAAGTAAAACCAGACTTGTTACTTAGTGTTTGTTACTTCCTGGAAAATTCTAATAAAAAGATTTTCTCTTTTGGATGAAATGCTTAGAAGTTCTGGGGACATTCTCCTCATGTAATTCATAGGTCTATACAACTGTATTAGCTGAATATATGCACACACACAGACATACATACTCATATAAATATACAGGAAAATATAGTTTTCAAGAAACACCTCCCTGTCTGCCATTGATGTCAGCATTAAATCTTGAATGGGCAGAAGAAACAGCACTTTACAAAGGGAGGCCTCCTCTGGTTTCTCCCTGAACATCCACCACTTTTTATTAAAAGAAAGAGCCCAAATCTTGGGTTCTTCATAAAGAATTTTCCAATACAATGTGACATATGGTGAGTGTGCGAGCACGTGTTGGAGGAGGAGACGGTGGCTCAATGGATTAGTCATTTGCCTTTCACCTCTGGAAGCAGAGTTAAACTCAGTCCTAGACCGAGTTGCACAGTATATTCCAGATGGCTAAAGCGGGCCTAATTAAAATGAATTCAGTGATGTCACCTCGCATCTAAGTGAATCGCATGCACCACTCATTTGGCATTTTGGCACTGTCAGCTCACAAACGGAATAGACAGACCAAAGTCCTTCCTTAAGTCTTTGGGGAGAAAAGTCACTCTACATGGAGATGCACGCTCTCATAACAAGAAAATGTATTCTTATAACTGTACTTTATCTTTAAAAAGAATCTAATTAATACATTATCCTAATACAAAGAAATATTAAATGAGACTTGCATGTGAGGTAAATCAGTGTAGCGACATTTCAGCCAGATGATTCAGTGGATATACCCTGATTTAAACCAGCTGTGAATCTGCAACATAACTTGAAAAATTATTTTAACAAAATCTTTTTCTTTTATGTAGACTTTAAAAATATACATTTATATACACAAAAGCTAATTGTAAGAAAATACAGTGCAAAGTATCACTATCTCAAATACACAAAATCATTCTTCACAATGTAAGTAAAGTAAAAAAAATCCTCCTAAGTAAAAAGTTATCACCTAACTTTCACAGTTTGGGAAACTGTCTTGAAGATGTGGGTAGGATCTTGTATACCCTGAAGATTTTATCCAGGAGTCTAGGAATATCTGTGTGTCTGAGAACTTGTAATGTTGATATGAAGAAGTAGGGTAGCTTTGTTTTCCCCCACCTAATTTAAATTCACAAACATTTTGTTTTCTAGCAAGGGTACTTTCTCCCATCTAAAATAAGGACTTATTTTCATTTAATATTATACACTTAGGAAATGTATCCTCATGTATACTATGAAGTGTTTTTTTTTTTTTTTTTTTGTAAGTTTGTTTTCTCTTCCAACATTTCATCAATGGATAGTGAACTGCTGGGCCCACAGAGATCTCCAGACCTCCAGCTCATGTATTTGAAAGGCATCTGTTTATTTTTAAAATGCAAATGCAGCTACCTCAAAGACTGACTTGCAAGAAATGAACAATCTGAACAAGTCAAGAGGTTTCCAATCAGGAGCTGTATTCCCCCTTTATATCAGGCTATGATCACTCACTGTCAAAACCACTTAAACAATATCCTGGAATCTGAATGAAGTCCCCCCACAATTAAAATGAGCAGGATAATCCTGCAAGAATTATTCAGGCAAATCATTTTTCACACAGTTTAAAGTAATGATAAGGTCATTTACAAAAGAAATCAGCGCCTTTGAAATGCTGACTTGTAGACAGAGCACTGCCTGGAGGAGGGCCATAGATAACAGTGAAGACTGGCCTCCTAACACTACTCTTGCAGTCCTTGGAACTGATTCTGATGAAGAGAAGGCCCAATAAGGTTAATACCCCTACTTTGATCTCTGTCAAAGCGTACCAGCAAGAATTAATTTACATTTCAGATGAAAAAGGTTGACAGCATGAAAAGGCATCTTGTTTCTGGTATGTGAATGTGCTGTAATAGATCGGGAATTCTGAAAGGAAGTTCTGAGGAAGCTAAAGGGATAAGCCGAGCGGCTGCTTTTATTGGGAAAGAGATGAAAGGAAAACAAATTTCAATATGCGCTGTTCTGTAGAAACATGTAAGCCAAATGCTTCCTAAATTTCAAGGCCTGCTTTCTTTGGGGGGAAGAAGGCGGGGGGCAGGAGAAGGAGGAGGGAAAATAGAGGGAAGTACATCTATTTTAGTTAGATGGTTCTGCTAATGTCCGGGTGACAATCGATTTATTTCACTGCCTGTTCATTAAAAAAAAAAAAAAAAAAAAAAAAAGAGGGTGGTGATCATAGTCCTTCTTATTGAAAAGCTGCCTTTAATGACACACTTATCTTAGAAGATGTGAAAGGAGGAGAGAGATTTAGGCTTGCATTTGTCTCCCTCCTGTCACTAGACACTTGGGCAGTGCAACATAAACAACAGAAGGATTGATCAGAAAGACTGATAGACTATTTTAAAACCCAGAAAATGTCATTATTTGCAAACATGAGCTTTTTTAAAAAACAAAAATAACTTGCGTTTAAAAAGAAAAAAAAAAGAACACAGAATGATTGACATGTAAAAAAGGGCAAATGTGCTCAAAAAGAATGTTCAACTCGAAAGTCAATTCAAAAATAGACAACTCAAAATATAAATTTATAAAGGCTAGGGATAACACGTGCTGAGGATTACTATTATTCCCACTATTACTACTGCTATTGCACCTCGGCTAAGGCGGCGCGGAAGGAGGCGGAGCAGCCGGCCTGATGAACACAACCCCACAACCCTGGGCCAGGGGCAGCTCCGCTCAGGTGCCTGCGGGCAGGGGGAGGCTCTCGCGGCCGCAGCTCCGCAGACTCAGGGCCGCGGCCCGTGCGGCTGCCCTGCCGGCCGCTCCCGCTGCCTCTGCTCTCCGGGCGCACGCGGCGGCATGCACGGAGCAACGCGGCTCCCGAGCCCTCGCATGGCTGCAAACCTCAGAATACTCCAGCTGCTTTCTTGAAGTTACTAATGCAAATGGTTGTGCAAGAGGCCAAGTGTTTCACTTCCTACTGCAAAGGCACTGTAAAAGTGAGAAACTGCAGTTCAGGCACGGCCAATTGTAAATGTAACAAATACTGCAGAAAATAACAGTACCTTACAGGACATTGAGAGTCCTGCCTGAAGAGCTGCAATCTGTGCCATCTTGAAAACAACAGCAGGTAACACCGCAAGGGAGGGGAAGAGGAGGAGAACATGTTCATGCCATCTTTAGTGCTTGTTTTAATGGTTAAAAAAGTACTTTTGTTCACAACTGTTCTCTGTTTAAGAGTATTATGCATTTGATCCGAGAACTACAGTTTATGGTTATACAGGACAGTATGCAAACAGAGCTATAAATCACTATTTAATTCTAATGGTAGTTTGTTCCTATCCATACCAGATTGGTGGTATTCAGCTTTCTTTCTGATTAAAGTCACAGTGATGCTCAGTTTCAGAGTAGCAGATTTAGATAAAAGAAAAAAAAAAATGCTGGATTTACAGTAAATGGCTTGAGAACAGTATAAAGGGAAAGAATATGCAGAACAGATCCTTCCTAACTTTCATATGATATAATACAGAAAAGGCAGCAATAAAGCTCATGGAATTACAGACCAGGCAAATGGAAGGATAATGGTGGTACCGTGGTTGATCAGTGCACACATTTGCTCATTTCTAACCTGCTGCAGAAGTCTGTCACCTGAAGCTGGACAGAGAAGGTCCACTAGGCTGGACCGTGTACAGGCTGCTTCATGCAGGCAGCGTGTGAAACCAGCACTGAGTTCACAGCACCACTTCTTGGATTTCTGTGCCATATGGTACCCTGCTCTTTACTAGACATCTACACAACCCTGTGGGCCTGTTTCTCCAATCATCTCTTTAAAGTTTGCTCAAACTCACATTGATAAGGCTACATAGGAGTCTGGCAGAAAGTCAGAGGAATGGCCAGAGCTGGCAAACTCAGAAAGCCATTGAAACGAAAACTTCGCAACTTCCCAGGATCAGGGCTCAACATAGAGAAATATATGCCCAGTGCCTTCCATCCACGCTTTTAGTCAAATAAATCCTCATACCAGCTCTACACATACCTACTCAGAATCGTAGAGAATCAGCTCAAGAGTATTTAATCAGCAGGCCTTCCTTTCAGAGAGACTCTTATAAGTAACTCACAAGTGCCGGATACCTGACACTGGTATCATCTGATCCCGAACACCAAATGATCAGAAGCACCACTTTTGTTTGGAGTGTATATATTTCTCTTGGCTACAAACATTGACATATGAAATCACTCACAGCAAAATAGGTGTTGGCAAATGAAATAATGTTTTAATTACCTGCTTGAATATGTATAGCAGCATCAGTTCTTCTGTTCCTTATTTCCCTGTACTTCCTGCGAGCTTCATATCCTCTCCAGGCTAAAAATACAAAACCATGTGCTGGAAATTACATTTATTTAAGGAAGTGCTACAGAGTCAGCGATGTGCTGCAACTTTCATCCCTCCTTCCGTAGCCACTCCACTCCCCCCCTCACAGTACCTCTTGCTCACCCACCCACATGTTGAACTCCAGGTTCACAACTACAGCGTTCACAGTCCCACAACTTCAAACACTGCATCACTCGTCCAAATTTTAATTGTCAGCATCTGCTCATTGGTGTCGTAATCCAAAAGGCAAAGGTGCACGATCACTGGACACCCATGGGCAGTACAAGAACTACCCTCCTCACACATCTCCCTCAAATTCCTTATATCGATAAGGAAGTCTGCTATGTTAGTGCTGATCAGCCTCTCAGGCCCACCCAGTGATTTACATTATCTCACGTTCTGGTAAACATGAGGAAGTGGGGAAGGAGGCCGGGGGGGATGGGGGGTGGAGAAGGGGGAATGTGCTGCGTGCTAGTGTAGGAACACCTAAAATACATCCATTTTGTGCACAGGCATTACATCTAAAATATTAAATAAATACATTACCCCTTACTAAGTTAACACCTTAGAAGTAAATCTACAATATTTACATCAATTAGCTGAAAAGTACCTCTAGTTACTTTGATTTCATAATAAATTAAGGCAAATGAATGAATAATGTACATGTAATTTAACAACTTGGAATGCCAAGACAGACAGTGAAATATGAAATGTGAATATTTACCTGACTGTATGGTAACAGCACTATTTTCTCTTTTCTCTTTCACTTTCTTGTACCTCCTTGCTCCAAGCCATCCCTTGACATAGGCTTGCATTAATACAACTCGACCTATAACTTCTCGCAGGAACAAATTTAACTGCTCTATATGGTAATACTTTAGAAAAACCTGAAATGGGACAATAAATTCAGTATTACATGCAGGTGATAGCATAACCTCTTATATATTGCTATTTGGTTAGTCTCAATTCAAACTCCTTTATGCCGCTGTTGTTGGGGAAAAAAAAGTTGCAGATAATTTTAGCAATTCTGCGAATCTTGATTTCAGTCTGCTTGTGGAATTTCATTATTCCACTGATTATAATATCCCTTTGTAAAAAAGAGGCCACATATTTACCCCCATACAAAGTAAATCAGTCAGGGAGGTGTTTTCAGGTATCAATAATTTTATAATACAGTCTATCTGGACAGTAGAAAGATAAATTCTGAATTTGTTATTAGAATACTGTTTACCCACATTATACTTCAAGAGGCACATCATGTTACGTGCTTTTTTGTTTCAGGGTCTTTTTTCTGTTCTTTCCAAAGCAGTCACATGTGGAGGGTGCTTGGGGAGGTCCTGAAGGCATCCTTCCTCCTGCAGAACAAACTCACCTGGCTTGGAGGGCACCTCCATTACCTAGGAGGCCAGCCAACTGAAACAAGTTTCTTGCTCCTTTTTTTCAAGTACACTGTACTCAGCAAACCAATACTAGACATGTTCTGCTAAAAGGAGGCACTACTCCTGAGAAGACATCAGCATGCTCTACCTTGGTTTTCCCAAGAATACAGTTGTCTAGTTTAGATTTTTCCAAAATGACAAGACAATTTTCTCTGCTACCAAGAGGAGTCTCGTGTGCCTTGAAAGCCAGGTAGTAATATCTGAAAAGTCAAGTGACAAAGAAAGAGTTAACCAGACAACAAAAATGTACTTTTATTGCAGTTGCATGTCTAAAACTCCTCGCTTACACTCAGTCCTCTTTTCCTAATTGAGGTGGACAAATCTTTCCTAAGATTGCCCTGGAAGATACACTTAATACACAGCATAAGTGCTACTGTAGTGGTGACATGAATCTGCTGCATTCTTGCAAATCTCCAGTCACTGTAATTATTTATAAACTTATTTTACAAAACTTAGAAAACACTCAGGTTGCTTTGAGTTTTTCAGAACCAGAGAATGAATGATAGGAAGAAGGAGAAGTGATACAAATAGAATAACAGTAATGCAAACCTTTTGCATTATATGTGTAAAATAAACCTTTTACATGATGTGTGTAAAACCTGTCTACACAGCAGTATAATATACTTCTGCACTGTTGTACCTGCAGGTTCTGCACATTTTGTCCACTATCCAGTCTTTACATGTTCTCAAGTGGAAGAAAAGTTAAAACTGTTACCAAAGGAGGAGAAAGTTATCGAAAGCATCATGACCTAATGGGTATTTCTCATAACAGAAATGCCAGGAAGGGCTATTTCATCCCTAAAATCTTTCAATACATAAATCATTGGTCATTTTTGACAAAGACATATAATCAGTCTTGATATTTGGGGGGGGAAATGTAAATCTACACAAGAACTCCAAGGAGTCTTGAGCTTGTAACAAGACCACTCCCATCAGTGAATGCCAGGGGATCTTTCCACTTCCAATATGCCTAAAAAAAGCTTGCAGATATTCAATCAGTGAAGGCAAAGCCCAGGGTTTGCAGGGCAGTGTTTACAGCTCTCTGTCATTATTAATGACACTGGCTGATAACAGAAACTGAAAGGATGCCTCTGTGCGAGAAGAATAAGATTAGTGTACAGTAAAAATGAGTCTCATATCAAGAAAGCAAGACACTGAAACTGCATGAATGTCCACTGTGTTATATACCCCCAGAAAAGATCACTCACGTGCATAATTGAAATGACTGGCATTGTCTATCTTATCCTAAAAGATTTTATCAGTCTGGATGATCAATAGAGCTCGCTGCTTTTTTAAAGAAAAGAACAAGTGAATTACTCCTCTCTTAAATTTAACCATTTTTTTTTTATTCATCAGGATTTTGGTGGTTGTGATCAGGTTTGTAAGTTGTTAGGCATGGTGGCTTTTTTTCCATTTGATAGGGATAATTGGGAAGATTATGATTGATTTAATAGCTTTTGGACCAGGTCCACAGTAAATAACTTTTGCTTTGTCCTGGTTTCCATGTTTATATGCAAAGCACTGCCTCGAACAATTATGTAAGGTAAAATTACTATGCAAATAGTTAATGAAAAAGGGATGCAAAGATGTTTGCACTGAACTGACATTCAGAATGAATGTTCCAGTTCCTGCCTGCCAATCTACTGCCTGTTCATGGATGGTGGTTTTATAGTATTAAGGTAAGTCTATGCACAAGCTATCGTGTTAAATAAGTAAGAGCAAAACATGTGCTAATTTGTTCAAAATTTAAGGTTATTTTATCATAGATATACTGCTAGACTGTAGCAACTACCAGTTACTGTTTGTCTCCTGCATTGTTACACTTCTGCAGGAACAACTCTATTGACACTGTTTGAGAGGAGTTGGCAGCTTGAGCAAACTGTTCTTTTAATCATTAACGCGGCGAAGAACCATCCAATGTTCCTTAAAATACAAAGAGAGAAATGTGGCCAGTGAGCCTAAGATATATACTCCTCTGTAGCCATATGCAGGCAAGAAAAAATCCTGCCCTGTACTAAAGAAAATATGGAAAAGCAATTACAAAGAATGAAATAGTGCAGCACTTCTCTTTTTTTTTTTTTTAAACTAGAATATGATTGTCAAATATTAGCTCCAGTTAATCTCTAGAGATTAGCTCCAGTTGTCACAAAAAAGAAAAAAGAACCAGTAAAATAGTCAATAAAGATCAAAGAGGAACAAAATCATGTCTGAAGGCAGAAGCACTGGAATCAGTCCGAGACCAGAGACATTTCACTCAGCAGCTGAGGACACTGCCTACTCCAAATGGCACAGGAGATAAAGCATTACAGAGTTAAGATTTTAATGGCATGATTTTTTCACTAACATGATACTGCAAGTTTGTTAGCCAAGTCTTTCAAAACACTGAGAGTCATGGCATTTAGCAGGGATGGAGAAAGAGGGTATATGTAAAAGAAAAATAAAGGACTTACCTCTGCTTTACTACTAACCTTAATGATGACAGCTTAGAAGACAAAAAACATTCTGAGCTGCTCTAGTAAAACACATATTTAAAATATACATAACCTAAGCAATTTTTTATAGCGTGCAATTTTGGCACATATTTGACAGATACTTTAGAGAAGTTGCACCAATGGGAAATTGCTTCAAAACAGCAAAATGCTATTTTGAAAACTGCTTCAAAGCAAATCTAGGAAACTGCTTCAAAAGTCAGTTCAGATACTCATGACGAGTTCAGATACTCAGATACTTGTGACATTTACTCACATGTGTAACCTAAGTACTCTGTTTCCTTTCTTAGAAGGAAGGATTCAAGCGAATGGTAATTGTTCTGATTGTTTGTGAATCTTTCAATGCACAGTGTAGTGAGGACATTTAAAATTGTGAAACTTTTTTGACTACTACAACCGCTCTTAAAGTTCCTTTTGCATTCCAGAATTAAAGGCAGTAGCAATTCCATATAACTAACTCACCAAAGTAATGATTAACTGCTTTTCTCTTTAAAATGTATCCTAACATGATTCTTATGCAAATGTGTACTGTAGAATTACAGACGCAGACCCCATCTAATAGGATCACCACTACAATTCAATAGTATCACTGGATTTTGCCACCAGTGTACAATCAGAACAGCATCATCAGCCTGTGCAGAGGATAAAATGATCATAGAGAAAGTGCATCCAGCCACTACTGCAGTACAAAACTACCCGACATGGGCTGGCAGAGAAGTAAATGACAGAAAGGAAAGGCAGATGACAATCCTTTTGTGAAACTTCTCAACACATTCCTGAGTGCTCATGAGGTACTTGAATTCTGACACCACCTAGTACCACCACACTCTCAAGTTTCTTGTCTTTCAGCACATGACACAGTACATGGCAGACTACAGGGGAAACGCTTCCACCGGGGATCTCACAGGAGGGCCCAGCTGCACCCCATGGTGTGGCAGGTGAGGTGCCCGGGGCCTTGACACTGGGACATGCCATGCAGCGTCCCAGCTGCCAGGACTGCTAGACCAGGTCCCCAGCAGACACACGCAGTGCTTCGCCCCTGCAGGGCCACTGCGCGGCCCCCATGCTGAGCACGCCTGGTTGGTGGCTCAGGTTAACAAACTGCACCCAAAACTCGGGATTGCAGCTGCTGAGTGAAGGGGCCGCAGTGCTTCGCTGCAACGCGCCGCACACGCACGCTTCACTGCAATGCGTCGCACACACATGCTTCGCTGCAAGGCGCTGCACACGCACATGCTTCGCTGCAAGGCACCACAGCGGGCACCCTGCGGCAGCGAGCGCCAGAGAGGGCCCACAGCCTGACACAGCGACAGTGTTCACAGGCGCTGAACAGCACCACCTTTCTTACTTAGCCATACCCACCTACATATGCGCGTGTACACAAAGATAACATTTATAAAAAATATAAAAAGCAGATGGTTATATTCTTGACTAAAGAAACTGTGTGTGAATGAGCTACAATCAAGTTTTCTCTTGGCCATCTGTTTTTTAACTAACTTTCAGGTTTACAACACTGTGAAATAATCTGTTCTACATGAGAACCGTAGACAGTGAAGAGAAACAGTGAAGAGTTAGAGCTTTATCTTTTGTTTACCTCCCACCTGATAAACCCTGAATGGCTCTGCTCCCTGCCTTTGATTGTTTTGTCCTCATATTTCCTGCTAAGAGTTTACAAAACAGCATTATTGAACAGGCAGATAAAAAGCACACCTATTTGTTTAATAACATCAAGGGAGAAAAAGTGCTGGCTCATCCTTTTTGTTGTTAAGTTACTCAAAAGGATCAAAATACCAATTAACTTGCTAGCTTAGAAAATCTTTGATATCCTCAGATTTACTGACATTTTGAAACTCTTGTTCATACTTGCCTAATGTCTTTTTTGATTATGAATACAGAAGTGCCAATCTATTTAGCATTTGACCTGTTTTTCTCAAATATTTTTATGTATTCAACTGCTTAGTGCCTAAAAACACTTGACTAGTCACTGCTGTAAGCTGAAGCTAAATGTTTCCTGTTCCATACCTATTTTAAACATTGTTCATGACTTTTTTTTTCCAACAGTAAAACAAAATAGAAGTTGATTAAAATAAAGCCTGGACATGGAAACACCAAGCCCTCCTCTTCCTCCTGTTCAAGTTCTGAACTCATTCAGAAAGTCTGCTGTACTACTGGGCAAACTGCTGAATCCCCCCAGCCTCCCCTTCCCTTTCCATGTTTACTCTCTCTCCTGAAATAATTATATCAGGTTGGACTAAAAACTTGGGGAACATCTGACAAGACGTTAAACACAACTTGCCCTTATCTGCACGACAGAAAGCTACAGTCAGCACTGCTTTTATTACTGTTACTTTTCAAGTTTATACTCTTAATTCAGTGTACTTTTAAATGAAAGAAGCTATTGACTCAAGGAAGCCTAATCTACCCTAAATTTACACTAATTTAAATGGAGTTAATCTTAGTTCACTTATGTGTAAATTGGATAAAAGTTAAGGTTAATAATTCTGACTTCAGCCTCTTCAGGATGTTGTGAAGATACGTCAGTAATCACAAAACAAAACAAAATCTCTTTGTTAATTCTACTTTAGACCTTACAAAAAATAGTCATGTTACAAATGAAGGGTTGGGAAGGAAATCATGTCCAAAAAATTCAGTTTGTTCTTTTTCTGGACACCAGTGAAGAGTCTGGTCCCATCTCCTTCACATTCCCCTCATATATATAAACATTGGTAAGATCCCTCTGAGTCCCCTCTTCTCCAGGCTGAACAGAAGCTCTCTCAGCCTTACCTCACTTGAGAGATGCTCCAGTCCTTTCACTAGGTACCAGCCCCTCCCCCTGGCCTTGCTCTATCCATGAATCTCCTGTACTGGGGCCCCAGCACTGGGGCTCACCAGGGCTGGGTAGAGGGACGGGCGCCCTGCCTCGGGCCCCGCTCCTGGCAACACTTTCCCACGTGGCCCACTGGCCAGCACCGGCCCTCCTGGCCACGGGGTGTGTGGCTGGGTGCCCAGCCAGCTTGGGCCCACTAAGGATGCCGAGCACTTTCTGCAAAACTGCTCTCCAGTTGGTCTGCTGGGAACATCGGCGGGGGGAACAGGGAAGAACGAGGGGAAAGGGGACGGGAACAAGGGGGAAAAGGAGGGAAGGAGGAGAAAAGAGGACAGGAGGAAGAAGGCAAACATTTTTATATGAAGACTCTGCATAGGGAATCATGCTGGCACAACCATACCTATTCACAAATATATTTTGAAACCTTTTTTTTATATCATGCTATTGAAATCAATATTGATGATTTTTTTCTTAGATATTAGTGCTTTATTCCCTGATCTAATTCAAGTCCTCTATCTGGAGATTAACACTCTCGGAAAAACTTTTTCAACGCTTTTGTATCATTGTGCACATTTTTCTGTTTTCTAATCATGTGCATATTCTTCACTGACCTTTTAAAGTCATTATATTACCAAAGCATGATACACATTTCTGTATGTTGCCTCTATGAAGATACATCACTGGGACAGACCTGCTACTGAAAACTAAGTGGTCATTGCTGGTCTCACATTGACTTTTCTCCTTCAAAGTATTAATGCTTGCAGCACTTACCTCTGACAGTCACTGCTCCTGTAAGGAGAATCAGGTCATACACGTACAAAAACCAATGCCTGTAATTTTCTGTCTCTAACCCTACAATATATTTTACTGAAAGAGTTCTAAAGTGAGTGTCATGCTTCAGAAGAGAATAGTCTCACCTTTTCACAAACTCTTCGAAGAGGATGCGATGAGAATACCCCTTTTGACGTATTTTGACAGTTTCTAGAATTCCTGTGTATCTTAGCTGCACTAAAACTCTCTCATGAGAAAATGTCAGTGCCTCTCGATCATCGTTAGGTTTAATGCAGCGGATAAAGTGAGGCTGTCCAACAACCATTTTGGATAAAAGATCCATCAGGGAATACTAGAGGGCAAAAGAAAAAGACAGACTGGCCTGACACAAATATTCAAGCAGGAAAGGCATATTTGCAATTTGGGAATGGATCTCAAGGATCTCTTAATTTTTCTAATATTTTAACTGTGCAATTTTTAATCTACATTGACATTATACTTTTAAGCGTTTGCCTAAAAAAATAGAACCCATTAAAAATTTTCAACTGTCTTAAAAAAATATGCTTCTAGTTGTTATTTCTTCCCTCTCTCTCTACAACAGAAAAAGTGATATGAGGAAAGAAAGGCCCAAATTAAAAAGTTTTAAATTGCAAATGTCCCAACTAAATATCTACTCTAAGCACATTTGGTCAAATAATACCCCCAGCAGGAAAAACAGCTTTACAGTTAATCAAATGAACACAGAACTCACAGCTCACAGAGGTTGCAAGAAGTCATTAGTTCAGTCCTCTCCCCAACAACAGCTCTGGATGCACGTGTACCATTTCAGGCACATCTCTGTCTCATTTGATTCTCACAGCGGATACAGACTGCACAACCTGCCTCAGCGAACTAAGGCAGTGCCTTATTATCACGGCCATTTATAAGCTTCTCAACATCTACGCTACATCTTCCTATTGAAAAACTGGCCCATTATTTCTTGCTCTTCCTATCCCTTGATATGGAAAACAATTTCTTCCCTTCCATTTTGCACTAAAATAAAAACAGTATGATTAGGTTTTCTACATCTGGTTCTCAGGGACACCTTTAACTATGGATATTTCTGCTCTACCCTCCTGAAGATCAGTCATTTGTTGCAAATACACTCAACCTCAAAATCACAATTCCAAGTTGAGTGAATGTGGGTGTGATTACATGGTCGTAGTCTGTGGCTATATGGTGTATGTTCAGACTCATCTTCCTCAGACTCATCTTCCTTCAATTTTTCACTTTTTTTTTTTTTTTATTAACAACCCCTACCCAAGTTATAGCTGTGCGACTGTTCGTAAGCACACATTCACAGCAGCTGCCTCTATGCTTTTTCTTGCACTGTTTCACAAGAAAAACAAAGCATGTCAGGATCTTTGACCCAACTGGCCAACACAGCACTGTCCATCTCTTCCATTTTGCATTGCCAAGGATCACAGGCCAAGGATCGTACCCTAAAATAGGAAGCCATAGTTTGCCTCTTCATGTTAGTTGTTTCCTCAGGGTGTCGCATCACCTCCATTGTGTCAACCTGGAGCACAAAACACAAATGTCAGAGCTATCCCACCAAATTCACTTAGCACCCCCGGACCCACCTCCATGTTGCATCTGAAGCTGGGCTCAGGTTTCGTAAGGACCATTCCTTTGAGCGCGCGCTTAGCGGGACCTCACCACAGGTAGCACAGGCAGGGTATATGCCGGCTTCAGTGGGTGATCTATGGGCTCTAAAACCATCAAAAGCTGCAAAATTTCAGTATGGTCTTACTGGCGGGAAAATTTCAAATTCACTAACTTTGTCCTTCTGATTGCTGATGATTCTGATGTGGAGGATCTCGGTATGAATTAGCTCTGGGTTAGGCTTGGTTTTCTATCCCACCAGATTGGCCTGCATTTAGAAACTCAGCTGTACGACTTTTGATCTGAACCTCTCAAATGTTAGCAGGTTAACACTGCCAAGACTCACAAACTCTCTCGGTTTGGATTACTAAACCAAACCAGTCCTCTTATGTCTTCTGTAGCTTTAGACAAGAGAATGAACACATGAAATGCATTTTGGCCTCTTCTTTTGACCATTGCTAGCATCCCTTGTCCACCCTGCTTTCTGACTTAGAAGGGAACTGGCCTATTATAAACTGGCCATATTACTAACAGGTGAGTAGAAATGAAAGAATGCAATAATAGAAAATCATTCACCAATTTATTTACAATTTATAGGTCTTCTATATCCATCATTTACTTCTTTTTGATCTGTAAGCAAGGATGGAAGACATGCGCACACAAAGAACCCTCTGGTAAAGTTTTGAAAGAAGAAAATAAAAATGATGAAATTCATTCTTTAGTTCTGCACTGCACACAAAGGCATTTCCAGCACCTTACATCAAGGCTCATGAAAAGAAGAATGAAAGTAGTGTGGTATCTATGGGAAACCGTCTTTCTGCCCAAATCTGCCAAATGGCTTTTCCACTGTTGAAGATTTCCCAGTCCCTTTGGGAGAGGCAGAGCACAAACTGAGCCCCCAGCCAGCAGCACTTCTGTCATCAGTGCTTACTCTCCAGTGGAAAGATATTTGTGAGCTACAGTAGAGCACAGCGTGGCTGCCATGGGCAGCAGTGTCTCTTTTTCACTTCATAATGTACACTGAGACACATCACTAGCGGCACCTCTATGTAAAAAAAACTTCATGCCATGCCCTTTTTTCTCAGTAAATTAACATGCCTCAATTAATATTTCATCAAGGAAACAGTGACGTTAAGCTGTTATTCTGTTTAACACTACATTTCTTCCAGCCAAACAAGAGGACATGTCTGTAAGTGCAACTACTGTTTAAGGCAGCTAGTGACACAGGATATTGACACAGTAACACAGGTAATTTCTAGGCTGCCACTTGGCCTTTTGAAGTTGGGCTGACATTTCTCTGACATTCTCTGACGTAGCAATAGCTACCTACCCTGATCTCCCAGCCTCTTCGAAACAAGAAATATTACTTCCTCTATGTCTTCCTACATGTTATACCCCTGTTAATGCATTCAATGTCAAAATCTTCCTTGGCTGGTAGATCTTCTGATCAGCATGGAGGTAATCTCACACTTTTGTCACAAAGCAGAACCAGGCCAATGAAGCAGCTGTCAAAATGCCCTATTTCCTGATCTGACTTCTAAAAAGCATTCCTCTTGTCACTGCTACCACGAATTCCATCAGGTCTTATTTCCTGTATAAGAAGAGTTTCCATTTTTATAATGACCAGGAAGTAAATTATCAAGAAAAGCCTGACTTTCGCAATGTATGGAAAAAATGTCATTGTTGTCAAACACAAGTGTCAAAAAGAATACATAATATATGGCTTTCAGACTATACAACTTCCTATCTGTTGTTGTGGTTACTACTAGTTACTCTAAATTACCATTTTGATGCTGAGAGTTTCAGTAGTCTCATTCTGCTAAACTGCTATAGCTCCAAACATCACTTTGTCAGCATTTTTTTCCATAGATTACAGAGTTATTTTTAGAGCACATACACGGTCAGCAACCATACTGCTCCTCGTACATTTTTGTTATACTGTCAGTACAGCTGTTCTTATCAAAATGAAATGAGACTTTATGAATGAGTATAACCATGGTTACCAATCACAAGCAGATTGTGTTGCTGTATTACAGCTCAACAAAACTAAAGAAAATCAACTAGCATCCGGTTTGCATGGAGCACTAACAACATTTCGGCATTCGCTTGCTTTGTGGCAGTTTACCATCTGCTCTGACCAGGTGGCATTTGTATAAACCAGATAATGCTGTTGTCAGCACCTGTACTACACTTCCTGGACTTTGCTTCATATGATCATTTCCAAAGCCCTCTGCCTTAAGACCACTCTTCTGAATACAATATGTAATTGCAGCAAGATTACCATTTCCAATAAAGTAACTGTGTCTCTTACCTTCAGGAGAGATTTAGGAGACTGCATGCAAAATATAAAGGAAATGAAGCACTAAGTAGTATTATATCAAGAAAATGGATTTTCTATTGGGAAAGAAGTTAAAAGAAAAAGCTTGTGAAGAAAAGATTCAGCATACAGATGGTGCAAAGGCAGACAGATTTCAATAAGGGTAACCATAAAAATTTCAATATGGTTTTGTAATCTCTAATGTTCTTGCCTGAAGTGGTGTACAGGCATTAGTATGCACTCAAATTAATACATGAGGATAAAAAGATACAGTTTGATTTGAGTTTTAAAGACACAAAAAATTCTGTAATATATCCCAGGAAAGAAATGCCTTAAATCAGCACAGATAACATCAAACATCTTGAGAGCTCATGAGACAAAGTAAACATCAATGACCTAAACAGAACAGCAGGGATGTCCATGGGGAAGGACATGGTTCTGTTTTAAACCTATTTTGGTGAGCCTTTTTGAGCACTGACATCTAAATCTCTGATAGAGGTCAGGTAAGACCGTATCACTGAATACTGACCATCTGAAAAGAAGATAGGGAGACTTTGTTAATGACTGTTTTTCCTATACAGAGGTCTGGAAACTGGATCAAGCAGGGATCAAGACAATCTGGATTCAGGAGTTAGGCTTCCAGAGGTCTCAGAGATGCTAATATATGTCAGTAGAAAAATGCTATGTTTGGAGAGACACTCCATAATTCAGGAAAGGGCTTTTAAGAGGACAGTACAGCACAGCTGTAAATGAGAAGCACGTCTGAGGTGCACAATGACTGAGGAAGGGACAACTTTAAGGTTTACTATGACCTCCCTCAGAAAGCTGCACAGCCACCATTCTAACTGGAAAGGAGGAACCAGGATGAATGACATTACTGGCTGATCAAAGCCAGGGAAAAGAAGCCCCCTCTTCGGAATACCCAGTTACACAGGCCATATGACAGAGGTTTTCAATATATAAAGAAATATCTTACTGCAAATCACTCTGTAAACAAAGATAAAACAAAACAAAACAAACAAACAAACAAACAAACAAAAACCTCCTTTCATCCCTGAAATAAGAGTGTCAATAGTAAATTCAGAGTAAATTCAGTGTTAGGAGATAGACAACTTAATCTCAAAGAACACTGAATATAATGCAAAGTGAATAGAACACAATATTAAAGCCAAACTGCTTGTGAATTCAAGCTTCTAAATTGGGTGCTTGGCTGTGTAAGAAAGCCTAGGCTCCAAATGAACTTTTTCTTGGAGTTTCATCGCTGATTACTTATCAGGTACATCTGGAATCACTGCTATCTAGGGTGAGCTTAAGCTACAGCCTTTCAGACAGTATAGTCCTTCCTTTACATATCTACTTATTTGCACCAAACTTGTAGAATTTTATCATTTTTGAGCCTGTCAAATATAGTTTGCTATGGCCTACTGCATTCAAAAGAAGTTCTTTTGTTGTTTTTGTAGTTTTTGTTGTTTTTTGACAGAGTAGGGAGGAAGAGAGCCACAGAGAAAGACAGATAATAAGACACAAACTCATAGAGGAAGATTTGGACACTTCTTCTCAGTAAACCAGGCTAAAATCAGCACCATGAGAATTCTCTTTTTATAGATAGGATTGTGAATTTAATTGTAAAACCTGTACACAGTATGATGAATTTCAAAGTATTTTTGATAGAAATAGAAATGTTCTGATAAACACTGAAACTAGGGAGATTTTGCTGTATTTTTTTCAAAGTTTTGTCTCTAGTTAATTTATAATGTGTATATGGAGCTATGCAGTTCTGTAATAGGGCAATAATCAATATACAATAGGCCTTAGTACAACAGACTTGTAGTAAGAGAAAAGTCCTGACCCCATTGTAACCAAGAGGAATTGGTACTGATATCTACAGAACTGAAGTTTCACTCCAAAAGCCTAAAGATTAATCAGTGCTGAATTGATTCTTCCCTCGATGCTACAATAGCAGGCTCACTGTTGTCGGAAACCCAAGGCTCCCAACCAAGGTACCCATTTTCTGACAGGTAGTCAGACTTTCACTTGTGTAAGAGGTTCACTAAGCATGTACATCAGCTAAGCATCATGTCCATAGTCTCAGTGTAGTATTTTATGAAAAACTGTCTGTTTTCAAAGGGAACACTACTGACCTTGATACGCCCAGCACTCAGCTGTGGAGGCAAAGACCTAGATGCTGCTGTCACTCTGGCTCTTGCCTGTGCCAAGTTACCTGTTTAAAGAGAAAGAAACACACACTGGCAAAACTGCTTAAAAATCACAGCAGGGAAAAATCTATGTGGCGGGAAATCAGCTTCTGCAACACTAGTAAAAACAGTGACACCAGTACACTTCTTCCACACCCCGCTCATTACCAATTGTGCCTCCAGGAGCATTCAGTCCTAGCATGACAGAGTGCTGTGTTGATTTAAACGAGAGGAAAAAGTCAGTGATAAGGTGGCATGTCACTGACCTCAGCTACTGAGCTGCTCAAAATGAGGGCAGCACAAAGGCTTACAGCTCAATCAGGAGCAATCAATTTCTCTGTGACTTGCTCAGATTTAAAAAAGAAAAGAAAGAAAAAGGACAGCAGCAGCAAGACTCTTGTTTTTATGAAACTGTGTGGCTCCTGAAGTGTTTAGATAGCATCTTAAGTTCACAAACTAATGAAAGAGATGAGAAAATGATAAGACTGTATCGTTTTTGACCTTTTGACACACAGGCCTGCCTAATCCCAGGTCCTCTTGTCCCTTGGGGTTTTTAAAGACTGACTCAATTCCTCTGTGAAAAGAGAGTTTTTTTTTTTTTTTTTGGAAAGGCATCATTGCCTTTTTTAATGTACAGTATGATGCATCCTAAACTTCTGCCTTATTTCCAGGACAGCAAAGTCATCATAAAACAGCTTTTCAAAACAGAGGCTCACAGAACAGGGAGGAAGTGATACTGGCCTGTGCATATGCAAGACACTCTGTATATTTCAAAGTTTTAGCAAGTCTAGCACAAGATGTCCAAATGTTTTCTCTGGCTATATCTTCAGAGGCTAAACTGTGATTAATAGCATTGAAAGAACCCTTTGAAGCAGGATTGGTGACATCAAAGCCCTAATCCATGGGTGGCAGGATTTTTATAATGAGTGGGAAGCATTTTAACACATTTCAAAGGATTTACAGCATGAATAAACAATAGGCCTCTGCAGATGTACCACACACCTTTCAGAACCAGAACACATAAATAAGTGTCCATTTTAATTTAAATGTAAATAAAGTGTTAACACTTCTTTCAGATGCTAAGTGCCTTGTTTGCATCAACTCCAGTGTTTAGCTATTTGCTTTAGAGAAAGCAACTTGAACAGTCCTCAGAGTTTTGGAAAACTCTGTATTACATAACTGGTAAGGAGGCAGGATAGGAAAAACGAAAACCCAAAAACCTCACAGTTATCTTGTAAGCGAGCAGAGCAAAGAGGCTCCATGTACGTCCGAAAGGAACTTCTGTTCTTACTTCCCTCCTAACAAGGAAAATACCAATCTCCTGCGAACAGTCAGGGGGCTGGCACTGAGAAACACGGTGATGACATTTTTGGGAGCAATTCAGACATTCTGTATTCCTCTTTTAAGCTGCTGGCATTAGGTTTGACAGAATGCTGCAAAACTAGTACATCATTTCCAAACTAGGGTTCATTACCTCACAGTTCAAATCTCAGTGCAGAACACAAGATATGTCCATGTTTTTGGAGACTACTTTAGGATAACGGGTTTTGGTTAATGAAAACTGCAAAGCTGTTTTGAAAATCTAGTATAAAGTATAAATAAACACTTGCAAATATTTTATAGATTCCTATGTATATATTTTTATATACCAATATTTTTATATACCAATATTTTTATATATTATTTATATATTTGTATTTTGCATGTGTGTATGTATATACCTAAGGTTAAAATGGGGCTTCCAACAAACAAGTTGTTGGTGAATTTATTTTCATTTGTGCTTGTTACAGCTGAAATAGGGCTGAGAACCTAGTGAGGTTGGTTTTGGCCAGCCTGCAGATTATCAATTCAAGCCTTTAGGCTTGAAAGCCTTGCATTGGAGAACTGGTCACACAATACAGAGTTAAAGGGGA